>NC_087495.1:6822502-7570002 GCF_036417665.1 Passer domesticus | reverse complement strand
TAATCATGCTTTGTGCTATAGAATTTGGATAGCACCGTCTGTTTATTCCATAACGTAATTATCTTTATTAAAATAAGAAGCTCAGCTTTAAAATGATATTCTTTCCCTGCTTCTCTTTGTTCTTCTTTCTCTCCAAAACCATTTCATAAATTTCAGTAATTTTTACAGTAATGAAATGGCCTTTTTATATGATATATAAAGGAAAAAAGAAAAAGAGGAGGAAGACTTAAGAGTTTAGATTTCACACAGCTTTTGTTTAGCCATTGTGGGCTTGATGGCTGTGCATTCTGCATCCTGTTTTCATTCTGCTTGTGCTTATTTATGGAAAAAACCCCAAACCACGGGCTCTTCTGTCAGGATGATTCTTTCATCTAGTTCTTAGAATTCCTTTTCTGCTCATGCAGTAACGTAGCCACAGATAATGAGCTGTGGGGATGTGAGCAGCAGCCTCTGGATGTTTCAGTTGCATTTGTGAGGCCCAGTTCAGCTGCTGACATTTGTAATGGTTTCACTGGGGAAGGATGTGATCCCTCACTCTCCCAGGACATCCAGTGCTCTGCCCACTGGTGAAAAACAGGTCTTTTGGAAATGGAACTCTTCCTCCATTTCGTGTTAGAGCCCATTGCCTGCTGTAGTTTGTGCTTTCCTGATTTTGTGTCTGCAGGACATCCAGGAGCTGGCAGGAGGGGAATGAACCGAGAGGGCGTCCCCGGAAAGAGTCCGGAGGAGATGTACATCCAGCAGAAAGTGAGGGTGCTGCTCATGCTCAGGAAGATGGGATCCAACGTAAGAGGCACCTCTGGCCCATCCTTTGTGGGTTTCAGGCCACTTTGGACTAACTGGGGTTGTGCTTGTTGAGATGGGCAGGTGATGGTCTGGTTTTAATGCTGAATTGTTCGAATTATCACATAAACACCATAAACACAATTGGTTTTTGCTTAAACATTATAAGGCTTGTGATGGCTGGAACTACCATGTATAGATAAATGATTTCAAGTTCTTCATTAGAAAAAGAGCCAAGTGAAGCAGCTGTTTGAAGGTGGCACTGACCTGCCCATGAGTTCATGGTGTCCCATCTGGCTGCTGTGTCCGTGCTGCTGCTCAGGGTGCACGAGTAAGGGGTGCTGCAGGTGCTGAGGAGCAGAGCAGAGGGGCTGTGCTGCCTGCTGGGGTGGGTCCTGCTTTGCTGAGTGCTCGGGTGTCACCTCTGTCACCTCTGTCACCTCTGTGCCCGCAGCTGACGGCCAGCGAGGAGGAGTTCCTGCGCACGTACGCGGGGGTGGTGAACAGCCAGCTGAGCCAGCTGCCCCAGCACTCCATCGACCAGGGTGAGTGCCCCCTGTGCCCCCCCAGTGCTGCTCTGTGCCCCCCCAGTGCCCCCAGTGCTGCCCTGTGCCCCCCCAGCTGAGCCAGCTGCCCCAGCACTCCATCGACCAGGGTGAGTGCCCCCTGTGCCCCCCCAGTGCTGCTCTGTGCCCCCCTAGTGCCCCCAGTACTGCCCTGTGCTCCCCCAGTACTGCCCTGTGCTCCCCCAGTACTGCCCTGTGCTCCCCCAGTGCTGCCCTGTGCCCCCAGTGCTGCCCTGTGCCCCCCCAGCTGAGCCAGCTGCCCCAGCACTCCATCGACCAGGGTGAGTGCCCCCAGTGCCCCCCCAGTGCTGCCCTGTGCCCCCCCTGTGCTGCCCTGTGTGCTCCCCCAGTGCCTCCAGTGCTGCCCTGTGCCCCCCCAGTGCCCCCAGTGCCGCCCTGTGCCCCCCCTGTGCTGCCCTGTGTGCTCCCCCAGTGCCCCCAGTGCTGCCCAGTGCCCCCCGTGCCCTCCCTCTGCCCTGGGCCAGCAGCCTCAGCAAACAGCACCTGCAGCCTCCTGGACCTGCAGGATCCCTTGGCACCCACCCTGCAGGCTGGCTTTGTTAGTTCCTCGCAGAAGCCTTGGTGAACAGCTGTGTGGAGCTGCTCTGAGTCTGTTCATCTCTTGTGCACCTGAATGTTTCTTGCTGGATCCCTCTCCCTCCCCTGCACAGCCCTCGTGCCAGATCACTTCATGAAGTGCAGTTTGGAACTGAGGGAGCATTGTAAGAGCAGTGCCACAAAGATCTGAGCAGAAATGCAGTACAGATCTGAGACATCTAGAAATCCATTACAAACAAACCTGCACAAACTTGCTGCTGTGCTCATTCCTTGCATAGCTGGGGGCTGATGGAGGTGGATATGCTTGAAGGATTCTGAGCCAAAATACACAACTTTCTGCCAGTCTAAAGTGAGAATTTTCTTGTTTCTTGTCAAAAACTGAGGAAGACACATTCAATTAAGGGAGACTTAGCTGCAGTTGGCATTTTTCAGCATTATCCTTAAAGTTACATTTCTCCCAATGAAATCTATGCTGAATTACCTGCACTTTGGCAAAGAAAAGGTGACAAAATCAGAAGTCCAGCCAGGGGACACAGTTACTTCCTGCAGTGGTGCTGAAGCTGTAGTGTGCTCTACAGACAGAAGCAACTGTAATTTATTGCTCAGGATTTGATTTGCTCAGGTTTCTCTCAGTCAGTAATGGTAATGCTCCTTGCTTGCTGCTGCCTGTGCTCTCTGCTGTGTCCTGGGGTCAGAGAAGCAGGAAGGGCTGGGTATGGAGCTCCTGGAAGTGACTGCAGTGACACAGGGGTGGGATGTGCCACCCTAAGGGAGATCCCATCTCCACTAGATGGCATTGCCTGGTGCTGGAAACCCCTGCACGTCCACACTCTCACTCTTCTGTGGCTCCAAGACTGCTTAAAGGAATTCTCTTCTCTACTTTTCTGTTTCATTGAAATCCTCTCTGGAGGATTTCTTTTTTCCTTTATGCAGCTTGTCTTACACAACAACAAAGAGAGGTGTTATTTAGGGAGTAACTTACACCAAGTTAGCACTTCAGTGGATTTCAGTCTTTTGTTCCACAGTAGGACAGGTTGCTCTCAGCCTGACTGCCCCTGATGTATCTTTAGAGCCATTTTCCTCCAGCAGGCACAAAAGACACAAAGCTAACTTCACATCCCCACTTTGTCCCAAGAAGCAGAATGACATCATCACTGGCCTGAGCACTCTGAGAGCTTTGTCATGGGCCTGCAGGTTTCTGTGTGTCCCTTGAAGTGCTGCAGCCTGGCCCCAGTTCCAGGGAGGTTGTTTTGGTCTCTGGGGGTCTCTGAGGGTGGATGCTCTACAGTTCTGAGTGTGTCTCTGCCTGTGGCCCTGCAGCAGTGACCTGGGCTTGTCCCTGCTGTGGCTCCTGGGCAGGATCTGAGACTCTGAGTGAGCCCCTTTGCTCTCAGGGACTCTCTGCAGCCTCTGTCCATTGGGCCAGGATGTGTTTTTATGGTCCCTGCTGAATTCAGGCTTGTGCCATAAACCCTCCATGAGCCACTGCTGATACCAGTGTCTCTGACATTTAAAGTTCCTCCTTGAGACTCTGTTTGTTGTCCAAGGATCCAGCAATGGAAGTTCATTTGCATCAAGAAGCATGTTAGAATGTCTCTGTAATTTTTAATCAAGCCTGAAGGCTAAGACTCCCCTTCAGTTTATGCTTGTTTTTACTGGAAGAGGGCATATGGAAATTGAGTCTAATATTAGTGTCGTTTTATTTTTCAATCATTGTTAACACCTATATGAAAGTGCAAAATCCAGGCTGTTTTCCTTTACCCTGGGAGCTCTTTAGCTGACATCTGTGGAGTGTTTGTTGTTTGTTTTCATGGCTCCAGGAATAACTGAGGATCCCTGAGGCATCTCGGTTCATGAGAGGGGATGCAATCCTGAGCTGGTTTGGGATGTTCCCACGTCGGTCCTGCCTGCATTGCAGCAAGAGCTGACACAGCTCACACCTGATGACATTCAGGCTTTCTCACATATTTCTGAGTACAGGCAAAATGCCTCTCAGGAAGTTCTGAGCACAGAAGCATCTCCTGCATAAGCCCATATTCCCCGTTCCCCAGCTCGTTGCATTTCCAAAGGCTGGGTGGCTCTGGCAGCTCCCAAATGGAAGCACGAGATGGGAATTGTGCTGAGACCTTGGTGCTTGCAGCTCGGGGGTTCCTATGGCAACAGGAGCGTGGTGCTGCTCCCACGGGCAGGGCAAGGCTGGGATGCAGACACGTGCCTGGCTGGGGGAGAGTGTTCTCTGGTGGTGGGGCACCAAAACCAGCCCAGGCTGCTTGTGGGGCTCCAGGGAGCTGCTCATGGCTTGGCAGAAGCTGCTGGGGAATGGAGATGGAGCTCTGCTCAGTGCACTTTTCCTGTGTTGAACACAGGGCTTGTTCTAGTGTGCTGCTGCTCTCAGCAGTGCATGGTGTATTTTTAGAATGCCAGACTAGGATGCTAATGCTGGGAATCCCAGGGAAGAGTTAATGTTTAGGAGATCGTTGCTGGAAGGTGGTTGAAGAAATGCATGTATGCAAAGATCTTGTGTGAAGTGAAGAATTTCTTTTTTTAAATTTGGCAGCCTTTAGACATTCCCAACAGGCTAAACCTTCTGATCTCTAAATGCTTTTGGGGTTTAATTAATTCTGCAGGTGACTACAAGCAAATCAGGTGTACATATCTGTTTCTCATTCAAGGAGCACTTGGGAGCAGCAGCTGTGGGAGGTGTCAGCATCTCCTCTGGGGTTAGGTGGTGTGGTTTCCATCCAGCCTGTGCCCTGCTGGGTTATGTCTCTGTGCCCACTCCTTGCTGTGGCACCAGCCCCTGGGGAAGCTTTGTGCCCTGGAGGAGGGCAGGGGAGCAGCTGGGGACACTGAGCTCAGGGCACGTCTGCAGCCTTCCCTGCCTGCAGTGAAGTCCTTTGACCTTCAGCTCATCTTGGCTTGCTAAGACTGAAGAACAAGTGGTGTAAAAGAATTCTAAATTCAGCAATTCAGACAGCTGCAGTTGGAACATAACCTCAGTGGGATTTTTTTGGAAGTTAGTGGGGTAAGATTGTCACTATTACTTTCTAAGATAGGACGTAAGCCCACCTGTTAATTATTGTTAATTTGTAGGAAGAATGAGGGTGAGAAAGCATGAGGCAGACACAGTGAGAGAAGTCCAAAGGTTTGTGGCAATTAATGCTTTGCTCATAAAAGATGGGGAATATTTCAGTGGGTATGTTGTGAGTCTGTTTCAGGGTAGAAATGTGAGCCCAGAAAAGGGACAGCTGTGGAGAGAGCAGCTGTAGATGCAGGTCAGGTAAAAGTGTGCCTTTGTCATTGTTCTGTGCATTAATTGCTGGAAGTGCCGAGCTCAGTGAAGGATGTGCTCAAAGCAGACGTGCTCCACCATCCCATTGTGTGCCACAGCCTCTTGGCCACGTGCAGCTTAACTTTGTAACCTGTGCTCTGCTTTTTGCATTACTTCTCTGGATTAGTTAGAAAACATCCGCTGTGGGAGCCAAGTGGGCCTGCAGGAGCAGCTCAGCTTCTGCTTTCCCCCAGCACAGGGGGCCCAGCTCTGTTCTCAGGCAGTGTTTGTGGCTGTTCTCAGGCAGGGTTTGTGGCTGTGCACAGGCTGTTCTCAGGCAGTGTTTGTGGCTGTGCACAGGCAGTGTTTGTGGCTGTTCTCAGGCAGTGTTTGTGGCTGTGCACAGGCTGTTCTCAGGCTGTGTTTGTGGCTGTTCTCAGGCAGTGTTTGTGGCTGTTCTCAGGCAGTGTTTGTGGCTGTTCTCAGGCAGTGTTTGTGGCTGTTCTCAGGCAGTGTTTGTGGCTGTTCTCAGGCAGTGTTTGTGGCTGTGCACAGGCTGTTCTCAGGCAGTGTTTGTGGCTGTTCTCAGGCAGTGTTTGTGGCTGTTCTCAGGCAGTGTTTGTGGCTGTTCTCAGGCTGTGTTTGTGGCTGTTCTCAGGCAGTGTTTGTGGCTGTTCTCAGGCAGTGTTTGTGGCTGTGCACAGGCTGTTCTCAGGCAGTGTTTGTGGCTGTTCTCAGGCAGTGTTTGTGGCTGTGCACAGCCCTGCAGAGCTGTTTCATGAGCAGCCTTGTCAGCTTGGTCTCCTTTGGCTCTGGGTAGTTTGGGTTATAAGACAGGGCTGGAACAAAACCTGCTTTTATGCTGAGAAACGTGGGTGACCTTTTTCTGGACAAATGTCCCCCAGGTTCTTTTGCTGGGGTCACCTGCAGACACCCCCGTGCCCTCAGTGGCCTCTGGGAGGTTCCTGCTGGGCAGGCAGGAGCACGGAGCTGGGGGTACCTGGGGTGCACCTCCTTTCCTCTGTGGGACTGCAGGAAACCTGCAGGAGTGTTGGGGAGAGCCCAGAACAGTCAGATCAGGCGGCAGAGCAGCTGATGGCTGTGCTGGGTGAGTCTTGGGGTTGCCAGGCCACTCCAGCTGCTGCTGCACCTTGGAGGGATGTGAGGAGCCCTGGGTGCCAGAGCTGCTGCTGCAGCTGCCCTGGCCTCCTCCTGCTGTGACAAGCCCAGCAGCCAGGCTGTGTCACACTCCTTGCAAGTGAAATCCTTGTTTTTCTTCAGGGCTGGTAGTTCCTGCGTGCTTTAAAACCAACAAGGCAGCTTGTTGATGCTGAGCTGGATCCTGGTGCTATATATCATTTATGTTTTGATCAAGGAAGAAACAGTTTGTGCAGGAGATGAAAAGGGAGATGACTGCAGGGCCTCTGAATGCTGGCAAGAGGGTGCATCAGAGCAGTTTTTGATGTAGTTTTATATAAGATAAGGGCCCTAAATATGAAAAACAAACTACTACTGCTTGGTCCTTAATATTTCCTGCTTTGAGTACATACAACAAATAAATTGTGAAGTGTATAAAAGTAAGTGCAGATGCATTTCAGGAGCATTGATTTAGCTTTTAAGGACTTTAGCAAGGGGAATTTACAACCATTTTGACCACTTTTCTGGCTATATTGCAACTGAAGAGCAGTTTAGATAACTGAGAAATGGAATTCATATCAGAACAGATGAGGTATTTTTATTAGTCCTTTTTACCTTGTGTGCAGGTGTATGGGCAGAAGTTGCTTGGGGCACAAAACTGAGATTTGGTTCTTGATATGCTTCAGGTAAAAGACTGGAGGAATTGTGCATGCTGCTGCTCCATCTGAGCTGAATTTGAACTTTGCAAAGCCCTGGAGGAGGATTCTGTGGAGCTGAGCAGTTACCTGGCTGGGACAGGCAGTGCTGGTGGTTTTGCATTCCTGGCTTGTCCTTTGCTTTCCTGGTGGTTGTAGGGATGTGCAGAATGACACTCTGGGTACTGCATCTCTCCCCTGCTCTTTAAAGGAAGTAATTATGGCACAGGTTTCCTGTATCCATTGTTGTTGCAGGTGCTGAGGATGTTGTGATGGCATTTTCCAGGTCAGAGACAGAAGACAGAAGACAGTAACTGCAGGACACCTGAACAGCACAGAACTGGAGAGGACAGTGAGATTCCTGAAGATAGAGGAGGATGGCTGAGCATTAATAAGTTCCTCTGCCCACCCTAATTGTTCCTTGGTATTCCTTCTCCTTTGTAATGTTGTTTCCCTTTGCCCAACCCTCAGAATGCATCTCCCAGCCATCTGTTCCTGTCAGATTTTACAACTCAGCCGGGCTGTGTTCATTCAGGACAAACCTGCAGGTGTGGTTTTGGTTGGCTCAAAGGGACAGGCTGTGGTTGGATAAAGGAAGGCAATTTTTCAAACTTGACCAATGGAAACCTTTTATCTCACGTTTTATTTTATATTTTAAACAAAGTCTCTTGACATCCTACTTCTAAAGAAGCTTTTCATGCTGTGGTGCTTATTTAGGTCAAACTTGTGAATTTGAAGAGGGTTTGATTTGGCTGCATAGAACTGGAAGCAGCTTGTGGTTGGGTGACAATGCAAAAGCTTTCCCTTCAGTTGGCTTGCAGGTATTTTGCTGACTCCAACGTTTTCATTGCAGGAAGCTGATGTTTTGGTGCATTGGTTATTTCTTTATACTTATTGACTTGGGGGGGAAAAGACAAATGTGCTTTGCAATATTTATTACATCTACACACATATAAACGCTTGCTTTTGGGGGGTTGTTTTGGTTTTTTGATTGGCTTTGAAGTCATGGTTTGATTTCCTTTCGGCTGCAGTGTTTCTGATGCAATCAGTTTTTCCATACTCAGCTGCTCTCTGGCCTGGAGCTCTTTTGGGAGCATGTGTCAAAGCAGATTTGCTTCAAGAAGTCCACCTGGCCAGGCTGGAGGCCGGGCATGCCCAGCCCTGGTGGGCACGGGGTGCCCAGCCCTGGCACTCCTGGCTGCTTCCCTCAGAGGAGCTGCAGATGCTTTGCAGCAATTGCAAGAATGAGATCTAAGGCTGTGACGTGAATTTGCCAAATTTGTATAGAGAATATGTGAACTTGTTTAAAATACTGCAGAGTTCCACTTTAACCCTTTGACTGCTGCACAAGAGTAGCTCTCACATTAGGAACAATTAATGATCATTAACTTAAATCCAGCTTGCACTGGGCTTTAATAAACTGAAGTTTCTAGTCACTTGAATAATTGTACATGGTTTCCCTCCTTGCAGCTGCTTGGTGGTAGGGAAATTCTCTGGATGCTAGGACAGCAGCACGTTCCTGAGGCACTGTTCAGGAGGCAGCAGTGCTGCTTCAGGCTCTCCAGCCCGAGTGTACAGGTGACACTCTCAGGTTCACTCTGCAGCTGCAGGGCCTCCAAACACACACACAGACCTTGACAGAGTGACAAACCTGCACTGGAAGTCCCGAGGTGCACTGACTGCTCAGGAGTCTGCACACAGGCTCCAGCACTGCTGCCTAAAACCAAGCACTTCATCTCCTCTCACGTGTGCAGGTGGTTTTTACAAAACTTCTGGATTTTGCTGTGGGTTGCACTGACTTGAGATGTTTCAGAATCTATTAAAGCTGAACTCAATTTACCTGTTCCTGGTTCTTTTCCTATGGTTGTTAATTATTTACAGTGACAATTCTAGAATCTAACTGTGAGAACGTGACCATTTTCATGGCCAGAAATTCTGCTGACAGGATGCTGTTGTGGTCTCAAAATGGGGGAAAAGCTGGAGAGAAACCGTGGACTGTCTGCAAAAGGAAGAATGCACAAGGAAGAAATTATCTTGAGCAAATAAATACTGTGTAATGAGAGCAACTGTACATCTATTTATGAAAATGCTCCTTTTGATTCAGTTGCAGCTTTGTAAAGTTCTATGTGAAAGTAAATCTTTTACCCCTTTTTGTTGGGGCCAGATAAGAAATGTCTTTATTAAAATAAACCAGGAATGAGCCCAAAGGATTCTCTAGATTTTGACTTGGTTGCCTGAGATGCACTTTAATGTGAATTTGGTGCAGAGGGGGGCAGTGTGAACTGAGGGGTCCCAGTGCTGACCTTGACCCTCCCTGGCTGTCCAGGGCACTCCTCAGCAGCTGAGGCTTTTCAAGAAGGAAAGTGAATTGTTCATGTGGTTTAATATTTTCACTAAAAATGTAACTGTTGGGGAGGGGGGGAAATACAGTTTTTAATATCTACTCTTGTTTCATATTGATTTATTACACTGCTGAGCTGCCAAATGAAAAAACACCTGGCTTCACCTTTGAGAACATCAGGACATCAGCATGGTGGACTTGTTTACTGTTTGTACAAATTTCTCTAGCTTTGCTGGTGTGCTTTTGCCTTCCCAAGTAAACCATTACCAATAAAACCAGGAAATCAAATGTTTTAGAGACCAGAGTTGAGCACAGATCTAATTTGAAATATGTTTGGGACCAGAAAAGGCTTTGTAGTCCAATTATCAGCCATAGAGTGCTTAAGGCATTTAAGGGAGTGTAAAAGCTTTAGAGGCATCTTCCAAGAAAAGCACAGGCTCTTTGGGTGGTCTTTGGGGGAGAAGTGTTCCTTTAGAGATTCAAAATGTGCTGTTGTACTTTCACTGCCAAGCTGCTCATAACACACTGTGTTTTGCAGAGCTTGAGGAGCAGATCCAGAGCTGAATCCCAGCCCTCCCTGCCCAGGTGGGCAGCGGCTGCTGCAGCTGTTGGAAGCTCACTGTGTCTGAGCATGGCCCTTTGTAAATGAAAATGGGGCTCCACCTTTCACACAGGCCTCGAGTCTGATTCTCCCAGGTCCTGGAACAGCCCCTGGAGTAACAGAACCTGTGAGCTGGAGGCACAGCCACGCTTTGCAGGGAGATGCTGTCTGAAAGAACCTTGGATCACTAATTAAATTTCAAAAGCTGTTGAGATTTTTTGTTCCTACCTAAGGTAAGCAGTTACTAGAAGTTGTATCCTCCATGGCCTGTGTGAGAGTTTCTAATGCTTGACCATTAAATCTCTTTCAGTTCCACAAAGTCTATTTTCTAATTCACCAGCAGCCTAATTGGTTCTGTTAAAGGCTGAAGATTTAATGGCCCATGAAGCAGAAAGACCCATCACCTACAGCAGAGACTGTCTAAATGAGACATTGGGGTCATATGTGGGATCAGTTCCTGTGGCTACTGAGAATCCCTTGCAAGAATAGAACAGTGCCATGCCTGAGGTTACCAGTGTTCTGCACTGCAAAAGGGAAAAATAAAGGGTAGGAGTTAAAAGCTTTGAATTAAATGTATAAAATATGTTAGAAATTATTTATTAAATGCACTGGCAGGGAAAGGAATGTGATTTAGAGTCATTTAAGATCAGTCCTTCAGCTTTCTTTTTGGTCTCTTGCCTCCTCGAGAACTGGCAGAGCTGACAGCAAAAAGGGCTGCAGGGCACTGGCACCAGCAGAAACCAAGAGTGCAGGAAGAACAGTTTCTGGAAGTTTAAGGAATCCTGAGGTCTGTCCAGTCTGCACAAAAGGAAGTCCCTAGTGAGTAGCATCTTCTCCTCACTGTTGCCATCAGAAACAAAGTGTACCAAAGCTCGGAGGCCAAAAAAGGGCATTTAGGAAGCTCCACTGAAGCTGCAGAGCAGTTGTGAGTTAGAGTTTTACAAATATCACAGTGCTGGATAGCAGGGAGGAGCATTGCTGTTGCTTACCAGGGCAGGAGCTTGGATCTGTTTGCTGCCAGACTGAGGTAGGTTCCCTTGCAAAGACAGAAATCACCTCCTGCCTCCTGAGCTCTGCTTTCATTTGCTCTGCAGCTGATTTGCCCTAAGCAGGATTCCTGCTGTATGTTGTAAACAACCTGGCTGCTTTCCTTTGTAGCCTGAAGAGCTTCAATTTGGGAATTGTTTATTTTGGAAAAGAGAAAAAAAAAATGGAAGCTTTATAACCTGGCCTGCTCACAGGCTGCCTCGTGTATCAGCATGAAATGGTTCTATGCACAGAGCTTTTTGCTGCCTTCACACTTCCCAGGTTGGCCCTCCTTGGTACCAAATGGTGCTCTAGAGGCGTGTGAAACTCAGAAAATACACTTTCCCTTGTTTTACAATTGTAATAGAGACTCCAACCCAGATGTGGACTGATGCCTGTGTACTTTAGTTTTTCACCATCTCCAGTTCCTGCTGCTCTCTGCTGATGCAGCTACAAGTGCAGCAATCCCCACAGGGCAGGAGAGGATCCTGGGCCATGGAATGGAGCGCAGGGAGTTACTCAAGGAGGGACACAGGAGCTCTGCTGCTGCTGGCTGGGCTCTGTAATCCGTGTCCAGCTTTGCCTGTGACCTCAATGGCCCTGCCAGTGACGGGGATGGGCAGTGGGAGCTGGGTGTGCCTTCAGCCCTTTGTCCTGAGCCCGAGAGCCCGAGCAGCCAGACACCGTGTGAGCCTGCTGCTGCCCTGCCTGCAGTGCTGCTGCCCTGCCTGCAGTGCTGCTGCCATTCCTGCACTGCTGCTGCCATTCCTGCAGTGCTGCTGCCATTCCTGCAGTGCTGCTGCCATTCCTGCACTGCTGCTGCCATTCCTGCACTGCTGCTGCCATTCCTGCAGTGCTGCTGCCATTCCTGCACTGCTGCTGCCATCCTGCAGTGCTGCTGCCCTGCCTGCACTGCTGCTGCCATCCTGCAGTGCTGCTGCCATTCCTGCACTGCTGCTGCCATCCTGCACTGCTGCTGCCATTCCTGCACTGCTGCTGCCATCCTGCACTGCTGCTGCCCTGCCTGCACTGCTGCTGCCATTCCTGCAGTGCTGCTGCCATTCCTGCACTGCTGCTGCCATCCTGCAGTGCTGCTGCCCTGCCTGCACTGCTGCTGCCATCCTGCAGTGCTGCTGCCATTCCTGCACTGCTGCTGTGTGCAGCTGGGCCTGGGCTGCCTGCGGGGGTGTGCTGTGCCCTGCCTGCACTGCTGCTGCCATTCCTGCACTGCTGCTGCCATGCTGGGAGTGCTGCTGCCATTCCTGCAGTGCTGCTGCCCTGCCTGCAGTCAGTGGGTGCTGCTGCCATTCCTGCAGCACTGCTGCCCTGCCTGCAGTCAGTGGGTGCTGCTGCCTGAGCACAGGGAGGCAGGGCCCTGCCTCCTGCCAGGACAGCTCACAGCGTGGTCTGTGCTCGGTGGGGATTTTTTATGGCTTGATTCTGCAGAATCTCTGGGGTGTGTGGGGAGGGAAGTAGGGGCAGGTCAGGAAGGGATGAGTTTCTGTAGGTGGAAGCACAGGAGGAGAATTCTGCCTCGCTGTTGTGTTCTCATAAGCTTCTTTGAGCCTGCAGAAAGATGATAATTAAGCTAGACAGAATCTTAAGCTTTTGCCTTGCCGTGCCAGCAGCACTTCAGAGTCTCCCTCTAAAAGGAGCTGTGCCTTGTGCTGGTTCTGTACATGCTTAGCTGCTCTCACACCATATGGGTGCACAGCAGTGCCTTTGTTTTAGTCTGACCTTGACCTTGAGGTCACAGGCTTCTGAAACTCTATGGGACATGTGGACTTAGCCTGGCTGTTGTAGCTACATCATCATTTCTACCTGATTTTTTCTACTCTCTAAATGTAGCAAAGTCTAGATGTCAGAGGCTTGGAGCAGTGCACAGAATTAAATTAAATCTTTTCACCCTCAGTGCCATTGTCAAAAGGAGGAAGGGAGACTTGGATAACTGAGAAGTGTTTAGATAAACTGCGTCCCAGTAACAGTGAGGGGTTTGCAGAGACCAGAACCAGCAGAGTCAGACTGTACCTGCTCTAGTAAGCAGTAGAGTAGCCTGGTACCACTGCCTGTGCAAAGATTGCCAGCTCATATCCTTCTGCAGAGAAGGTCCTTGGGGGTTTAAACAGAGAATTTGTCAGGAACAGCACCTTGACTTAAGTACTGGTGAGATGGATCACAGAGAACGAGATCTTTGGCATAGTCAGATCCTGTGTTCTGTCACCTGCGTAGAAACAAGAGGTTGTGTGTGTTGTTATTTTAGTCTCCTGTCTTGACAAGAGTGCAGAGTTGGTTTCTGCCTGGACCTGAATAAATCTTTGTGAAGGTTGTTAGCACCATTCTTGCTCAGAGCTACTATAAAAAGAGAGGAAGCAGTAAGGGAAGAAAGAGAGAGATTAAAGGGGAAAACCCAGTAGGTTATAAATGCATTTTCCTCTGTGCTGGAGGTTAAATAATATTTTATGTGTGTGACAGATACTGTGATTAAGGAGCTGTTAGGCAGAATGAGAGCTGGGCAGCAAAGGGAGCAGAGATGCTTGAGGGAAAAGGGTACTAAGATGTTCTAGTGCTGAATTCTCTTGTGCATGTCTACTGTGTGATATGTGGCTTTGTGTGCCTTTCAGTGGAGGGAAAAAAAGGATATTCTACAGACATTTAGGGTGTTTTTCCCTTTCATTGCTTTAGCATCTTTTCTGTCTAAGATGTGTCACTGGTTACTAGTGACATTGCTTTAGAAAATGGTCAGAGGCTTTAATCTCTGCTGCTACTTCAAGGTCTAGGATTAGGCCCCACAGAATGGCATATGATAATCTTGTACATAAATCATGGCTTTAACAAATGGAAGAGGTTTATCCTGTTTACTCTGCTGCAGACAGACTCGCCCCTCTGCATCTTGCTCAGTTTGAGGGCTCCTCAGTCACTGCAGAGCCTCTGGAGTTCCAGCTGTCATCATATACCCCTCATTCAATTCAGAGAAGCCTGGGCACTCAGACTGGGTTTTAGATCAGGTCGATAAATACCTGACCTATGCTGGGCTGTATTTTAATGCATTTTCATGTTCCACAGGCGCCTGTCATTCCCAGAGGCTCTTCCTCACGCCGCACGGAGCTGCCTGTGTAAGCTGGGCTTCAGACAGGATGATATGCCTGTCTCATCTCATAAGCTTTTTACTTCCACTCAATGGACAATGTCTCATTGAAGCAGCAGCAAACAGGGAGCAGTGTGTGCTCTTAGCATGCACTACAAAGCTCTGTACTTCACTCATTTAACACAACATGGGATTTGAAGCTCCCCCCGTTTCCTTTTGCAGAAGACAGTGTGTCATTCCTCTTCTTCAGCTGTGTCATTCCACTTCTCAGCTGATCCACTTCTCACTGACAGCATGGATAGAGCAGAAGGAGAAAAACTAAAGAGTCTCAGTCCGGAGGCTCTTTGTCCAGATTGAAAATAAGAGAAAGCCTGGCATGTTGAAAGGTCCAGGTGAAGTGGAAATTCATGGCTGTTGAATGTTTGTGTGAGCAGTGGGATGGTCCTCGAGATCCTGTGGTGTCCAGCAGAAGTAGATCCCATGAGGGAGGTGGGCATATAATTTTCCAAAAGGTTAATCACTGGAAATGTTTTACCTTCCCTCACTGAGCAGAGGAAACCATGGAGTTAACAATCTAATGGGTACATTAAAGCAGCACACAGTTGTGACAGGGTAATTATTCTAAATCCCTCCGATTCATTTGCATATATTAGATTGGTTGGGGAGGGACCTGCTGGGTACCAAGGTTTGTTCTGCCTGCTATGTGAGCCTTAACTCAGTGGATGTTTGTTTCCTGCTTTGTTAAGACAAAACAGCTCTTTGCTGGATCCCTTTTAGGATTAATGCGTTCATAGCACCTCTTGAAAAGCCACAAAGAGAATTCTGCTGTTTCCTGCAGGTGGTGGGTCGGTGGCTGAGGCAGGGATGGCAGCAGCCCTTTCTGTACGCCCCCAGGCCGGTGTTCCACGGCTCCAGCACAGCCTCCCAGCCGGCTGGGGTCCCTGGCAGCGCTCAGCCCCGTCCACCCCATGCCCGAGCAGCCCCGCGGGCCCGGCTCCGCTCCCGGATCGCACGGCTGCTGCCCAAACGTGATCAGCAGAGCTGCAATTAGAGAGGAGGCCAGCAGGGCAGCGGCTTACTGCACAAGGGTCAGCACTGGAATCTGTCAGAACAGAAATAAATACGGGACATGACAAAGGATTTAGCTGCACTGTGTCTGAGGAGGCTGGAACTTAAATAGCCAGGGCACTGCCAGGAAGGAACTGGGAGCACTGGGGTTGAGACAGAGCGGGGGAAAGAGGGGAAAAAGAAAACCAAAACTGGGTTTGCCTCCTGACCTGATAATTTCAAAAGGGGCTTCTAAAAACTTTCTAAGAGGTAGGTCATGTAGGTAAACCATTGCCTCAGGGGGATCTGGGAGAGTTATCCAAGTTTTCCACAGTGCAGATCCTGGGAAGTGACTCACTGACACCAACCAGCGTGGTGGGGTTTGTGCAGAGGCAGTTCTGGGGACTGTGGCTGCAGCCTCGGTGAAATGCGGTGGAATGCGGTGGAATGTGGTGGAATGTGGTGGAATGTGGTGGAATGTGGTGGAATGTGTAGCAGAGAGCAGGAAGTGGGGAGTGCCCGTGCAGGGAGGAGCAGGGACCTGCTGGCCCTGCTGCTTCGGGCTGACTGTCATGCTGCATACACAACTAGAGGATGGTGATTTGGTTCATTTTGGACTCACTCAGGCTGCAGCCCAACAGGACAGCATCTGCTTTTCTGTTTGCTGAAGAACATTGCTGGAACTTCTCTGTATATGCTCATTAGGAAACCCATTGCTTGATTTTATTAATATGTGATGATTTGGCTCCTTTTACCTACAGAAAATTACTTTTCAGAATAAAATGCAAGAATATTGGCTATGAAAGGGGAAAATAAAGAGTGTAATTGTGTTAATTATCAGAATACCAGACATGTAATTAATATGCCACAGGAATAAAGAGCAAATGTACTAATAGCATATAATTGGACTTAAACTACACCCTTGGTAGAAATCTCTGCAATGGAACTGTTGTGTTTGTGCTTCTTTTCAAATTAGCAATAAGGAATAAATTAACATCTATTTTCTTGCCCGTACAAAGGCAGAATCATATTGTGGGGCTGGGTAATGAATTCAGAGAATGCCTTTACATTCCCATATGGCTCTTGGGGAGGGGAATACTCATGCACATGGCTCTTCTCCCTTGCAGGGGAAGGCAGAGAGGAAAACCTCATTGTGTGACCAGATGTTTGCAGAATAGCATGAGCCTAACAAACACAAAACATCTGTAAGCTGAGAAATGAAACACTGTCTCCAGTACCTGGTGCAAATGTAGAGCTGGTTTGTCCACCCACCCTTTCACACCGGGTGTGTTCCTGGACTGAGTTGTCAGACAAAGAAATGGGGCAGGGGCAAGACACTGAGGGACACAGAGGGACATCTTTGACAGAACTGGGAAAAAAACCATAGTTCTTCACTCAGCAAATACTTACGTCAATAAAGCCTAATATTATTGAGGTCCTTAACAAGTGTTGCTTTTCAGGTAAAGAGTTGAAAGTCAGCCTGTTCAAGGTATTTCAAGGTATTTGCAGTATATCTTGACTCAAGGTATTTCAAGCTATTGCAGCACTTGTTAATTTTCCCTCCCTTCTTTGTTCCCTTCTTTCCTAAATATGTAAATGGAAAGCCTAGAAATTCTGTCTTATTCAATTGTAATGCACCTGTCACCACAGTATGCAGACACCTGCCTTTTGCTTCACAGAAGTATTGTGAGAGTGCATTAATTAACGCTTGTAAATGCTCGAGGTCCTGGGCTGGAAGGTGCTAATGAGTTGTAAAATATTATAATGATGATGCAGAATATTCAGTCTCTCTTTGTAAGGAAGGACTTGCATCTCCCCTTCATGGCTTTCATGTTTCTGGATGCATATTTTGCTACAGAAGGTAAGTCTGAGCAGGAAGAAGAATTGAACAAGGTAGAAAGATTGCTAATGCTGCTGGTTTTCTTGGGAGGGAGCTGGTTGGTTTCATGTACTTCTTTGCTTATTGAATTTTCTTTTTGTCTCTCTGATGAACCCCTACTTCAATGGCTTGTTGAGAATTCTCTGAACGTTCAGAAATGTCAGGGGAGAAGATTTTCTTCTTCAGATTGCCAAGGCCTTCATTTGCATCCCCTAAATCAATTCTCATACATGATCAAAGCAGTTCTGGAAATTTTCAAGTGTGGGGAAAACCAGTCCTGTAATTTTTTTTGTCCTCTAAAATATACAGTCAGGTTCCAAAGCATTAAAAAATAATAATAATAAAGTCTTAATCTACTGAATCTAAAAACACTCCAGTTTTAAGCCTGTGTTCAGAGTGTGTGTATTGGGGACAGCAAGCCTAGGAATTATCTGACAGGTCACCTATGTGTGTTTTGTCTCCAGCTGGCAGGGGCATTGCTCTGGCATTGTGCTGTGCAGTTTTCTTTTGAATGATCTAAAAGATGCCACTACTGCCTGTTGCCTTATGAGAGCATTCTGGGGTTTCATAGACCTTGTTGTGCAGAATGAATCCTTTATATTCACCCTGAATTATCTTTTTCTTAGCCTCATAATTGTTTGTTCTTGAGCCATGTCAGAACCAGAAAACACCAAAATTCAAATTCCCCAAATATTTCAGGATTGTCCTCTTTCCTTTTCCAGTGGGGATGGGAGCAGCTAGAGTGCTGCTGTTACAGCTTCTCAGAAGCTGCTCTCTTGTTGCCCTCATCTAATATTTAGCTTGGGTGTGCATGCAGCTCTCTCATGAGCTTAATTACTGCACAGTCTCTGTGGCAATTGGTCCCTCCTCAGAAGTGGTTTCAGGGCAGCTGTGATAAACTGGTGGAGGAGATAAAGCTGGGTTTAACTTCCCATTAATAGAAATCATCATCTGCAAACACACTACTATGCAGACATTAATTGCACGGAGATGAAAAACAAGCCCACACTTGGTACCAGTCTCTTTATTTGAAGATAACCATTTTCTCAATGCAGTTCTAGACTATTTGAAGTTTGGGCCCTTTCTCTTTTGTCCCACTTCAAACAAGAGTCATGTCTAATAATTTGCATGCATTCAAAATCGTGGATGATCCTGAGCTCTAGCAGGCAGCTCCAGGTGTGGTGTTGATGCACCCGAGCGTGTCCTGCTGCTCCCTGTATTCAGCGTGCACTGCCTGCCTTCCAGGAGCAGGCAAATGCATTCATTTTCCCCTATCACCCCATCCTTCCTGTTCTGGCTGCTCAGCTCCACTCTGACAAGCACAATAAATGTGTCCTCCTGGGTCCTTGCAAGCCAGGCATTAGTCACACTGTGCATTTCAAGGACATCAGGCCGATAGGTTTTCAGCTGAAACAGAAAACATGTTCTGCCAGGAGCCATTTGTTCCAGTTTTGTTGCTTACCAATAAAATAAAGATCAATGGTTTTTTGGAACCGGAGAAGCGGGTCAGAGAGTAGGAGGGAGATAAGTGGTAAAATGAAGTTGCTGAAGTTAGTTCCCTGAATTTCTCTGGAATAATGGCATGTGGCATTTGGGATAGAGTGAGGATCTGTCAGCGTGGGAAATGCAGTTTGCTCTGGCAGACAGGAGGAACAGGACAGCTCTTGCCTAACAGCAAGCAGGACTGGTGCACAGCAGGTCCCCCTCTGGGTGATTGAAATCAAATTGAGTTTTGTGACACAAAATGAGAAGATGTTGTATTTGCTGCACTTCCAGAGTAAGTGCCAGTGGAACATCCGTGGTGACAGGGATCAGGATTTCACGTGGCTGCCTCACCTCGTGTGCAGGGCCCATCCCATCTGTACCAGCCTCTCAACTGCCTGTTCGAACCTCTGTCAGCAAGGAAACAAAGCCATGGAACTGATCCTAAAATACAGCCTAAAGAATTGTTTGCTTTACTGAATCAGTGCCTTAGTCACAACTGACTCGGAGGAGTTTTGCTTAGAAAGTGAAATGCCATCAATGCCTTCTCCTTCCTTGGAAATTTCCCAGCTTCAGCATGACTGATTCAGCTGATTAATTCATCTGAGCTGGTAGTGTTACTGTGTAATAAATAAGGTTTACCCAGACATAGCATTTCTTCTCTTAAAAGTGTCTCTTCTTCCTAATTCTGCAGAATCAGAACAATTTAAACGAGTCCTGATGGTAACACTCAAGTCCCCTTCTCGCTGTGGTCCATGGTGCTCTGCTTTCTCCTGTTAAAATGCATGGTACAGCCCAAGTGAAATGCAGAGCTCTTTTAAAGTGTGTTTTTGCCACACCTAATGATAATTTGTTTTGCAAAAAATGTTTTAATAGAGGATGTGTATGTGAATGCTGACTGGCCAGACATCCAGCCCTTTTCAGATGCCTTTATATTGACATTAAAGCTCTGTCCATAGTTAGGTTCCCAATCAAAATCCAGTATTTGGGTGAGTCCTGGGTATGTGTTACACCGTGTACTCATCAATGGGCAATCATCTTTCAACCGATGAGATCTTGCCGAGCAAATCTTTACTAATGGGGTGGTTCTTACTCAGACAGCACGTTAGTAAGCCTAGTTGGAGAGCCACACTGTGCTGGACAGTCCTACTCTCCACACAAAAGCAAAACACGTCATGTAGCACCCTGTCAGCTGAAGCTGCGTTGGCAGAATGTAAAGACTCAGCTCTCTGGCAACAGATGGGCTCCAGGCTTCTTCTGACATGATCTGCCATCCAGCATATGTTAGCCAGGCTGAGAAATCAAGGAGGTTTAGACTGAGGCTTTAGCTTTATTTAAAAAAGGAAAGATGTCTTAGCTCTTGATGGAGCAGCTGCCCTACAGTCCACGGAATAAAAGCGGAGTACCTTGGCTAAGGGAGAGCTCCAGAGCACAGGATGGCACTGGGGATGTTCAGCCTTGGGCCTCGGGCTCTGCAGGGTCCTGCTCTGCTCTGCAGGGTGAACAGCGAGTACCAGTGGTTGCTTTGGAGCGTGGAAGAGGGAGAACATTTTTCCTTTGGACACCCAAATGCACAGGCTGGGACAGAGCAGATTCTGTCGCTGGTGAGACCCGAGGGGCTGCTCCAGGGCAGTGAATACGTTGGGTTCTCACCTCTGGTTTCTGCCCCATCTCGAGTGTGGGGTGACCAGGAGGTGAGCCCTGGGCTCGCCTCGGGAGGGAGGAGGAGGCTTTTCCAGCACGGGGCAATCTTGGTATTTAAATTGCACAGAAAATAAGGAAATACCACATTTCTAGGATCCTGAACATTCTGGACTTTATTTTTATTTCACTGTGGGAGTGAAATGGCTAATAGGTACAAAGCATGAGTAGTCAGATCTAATTATAACATAAGTTGGTTGTAATTTAATTGTCAAAACTGAGATCGTGGTATTGATTATTTTTTCCTTTGTTGAAATATTTTCTCATTGAAATTTTGGATAGTAGAGCAAAGAACTTTTCTATTATAGGACAAGTTCTGTGCAACTTAATGAAAATTCTTGATTTAGATAGCACTTGGAAAATTTTCCAAACAGAAGTAATCTTTTGCTTTGATAGGAGTCACTACACTAAAAGGGTTTGTTACTCCACAGGACAGACTCAGTGATGCACCAGGGTGTGTTTGTGTTTGGACACATTCCTGCAGGATTGCACTTCTCGGGCTGGCAGAACGGCGCGACAGGGGTGCTGGGTTAAAGGTCAGGTTTGATGATATTAAAGGTGTTTTCCAACCTAAATGATGCTGTGATGGTTTGTACCGGATGCTTGCAGCACCAGGTGCTGCAGTTTGTTCCATCCCAGCTTCTGACTGGGTTTGTGTGTCCCAATCCCAGTGCGGCCCTGTACCTGCCTGCCGCTGGCATCAGCTTTGGATTGGTGCAAAAGCATTCAAATAGCTTCATATGGGGTTAATTATTTCTTAAATATCTTCATACGGGGTTTAACTCTTTCTAACGACTTGGGGGCTTAATCAGCATTTATTAAATCAGCTGTGTGAGGCTTTGGAGGGGCAGCAGGTTCCCTCAGCTGTGTGACGCGTTGGGGAGGCCGCGCTGCTCCCTGCCCGCAGCCCGGGTCAGCCCGCGGGAAGAGACCGAGCGCAGCCAGAGCGCCCGAAGCAAGGGATGCACTCCGGGCCCGGCGGGCGGGAGGTGCCCGTGAGGGAGCACCATGGCACCAGTGCCCGTGAGGGAGCACCATGGCACCGGTGCCCGTGAGGGAGCGGCGGTGCCCGTGAGGGACCGGGGGTGCCCGTGAGGGAGCACCATGGCACCGGTGCCCGTGAGGGACCGGGGGTGCCCGTGAGGGAGCACCATGGCACCGGTGCCCGTGAGGGACCGGGGGTGCCCGTGAGGGAGCACCATGGCACCGGTGCCCGTGAGGGAGCGGCGGTGTCCGTGAAGGAGCAGGATAGCGATGCCCGTGAGGCAGCACCATGGCGGCGGTGCCCGTGCCCATGACGGAGCACGATGGCGAAGCCCGTGAGGGAGCTGCTGTGCCCGTGAGGAGCACCATGGCACCGGTGCCCGTGAGAGAGCGGGGGTACCCGTGCCCGTGAGGGAGCACCATAGCGCCGGTGCCCGTGAGGGAGCACGATGGCGATGCCCGTGAGGGAGCGGGAGGTGCCCGTGCCAGTGAAGGAGCACGATGGCGCCGGTGCCCGTGCCAGTGAGGGAGCACCATGGCGGCGGTGCCCGTGAAGGAGCAGGATGGCGATGCCCGTGAGGGAGCGGGATGACGATGCCCGTGAGGGAGCGGGGGTGCCCGTGAGGGAGCACCATGGCGGCGGTGCCGCAGTGCCCTCAGCGCCGGGGGCGGGGCGCGCCGCAGCCCGCAGGGGTCCGCAATGGGCTCTCCCGACGCCCCCCGCCCCGCGCCGTTGGTTCGCTCCCTCCCCCGCCTGGTGCCCGGCGCGGGCCCGGCCGCCATTTTAGGAGCCGCCGGCGGGGTGGGCGGGGGAGGGAGGGGAGGGACGGCGAGCGGAGCGGGGCCGCGCAGCGCTTCGCTTCTCCTCCCTCCTCCTCTTCTTCCTCCTCCTCCTCCGCGGGGCCGAGCCGAGCCCTCCGCCCGCCGCACAGCGGAGCCCGGACCAGCGGGGGCGCCAGCCGGGGCTGCGCGCTGCCGGCCCCGCTCCGCGCTGCCATGCCGGCCCCCGCCGCCCGCCTGCTGCTCGCCGCGCTGCTCTGCGGAGCGGCCGCGGCCGCTCGAGGTAACGCGGCTGGGGCGCGCGGGGGAGGCTGCGCGGCGCCTTGGCGACGGCCACGGTGCTGGTCGCCTGGCAAGCCGCGCCGCGGGCGGGCAGGGGACGGTGTCCTTGGCTCCCTGCGCAGGGGAGGGAGCGCGGAGGCGGGCGGACACCGAGGCTAGGGGAAGGGGGGAGGATGGAGCGGCGGCCGGCGTGACTCCGCCGCGGCCATTGCACCTGCAGAGGGGACGCGGGGATGGCGGCTCGTCCTCCCGGCTCACCTGCGCCCGGCGGCCCCGAGCCTCTGCGGCGGGCAGAGCCCGGCCCGGCCCGGCCCGGCCCGGCGGGGGATGCGCGGCGGCGGCGCTCGCGGTGTCCGGGTTACATAACGGGGCCCGGGGCGGGCGGGGGGCGGCACTTGTTGCCGGCAGCGTCCAGCGGCAGACCCGGCCGGAGCCGGGATAAAAGCCCTGGGCAGCCGGGCCTGGCCGGGCTGGCGCGGGAGAGCTCCGTGCGGGGCTGAGCCGAGCAGCGCCCGGGCCAGCCCGCGCGGGTTCGCGCTGCGAGCGCGGGCCTGGTGGCTATTGATTGATCCCGAGGAGCAGCAGCATCATACGCATTGCGGGGCTGCTCCCCGGCAGGCTTCTGTGGGAGGCTCGGAGACGCTCCCTCACCTGAAGGTTACCCCTGGCATCGGGAGTGCTGCTTCTGCAAGATTCAGCTGATCGCGTGATGAGATTTAAGAGCGTTGAATAGCAGCGTACATTGGAAGTGCGGCTGTAAAATGGCTTATAAATACGTTGAAGGGGAGTTCTTGATCTAAAAACCAGCTCGTTATGGGCACATCTTGCTGCAGTTTCCCTGTGTGGAATGAAGAAGCTGGTGCTGTAGTGTGTCGAGGAAGTCCTCTGCCAGCTGTTCTGACAGTGGCCATCATTTACCTGTGTAAGATCCCTCAAGTACAACCTGTTCTTGGAATCGTTAAATGTAGTATTTACCACAGCAGTGCACAAGCACAGTGTCTTTGAATTCCATCGTTTGAAATTAGGAATAAGATTAAGATCAAAAGCCATTTTCCAAGAAAGCTGCTTGGAAACAAATGGCAAATTTAGGCAGCATTATCCAGGACAGCACTGGTAGGCAGATTTTCTGCAGCTTGTTGGAGGCAGTACCTGTTTTCAGTCAGACCTACAGAGCTGCTGGACTGCAGGTCCTGATCTGTTTAACTTCATCACACATAACTGAGTTAGGGAATGAAGGCTGCTTTGGCTTAGTGTGTGCAGTTGCCTTGGTCCTTGCAGCATTTTGGCTGCTGTAGGTAGGCCTGTTAATAATATTACGTGGAGATGCACTTAGGGACAAGTAAGCTCTGGAGGACACCTGGAAAGCTGCAAAGGCTGCTCATTTTTATTTCCCTGTTGTTAGGAAAGGCATTTGTTTGGAAGCATTTATGGTGAGCTTTCCATTTTGTGCTGTATTGCCAGTTTCTTTTTTTTTTTTCAAGTACAGTTGAACTTGCCATTTCTGCCATTCCTGTCATTGGAACAGGGGAGTGAAAAGTAGTTTCTTTTTTGATAATGGAAGGAAAGCAAAACAACGTTTGAGGCATGTGATCTTGCACAAAAGGCAGGTGTGAGCTAGCTGACCTACACAAATGCCTCTGAAGAGGCATTTTCCTGTCCAGCTGGTGCGAAACTCTTAATCTAATCGAATTGTTTTGTAATTGATCAAGTTGACCCAAATGTTCGAAAGCTTGTTGCAGTGGAAGAGCAGTAGCCAGCGGTGCATTCTGTGTGTGTGGGTGAAGCAGTTGGGTGTCTCTGACCAGAGCAGGATGGCAGTGGAGCAGAGCAGTTCCTGGAGGAGGCGGCACTCAGCTCCCCCGGACCAGCAGTGGCAGACCTCTGCTGTCTTGGGCCCCTTCCAACTCACTGCCATTTGGGGAGGGTATTGATGAAAGTAATACTATCTTGAAGAAACTTTGCTGATCTGTGATTATTTCAGGAAGTTATGTGGTGCTGTGAGTGTCTTAAATCCAAACCACAAACCACTTTGTTACTACCACAGTCTTGCTGCAGATGTTTCTTTGACATGGGAACAGCCTTTTTAATATAGGGCTGGGGATTAGGTAGATTTCTTTCTCCTTTCTAGAGGCAAGGAAATGTAACACTACCCTAAAGCATTATGTAGAGACAATTTGGCTATTTATGTGGCCTGTTCTTTTTTGTTCTCCAGGTATTTATGAAAGTAGGAAACCACTGAGAAGAGAGAGAATTAACCAGTACTAGACCTCTCTACAATGTTTAGTGCTTGGGAAAGCATTGTATACACCCATCTGTTCATGTAAACAATTTTAATCTCTTTTTCTGTATGTGTTATTTAAAATAATGCACTGCTGTGGAAACTGAAATGGAGGAGAGATGGTCTGGGCAAGCATGGTTTGCACTGTTTGGAATACTCCTGTGCTGGTTGTCTTCCCCCGTGTTACCAGGCTGCAGGTTGTGCTGTCTGTGCTGGGGTAGCTGGAAGATTTGTCAGCAGAAACTTCTCTAGACTTAATAAATGTATCTTTGGTTCGAGGTTGTAATGTTTCTGCAGACACAAAATCAGCAGTTGCAGATAAATGCAAAGATTTTTTTTAAGGAGAAGGAGGGAAGCTGGGCTCATGGGCTTCAGTGTGCCATGGAAGTTGGAAGGGTTGAAGTTAAACCCAGGTCAGGCCACAGCTCTGCATAATGTGAACATCCCACAGCTTAGAATTCTGGTGTTCTGGGTAGAGCAGTGTTTCCTGCCACAGAGCCCAAGGATGTGAGAGCTGAGTGGCTTGTGGCTCTGAAACTGTTATGCAGAGAGGAAAAAACTTCTGTAGTCATTAAAGTTTTCTGAAGAAAAGCTCTTCTGCCATTTTTCTGAGCCTTATCTCATTCTCTTTAGTTCCATTGGGAGAAGTCTCTCAGAAACATGGTTTGTGGTGTTAAGGGCCACATATCTTGTAGCATTATCATTGTTGTCAGAGACAGGAGTGATACCTCAGCATGGGAGAGTTCAGTGAGGCGGAAGCCTTGGTCTTAATTAAATCTTGTTTTGCACTCTAATTTATTTGTTTTGTGCTGATTGACTCACATTGGCTTCTGCAGGGACTAAACCTCCTTAGGAGTCTTTAGAAAGGATTATTGGGAACCTCAGTGCCTTTGAAGAAGTGTCTGTCTGTCCTTTGTTTATAGTGTTAGGTCTCATCTCACTTGCTTTGTGTCTGACTGAAAACAAGTTGCAGCTACTGCTCCCAGTGGGTTTCCCTGTTTTAAATGGAGTCAACAAGTAGAGCCAGAAGTGCCAGCTATACTGGGGTGATGTTTGCTGTGTTTCTGAATACTGTTTCCTTTCAAGGGGTGAAGTTTATAAATATGACAACAGTTAAAAGGAAAGGGGTTTCCACTCTTGCACTATAATTAGCAACATTTAAGATAACATTTATTAAATTGGTGTTTGTAGTTAAAGGCTTATGTTTTCTATTTCAGTCTTCTGTTTAGTGTAAAACATTTTAAATTTCACTTGAAATTAAGGCTTTGTTGTCTTAATCCTATTTAAACTGTTTTGTGGTGGAATCTTTGTTTTCTCTGCCAGGCTTTTATCCAAATTCAAATTGGGTCTGTATATCCTCTGTCTAAGGTCTTTGGTGCTCTGAATGTTTCTTCTGTTGCAGTTGTGGATAGTAAAAATTGCAAATAGTTTCTAATCAGTCATTTCCATGTTCTTAGTTTCATCAGGCTTATAGCAAAACTTCCATGTATCTTTGTACAAATAAAATCAGATTTAGGTAACTGGTTCAGTGGAGAAAGTAAACTTTCTGTAAGTGGTGATAAACTAGTGATTTTTCTCTAGGCAAAACACAATTTAATAAAACCCTGTTGAGTCCCTACAGCTGTTGGTTTGAATGTGGTGTTTGAAGAGTTAGTGTTAATTGCACAGGGCATCTGCTAGATTATAAACGTTATCTTGTGCTCCAGTGTATGGCAGTTTGGCTTCCAGAGCAGGAGTTAAAAGTGCTCCTTAACTGTGGCAGAGAATCCAAGACAGAGATGTGAACCTGTGGGATGGATTTCCACCACAGGCTTTCCTTCAGCCAGGAGCCATGCAGGGTAATGGTGGCTGTCCTTACTCAATCCGTGTCCTGGGGCATCTCCTGGGGGTTCCAGCTGAGTCTCCTGGGTTCACTCCCTCCTGCTTTGCTGCTGCCTTCAGTTCCCAGCAGTGGAAATGGTCGTTTGTCTTGGAGCCTCATACTGTGGGTAACTTCCACACCATCAGGGAAATTGGCATTTGAGCAGAGCTTGTGTTCACTTTTATCCCATTGTTCGGACCTGGTTGTAGGACAAGGACTTTGATAAAATTCTAGGTTTGAGAAGACCCGGTTAAATAAACAAGCCCAATACATCTTTTCATTAGCACTGGTTTATTTCAAGTTGCTTATATCCAAAGTTAATCCTGGGTGTTTTTTCTTGGAGGCTGGAGGCAGGAGCTGTGAGTGGCAGGCGGGGCAGGACAGAACACACATTGTAATCAGGCCAGGCTACGCCTTCTCTTATTCAGCTTTGCTTTCAGGGTGGAGAAGGCATATTTTATTGTGTAGCTCTTCACTCCTTGGCTGGACTGTATGTTTCTGTGGTTAGGTACTGCACAGATTTGTTCTTTTAATGGTACGGCTTGAAATTTCATCAGAACAGTACTAAATTATAACTGTTCAAGGTAAGGCATGTTGGAGTTTTATCGTCTCACCGAAAGGCATCCTTGTGATCTCTTACATCCAGAGGAAGACAATTAAGCAAAAGATACACAGTAATCAGTTTTTGTCAGACCTTCAGGACAAGTAAAGGACTCTTTACTAGTTCATCTGTATTAACAGAGACTTAGTTCTCTTTTTGTGAATTTTTCTACGCATTTTTCATGAGGTCTCAAAGGTACATTTTCAGAATGAGGATTTTGTGGTTACTGTTGCTAGATTGAACAAATAACTTTCAAACTCTAGTACTTGTTACTGAGTTTGTTTAACCAGTTAATTATTAAGATTTTTTTTTACATTAATGATCTTGCTTCAGTTCTATTGATATGCAACATGGCTAGACAGTGCTGTATATTAGAAGTAGTTATCTAGAAGAAAAAGGGTTCCAACTATAGTCCTTTCTGGGTGAGGTGTCTTTAAATCTTTGGTCATGTAGGTGCCAGATCCCATTTGAGTCAAACAAACTTCTGACCACTTGTAAGAAGAGAACAGAAGTCCTCAGAAAGGACTTTGATAAGTACATTTAATTTTAGTATGTGCTTTCAAATTACAGAACTGAATTAATCTGATTGTCTTAATAGCTTGTGATTAAAGTTTCCATAGTAGCCCTAAACCCAGCTGCCCTGCCTACCTGTTCATTTACAATCATTAATTCTTTTAGGCAGCAGGAGAAGGTTGCTGCTGGTTCTCTGCTGGATTGTGTTGTGCAGCATCAGCCGTGGCTCTTGGGAAGGGAGCATCCTTGCTTTGGGGAGCATTCCCTTTGCTGCAGAACGGTCAGGCTGCTCTGCTCTGCTTCGGGAGACGATGGGCAGGTGGCGTTTTCAGCCTGGCGTGGGGGCACACGTGCAGGAGCAGAGTTACCTGCGGGAGCAGGGCTGAGGGAGGCTGCTCTGGTGTTCTGTCAGCCTGGGCAGCCGGCAGGGCTCTGCCCCAGCCTCCATGCAGGCTGGCACCGGGCACTGCCTGTGCTTAGCTGGCTTTGCAGTTTCTTTGTGCCCCTGAAAACCAGGCTGCAAGCTGCCTGTGCCAGCCCGGCTCCCCACACTTGACTAGGTTAAATGCTGCTTGGGATTTGCAGCAGATTCCAGCTGAGGCACTTACAAATAGTGTGAATATTGTATTTCAAGGAAACCAGTGTAGTTCATCCCAGTTAAATGGCAAGAGATTAACAGCTCAGGGCACTTCGTTAGTGTCAAGCTTGGGATAGGCTGCTGTTCTGGTTTGAAATTACCAGTCTGTCTTTGAACAAGTTCTGTAGCTTGCAGGAGTTTTGTGACAATTAAACTGCCCCTTCACAGTGCAGCATTTAATGCTATTTAAGCAGCTGAGATGAGGATAATACTTGGTTCAGTTTGATTGAAGGGAAGCAGTGATGTATGGCTGGTAAGCTGTACTTCATATTTCCAATGCTAGCTTGAGAGTTCCTTCCAGTGTGTGGTTCTGCTGAAGTCAGTAGATCACAAACACGGATAACGGGCCTTTCCTGGATATTCAGCAGTAAGTTTGGTGTTTTAAAATCCAGTGATGTTTGGCCTTCATACACAAAAAGGGATTTAAGCTTTATGTTTTAAAATCTGGTGATGCTTTAGCCTTCCAAAACACAGAGGGGTTTAAGCTTTATGATTTTATTGTCTGCAGCACAATAAAAAGACATGACTTTGCTTTCAACTAGGCCTGTTGTTTGAAGGTTCACTAGACTCTGCAGATGCTCAGCATACTCAAAATTCTGTTCATATGTGGTTACAGTACTTCAAGGTTTTATAGAACTCCCTACCCAGCAGTAGTGGGATTTAGGAGGTTGCTAAATTAGGAGAAGATTTCTCAGAACATTAAAAAAACCCCTAAGCATTTTTGTAATCCACGCTCAGAAGCATTAGAATGGAGATGGAGGGTTTTTTCTGTCAGAGATCTGTTCTGGTGTTTTTTACCACATCCTTGCAAGGGTGAAGATGAATGGATGAAAGGACTCAGATTTTCAGTTGGGATGTACTGACAGAAAAGTGCACAATTGTGACCTCCTTGTGCTCCTGAAGCCAGAGCTGTGTCGGTGAGATGCAGGTTTGAATTGTGGGTGTGCTCCGTGGGAGCTCAGACCCGAGCAGTTGTGGCCCCTTCCCTGGCAGGGAGCAGGCTGTTGGTGCCTCTGAGGAGCAGGTTTGTTCTGAGGCGCCCTTCCTGGGAGGGTGCTGCAGCGCCAGGCTTCTCTGGGTAAACAGAGCAGTGTGCTTGGCATTTGCTGCCTCTGTGCCGTGCTGCATGCTGGAAGTGTGCCTGCATGAGCCTACTGAGGCAATAAACAGAGTCTTGCCATATTAAGTAAAACCACATGGAGTAATTAAAGGCAGTTTGCATTAAAACAGTTCCTTCTGAGATCTTCCTTGCTGCATTGTTATGGATGGAGATGATACATCCTGTCTGCTGTTGCTACTAACTAGTAAAAGATTGCAGATGAAAGCATATTGGGGGTATTATGGTTTCCTGTGTGAGTTCTCTAGGCTTAATCATTTATTGAAGTGTCCTTTTATCACTGTTCTTTAATTCCCCTAGGTAAGCATATGGCACATGACATGAATCCATCTTAGTTGGTTGAAGAGACAGGATTCAAGAGTCTGGGTTAGCCTTCCATCTCTGCTGTTTTGACAATTTGCTTATGCAGTTCTTTAGAGGTGAAATGGCAGGACTCAGCTGTGTGATAGTGTTCAAGCCCTAGTGCATATTTTGCTGTAATTGCACAGGCATGCATTTGATAGATTTTAAGTTCTTGATCTCCTGCAGACCAAAACCTGGGTGATGTTGCCTATAGATTGCTCTTTGGTGGGTTTGTTGTAACTTCTAGCAAAGCATTTCTTATATGCATCATTTGCTGAAGCTGACTTGGTTTTTCTGGTAAGGAGCAGTTTTCAGGCCCTTCAGGATGTTTTTCAGTAGCTCTGAGCAGCTGGATACATGCAATTTTCCACAATTGCATGTGGGAAAATTGTGCTGTTAAGGAAACTTAACCATCCAGGAGCCACTCAGGCAATCACACTCCACCACCTGAGCTGGGATCATAACATAAAGCTAAATATTTAATAATTAAGGGACTCTCCTGCTGGCTTGTCACACAGAAGATGACAGCCTAGTAGATAACATGATTTGATCTTGCATCTTCAGTGATGTAGTAGAAAAAACTCTTTTTGAGGCTGACAAGGAAAGAGACTGCATTTCTTTGCAGCAGAGGAAGAGCAGTCATCCTGAGACAGGCTCAGGTGATCAGTTTGAGGCTCTTCTGTGCAGGGGTGAAGGATACTCTCATGTGAGATTTTTTACTGGGGTTTCCCAATATCCTGAAACAACTGCTGAAGAAATGAAGTTTGACCTCTTTTCCACGTGTTTTTTTTAATGATAGTGAAACCCCCTATGCAGGACAAAAAGCTGACATGAGAACACTGTTCCTGTTCTGGAGAATACTCCAGCAGCTGTGTCCCAGGTTTTCCGTGGTGGGGGAAGCAGAGTGTGAACAATCGCTGGTGTTTCGTGTGCCCTGGTGTGGTGCTGACTGAGGTTTGCTGGTGTCACACTTGGCACTGATGGCAGCACTCCCCATCACTGTTAGCAGGTTTGGAATTGCACTTCAGGGGCATCTTAAATCCCAGCATAGTTAGAAACTAATTTAAATTCTCTGAGTTACTTTTGAAAAGCCTACAGGGACACTCAAATTTTCTGAACATACTTAGCCAGGATTTTGTCTCAAATCTTTTAGTTTATTAAAACCTTGATTCAGAACTACAAAAGAGGAAAATATGGAAATTAATACTAAAGCTTTTTTTAAAGATACTGTCAATTTCAAATGTTTTGACTTTGTATTTTGTTTCCCTTTCAGTTAACAAGCATAAGCCATGGATTGAAACAACCTATCATGGCATAGTTACAGAAAATGACAACACGGTGCTCTTGGATCCCCCTCTAATAGCCCTGGACAAAGATGCACCTCTGCGTTTTGCAGGTAAAGAATTCATCTGCATTTCTGTTTGAAGATGTGGAAGTGCTTTCCTGGGGGCAAGTGCTCTGTGTTAGTGTGTTTTCCCTAACAGCAGCATAACATTTCAAAGCTTTTAGGTCCTAGGAAATGTGTGTGCATGGACCAGTGTTTTATTTCAGGTTTGCAGCTGTATCCAAACCAGAAAGTACTTTGCTTCTTTCAATTTCATGTGTACATGGTAATTTTTCTGGTGGTTTATTTTTGTTTTTGTAGTGTCTGTCCTTTGCCTCAATCCTCTTGATTCCACATTTCACAGCATTCAGCGTGGGAGTTCTGAAATAATGATTTTCTTACTATTCTGAAGAGAGTTTTGGTTTCCTTAGCATTATTTGTGTCTTAATAAAGTGAAAATACTAATTAGTAGAATTAGGATTGCATGTCTGTGATAAATTTGCTTAACAGTGTAGGGTATTTTAAAAACTGAGCAACTTCCTCTGGCTGAAGAAAAGGCTTTTTCTCCTCTAGCAAAAAATATAGAGAATGATACACAAGATATTTGCCAAGTGTGGGCTAATTCTTCACTGTGAGCATAGGACTGACAATTTTCTTATAAACTTCTGCAGTAGATCTTTTTCTGAAAATTGTTTAGGAGTACTGTATTCATTAATTGGATGCAGTAGTATGGAAAGTCCTTTTTTGAATTTGGCAGTGTTAGAAAGATGTGTTTGAAGAATACCACTGGCAGGTATTTAAATTACTTGCAGTGGATAACACAAGCTTCATTTGGATATTTGGAGAAGCTTATTTGGTTAAGCAAAATTTGAGAGTTAAGAATCCTGGTGAAGTACCTATTGGATGAGCCATTTTTGGGAGCACTGCTTAGCCTGGCTTCATGGAGGAAGAGATAGGAGAGTGATTAAATTAAATTAAGAGCAATTTGAAATCTTCAGCAGCTGACTGCATTGAGTGCTGCAGTTTTATGGCAGTTTGGTCACCATTTTCTTGAGGTACTGCTTAAAGTAACAGTTTTGTTGCATTATCATGAGGCTGTAATTATCTCCAGTGAAGTTGAAGGTAATGGTAAATTTGCTGTTCAGAAGTTGAGAGATAATGCTAAACCTCTGAAATTCAAACTTCCTCGTGTATTGGGTACATAATGGCAGAGGCTCTTCTACTGTCTTAACTGGAAACAAAACTGCTGTCTGTGGACAAAAACCTTCCATTGCCAAAGGAAGAAGCTTGTGTTGGGATACACAAAATCTGTTAATTAAGAAGAGGAATGGGAAGCCTGACTTGAGTTCTCAGGGATGAGAAAAACGTGAATCACCTCTTGCAGTTCTTAAGTGCTTTAAATGTAGGTGCTGGTAGTTCAGCAGCATTGAATAGATTCTGAAAATGGCAGTTTTATTCCTCTTGGATAGGAATGTTCTCAAGAAGGTACTGTCACAGTATTTTCAGATATTCTGTTGTGTTTGCAGAGGAAAATCCAATGTCAAAGCATTTCTTAAATGAGACTTTCCCCATTGGGTTGATCTAAATTGTATAAACCTGCTTTCATTAAATGAACATTTTTATCAACTGGAAATTGTATAAACAGAATATATTTGTATAAACAATATATTTTGGCTTTCAAAAATGGACATTCCTTAAACAGCAGGAGCAGACCAATGGATTTAAAGAAATTAAGTTTACAGTATGGCATGTGAATATTGTAAAGACTGTTGGGTTTGAATGGCACAAATGCTGTGGGCTCAGTGGAAGTGTTTGTGGCCATTAACTGCAGCAGTGCTGCAGCCTGTCCTTGAGGAGCCCGGGTGGGTGAGTGCTGCCTGTGCCAGCTCTCTGGGGCTGTGCTCACGTCCTGGCACAGACACTGCTGGTGCCCAGCACCTCTGGGGGTTCTGTGTGAGCAGCCCACGGGGCCAGGGGTGTGCTTTCACAGCAAACAAAGCCCTGCCAGGATTAACTGCCTGCTGCAGCCCTTGCTGCTCTACTCCTGCTTATAAATCAAATTTATTCATGCTTCAAAAGGCTGGATATTTTAATTAATTGTGCCCTCTAGCTGAGCTGGGAAACTTCTGAACTGTCTGCAGATTTAAAATACTTTAAGTAGAGCTTTTTTGCTTTATTTCAATTTGGAGCATGTCGAAACATCTCGAAACGAGTTCATTTAGATGCTTTGTAGTACCTGAGCTGTGGGGCAAGTAAAAGTAACATTTATTGCTATTTATTGCTCTGCTCACTCTGTGCTGTGGGTAAGGCCCTAAAATTCAGGTGTGTAAAAATAAATGGGGTTATGTAGATGTTTATTTCTTGGGTTATTTGTATGGTTTTAAATGTGAAATGACACACTTCTGGAAACAGGGTGAATATAGTCGTGCCAGCTTGCCTTGTCAAGCTGCCTGGCACATGGGGACAGGATGGAGTCAGTCTTCTGCCCCATCACTGCTACAGATCTGCTTGAGAAGACAGTGACCATTCTTGTTCCTCAGTGACTCTTTTCTACATTACAAATTGAATCATGTTGGGATTTGATCCTAAGTGGTTTTGCTGAAAAAAAAAAAAAAAAGAAAATAAAATAAAGGACAGTTATATTTTTTATTGTATGTTTATTGTTTGTGCCTAAAACCAGTCTGCTGGCTGAAGCTCTCAAGCAGGGATTTCCCCTTTACTGTGCATGAAGGAGCTGAATTTCTGTTACATTTGAAACAGACTCTGCTGTATCTGGATGCCTTCACACAGCTGAACGTGCAGTGGCTCTTGGGGCAGATGTTTGAAGTGTTTCCCTTGGTTTTTTGATGTGCCTGTAGCAGGGCTTCAGTCCCTCTTCCCCCACCCCTAGAGAAAACCACTTCTCAGCCACAGTCCTTTATTTCCCTCTTGCTATTCTGGGATGCAAGTAATATTTTGTGGGGGTTAGGAATTTTTAATTTGAAGCACGGATACGTGGAGAGCTTTGAAAAGGATCTCGCAGAATCTCTGTAGATTCTTTTAAACAATGCCCCAGATCCATCAAGCCCTGGGGTCCCTCTCCCTGTTGGGGTGGGACAGTGCTGATGCCCCCAGCCCCAGCTGCCACGGGCAAGGTGGGAGGGGGATTCTTGGAAAAGAAGTGTCCTGTAGAGGAGATGGCACTGTAAGCAATCAGATTTTGCTCTTGTCCCATCCGTGGCTCACTTGCTTAGCTGGTAGCAAACCTGAGAGGAAATTTTGTTGCCAATAGCGTTTCATTCATTTTTGTGTCAAATTTGATGCTATCCTGCTAGGAAAAACATATAGCTCCCCTCCACATTCCTTAAGTTAAAACTTGTGTTCTTCAGGATTACAGTTTAATGTGTATATTTTTTAGTCATGAATTATGGCAATACTTTATACAGAATAATATATAAATTCAGATAAATTCTACTTTATAGGCAGTTATTCATCAACATGCAGTTTTGGAAATATCTTGTTTAGCAGTTGGTACTATTAAAAAAAGAAAACAAAGTGTTGATCGTATGGAATATTTCAAAATTCTCCAAATGAAAACCTGGAATTAAAGGATTAAATCATATTTACCATAACTAAAACTCTAAAATTGTAACAGTTACAGCAAATCACCGCTGGAATTTTAAAATACAGTTTTTCCAAAGCTTTTCTGTGTAATGTGTGCATCTTTGCCTTTTCCTTATTTGCTCCCATTCAACCTTTCCTTTACTGACATGGGTTTGTCTTTTTTCCCTTTAGAGAGTTTTGAGGTGACAGTCACCAAAGAAGGTGATAAAGGGTTCTTTCTATCCCTTTTATGAATATTAACCTACTAACTTTGGTTATGAAATGGGGAATCAGCACTGAAACAGAAGATCCTGTCATGCTCTTTTGTCCCATTTATTCTCCCAGTTTTTTTCTATTTTAAAATATATTGATAAAAAGTGTTATGTAACCAAACCCTTGGTTAGAAATATCTGTAAATCAGACATCCATTTGAACCATTTGGGGTTATTGTGTGGACACTGAAGAAGTTGTTTGGGGAAAATTAGCATTTTCTGATATTTTCACTTGTAGATCACTTCTTTGGGACAGCTCAAGTTTCCACATGCTTTGTGATGTTGAAGTGCTGAAGCATTACAGCACCTTCTTGCAGTGCACACCCTTCAGGACTGACTTCAGTGGTTTAAAATATGAATCACCCCCTTTTTTGAATACCTGTAGACATGTTTTCATTAGGAGTGTGTTGTTGCTACTAAGAAACCACTGCAACTCTAATAGCAAAATAGTGGGGTTTGTTGGTGTAAGAAAATCCCCAGCAAAATACAACAAGTTGCAGAGGTAAAAGCAGAGTGTAGGTGGTCAAAGAGTTTATTGAGTGGCTTTTGTAGTGTGCTGGGCTCACCCAGCTGTGCCAGCCAGCGTCGTGATGTGTTAAAAATGATGTGCTGGGGACTTCTCTTCCAAGTTTGTAGGGTGAAGAGTTTGACTAGAAGGAAAGCCTTCTAAAACATTTCCTGAGAGCCTCCTTGACTAACATTTGGCCTGTGTTAGTAGATAGCTGTTGAAATGGATGCCTGAGAAGTTGGTATTTCTACCTTTCTCATTCAGTAGTTTGTTTTGATTCCCTGATTTTAGCCAGGTACATTGCACAGGAAGACTTTGTCCTTTGATCTGTTGACAGAATTTCTGTAATTATGGTGCTGAACCTGTACTCGAAGCCTTTTCATCCCTTGACTTGTAACTGTGCATTTTAACCTCTTGCTCTGGTCAAAGTAAACCACCTGCCCAGCTATTGCCAGTAGCTTGGCATAGAAGATATTGCCAGTGGCCTTGGCTGTATGCTCACATAAGATCTACTCTTGCCCTAGAGCTGTCTCAAGTACTCCTGTGAAATGCCTGTCTACATTTCTCTTTTTCTCTTTTGTACTCCTGCATGAATGGATGCAAAGTAAACAAGTTGCTTGGAAGGCAGACGTTTGCTTCTTTTTACTAAAGTTCCCAGAATTCACCCATTTTAAAGCACAATGCTCTTGCTTTGTCCACAGACCCTCACAAACCCCTGGCTGCAAAATATTTGGTCATTTATTTTAAAAATGCATCATCGTGTTGACCAGTTCTAACCTATCTTTACTTTAACTCTGTAGGTGAGATTTGTGGATTTAAAATCCACGGGCAGAATGTTCCCTTTGAAGCAGTGGTGGTGGATAAATCCACTGGTGAGGGAATAATACGCTCGAAGGAAAAGCTCGACTGTGAGCTGCAGAAGGACTACACGTTCACCATCCAGGCCTACGACTGTGGCAGGGGACCAGATGGAGCAAATGCAAAAAAATCCCACAAGTAAGTCAGTCTGGGGTGGGCCGAGGGGAAGTTGGGCTCCAAGGGGTCTCTGCGTGTGGTGATTGATGGTCTGTGTATTGAGAGTAAATGTGAACCAAGTGTTCATCCTGGAAGGCTTTTCATGGAGCCACAGAAAGGGTCAGCTTGGAAAGGACCACACTGGCTCATCTGGTCCAACCTCCCTGCTCAAGCAGGGCAGTAATAGTGATAAAAATAGCAGCAACATGGACATGGGCTGCTTGGACACCCCTTCTTTTGTATCTTATGTGGTACTGCTTTATCCCTTGGTGTCTCTGGATTTACAGTAGAAAACCAGGTGGGGATAGAAGCAGGGAAGCTGCTGATTCACTTAAAATCTGTCTTGAATAGGTAGAGTTTGCAACAGGGTACCAGGCCTGGACATTCTTTTGCAATTCAGTTTCTAAATCCAAAAAACTGTTTCAAGAAGTCAGTCGATTAAAAAAATGCCAAAGCATTCATGTTTCTATCATTTCCAGACAGCCCCACCAGAGAACCCAAGATCAATAGCATGGGGCTCATCTCTGCCTTCATTAAAGAATGGGAACAAAGCAGCCTTTAGCTTATCTTTATCTAAGCAAAAACCACAATATAAAATGGTCTCTAGAAAACCTACTTGAGAATAACTGTTTGACACTCTGGTGTGAACATCTGCAGAGCATGTGGGAGATGAGCAGTTGTGTGAAGCAGAGAGGGGCATAAATAAGATGAGGAATTGAGTAGCAGAGGTCGGCTTGGTGACAAACAAAACCTTGCTGTTTATAACTATACAATGATTTTACTTTTATTTGCAAATAACCAGTGGTAGTAAACAAAACATACTGAATTATATAAAACAAAACTGAGTTGTATAGCAATACACTGGAGAAACAGCCACTGCTTTCCTGGTTAGGATAGTTGAGATTGTTTGGTTTATTAGTGGTTGCTTTTTTCTGAGAGCTGGAATGCTGAAGGATGGCTTCATGTGAAAAAGAAGCTGATTTGGTAGGGTCTGTAATACCCTAAAAGCATTTCTTTGAGCAGGAGAAAAGTGACAGTCATTCAGAACTGGGTACAAATATTCCTATTAATCAAACCCCAAACCTCCACATTCATGGAAGTAAGTGGACTGGAAGAAAAAGAGGCAGATGTAAAATGCAGATTTTTTCCTTGTTTAAGGTACCTAGGAAACAGACCTTCAACACAGGTTTTCCTTTCTTATTCCTTGGTTAGACCTATTTGTGTAATTCTTGCAGCAGCTATTCTGTGGTAGTACAAATGCCATTTACCTTCATTGCAGTGGTGTGTTCTGTGGTCCAGGCTGCTTGGAGGGAGCCCATTGCCCAGGAGCAGTGCAGGGTCAGAGCTGCCAGGTGGAAAGGCTGCAGTGGCCCTGCTGGCAGAGGGGGAGCTGCTGCGTGCAGTGTGGCAGGAGCAGGGCGTGCAGTCCCTGGAGCCGCGCGTGTCGTTGCAGGGCCACCGTCCACATCCAGGTGAACGACGTGAACGAGTACGCGCCCGTCTTCAAGGAGAAGTCCTACAAGGCCACGGTCATCGAGGGCAAGAGGTACGACAACGTCCTCAGGGTGGAGGCCGTGGATGCAGACTGCTCCCCCCAGTTCAGCCAGATCTGCAGCTACGAGATCGTCACTCCGGACGTGCCCTTTGCCATCGACAAGGACGGTGAGGCACGGAGCTGGCCCTGGCCGCCCACAGAGCAGGGGCCAGCAGGCTGCCACTGCAAAGTCACTGCAGGCTGATTCCCTTGCACATGAGTTTGTTCAAGTCTGTGTGAAGTACATAGATGGTACCTGGCTGCAATTTATGCAGTAGTGACCCTGAAGAATTGTCTTGATGTCTGACAATTGCCTTTTTTTCTGTGTCAGGTTATATAAAAAACACAGAAAAGTTAAGCTATGGTAAAGAACACCAGTATAAACTGACAGTAACAGCCTATGACTGTGGGAAGAAGAGAGCTGCTGAGGATGTGTTGGTTAAAATTAGCATTAAGCCTACGTGCAAGCCTGGCTGGCAAGGTTAGTTTGCTGTCTTTCCTCTCTGCTTTTGGCATTTGCTGATACCTTCAGTTAAACACGAGAGATCTTTAATATTGTTTCTTTGGATAACTCTTCAGGTTGGAGCAAAAGAATAGAATATGAGCCTGGCACTGGTTCCTTGGCTCTGTTCCCTGGGATGCATTTGGAGACATGTGATGAGCCAATAACCTCAGTTGAAGCAACGGTGGAACTAGAAACCAACCATATTGGTAAAGGCTGTGATAGAGACACCTACTCTGAGAAATCCATCCACAGGCTCTGTGGTAAGAAGGCTTTTGTTAAAATAAAAGTGCTCTCTCTTGCTGACTAGTTTTACTTTGAATTTTAGGTCAGACCAGAAATCAATCTGGTCTTCATTTGCACATAGTTTCCTTCAACTCATTTCCCCACTGGTAGCAAAAGGCATGAAATTGCCTGAAGGTGACTTCTACAATAATTCTCAAATGTGGTAAAGAATCTCTTTCTTCTGCCTCTCTGCTGTCTTACATAGACTAATAATGTCCCTTGCATGAGATTTGTGTTCAAGAGCTGGAAGAATTTGTATGGAAGGGTATAGCTGTTAAAGCCTCAGTTTTTCTGAGCATGATGGATGTAATGGCTGCAATCTGAGAAATACATGACTAAAAACTAGAGAAAACAAAAAAAGAGTGGTTTGGAAAAAAAAAACAGTTAACTTGGATCAGTTATATTTGTACCATGCTTGCCCTAGGAATAAATGCCCTTGGCATCCACTTATGCTGCAGTTAAAGGTCTTACAAAAAGTCAGTGAATCCTTTGTAGCCATATGGAAGAATTGAGATTACAGGATAAATTATCACTCACGATTTATGTCTTCAACCGCCGTTGAAAGTAATTGAAAGTCTGAGTAGCATGTAACCCCAGAGACCCAGGCAATTGCTGAGCTCTTCCCTGATTGAGGTCAGTGTGACGTTCAGGGTACCTGCTGCTGCCTGTGCTGTCAGCAGGCAGTGAGCTGGGAGGGGGTGCTTGTGCACTCTTCAGCTGGACCCCTTCTGGTCTCACAGCTGAGTGCAGTGTCCAGACAAAGGCATCGTGCTCCTGGGGCTGAGGGACAAGGGCATTAATGAAAGGGTTCCTGAGATGGAGGCAAAATCACATTCTATAGCTGTGGAGGTTGAAATGTTTTGCTTATTATGAGATTAGTTGTCTACCCAGAAGTGAAATTTGTGGAAGTTACCATGGTATTAGATGCCTGTAATTAGTGCCACACTGTGTAAAAGGAGAATTGGGTGATGGTAGTGCATAATCCTGGCAGTTGGTGCTGAGAAATTAGTGCTGAGATAAACAGTTGAATTTGAAACCGATGGTGGTCTTTTAAATTTGTGTTTTCATTTGAGCATTTGTGTTGTAGGTGCTGCTTCTGGCACAGCTGAGCTGCTCCCCCCTCCAAGCAGTGCTGCTAACTGGACTGTGGGGCTGCCCACGGATAATGGCCACGACAGCGACCAGGTCTTCGAGTTTAACGGCACGCAGGCTGTGAAGGTTCCAGATGGTGTTGTCACAGTCAATCTGAAAGAGCCCTTCATGATTTCAGTGTGGATGAGGCACGGGCCCGGAACCAAGGAGAAAGAGACAATTCTGTGCAATTCAGACAAGACAGGTTTGTCAATACTTCAATTATAAACAGTCCTTTTGGTTGGTTGGTTTTTTATGTGCTCTGACAGCACACGTGACAGTGTTTTCTCTGCCTTAAGATTTTCTTGGAATTTATATGAAGTTGACTTTAAAAATCACTGTTGTGCTTATGTTTAGGCTCAGCCTTAGATTATGTAGCTTTAGATTGGGCAGACTTATTTTTCTACTTCTATTTCAGTTTACATTATGCACTTCTTTTACTGTGGTAGATTACTTATTCTGGCACTGCAGCCTCGAGTTTGCATCTCCAAAGATAGCCTTGTTCTTGATGCTGCCTAAAAACATTAAGACACACATATCAGGTCTAGTGACAGCATTTGCTGCTGTATCTTTATTTTCCTTAGGAGGATTTAATTTCTCTTTCTCCAGGGATGATTTTTTTTTATTCTGTGTATAATTTCACTCTCTGTTTATGACACAGAAACAATAATTTGGAAAATGCCATTAATAAGAAGGAAATGTGATAACCCTATTTCCATAATTGCCATTTGTATCCAAAAAAGCTCTTCTGTTTGCAAGTAGAGCTCTTTTTCTCGGGCTGACAGGTTTATCTCTGGCTGTTCAGTGCTGTGCCTTGCTTTAGGTTGGGTTTGGATAGAGACTTCCCTGTCTGTTCTGCAGCCTCACGGGTTCTTCACGAGTGTTTGCCCTCACTACTGCTGCAGATATTTTACGTTCCTCTTGCCCTGCCTGATTTCCTTCTGCATCGATCACTGCCTGCAGTGGCTGTGGTGTTCGGGAGTGGAATTGCAGTGGCTGTTTGGTGGGTGGGGTGCAGGAGGTGACGCTGTCCTTGACCGCAGATATGAGCCGGCACCACTACGCGCTCTACGTGCACAACTGCCGCCTGGTCTTCCTGTTCCGCCAGGAGCCCTCCCCGGGAGCGTCCTTCCAGCCCGCCGAGTTCCACTGGAAGCTCAGCCAGGTGAGCCTGGGGGCTGCCTGCCAAAGTGCCAGTGGCAGCCACGAGGGCTAACGGCCCTGGCACTGTACTTGGTAATAAATCCTTCCTGCCACTGCAACTCCTGTTCTGCAGAGCCCAGCAGTGCTTGCTTTACTTGTGATCAGGTGGCAGGCTCAGCTTCAGCTTTTCATCTTGAATATAAAGTAGAAAATACAGCGTCAGTCTTACAGCTGTGAGACTCTTGTCTCTTTAGTTGTCTTCACTAAAGGCACTCTCAGGTGGAGTGCATGAGAAAACAGGAGGTATTTATTCCAGGTTGATTATAGCATTCAAGTACTTCTGAGCATGTGACATTTTTTCAGCCCCCTGAGACCTGTGATAAATAGTCGTGGTTTTTTAACAGTTTCTCTCAGCAAATACCTGTCCTTTGTCAAGTAAGGTTATCTTATAACAGTACTTCAGGATGTACATGCATGTAGATATGTATTTTTAGATTGAAATATGCTGTTATTTAATATAAAAATTAAAGGAAAGGAAGTACATGCAGATTCCTGTATTGGCAGCAGAATAAAGAAACTTTTTATTAATGTTTGGCAGTCAGTTTGCTTTTCAGATGTGTGCCATGTGTGTGAAAGATCATCTGTGTCTGTACAGGCTTGTGTTGTAGGTCGTTGGTACATCTGCATGTATGCTTATGTAAAACATGGCACCAGATCAGTTACTGAACTGTAATGGGGAAAAAAAAGACAGAATGTTTAAAACTCTGTGTGCTCAGGTGTGTGACAAAGAGTGGCACCACTACGTTGTCAACGTTGAGTTTCCCGCGGTGTCTCTGTACGTGGATGGGGTTTCCTACGATCCTTTCCCAGTCACTGAGGACTACCCACTGCACCCTTCCAAGATAGAAACACAGCTGGTGGTTGGAGCATGCTGGCAAGGTAAATATTGACAACTGTTAATACTTTAATTAACTTCTTTAACGAAACCTCTGTGGTTATCTAGAAGTACCCAGCAGGTCTTTTAGTGCATGAATGTAACTTGTTTTGCCTCTTGCAGATGGGTTTTGCTCCAAGCTGGTATCACATATTTCCTCTGAGCCATTTTTTCCAGGAGTGTTTGTTTGTTTTCTCGTTGGCCACAGGTGTGTGAAATACAAGGCTGCTCACCAGCCTGTATTCCATCAACGTGATTTTTGTGGTGGCCATGGGGAATACTCTTAGCTTATTTTTAATAGCAGTTCTAACAATACCTCATATACTTCAGATTACCAAGCAGAACACCTCATTTCAAGTAGGTTGAAAAGCATCTTGTAGGAAAAGTGTTCTCATCAATGGAAACCTGTCCAGCAGACACCTCTGCAGAGCAGCACAGTAGTGCTATCTCTTGGGTATTTTACCATTTCTGCTTACAAAAATAGACATCTGCTTTATTGTCTGCTCCATTTAGGCTGCTCTAAGTTATATATACAGCTCTTCTCCAAGGAGAAAAAGATTTTATCCTTCTGAAGAAGTTCTTTTAACATTTATTTAAAAAAAATAAAAGCCAATTTTCATTTTTAGTGCTTCCATTTGATAAATTGACTGCTCAATACCTGTGATTCTATTATTGATTAAGGAATCTGTGTTGATAATGGCTTCTTTTGATCAGCTTACAATACCTTGTGATGTACTGTATTAGTCTGGATCTCACATTAATTTCCCCTCAAATGGAGCCAGTTGTTAGGCTTGTGTTGTCCTACTAAAGGTGGTTTGTGTGAGGTTTCCTTGTAACAGCACAGTGATGTGTCTTCCCCTGCACTGCAGCTCTTGGTGTTTCCAAGAACTCATAATCCTTGAGGAGCTGGGTCCAATATGAGCAAGCTTTGGGGGATGTGCTGCTTTGTATTTTCTGGGATTTGAGATTTGCCAAATTGTAACTTCTTGGTCCTTTCCCTATTGTCCTATTCTTTGTCTTGCTTTTCTACAGAATATACAGGAAGTGAAAATGACAATGAAACTGTGCCCGAGACCTCTGCAGGTTGCTGGAGTTTTTTCCCTACTGTTTTATTTCATTTTTAAGCCAAGACATTGCTTCATCTCGCACACAGCATGAAATGCAGGCATTGCATTCGGGCCATTGACCTTCACATAATCCTCTCCTAGGCTTGTGTCTTCATTGTGCTTCTATTTGCAGAGCATCATCAGCTGACTTCTGCTTGGTTTTGGGGTTTTTTGTTTGATTTGGGTATTTTTTTGGTTGCATCCAAATGTTCTTCCATGTACAAATCTGCAACGGTTGTGATTGCAGTGAAGTGGTGAAAAAAGTTGCTGTTGTAACATATCAGCTATAACCTCTTTCATCCAGTTTTGTTAAAGCATAAACACACATCATCCTATATAAATGTATGTATTTATGCATGTAGGTATGTGTCTTTATTATAGAATTTATTCAGTACATTGGGCAGGACCTCTGGAACTCAGGTACCTTTGCTCCCCTCTCAGAACAAGACTGAGTTCATATTTAGATCAGGCTGCTCATAAAGACAGACCTGTAATTTACAGAGGGTACTCACTTGGTCAGATATTTATATAAAATTCTAATTGTGAATGGACTACCAGGTATTTCAGAGTTAATACAGGGTTATTTCCTCATGACATATTTTAGTGATAGTTCAATGGGTTTTGTGTCTTGAGGTAGGCTACTTAAAATCAGTGTATATTTTAAAAAGTGAATTCAACCCTTCCTGTAAAGATTAAGAATTGCTGGAATAGTCTGGATGTAACTGGCAAGAGGTTTCTGGCTGTGCATCACATTTTAATTTGGCAAGGAGGGAGCAGCATCCAGGGGTCCAGAAGCTGAAGCTATATGAAAATTGTATAATTTGTAACAAGACGTTTCACCACTGAATATTTGAGTTGTACCAAGAATCTTTTATCACGTAGGATTTCTAAAACAAGCTTAGACATCTTTCTAAAATCAGGTTGCTCAGGATTTAGCAAGATGGACTAACTGATGATTGTGACATCACCTTCAAAACCACTGAGGAATAAAGGGCTTGTTAGGTTGCCCTTATCAGACTTAGCTGAGTTATCTGGGTTTAAACTGCTCACTGGAATCTGCAGAGAAGATGGCACCTTTAGAGGGGCAGGTAACTCTTGGACAGCTCTCTCAGAATGAGCTGAGTGACTTTGCAAAGCTCCTTTCTCCCCTTGCAGTGTAGGGAGAACCTGCAGTGCTGGTTTAGGTGGAGATCCCTCACACTGCAGGGATGCTGCCCTGTGTCCTGAGTAGGAGGAGGTGTTACCTCAGAAGAGTCAGGTTTCATGGCTCATCCCATTGTGTTTGATTTCTGAGCACCACCTCGCTGTATGGGGCTTCTTTTGAGATGTTTGTCATGGAACAGGCAGTTCAAGGTGGCCACAGCTGTCTGAATGCCACGTGCATGGTGAACTGTTCAATTCTTTCTTTATGCCTGACCATAATCACAAGGTTAACACCCAGAATGGATGAAAACTAACCCGCATGTGTAAAATACTGTGTGTATCAGCTGGCATACTTGTTTTACTAAAGAGAAAGCAGAAGGAGTCATAACAAGTAAAGATTTTTCCTCCCTGGTGTTTTGAAGGTGGCGAACTGCGCATGGCTCAGTTTTTCCGAGGCAATCTGGCAGGGCTGATGATCCGTTCTGGTAAACTGGAGAACAAGAAGGTGATTGATTGCCTCTATACCTGCAAAGAGGGGCTGGATTTGCAGATGGCTGATGGTGTTGGCAAAGGTGTGAAGGTAAATTTGCATATAAACAGAGGGCAATGTGAATATTCCTTCCCTGATCAGAGTTACAAGTTTTACTGGCAGCATTAACAGGGTGCCCCAGATATAACAAGCTCATCTCTTGTTGCATTCTGCATTAATATTACATAAAACTAGGAAATTTTTCTTGTATAAACCTGATCTTAGAACCAAAAGTTACTTTGCTGTCTTTTAAGTCTTGAAGAGAAACTGCTTATTTGTAGGCCTGTGTTTTATCAGCTGTGCAGATTTTCTAAAAAGAGATCTTTAACAAGCAGCTTCATAAAATGAGATTATGTGGCTTTTTCAGTAGCAGGGTTGTGTGAACAGAGCTAAATTTCTCTTATATGTTAACTGTCTCTCTTCTGTATTACTAGAGCCAGAACTGTGATATGTGTTAGATTATTTCTTAAAGATTGAAACACAAATACATTGCACTGGGGTAAGGCAGTGAGTAGGGAGCTCAGAGTGTGTGCACAAGGCTGGGAAATAATGACCCTGTTGTTTTGAATATGGCTGCAATTCCTGCATTTACCAGTGCTGAACTCCAGTTTGAATTGCCAGATCATGTCACTCAGCTGGGTGTTCTCTTATGGTTTTCTGCCTTGTTTTCAGGTCCACATGAACCCGAGCCAGTCCACGCTGACCATCGAGGGGGATGACATTGACAGGGTTGACAAGGCCATGCAGCACATTTCCTACCTGAACTCCCGCCAGTTCCCAACTCCTGGCATTCGGAGGCTGAAGATCACCAGCACTGTCAAGTATGTCCTGGTGTGAGCTGGAGCATCCCTGTGCAGGGCTGCTGGAGCCTGGTGTTCATGGACCTCACTTGTGAGAGACAGAGGAGTCCTGGGCTGTGTGGCCATCCCACATTTCAGTACAGTGAATGTTTTCCGCACCAGTGCTCTGCACTCTGACTCAGAATGGAGTAGGGAGTGTGTAAGATGGGGAGGAAAGTACTGCCAGAGAGCTGGGAGTGTCTCCAGTGTCACAGCTTCATTAAAGGGGTTACCTGTGGCTCTAAGTCAAAATGTGGAAATGAGGCCAAATGGTAACTGTAAGTAAAAATTAATTGTGAGATTGCTCCCTTGGTGGCTATTCCATACTTTCCGGGGCAGCTGATGAATTTATCTAAGACTCTTGGGTCTGAGACAGCTTTTCAAAAATGTGAAAAGCAATTACTGTGTGTAATTGTGCTTGCCTCTGAAATAACCACCTTGCCTGCTCCTGTCTCTCAGGTGTTTCAATGAAGAGGCCTGTGTCTCCATTCCCTCCGTGGAGGGCTATGTCATGGTCCTGCAGCCAGAAGAACCAAAAATCAGCCTGAGTGGCATCAACCACTTTGCGCGCTCTGCCTCGGAGTTCGAGAGCGCCGAGGGCGTGGCGCTGTTCCCGGAGCTGCGCATCATCAGCACCATCAGCCGCGAGGTGCAGCCCGAGGGGGACGGCGACGAGGATCCCACAGGTGACAGCCCCTGGCCCCTGCTCAGTGCTCCCCTTGTGGGGGTTGTGGGCTTTTCACACAGAGCCCTGCAAGGGAAAAATGCTGCAGATCCTCTGGGCTAACAGGAGCTTACCTGGAAATGATGATAGGTCCAGGCTGTTATCCTCGTGTGAACATCCCTTGCTTGTATTTTGTATTTTATTTTTTAAATCATTATTTTGTGAATACTTGTTCTCCTCAGGCCTAGATTTTAATATTTGTTCTGGTGTTTCTGTTCTGTGATTTGTAGTTCAAGAGTCTTTGGTATCTGAAGAGATCATGCACAACCTGGATATGTGTGAGGTGACAGTGCTGGGAGAGGAACTAAATCAGGAACAAGAGAGCCTGGAGATTGACATGACACGATTGCAGCAGAAAGGCATTGAGATGAGCAGTTCCAACCTGGGCATGATAATCACAGGTAGGGGTTCCTGCTGCTGCTCTTGGGAGGATCTGAAGGGACTGACAAAGGGAGCAGGTCTAGAGAGGTGGTTTGTAACACCTTACTCCAAATAGTTCATTTTTTTCTAGAATTTCAAGCTTGGACTACCTTTACGATTCCAAGCACAGCAATTCTGTGGGAAGCTGTGGTTCTAGAAAATACAGCATTCTAGAACCTTCCTTCTGTTCTTTACTGTGTTCCAAATAGCAGGTCACCTCTGCACTGTGGAACTGCCAGTTAGATTTTGCCCCAGAAAAGGCTTGTCCTTCCATGGGTACTCCAGTGCCTAGGAGCATGCATCATTCTTTTCTATTATGTTAGAAAAGCTCCCAGAATCCTTTCAAAGCCTCACTGGGTTTAGGGTTTTACCACAAAACCAACCCACAGGATTTCAGTGGAGCCCCACGTGTGTGTCAGTGGTGTTACCCTTTCTGCATCCTTGAAAACCCAAGAAACCTGAGGTGAAGCACTGGAGTAGCATTTGTCTGGGCTGTGCAGCCGTGCCAGTCCTTGGCAGAGCAGCTGCTGAGCTGTGTGTGTCCCACAGGGGTGGACACCATGGCTAACTACGAGGAGGTTCTGCACCTGCTCCGCTACAGGAACTGGCGCGCGGCGTCGCTGTTCGACAGGAGGTTCCGGCTGCTCTGCTCCGAGCTCAACGGCCGCTACGTCAGCAACGAGTTCCAGGTGGAGGTGGGTGCCTGCCCGGGGCCAGCCTTGCCCCAGCTGATGCACAATTGACCAGTTATTGGTTCAGGTGCTGTCCTGTAAATGAGTCTTAGGAAATGCGGCCATTTCAGGCAGTATTTTATACAGAAATGTGGGTTTAGTCCTGTGTTTCGGCTTGAAATAAAGTTGTTTGTAGAAGAAATAGTGTGGTTAATTTAGGTGTGAAGGTTGCATTGAAAACACAGATTTTTAATTTAGCAAATGGAGTGAGAGTGGTGCTACCCAGAGAGCTGAGTGGCCTTTGTGTGTCACTCCAGGGATGCCACAGATGGGTGTGCTGAGCCCTTGGTTGTTTTGCTTGTGATGTGTAAATTTCTGATACTAAGGGATTATGTTAAAGCACAGAGAGGCTAAAATTACATTTACTCTGCAGCAGGGTACAGGTTAATTATTATTTACCATGCTTATATCAAATAGGTAGAAGTACAGTGGAAAGTGGCATTAGAAGCACTAAAATGTTAATTTTTTTCTCTTCATTTTTATATCTTCAGAATTAAACTATTGGGTTTCTGGAGTTTAACACTTTCTGTTTGTCTCTAGGTGAATGTTATCCACACAGCCAGCCCAGTGGAACATGCCAATCACATTGCTGCACAGCCACAGTTCATTCACCCAGTGCATCATTCCTTTGTTGATCTCTCTGGGCACAACTTGGCAAACCCTCATCCCTTTTCAGGTAAGGATTCTCAGCCATTGAAGTTGAGCTGGTTTTTTGTCTTTCAGATTGATGTAATTATATTTAAGGAAATGAGGCCTAGTTCTTACTTTCCTACTGACTTTTTAAGTGCCTGTAGACAAACTGCCTTTGTGTAATAGATATGAAATGTAATAATACACACAAAATACTTGTGTAAAGCCATTTCCCCAGGCAGGTGAGGGCAGGGGAGGAGTTGTTGGCACAGTGCAAGAGTTACCCGTGCTGTGTTTTCTGCAGTTGTCCCCAGCACAGCCACGGTGGTGATCGTGGTGTGTGTCAGCTTCCTGGTGTTCATGATCATCCTGGGCGTGTTCCGCATCCGCGCCGCGCACCAGAGAACCATGAGGGACCAGGACACGGGCAAGGAGAACGAGATGGACTGGGACGACTCTGCTCTCACCATCACTGTGAACCCCATGGAGGTAACCTGGGCACTGCTGCCCCTTCCCACCTGTGCCCTTTTCCGTGGGATTGCCCCTGGCCACAGGAGGAGGGGAGAGCAGAACCAGCCCTGAGCACAGGGCAGACAGTACCTGGGAATTTGGAACAAATGTGCCAAATGCCAGGGGCAGCTGGTTGGGGTCTTTCAGGGGTTAGAGTTTCATGGTGGAGAATGGGATTTTACAGGCCAGTGTTCATCATGTGCAGAGTGCCTTGAACACAGCCTGCCTTTGTCTAAACTCGCAGGAATTTATTGCCAGAACATCTGTGTTTATGATGTTGCCTTCTCCTGTGGCTGAGATGAATTTTTAGGAAATTTGGAACAAGAAAGATGTGTGACCTTCATGCTCTGTGTCCTATTGTAAGATCCTTTTGCAGTAGAATTTGCAGTACTGGATCCCCTTCAGAGCCACTTTGTGTAGAGTGCCAGCATTGACAGCAATATCACAGAACTCTTTTACAATGTGCTACTTCCTTTGTCTTTTCTGCTTCTGCCTAATTCCTGCTGAACTTCTAAATCCAGCAAGGAATCTGCACTAGCTCTTCCTCAATATAATACCTTGAATAAAGAGCAGAAAGAATCTTGGCCAGTATGGTAATGACAGCTAATTTTTGTCTGAACAGACTTACGAGGATCAACACAGCAGTGAAGAGGAGGAGGAGGAGGAGGAAGAAGAAAGTGAAGACGGAGAAGAAGATGACATCACTAGTGCAGAGTCTGAAAGCAGTGAGGAGGAAGAGGGAGAGCAGGAGGAGGACCAACAGAATGTCAACAGACAGCAGCAGCTGGAATGGGATGACTCTACCCTCAGTTATTGATTCTAGCTGCTCCCTTTGTCTTTATGTTCCCGCTCTAGAAGACTCCACTGTAACACACTCCATTGGTACCAAGGATTCATGGTGTTTAAAACAAAAAAATTCATTCTGGCCAGTAGATTGACCCCACACAAGCCGTGTTTGTGTTCTGTCAGCTAGTTCCTGATGTTTAGGGTTGTAGTTAGCACCTCTTCCTTCAGCCATGCCTCAGTGACTGGATTTTTTTTACGCTCTGTGAGGAACCACCTTGCACTTTTTTCTTCATGTCATCTCAGCTCAGTGACTCTACAGCTCTGTAGCCATTGCACATGAATTTCTGAACTGTCTTTTTTTGCTCAGTGAAACAAACTTGGCTTTGTTCCTTTTTTCTCTTTCTAAACGATGCAAAGATTGCTTGTTGACAAAGGGTAAAGCTGCTCATTTCAGCCTGTTGATTTCTTTTAATTTTTTTCCCCGAATTAGTGCATGTGTAAAGTGGCAGAATGAGGTTAATATGTAGAAGATTAACAAGACTTTTTAATATTTTGTAAATATATTGGAATTATGTAATTATGTCATTTGTGGTAGTGAAAACAGGGATTGGGGTTTAAAACATGCTAAAGTGAAAAATCATGCAGCATGAACTATTCCGAGTCTCATCCTACTGCAGCAGGAGCACGGGCACAGTTCTTAGTGTAGATGTTCAGTAACTCTGTCTTGGCCTTGACTGCCATGTGTGCTCATGCCCCGCTCTCCTCGAACTCCTTCCTTTTCTTTCATCTCCTTTTTTTTTTGCAGAGGGAACAGACAAGCTTGTGAGAAGTTGTAAAGGCTTTAGGAGCCTCTGCAGAGGTTCAGCTCCCCTGTGCACTACAGTTTGTTTTTAATTTTATTTTTTCTCCAATTAAGGCTTGCCATGAAGGCTTTTAAGTTATTGGGGAAATAACACTACATGCATGGTGGGCAGATCTGTGTGCTGTGGCTCCTGGTAGTTCTGGGGAGAGTGCCTGGAGTCCAGTGTGGGCTGTGCACACTGCAGGCAGCTCTGGGTGTAGGGGAGTCTGAGCCCTGGCTACCTGAGCACCCGAGCTACCAGTCTACAGGGATAGGGATTTAGGGGGTTTTTGTTGTTAATTTTTTCTAATTTGGAAGTGGGAGGGTTTGGGATGTAGCTGATACCACTGAACACTCCTGCTCCTCCCCTGCAGCCCCTTGTACAGATTGTTGTTGTTTTAAGCCTTTGTTTACACTTAGTAATTGTGTTTTCCTGCTGGTGAAAAACTGTAGCATAAATTATCCAACCAGAAAACCTTGGGAATCACGTTAATTCATGTAATTTGGGTTGTTTCTGATCCCAGTTCCACTTTGGGATTGTAGAGGGCAGTAGCTGGAAGATACAAACATGGGGGGGCTGTTTTTTCTGTCAGGCAGGGTTGTTTAACTTTATTTGGTCTGATGCAGAGTCGTGAATAATGAATTTCTGCTTGATCTCTGTGGAGGTGGATTAAAGAGTAACTGGCTCTGCCTGTGACAGGAGCCTGGGACTGCATTTCCTCCTGAGCACGGTAAGCCATGCACCAGCCTTGGCTCCTGGTGTGGTGCAGGGCCAGAGAGGGGCACGGGGGGCCTGAGCACCAGAGGGAGGAAAGACCAGGGCTGAGCACGTGTTTGTACAGCTGGAGTTCCAGAGCACCTGCTGGTGATGGGGTTTGCTCTGGGGAACCTGGCTGAGGAGTGCCTTTAAATAGAGATGGACCTGGCAGAGGGAAAGAACCCACACCAGAGCTTACTGTTTTTGGGGTTGGTTTTGGTTTTTTGTTTTTTTTTTTTTTCTTTTTAATGTAAAATTTTAGATTTCTAAAATGGGAAAATGGTTTTGACTACTTACGTGGTAATTAACTGCTAGTTTTAAGTAAACTGGGAAACTTTTAACTTATGTCTGACAGTTGTCCTGTGTTAATGTGTAGAAGACTTATCCTTCCATATACTGTTGCTGTAGCTGCTGTATTTTAGACCAAAACTGATCATGACTTAATGGTAATACTGAGGGGTTGTAATGTCCTGATGCAGTTTGTAGCCACTGTGGGTATAACTTTTCAGATGTGTATATTGGTAACAGGTCAGTTTGGAAAGTCTATAAGCTACAATAAATTTCTGGTTCTAAAGGTTGTTTGCATTTTTTTTTCTTACTGAGGGAAACAAAATAGAATCCAGTTATATAAACAGTGTTAATTTGCCTGAGTTTTATGGTCATTGCTCTCAAGCACAGAAGGACTTGGCAGCATTTGTGTACAATTTGTCCATATCTTTTATTTCTTATTTACAAAACATGTACCTAACGCAACTGAAAAGCTAAACATGTAAACATTCTCTTCTTGCAGAACCACGGTTTGGCTTAAAAAAATACTTCTTTTTCAAAGGCAACAGAATAAGCACAATCCGTTTGTACAGAGTTAAAAAAAATGACAAAAACATCTCTAAATAAATAGAAATCGGTCTATCATCACCTATATGCATCATTCTGAGCATATTTATAAAAATGAGAAGCCACTTGTAATGAAATGGAACATTTTTGAAAATTATTTAAGTTTCAATATTTAGTACAGTTCAGCTTGCTGGAAACCATCAGGTGAGCTGCTGCTTTGCAAATTTGGAGTCAAAGGCTCTTTGCTGGCCCAACAGAGCTGTCAGAGATTTACCCAAGATTCTCTCCCAGGGTGTACAAGGAAGAAGGTCCACAGGACGACTCACTGAGTTTTTTACTGCTCCTAGGTAAGTCAAGTTTTCCAGACTAAGAAAGCTCTGTAAAACTGTGCTCAGTTCTTGCAGTTGACACTGATACACCTTTGTGTTATTGCACTTCTCAAAGCGAGGGGCAGGACAGGAGCCCTGCTCTGAAATCTGTGAGGGCCTGGCCTTTCTGCTGTGCCAGGGACTGAGGAGAGCAGGGGCCAGTGCTGACCACCAGGCCCTGGCACTGCAGGGGCATTGCTTCTGCAGCTCTGGAGTTGTAGTGTCTTCCCTTCCACAAGAACCTGATCCGGGCTGTGCTGTCAGTGCATCTCACCTTGCACAGACTTTTTTTGCATACTTTTTGCTCTGTAAATTAGTTTAATAAGCAAGGAACTAGCAATATTTACTCTAAAATGGGCCAGAGGCTCAGGACTGTTTCTCACTGATCAGCCTGCACAGAGCTCTAAATCCTGCAGTATTTCCCTCCAGTAGCAAAGCAGCTGTTGGAGCCTGAGTGCTTCAGTCACAGTATCATCTGAAGGTGTAGGAAAAGGGGCTCTCCCAGGGTTAGATTAAATTAAAATGAGGTGTCTTCTATGCCAGAACTGCTGCTTCTACCAGCAGGTGCTTGAGAGGCAACAGGGTTTGTATGAGTAGATCCGAACCAGAACAGACCTCACAGCTTAACATCTTCTATGACAAGCAGTAAGTACTTTAATTTGAAAATGCAGTCTTAGCATTTTCAGGTCTGAAACCAAAATTAATCCAGAAATGCAGGAATTACTTGAGGTTCAACTAAAGCCTAACTTTGGAAAGCAAAGTACCTGATCCAGTGGCCACCTCAAAGCTGCTTTTGTGCCACCAGTTCTAGACAGCAGTAGCTGAGTTCCAGCTCAGTTTCAGAACACTTTGGCCTCTGGAGCAGACAGAAAGCAATATGAGAGTGTGGATGTTTTTATCCTGTCTCAAGGCAGAGTAAAAACATTTCTCCGAGTCAGCTTTGGTGTGCTTTGAGCTGACCCACCCCAGTGGACACTGACATGGGGCAGGAGTGACCACATGCTGCAGTTAATGCCTCTAAGCTGTAACAGTGGTGTCCTAGAAGATGGGCTACAGGCACAGGGGGATCTCTGCTCAGCTAAATTTTCAAGGAAATAGAAGTACAGACATTAGCACAGTGGAGGGATGTTACAGTGCCTCGACTCTTCCACTGAAACATGTATTTGGAGCTCAAGGAGTTCTCAAGGTGCAGTACCCCCACCTACCTTCACTGGATGCAGTTTTATTGCCTCACGTCTCTCCCTTGTCCCCAGAGATGCAGAGCAGCCACAGGCCATGGCTGAGGACAGGCCAGCAGTGTTTCAGTCATGCAGCAAGGTCTGATCTCTGGGATGAGTGGGGGATCTTGCACTGCACCACTGCTCAGTCTCAGGCACCTGGGGCAGCTCTGCTCTACTGCCTGTTGTCTTTGGAGACGTTGTGTGCCAGCCAGTTCACTTTGGTTTTCCAGCTCTCCCGCAGGGCTTCATTAAACTTCACTCTGAAGTGCTTCAGTGCCTCCTCATCAGTCTTCCCAAGGGCCAGGGAGTCCTGGAGGCAAGAGGCACAAATCAGTGCACAACTGAACAAGGCACTGCTCAGCCAGTAAGACATTTATTCATGAGAAATTACTCCATTGAAAGAGGAATGGAGTAGCTATTGATTATTTTTAATTGTTCCTGCAGTTGCAGGAGGTTTTTTGTCTGATAAACACTTGCAGCCTCTGCTTCTGTTGGTGCAGGAAAGAGCAGATTGCACTTGGACAGTGTTCTGCAGCTGCCAGGGATGGGTGGTTATGACTCAGGAGGCAAACCAGGAAATGTGAGCCAAGGCTTTGCCTCCTTTCTGCCACTGGGCACCTGCTGCCTTGGTGGTGAAGAACCTGAGGAGGTTTCTGAGCACCAGCACCTGGCATTTCTGTGTCCTGCACAGGGCACTGGACTCCACTCACTGATTTGGAGCTTCTAAGAATCTGGCCTTGCACACTGAACCCCTCCTCACCAGCCACAAATCAGTGCTCAGTTTAACCCCCTGCATGGGTCTCCTCTTACCTTTAGGTACTGGATGTCTTTGGAGCAGCTGAGCTCGGGCAGCCCAGCAGCCTTCATCAGTGCAAAGAGGTGCAGGAAGAGGAGCCCGTGGCGCCGCAGGATCATGTAGGCCCTCTCACAGTACCCCCTGAACCTGAGCAGAGCAAAGCCGAAGCAGTGAGGGCTGCAAGCTCCACCACTCTGTGAAGCATTTCAGCAGTCTGAACCCCGCTCTCTCCAGTTAATAATTGATTTATTTTCACCTGCACAGGCAGCTAGAAGCTGCCTTAGTGGTGGAAATTAATACTAAATATTTATAATACTAATACTCATTGGTGGAAATAAATACTAAAAATTCAGTGCTTCAAAAGCTGAAGTCAAGTTTAACTCCCAGCACTTACCTTTCAAATTTCTCATTGTTGTTAGTTTTTCCTTGCTGGATGACGTGCACAAAGTCATAGGTTAAGATGAAAGGGACTCGTTCTCTATTGATACCAAATTTAGTCTTGAAGTTCCCCAAAAAGTGACCAAAATCAATATGGAACAGCTGGAAAAAATAAAAAAATCAGAATATTACCTATCAGTGTTGAGTTCTCTTCAGTTACTGCACTGAGCAGCTCCTGGCTGGGGGTTCAGGGAGGGAGGGGGTGGCCCAGCCTGGGCAGAGCCCCCTTGCCCAAGCCCCCTGCCTGGGCAGAGCCCCCCATCCCAGGCAGAGCCCCCTGCCCTGCCCGAGCCCCCTGCCTGGGCAGAGCCCCCCAGCCTGGGCAGAGCCCCCCATCCCAGGCAGAGCCCCCTGCCCGAGCCCCTCCTCACCTGCCCGAGCCCCTCCTCACCTGCCCCGTCTCCCGGACCATGATGTTGTCGCTGTGCCGGTCCCCGATGCCCAGCACGTAGGTGGCCACGCAGTAGCCAGCACAGGACAGGGTGAACTCCTCGATGGCTTGCTCCAAGGCATCTCTAGAGAGGGAAGGAAGGAGTGAAAGGTGATTTTACTTTGGACTCCAGCACTGCCGTGGGGAGGGCTGTTTCCAGCGGCAGGAGAAGGGAGGGAAGCTCCTTCGGATTCCTGTTGTGCTCTCTGGAGGCAGGACTCCTCTCGTGGACAACACCCCATGTGTGAGGACTCGAGGCGTGACTCCATTTTGCTCAGAAGGCTGATTTATTATGCTATATATTATATTAAAATACTACATTAAAACGATACTAAAAGTACAAGAAAGAGAGGAAGGATCAGAAGGCTACAAGACATTAGAATAGAATAGAATACAACAAGAATAGAAATAGAATAGAATAGAATAGAATAGAATAGAATAGAATAGAATAGAATAGAATGCATAACAAAATCCTGTGCCTGCTCACAGCCTCGGATAGAATAGAATAGAATAGAATAGAATAGAATAGAATGCATAACAAAATCCTGTGCCTGCTCACAGCCTTGGATAGAATAGAATAGAATAGAATAGAATAGAATAGAATAGAATAGAATAGAATAGAATGCATAACAAAATCCTGTGCCTGCTCACAGCCTTGGATAGGATAGAATAGAATAGAATAGAATAGAATAGAATAGAATAGAATAGAATAGAATAGAATAGAATGCATAACAAAATCCTGTGCCTGCTCACAGCCTTGGATAGGATAGAATAGAATAGAATAGAATAGAATAGAATAGAATAGAATGCATAACAAAATCCTGTGCCTGCTCACAGCCTTGGATAGAATAGAATAGAATAGAATAGAATAGAATAGAATAGAATAGAATAGAATAGAATAGAATAGAATGCATAACAAAATCCTGTGCCTGCTCACAGCCTTGGCACAGGGGGCTGTGATTGGTTAACAATTGAAACTAATCCACATGGACCAATGGAAGATGCACCTGTTGTATTCCAGTTATTGTTTACATTTCTTTCCTGAGGCTCTCAGCTCCTCAGGATGGGAAAAATCCTAGGAAAGGATTTTTCATAAAATATAATGGCTACAGACTCTCACCCCTGCTTCACAAAAAAGAGCTGCAAGGTCTGTAAGTGAAGGGCTCTGAGTAAGGTGGTGCCAAAATCTCAATGGAAATGAGATCCACACGAGGCCTCCAGGTGTGCCAGGCAGGGGAGCAGCCACGGCCCGTGGGACAGCCTGGAGCTGTGCAGAGCTGAAGGAGAAGGGCCAGGAGGGGAAGGTGACCCTCACCCCGGGTTCTTGGACTTGAGCCAGTTCAGCAGAGCGTCCTTGTTGAAGGCAGCCGTGGCCACCATGTTGCTCTTGTTGAGCTGGATGTTGGCGATGGTGTCCGAGTGCATGACCACCTCAATCAGCCCCGTCTTGTCTCCTGTGGAGAGGCAGCCATAAGGGGTCATCCTGCAGAGATGAAAGAAACCCTTCCACTGAAATCCTGCCCGCAAACGGCGCGTGGTGATTTTCAGCTTTCCCTTGCCTGCCTGTCTCTCCCCTCCTGCCCCACAGGAGCTGCCCAGCTGCTCCCAGGGCAGCAGACAGACCTGCTGGGGGCAAAGCGAGCTCTCTGTCCTGGCTGTGGGTGCAGGACAGCTGTGGGCACACTGCTCACCTCAGGTCCAGGCCCTCCTGCTTCCACAGGATGTCCATCAGCTGGATCATCTGCAGAGTCAGCATGTCCTGGCGCAGATCTGGGCAGCGTTGCAGAGGAAAAGATCATTTTACTGTTCAAAAATATCCAATTACCACTGCACTAAAGTCTTAATTAAAGGGGGAAGCAGGTGAAATAAAAGCAGGTGAAATATAGAGGGGAGTTAATATATATTTTCAGATTACTACCAAAAAACTCACCCAAAAACATTGAAGTTCCTAATTTACACACCATCTTAATGGTCCAGATTTAGGCCCACTCACCCCAGTAGATACTGGAGACTAAAAGATGTATTTTCACAAGCACAATAAAGACTTACCATCTCCATTTTTAAAAATTATACCCACTCCACCTCGACCTGTCTCTTCATTATTAAACACAATCCACAAAGGTTTCATTTTGGAGTCCATGAAGGTGCACTGATCCACACTAGAGGAAATAAAAATATTATCCTCAGTTTGCATCTATCAAAATATCAGCCATCCAAGCTGCCAGTCCTACAGCAACCCCACCCACTGATGGACCTGGGACTTCCATGAGGAAAGAACCTTGGGATAACACAAAGCCTGGCTCCAGTGTGAAACAAAGCACAAAATTCACACAAATTCAGAGGTGCAGATCTCTCCCTTACCAGACTTCAGCGAGGATGATGTTGGGGTTCAGGGGGGACTGGAGGTGGGAAAGGGCTTCCCTGTACGTTTCCTGCTTCATGCACATGTGCATCATCTCCTTGGTTTGAGGCTTGGTGGCCTTCTGAGAACTCACTTTCACAAAGTCATTCAGAGCTTTCATCTTGTTCAGTGCTTCTCCCTGAAAAAAGGGAGGGATGAAACAGGGTTAACAAACAGGAAATTCCTGGAGAAAGTTTAAAAAGCATTAAAATCTCCTGTGAAATGTAAACCTTGGTCCCATCTCTTACTTCCTCTTCAATTTGTAGCAATTTCACACATTGCAGCAGAACAAATTTAGTAGTATCTGCTTGAGGAAGATCCGTAATTAATTGTGGATACTCTGCTGGGCACAATGCAAGGTAGTGGCTGCAGCAGGAATAAAGCACATTACCACACACCAGGGAAGAAGTGAGGGACCCTGGCTGGAAAGGTGCAGAGGATGAGACTGAGCCCAGGCTGCCCTTTGCTGCTTTTGGGGAGCTCTGGTTGTGAGCAGCTCCCAGTGCACAGCCCCTCAGGCAGCTGGTCTAGAAACAGCAGTGCTGTGCACACCTCAGCCCCTTCTGGACAGACTGCAGCAGTGGGGGTGACATCCCCAGGGGACCCCAGAGCCAGCAGCCCTCGGGAGGCTTTTCCTGTGCTGGTGACATCAATGTGGGAAAGCCAGGAGCTGGGAGCCAGGCAGAGGGGAGGCCCAGAGCAAGCAGTACCTGCTTCATCAGCACCTTCATGTGGTGGGTGCTGCCCCGGCAGTAGGCTTCCAGGATGAGCCCAAACCTCAGGGACACAGCGGGCACGTGCATCTCCGACCTGCAGGGAGCAGCAGGGTCAGGGCAGGGCTGGCTGACAGCAGGGCTGGGGCACTGCAGGGCCACCCCCTGTCCCCTCCAGCAGCCACGGGGAGCCACAGCACCTGTGGAATGGGGGAGGACAAAAAATGCCCCCACCCCAGAAGGTGATGGAGGAAAACCATTGCTTGAGGGGATGAAACATCTTTTGCGTGACTCAGCCCCCAACCCCTCCTTTGAGGACATCACCTGGGGAGCAAGAACAGCTCAGAGCTTATGGCTCAGAGCTGGCAGGTGGCCAAAGCAAATTCCAGCTCAGAGGTACGTGTGTGTATAGTCACAAATATATGTAAATTCTGGAAACAGAACCTAACCCAAACACTACAATGACAAAAGACAAAAAGAAATTAATATAAAGCCAATATTGTGTCCTCCTGGGATAATTCTTTTGAGTCACCCGAGGTAAAAAGTAGCAGTTCCCACATCACAGAGCAATGAAGGGCTCAGTAAATGCTGGTTGCCCTTGATTTTTGAGAAAAAGCCCAAAAGATTTGCTGTTCACCTCAGATGCCAGAAGAGGAAGTGGCCGATCTTGCGGTTGGACAATGCCCTTTCCAGCAGGAACTTGGTTAATTCACAGTCTAGGTAGGATTCGTACTTGAGCACCTGGACGAGCTGCAGCAGGTACTGGAACACGTCATCATCCCTGGGGACAGAAAGGAAACATGAAACACAGCCCTGTCCTCGGTGCCACAGCTGTTCCTGTGCCCGCTGCAGAGACACGGCTGCCCCTGCTCACAGCCCCTCAGCAGCCTGAGCAGAAACAGAAGGGCTCTGCCTCTCCCTGGGGACAGCACTTACGTCAGCTTCTTCAGGGAGTTGATGGCAAAGGAGCCAACATAACGGTCAGGAAAGCTGAAATCCAGCAGCTCCAAGGCATTCAGGACAGGCAGCTCTGGCCAGGTCTGAAGCAGGGAAATCATCTGTGATGACCAAAAAGAAAATAGCTAAAAAAAGGAACAAGGCTTTTATGACAATGGATGTAAATCTGAAATTCTACTGATGAAAGAGCAGCTCCTTACAGGGGGGCCACTATTTATAGATGCCTCACAGCAAGTTTGCAGATAGCAGGTCAAAACCAGATCCATTGAGGGGGCTTGTGCTGATCTCTTACTATTATTTAGGAAAATTCAATCCAGATATCTTTTTTCCCCAAGAATTATACAGATTTTTTTTGCCTCTAGTTTCTTGAAGGCATAAACAAGACCTTGCTGGCCAGTAACAAATCTGGGACAGCCCCCAGAACCAAACAGAGCCCAGAAGAGCCAGACCCCAGCTGGGAACGTCCCTGAGAAAACTGAAACACCCCTGCGGAGCTGGGCTCCCAAACACAGCTCAGGAACGTGGGCACAGAGATGGAGCAGAGCAGGAGCCCTGCTGGCAGCCCCAGCCTGCTCACCTGGGCGACATCCTCGTGCTTGTTCCACTTGGTGATGACGAGCAGCTTGGCCAGGGCCTGCGGGTACTGGTCGCGGATGTCGAACCTCATCTTCCACACCAGGTCCTTCTCGTGCTCGTACAGCTCCGTGTGGCTGCGGCGCTCCAGGATCTCCTTCAGCTGCAGCTTCTGCACAGCAGGAGCACGCCCGGGCTCAGCCGGGGCTGGGGCAGCACCCAGCTGGGTGAAAAGGGATGGAGGGCAAGGGGGAGCAACCAGCCCATGAAACCAGCTGAAAACTGGGGCCAGGAGTCTCACCTCCTCGGAATCTTCTGGGGCAGCTCGGGGCTGTTCTCCATTCCTCCCCAACTCCAGCAGCTGGGGCACAAACAGAGAGGGTGAGGAAGGCTCTCAGCTCCTCTGTCAGTGCAGGCACCATCACTTCATGCTGCCTTCACTGGAGGTCAGTCACTGTCACCTCCCCGGGCTCCCCTTTCTGCCTGGCACAGCCCCCGGGCCAGACCCTGCTCCTGGGGGCACAGACAGACCTCCCTCCCCCCTGGAACAGGCACATTTCTTCCTCCAGTTGCAGTGACAGATGGAAAATCTCCAGCTCACACATGGCTGCTATCACCCTGCTGAAAGGGAGGGAGCTGCCTGCCTTCACTCATTTCCCCTTTATTCCCCTTCCTTCCTACAGAGCCTGATGCAGACTGAAGGCAGATCAGTTAAACCCATTTTCTAAACAAATGCTCATCTATTTCTTCAGTAATTCATAGCTCGGGAAAGTATTCACCCAAAGGTCCATTAGGTGAGAGGAAAAAGTGAAATTTTCAGTTAACAATATCTAGTAGTCAAGTTTGCTTGCACCAGTGCCTGGTGATGGCTGCCCCAGAGGTTCCCCACTGGAAGGGACAGTGAGGGAATTCCCAAAATGTGCCTGTGCCCCACCTGCTCAAAGGATGGGTAGTACACAGGATGTGCTGCCACGCTGGGGAAGCAGATGACCAGGGCTGCTGCACTCTCAGTGTTGGGGTTGCACTGCACTGTGCCCATGGGGTTCAGAAGTTCCCCTTTCTCATCTGAAAAACACAGCACACAAAACCCGTGAGCCCAAGCCTCGCCAAGCTTTGGTGCAGAAAGCAGAGCAGGGGCTGTCCCTGGGCACTGCCTGGCCACCCTCCCGAGCCCTCAGTCAGGGGCATCCTCAGGTGAGCAGCCACCTCTCGGGTCACACCGCAAAGCCAGGCTCAGCAAAGCCAGGCTCAGCAGAGCCAGGCTCAGCAAAGCCGCGCCCGGGCAGGGCTCCAGCTGCCACCAGGGCACAGAGCAGAGCCTGTGGGGAGGCTGGGGGTGCCCAGGGCAGCAGCGCCCTGCCGGGCCCTACCTGGGAAGGAGGACCACATGTGCAGGCAGCACTCCCCCGTTTTCAGCTGGTCCTTGTAGTCGAAGAGCATCACGTTGGCCCAGGCGATGGGGCAGTCCTGCAGAGAGAGCACCGTGCCCTGCCCTGCCCTGCAGGCACACAGCCCTGCACAGCACACCCTGCCTGTGAACCCTCCACACCTGACTGCCAGGTGGCACCGGGCACCCGCCAGCACCTGGGCTCCTTTGTGGTGCTGGATGGCGCCCAAGGCTCCCCACAGAGGTATTCACCTGATACTGGGCAGAGCTGAACAATCTCTAATTTTCCAATGAGGCCTTGCTACTCTACCCTCAGTATTTGAGGGAACTATTACATATTTAATATATTTCACAACTTGAGGGGAGGGAGAAGAACTTTACTTTTGAAAGAGGGAACACGGAGTAGGCAGGATTTTGGAAAAGGAGACTAAGGATGCTAGAAATAGCTCAAAATAGGAAAAAAGGCTTGGCTTCTTTGTACAATAATAAACACTATCTATAGAAATCAAACTTTATGCTGCCAATCCCTCACCACACCCCCAAAATAAACCCCACAAATCCAACCCAGCCTGGTTTTGGAGGAGGGAGACTCCAGCAAGTGAAGTGGCTGGGACATGGCCAAGACAAGAACCCATCCCCTGCCCTCAGCCAGCTCCCAGCCCCAGAGCAGACACACGTTCCACGAGTGAGCTCAGCTCTCCTGCAGTCAGGTTCCCCAGATGGAACACTCGAGCACTCAGAGCTCAGATCACAGCAGGCTCAAGCACAGAACACAACTGGGAAAGGGTTAAAGGAGAAATTCTGCACTGAGGCACCCCAAACAGAGCCACAGAGACACATCTGGTTCCACTGGGGCATTGCAGACGGGCAGCCTTGCCCCACAGAACACCCCAGCACTGGGGGAGGTGACAGAGCCCCACTTCCCACCTCACTTTGGGGTGACAAAATGAGTCACCCCAAGCTGCCTCTCACAAGCTTGGAGCTGATTTGATTACTCCAAATATCTTCAGTGAAATCACATTCGAGACATCAGCTTCCAGACAACAGGGAAAAGCCAAATAAAACACCAGCAGCAGCAATAACCTTTTCTAACAGAGTAAATGACATCTAAGCACAGCTCAGAGCCTGCCAAAACACAAGGCAAGATTTCTGGTGGATAAGGTCCAGCAAATCCAGGATCCAGCATTCTAAAGACAGCCATCTCCTGCATGATTTAAGAGAAACACTGAAAGCCAACCCTCTGGGTGACATTAACCCTCTGACTCATGCAGTCAGCCTGCAAACATGCCTGCTTTTGTGTAGTAAATGATGTAGTCCCACCTATCTGCTCTGGACAGTCTGCATATAAACAACATGGATGGAATTAACCTCTGAGTAAAGAAAAAACTGACAATCAAAACAAACAAACAAAAAAAAAATCAGGGTGCACTCTGTAAAATGCCCTTACCAAGAATTTGAAATTATTTCTGGGCACTTCACTCAGAGCTGTAGCTCACCATGGGGAAAAAGATGAATAAGATCCTCTTAACAGCTCAGCTAAACAGACTGGCTCTGTTTTGTCAATCAGAACAGCAAGATTTCCTTCTGACTGCTTCCAAACTGAAAATTATTCCAGTGTGACCACAAGCATCCAGCCCGTGGATGAATCAGATCTGTCCAACAAAAGCCTCCAGCAAGAGCTGGGGTTCTGCTATTCCTAAATAAAAAAGAAACCCAACAATAAACTGTTAATCCTGATCCTGGCCTCAAAATGTTTCCAGTCCAAAGCCTTCAACCCAGAACTTGGTCCCCACAAGCAGGATTGATGAGCTGGCTGTGGCTCCCAGACAGGAGTGCCCAGCAGCCCTGAGAACCCCACTGATGTCAGCACAGCAAAGCTCAGAACCCCCAGCAGCCAGGAGAGAGCAGAACTGAAATCTCCTGCACCACGCTCAGCAGTGCCTCATTGCTCTGCACTCCAGCACAGGTGGCATGAGCAACCCTCTCCTTAAGGCACGGGAACAGCCCTTGTGGTCACAGAAACAACAATCTGCAGAGGCACAAATGCCTTTGCTGCTCACAAGAACAGAGCTTGAGGCTTACGTTACAACTCTGGGAAATCAGCAATTCCACTGAAGGCTGCAGCTGGATCTGCTTTTAGTTACTAAATTATTAATGGGACAGGAGTTTTGGAAAGTGAAAAAGCACCTGATTAAGATGCTCAAATCAAGATCTTCCAAGGTGGTTTAACACTTTCTATGGTCAGTTTGCAACACCTGGACAGTGACCTTGAGGAATCCGCACTTTAGTTTTACCTTGCCTAATGCTTTGCCATAATCAATGTTTGCATTCCTCAGTAAATTCTCCCTCCCTAGCTGGTAATTTGCTCCACTGGGGACTTGCAGGAAGGACCTTGTTAGAAAGAAAATGCAACGGAGATGATGGTTTAACCTCAACTACAAAACAGGGAAGTTGCAGGAGAGCGAACCAGGGGCACCGAGATAAGTGATTCCTCTTTGGGTCAGGCATGCTGGGCATGTTTCTCAATGACCTTTCTAGAGAAGAAATTACATAAAAACAGCCTTTCTTACAGGCAGCCATTCCCAGCTCCCTTCTGCTGAAGGAGTCCCTGCCCAGGGCCCCGCGAGCCGTTTCATCAACCTGAGGCTTTGAGAGCCACGTGCACGGGCTCAGGACCGTGCCCTGAGCTCAGCCCTGGGCTGGCTTCACTTACAGCCTTCTTGGACTTCTTCTTGGTGGAGCGAGCCTTCTTGGCCTTCTCGATGACGGCGTAGAGCGCCAGGCAGAGGCGGGCCATGCGCGGCAGGTCGCAGACGCTGATGTCGAAGTCCAGGCGCTGCCGCCACACGGGCTCCGAGCACACGCTCACCTCCGAGCTCGACACGGTCTTGCAGAGCATCTCGGCGCCGTGGAACAGCCCTGCCTGCACCACCAGCTGGGCCAGAGCAGGGCAGCACAGTGAGACACGGGGAGTTACAGCCTGGTGTGCCCCAGGGAACGGGACAGGCAGCCCTCGCCTTCTCCTGCCTCTCCTTCTCCTGCCCTCGCCTTCTCCTGCCCTCTCCTTCTCCTGCCTCCCCTTCTCTTCTCCTGCCCTCTCCTTCTCTTCTCCTGCCCTCTCCTTCTCTTCTCCTGCCTCCCCTTCTCCTGCCTCTCCTTCTCCTGCCCTCTCCTTCTCCTGCCTCTCCTTCTCTTCTCCTGCCCTCCCCTTCTCCTGCCTCCCCTTCTCTTCTCCTGCCCTCTCCTTCTCTTCTCCTGCCCTCTCCTTCTCTTCTCCTGCCCTCTCCTTCTCTTCTCCTGCCCTCTCCTTCTCTTCTCCTGCCCTCTCCTTCTCTTCTCCTGCCCTCTCCTTCTCCTGCCCTCTCCTTCTCTTCTCCTGCCCTCTCCTTCTCCTGCCCTCCCCTTCTCCTGCCCTCCCCTTCTCCTGCCCTCCCCTTCTCCTGCCCTCCCCTTCTCTTCTCCTGCCCTCTCCTTCTCTTCTCCTGCCCTCTCCTTCTCCTGCCCTCTCCTTCTCTTCTCCTGCCCTCCCCTTCTCTTCTCCTGCCCTCTCCTTCTCCTGCCCTCTCCTTCTCCTGCCCTCTCCTTCTCCTGCCCTCCCCTTCTCCTGCCCTCCCCTTCTCTTCTCCTGCCCTCTCCTTCTCTTCTCCTGCCCTCTCCTTCTCCTGCCCTCTCCTTCTTCTGCCCTCTCCTTCTCCTGCCCTCTCCTTCTCTTCTCCTGCCCTCCCCTTCTCTTCTCCTGCCCTCTCCTTCTCCTGCCCTCTCCTTCTCCTGCCCTCCCCTTCTCCTGCCCTCTCCTTCTCTTCTCCTGCCCTCTCCTTCTCTTCTCCTGCCCTCTCCTTCTCTTCTCCTGCCCTCTCCTTCTCTTCTCCTGCCCTCTCCTTCTCTTCTCCTGCCCTCTCCTTCTCCTGCCCTCTCCTTCTCTTCTCCTGCCCTCCCCTTCTCTTCTCCTGCCCTCTCCTTCTCCTGCCCTCTCCTTCTCCTGCCCTCTCCTTCTCCTGCCCTCCCCTTCTCATCTCCTGCCCCTTTCCCAACTCACTCAGTTCTGAAATCCCTCTCTTACTCAGCTTCAGTGAGGGCACTGTTATCTTCTCCCTTCGTGCACACTTGCATATTGGTTAATGTGGCATTTTCTTGCTTTTCCCAAAGGGCAGCTGCTCCCCTTCTCCTCATTTCCCCCTTCATGGCAAACACCCCACACATGCCAGGCCTCTGCTGCCTGCTGCCTTCCCCCTGCCACTCGCCACCTCTCCCATCACTCCTCCCAGAGCTGGCTTTGCCCTGCCCAGTGCCATTAGCTCAGGGCAGCAGCTCTCTTTGCTGGGCAGCAGCTTTCCTAAGGCTGGGCTGCTGGCTGCCCTCCTCCCTCCCCATCCCTTGTGCTGCAGGTCAGGGACTGCCAAGGGCTGAATGGAGCAGGTGGGATCACAGTGCCAGCCCCACTGTGCCCCCCACACAGAGAGGCTGTGACTGGGAAGGCGCAGGTACAAACCCCAGACAGAGTCAGGCCCCACCTTCATTCTCTCGTCAGCATTGACCTTGCTGCCCTGCACCAGCTCGATGTAGAAGGGCTGCTCATAGGACCAGAGAGAGCCATAGTTTGGCTGGAAAGAGAAAAGGGCCCTGATCAGAAACAGATGCAACAGAGGCCTCTCGAGTCAGCACCAGAACTCATCTCCCATCCCGTGCTTTTGGGCCCCACAGCAAAGAACAGGAAGCCTGGGACAGCCAGGGAGGCTGTGGAGGGGGCTGGAAGGCTGGCTGGAAATTCCCACCCCGTTCCCCAGCTGCCCTGAGAAGGGCAGGGAACTCCCACTGCTGCCCCAGCCCAGCCCAGCCCAGCAGCACCCAGGGTGAGCCAGGGGTCCCTGTCCCCTTGTACCTTTTTCTTGGGGAGCGGGGGGGGCTTGCAGGCGGCCTTTGGGGGGCTGGTGATGCAGTTGCTCTGCTCGTCCCTCATGGCAATGATGGCAGAGGAGTGCACCATGGTCAGGTGGGGGGTCTGGCCCCGCTGCAGGCAGCTGCGGATGTGCTGAGAGGGGACAGGGTCAGCCAGGCCACCCTCAGAGCCGCCAGCCCTGCAGGGACCCAGGCAAGGACACGGCCACCATCCAATTCCAGCTCCCAATTATCTCCTCCTGCTTTATCAACCTGCAACTCGCCGGCCTCTTGCTGCCAGAGCTGAGAATATGAAGTGCCTTTTATAGCTGGCATTTCATCAATGGGCTCAAATGGCTGCATTAAGGGAAAACACTGAGGAGGATTCAGCACTCCCAGCAGCAGCCTGCCCTGCCAGAGGAGCACATGATTCAGGATCACTTGCCCAACTTTCAATGGGAGAGCCCTCACCCCACCATACAAGCCAGCAGATATTTCCAGAACCACAGCCTGTAAATGCATTTACACAGCACTTGGCACCCAGGAACAGGCTCAGACCACTGGCCCCCAAAAATAAAGGTTGGTTAGGTTGCTGGAAGCACTCTTGTCCTAGGCAGCATGCAGGTGCTGCCAGTTTGTGCTGCACTGCTGCAAACAGCACTCTCTCCTTCTCAACACGTCCCAGCCCACGCCCCCACAAGAGAAGGCCATGTGGGAACAGTCCCTGATAAAGCAAGACACGAGGCTCACCTGGAACTGGTGCAGGGGGTAGTTGCCATAGAGGAATTCACATTTCCCATTCACCTGCAGGGTGTAGTCCTCTGGCCTGTGCACGGCCTCGTGGCGGAACACCGTGGCGTGTTTCTTAACAGCATAGCTCATCAGGGTGATGGGGAAGTCCCAGGGGGAGATCTGGAACATGAAGCTCTCCTGCAACCCCAACAGCACAGCAAATGTCAGGCAGCAGCACGGGGCTGGCGTGGCACAGAGTGCTGCTGGCACTGAGGAGCAGCATGGGAGGCAAGTCACACACATCAGGGTAAGTGGGGATATTGTTCCTGCCAAGCTGAGCAAGTTTCAGCAGTGTAAGCACAAGGCTGGAAATCAGGAACTTCAATTTTCAGCAGAATCACCAGTTCATGTGGCTGCCAGCCATTCAGAACCTTCCCCCAGTCATTCCAGCAGCAGGGCAGAGGCTGGGAGGGTCCCCACGCTCCAGCTCACTGCTCTGAAGGCTGTTCTGCAAGGGTGACCCTGCTCCATGCCCAGGCACAACAGGCAGAACGTGAGCCCAGGCAGGAGCAGGGGCAGCACAGAGCAGTGCCTGCAAGCTGTGCCTGCTGAGCAGGCTCCTGAGCTTCCAAAGGAGAGCCAGGCTCTGGATTCTGTGCTGCTTTCCCACCCAAACCCAAAAAGGTTCCCAGCCCACGCCAGGCAGCAAGCTCAGCTCCCAGCTAACCAGCACACCAGTGCAGGAGGGAGAGCAGCTCCCCCCAAGCACCTCCAGGCTGGAGAATGGACACTGAGCACATGGGAACACTGCCCAGGCACACACAACTCTGCCTCCACACGCTCAGAGCCTCCAAAGGAACAGCACAAAGCATCACACACCGCGACAGGAAAGTTCTGTGCTTTACCCCGCCAGACTGGAACCTGATGTTGACAAAAATGTTCTGGGTGGGGATGTGCAGCGAGCTGAGGCCCTTGGCCACGGGCTCCAGCTGCAGGGGGAAGTTGTACTCCATCCAGGCTGCCCAGCCCAGCTGCTGCCGCCGGGCCGCCGTCTCCTCGCAGAACTGGCACATCTTGGCGCGGAACTCGCTCACCTCGGGGTCCTGCACGGAGTCAAACTCGTGCAAACCTGGGGCAAAGCAGGAGGGGAAGGCCAAATAAGGGTCTGCAGCCAGCGGGGGAAATGAGCCTGTTCCTCAGGGGTCTGTGGAAGTCTCCCTGAGCACATGGCCCAAGCAGGGTCAGCCCAGCTGCCAGCTTGGAGGGATGGACAACGTGCAGTGGCACTGTCCCCTCAGTGGTGCCAGCAGGCAGCACCACCTGCCCTGGCCCTGCACAGTGTCCCCCCTTCTGCATCCCCTGCAGACGGATCCTGCTGCTGCCCCAGCGTGCCAGCACAGCCCTGCAGGCAGCCAGGCTGCTGGGACGGGCTGTGTGACACCCAGAGCCAGGCAGAGCCACACAGAGCCACCTGGAACCACCCAGAACAAACCAGAGACACCCAGAGACAACCAGAGACACCCAGAGACACCTGGAGCTGCCCAGAACCACCCAGAGCCACCCACAGCCACATAGAGCCACTGAGAGCCTCCAGAGCCACCTGGAACCACCTGGAGCTGCCCAGAGACACCTGGAACCACCCAGAGCCACCCAGAAATACCCAGAACCTCCCAGAGCCCCCCCAAGCCCCCCGTGTCCCCATGTCAGGCTGACCCCTGCCGATGAGCAGGCTGATCTGGGAGTTGATGAGCTTCTTGGCGCGGTCGCCCTCGCGCGCCACGAGGCGCAGCACGGGCAGGAAGGGCTGGATGTCGCAGAGGCGGCGCTGCTCGTCCTCCAGCTCCTGCTGCTCGGCCGTCTGGTTGATGCACGTGAACACGTAGGCCTCGGGGCCGCTGAGCATGTGGAACAGCGGCTCGTGCTGCGCCTGCCGCCACAGCACCTGCGGGAGCCGCGCCATTGTCACCCGCTGCCATTGGCACCCGCTGCTGTCACCCTGCACACCTTACTGTGCTGCTGTCACCTGCTGCCACTGCACCCTGCTGTCACCCTGCTGCCACCCTGCACACCTCACCATGCTGCTGCCACCCTGCTGTCACTGCACCCACTGCTGCCACTGTCACCTGCTGCCACTGCACCCTGCTGTCACCGTGCTGTCACCCTGCACACCTTACCGTGCTGCTGCCACCGTGCTGGCACTGCACCCGCTGCCATTGTCACCTGCTGCTGCCACTGCGCTGGCACCCTGCTGTCACCCTGCTGTCACCCTGCTGCTGTCACTGTGCTGTCACCCTGCTGCCATCACCCTGCACACCTCACCATGCTGCTGTCACCCGCTGCCACTGCACCCTGCTATCACCGTGCTGTCACCCTGCACACCTTACCGTGCTGCTGCCACCGTGCTGGCACTGCACCCGCTGCCATTGTCACCTGCTGCTGCCACTGCGCTGGCACCTGCTGTCACCTGCTGCTGTCACCCTGCACACCTCACCCTGCTGCTGCCACCCTGCTGCTGTCACTGTGCCACTGTCACCCTGCACACCTCACCATGCTGCTGTCACCCTGCTGTCACTGCACCTGCTGCCATTGTCACCTGCTGCCACTGCGCTGGCACCCTGCTGTCACCCTGCTGCTGGCACCCTGCTGCTGTCACTGTGCTGTCACCTGCTGCTGTCACCCTGCACACCTCAGTGTGCTGCTGTCATCTTGCACACCATCACCATGCTGCTGTCACCCTCCCTCTGTCACCTTGCACACTGTCACCCTCCCTCACCGTGCTGCCATCACCCTGCACACCTCACTGTGCTGCTGTCACCCTGCTGTCACTGTGCTGTCACCCTGCACACCTCACTGTGCTGCTGTCACCCTGCTGCTGTCACCCTGCACACCTCACTGTGCTGCTGTCACCCTGCTGTCACTGTGCTGTCACCTGCTGCTGTCACCCCGCACACCTCACCGTGCTGCTGTCACCCAGCACACAGCTAAGGCAGAGCACAGCCCAGGTTCCTCACAGTCCCCTGGCCCTCAGCCAGGCCTGGTGGCTGCTGGGCAGTTTTTATTTATTTGCAGATGCCTTTCATCACTTCCTTTCTCCTCTTGTTTCGGGCAGTGTCAATCCCTCAGCCTGAGCACTTAAATCACCCCCACCTGAACATCTCACAGCAGGCACCTGCTGACTCTGGGCCTGTAAACACAGCAATTACCCACACTGGAAACAAAACTGGGTTAAGTAACTTGCCCCCAGTAACAGGAAATCTGTCAGGGTGCCAAGGACAGGAGCCAAGAGCTTCTCAAGTCTTGTCAACACTATCCAGTTCCCAAGGATGCTCCCTCCCTGTGGGCAGCACTCTCACATGACTTCACATCCCTCTTCTGACTCTCATCCTCAGTGCCTGCTGCTGGGGGCAGAGCTCTGGCCTAGCCCAGACTGGCACCCAAAGCTGCTGGAAGGCTGTTACCTGCTTGATGGTGCCCAGGCTGGCATTGCAGGGCACTGAGAGGTTCAAGTATATGCCTGTGGGCAGCAGAAAGTCCACCTGGATGTTTTGGTTTTCCCCCTTGGACCAGAATTCCGTAGGGCAGTAAATGCCTGGGGGCATCCTGCTCACTGCTTGGCCACCACCTGCAAGGGAAGGGAAAACAACCTGCTGCTGTTGGCTATCTGTTATTTGCTCAGCTCTGTGCTGGGCTCTGTAGAAAATTAATGTGCAAAAGAACCCAAAGAAAGGAAGGTCAGCACAGCCTTAAAGCTCAGAAAAAGTCAGTGAATTAGTAAAAATTCCACTTCAGTGCCTTTGAGCCACATGTAACTACAGCATTTGTTTGTATTTCAATGCAACCCTCTCTTAATCCCTTCTAGGCCAGGATTAACATCTACACCTGCATTTGACAGAGAAATAAGAGAATTATCTACTCTGGAGAACAAAGGCATCGTCCCACTAGCTCATCTGTGACCAAGCAGCCAAGAGAAACAGTCAGTTCCTACCCCTGGCTGTGCAAGGCAATCCTCAGGCCACATGCTCCAAGCTCCACTTTGTTTTTCCAGAGCTCAGTTCCAGCCTGCAAGAGGGAGAAAGAGTTGTTGCTGGTTCCAAGCATGCATGCATTTTTATACACACAAACAAACAATACTCTGCTGTACATCCCCTCTCTACAAGTATAGGAAAATGAAGCTGAAGGGTGAGGCAATCAGAACAAGTTTGTTAATTCCCCCTGCAGCCTCTCCCTTGGCAGGATGCTACAATTTATTTCCAGTACATCCAGGGAATGCAAAGAGAGCAAGAATCTGAACGCTGTCAGGTACAAACTGCTGGTTCCAAACACAGGATGAAACAAAAGGCATTCACCAGCAGCCTGGCAGACATTTCTTTCTCAAAGACCTGTAACAAAGCCTCCATCCATTGCCCACAAGCACAATGCTACAGCAATAAACCCTCTGGTTTGCTGCACGGATGGCAAGTGGCAGAGCGTGGTGTCCCCACGTGCTGGGACTCTGGAACTGCTGGCACTGGCTCCAGCAGGACCCAGGGACGTGGCTCTAATTCCCTGCAAGCACCCCAAGAATTAGTCAGAAATTCTAACTAATTTAGAGAAACCAGCTCACCCCAACTCCCTCTGGCCAGTTTTTCTGCAGGTCAGCAGAGGAACATCCCCGGGGAACAGCCTGGAAGGGGCTCAGCCCTGAGCCAGCCTGTGTCCCTTCTCCTCAGCCCATGAAAGCAGCACAACATTTCCCCATCCACAACTTTAAACACAGCCGTGGGTGCAGAGGCTTTGAAGGGAGCTGAGCAAAGAGCAGCTGATTCCCAAACCACAAAGGGCTGCTGGCAGCTCCTCAGGAGCCAGCCCTGGGCTCCAGCAAGCACAAGGAGCCCAGCATCTTATCTGCCAGGTCCTGGGAGCACACCACTTCCCTGTCAGCAGTGAGGTCAGGATTCCCAGAAACATGAGCTGTGCCTTATCTGTCCTGCTTCCTCAGCTGCAGCACCACAAACCACCCTGCAGCGAGGGCAGCAGCGGGGAGGAGGCAAGGCTCACCAGTCTGAATAAAGCAACACAAGCTGCCCTTGTTCTCTGCCCACCAACACTAAAACCAGCAGGTTTCTGGTGAATCTGCTACCTCAGCCTGAATCAGCAAACCACCACAGCTCTAGTGACCAGCAGAGACAGACACAGCCAAGGCTGAGCTGCTTCCTCCTGCTGAGGATTTCTGTCTGGCACCTCATCCCAGAGAACACAAAGTGCCTGCCCAAGCCAAGAGCACGACAGTGTCAGCTCAAGCTCAGCACCTTGTCTTTCCACACTCCCTGATTTACAGGATGCAGGATTTTTTCCTGGTGTGAATATACCAAAGGAAGAACAACTCTGGACTTTCCTAGTTTCTAATACATCTTTTACCAAGTCTCTCCCCTTCCCACTGCTAAATTCAGAATGTTCTACCTGCTGGAGCTCAGGTCTGATGTGACAGTTCTTCCACGAGGCCAGCTCTGCACAGATCCTGCACTGCCTGACTTCCCTCTCCCCCTTTGCCCTGGGAAGCTGAACAGAGTTCTCCAACCTTGTCTGTGCTGTCTTGACCTCGTGTGTACAAGTAATTACAACTCCCTTTTCTCTGGGTCGTGAACAGCAGCATCACTCCTTTTTGGCAGGGTTTACACTACTGGAGTAATCTGAGATATACTCTCTGTCTTTCACTGCAGCAGTCTTCAAAAAAAAAAATTCTCCAATATAATTGTCAATTTTTAAAGCCCAGATCTCTTCACCACCAGGCAGTAAAAGTGGTGGAGGAAAACCATGAGACAAAATTTCACTTTTTAAATGAAGGTAACTCCACAACTTCCCCTGTGCCCTCTGCTCAGTTCATTATTCTTTACTCTGCAGGAAAGCTACAGGCTGCTCTCCCCTTGCAGAATTTAGTGTGCAGGTCATAAATGTATTTTCAGCAAAGAGGGGAGCTGGCCAAGGCAGAGCTGAGAAATAAACCCCAATTTTACTGGATGCCATACAGAGAATAGAGGCACAGCATCAGCAACAGGAGGAGCACAGGTGAGGGCTGTGAGGAAAGGTGAATTTGTGCAGAGTGCCAGGGTGCAGGAGACATCTGAAACCACCCAGCCAGTATTTAACAAGCCAGGAGCCGACACAAAACCTACTAACACAAATTTCAATTTCCTCTTGTGGAGTTTATCAACCACAGCTCTGGTGTTTACAACATGAAACTGCTTTGGAGAGGAAAAGGCAAAAAAAAAAAAAAAGAACCCAAAAAAGAAAGCAGCAAGACCAGCCATGGAGCAGCCTTCCTCTGCAAGGCTGCAGCATCAGTCAGACACGGAAGCTGCAGCAACACCCACAAACAAATTGTAGCATTAGAAAACCCCAGGAGTACCAAAATACCTGCAGCTTATAGGAAATGAGCAGCGCAGAGCCCACAGGTGAAGGGCTGCGTGGGAGAGGCAGGAAGCCACTTTCATTGCAGCCAGGAGCCTGCCTGGGAGGGGAGCACCGGGTCTGGGGGCACACACGTGTTTGCCATGGCTTTGGCACACAGGCAGGGCCCTGGGCAGAGCTCTGAGCTCCCGCAGCACTTCAGGCTGCTCTCAGAGGGATCTGAGCTTGGTTTTGATATTCTGGCTGGGGTCACAGGGTAGTAAAACAGGTCCACACTGCAGGCAATCATTTGAGTGTGACTGGCAGTAAAGGAACCCCCAAATTGCCCTTCAGGGGAGATTGGGAAGGATCCTGCAGCAGGTGAGTGTCAAACTGTGCCTGCACACGGGAGTTTGGAGAGGAGCTCCCCCCAGCAGGGTTTGCTGGGACCCACAGCCAGTGCCAGCCTCTCCACACACACACACAGAACCAGGCTGGGCTGTGCCTTTGCTGTGCAGGTCAGGCTCTGCTCCCGAGCCCACTGATGTTTCCATCCCAGCAGCCTCCTGTGAAACAGCATCCGAGTCCCAGCTGTGCCACCTCTGCTCTGCCTCAGCTCCAGGACAGGGCTGCACCCTCAGGACAGACCACAGCTCTGGTTCCTCCTTCAACACACCACAGGTGTCAAACTCGGGTCATGAACCAGGTAGGAAAACACTGGGGGCTCCTCAGGAAAGTGTGGAAAACCATTCCAGCACTGGACAACCCCTAAAATCAAGAGCCTGGCTTTTTATCTTCCTCAAACCCTAGTTTAGAGTATTTGAATTCCCTTTACCTGGTTTACCATCATATGACTTCTACCTCCACCAAATATAAAAATCAAACAAAGTGGGTTTTTTTTTCATATTATCAGCTTCCATTTCATACATTGATCTCTCCTATCCTGCCAGAGTTGTCTGCACTGATTCACTCATTCTTTCAACAGCAGTTCATTGTTCATCTACACACCAGACACAGTTATGCTGCTTTGACAATGCCTTTTCTCAGGTATTTCTGAGCCCCTGATTAATCTGATTTACACAAACCATTAGATGGATGTAGCTGTACCATGAACTGTCCCTGGCAAGGGATGAAAATGCCCTCACCTAACTCTTCAGGCCTCTGAGACTACAGAGCATCCCCTTCCCTGCCAGAGGTGCTGATGAAAACCAGCACTTAATTAACAAAATTCAGCATCTTCCGTGCACCAAGATGTCACTGGAGAACCACGGATTTTCCTACCATCCATGGATGTGTCCTGGTTATGTGGAACAGGCTTTAAACAGCCACTGGGGCTAAAGAATCCCCTTTCCTTAATGCAATAAAATCTCCTTTGAGCTTTTAAATTGTTCAATGCCCACCTCACACACACACACTGCCACAAAACAGCCTCACAGGGAAAAGTAATGGGAGCAGAACTACACTAATGTGATCTGAACTGGGGATAACCTTGTTTGTGTGCAGGCCTGATGATGAGAGGGGCTGTCAGCAAGAGAAGAGATAGGAAAGCAGAATGCACGTGTGCTGATAAAAACAGGCTGCAGTTTTTGGGGCTCCCAGCTCCAGAGGAGCACCAGAGCAATATGCCACCACTCAGGCTCAGCAGAACCTTAGATCCAACCAGAAGCAACAGCCAGAGGGAGGGAAAGAGGAGTTCAGGCAAAACAACTTGAGAGGAAAATAAATGTAAAGCCATTCCTCATTCTGGGAGTAAAACAGTATCACCAGAGAGAGACACCACAGAGTGAGAAAAGCACCTGATGGGACACTCGAGAACCTTGGTGGAAACTTCCAAGCAGCTTTTAGGCAAGTTCACAGCACTGCCTGAGGAACTACCCAGAGGGAAACCGTATATCCAGTGGTTAAAGCAAAAGCTTGAAAACCAGCCCTGTGCACAGCTCTGCTCCCAAACCTGACAAGTGTTTGCTGCACAACTTCAAACAACCAACTCCCCCGTGTTTCAGCTCTCTCACATGCACGAGTACAGCCTGTAACCCATGGGGCTGCTGTGACTCTTACATGCTGCCAAAGTGACACGAGATCCTTGCACCCTTGCTGCTACTGCTAGCACGGGCAGAGCCTGGGAGCTGGAGGAAGTTGTGATAAACGAAAGCTTCCAGCTGAAGAAGTTGCTGAAATTAGGCTTTTTCAACTGCTCCCAACGGCTCCACAATGCCAGAAACCCGAGTCCATCTTGTGGATGGGAACAAAACACAAGTCACACGTTTCTGATGACTTCCACCATGACATTCAACGTCCAGGTTCCCACCCCGGGCACGTACAGCGTGCCACGCTCCAGACTCTCCTCTGGGAGCTCTTAGAACACTCTCATGGCCTGCCAAAAACACGATCCAAAGCTCACCAGAGCAGAACCACACATGGCTGTGGGCAGCCGAGCCAGGCAGCACAAGCCCTGCCCCAGGGACGGTCCGGGTGGCCGCTCCAGGTGCTGCCACTCCCCAGGCCCGGCGGGGACAATCGTGGCGACAACGCGCCATGTGCCAGAGCCACCTGAAGGCCAGGCAGACACCAGCACAGCCGGTGGGGTGGGCCGGCAGGTGATGAGGGGCCAAAACAACCATCCATCCATCCATCCATCCATCCATCCATCCATCCATCCATCCATCCATCCATCCATCCATCCATCCATCCATCCCTCGGTCCCCGGGCGGCTCCGGCGGCCAGCGGCGGTGCCGGCCCCGCTCCCCGGGAGGCAGGAGCGCTTTTCCCGAGCAGCAGCAGCGGCGCTGCCGGAGCCCGAGCGCAGCCGGCGTTTGCCGCAGGCGGCCCCGCAGCCCCGGCCGCGCACCGCGAGCCCCGGCCCGCCCGGGCCCCGCTCCCGGCCCCATCCCGGCCCCATCCCGGCTCTCACCTGCGCTGCCGGCCGGGGGTCCCGGGGGCTGCGGGGCTCCCGCGCTCCCGGCCCCGCTCCGGCGCCGCCCCGGCCCCGCCCGCCGAGGGGCCGCGCCCGCCGAGCCCGCCCCGCCCCGGCACGGGCCCGCCGCTGCCCCGGTGCTGCCCCGGTGCTGCCCCGCCGCCTTCCCGGTGCTGCCCCGGTGCTGCCCCGCTGCTGCCCTGCCGCCTTCCCGGTGCTGCCCCGGTGCTGCCCCGCTGCTGCCCTGCCGCCTTCCCGGTGCTGCCCTGCCGCCTTCCCGGTGCTGCCCCGGTGCCCCGGCCCCGCAGCGCGGCCCCGCTCCGCGCGCACCGCAGATGCCGCGGGGAAGGCGCGGCCGCGGCGGTCGGTACCGGCAGAGATCGGTGCCGGCAGAGATCGGTGCCGGTGGAGGTCGGTGCCGGGGACAGTCGGCACTGGGGACAGTCGGTACCGGGACAGTCGGTACCGGCAGCAGTCGGTACCGGGACAGTCGGTGCCGGGGACAGTCGGTGCCGGCAGCCGGGCACACCGTGTCCCGGGCAGACCCAGCCCGCACCGGGCACCGCGGCTCGCTCCGGGGCCGCAGGGCAGCGCGGGCCGGTCCTGCTCACGCCCGTGCCCGCACCGGGGATGTGGCACCGGCTGGCCTTCACTGCTGTCTGCAAAGCGCCCTTGGACGGCCCCGGTGTACAACTGCTCCTTCCTCGCCTGGAAAACTGCGGGACCGGGGAACTGGCTGACACCGGGTCGGGAGGAAGAGAGGGAGAAGGGCGTTTAAGGGGAAAAGACTGCTGGAGAGAAGGAGAGAGCCCCAAAGAAAGGGGAGAGGCCCCGGTGGTACCTGCAGAGCTCTCTCAGTGGGTAGCAGTGCAATAAGGGTGGGGGACACCCCAAATCCCAAACAGAGTGGATGTGGGGGATGAGGAGAAACCTCCCAGGCAGGCCAGAGTGGGAGCAGGGTGGGTTTTAACACACCTGGTGATCACTTCCACCTGCTCATCACAGCAACAGAACCAAGCCCTCCTTTAACTGCTGGAAACAGGGACACACAGGGTTGCCCACTCGGATTTTTCTCTCCCCAAGCTGTTGTGCAGGACTCAGGGAAGCCCACCCTGGCACTAAAGCTCTGTGCAGGGTCTCATCCCACCAGTTCCCTCCTCTCACACCCCTAGGGCTGCCGTCACCCTTTGCTCACTGCAGCTCTCCCAACTGCCACGGGAAATTAGTGGCTCCAAAGCAGCAGCAGATGGGCACAAGAAATGTTTCCAGTGCTCAAAGACAATCATTTCTCTCTGTCTCATTAAATTTTCAGCAGCAATTAGATACCCAAAGACCATGTGCTCATCTGAAAAGTCTCTCTCTCTTCACACATCTCCTCTGAAATGCCCGCCATACTTTGGGTCACAAATGAAAAAATATTGGGAATGTGGATTTGTGATTTTAATTATTTCACTGCCACACGTGGGAACAAACAACCCTGGTACAGTGCATGGTTTGTGCTACTGTGTCACCTCGACTGGTCCTGCAGTTTTATGACTCCCAGAATCACCATTTTCCTAAAGCTTTTGCTGAGACATGTGATTAAGGTAGAAATTCTTTTTTTCCCCCCTCTATGCTATCGTCCAAGAAAAGCTCATTATTCTTGCAATCTGACTCATATTTTTCCCCTGAACATTACTAGCTGGCAACACAGATATCTTGCCAACAGTACAAGATGTGACTGTTGAAACATTCATTGTTCAACTCCATTTGAATCTACTATCGTGTCTCCATGTGACCTTTTAACGCTCAGAAATTGTCTATTTTAAATCCTCGGCCCTGACATGTGTTGAAGATATTTTTAACAGACTGTTTACAGGAATTCTGGTTTCTGTTCTGGCTTTTTTTTTTTCCCATTTTCAACAGCTTTTCTATTCATCATCCCCAAGTTTCACATGTACAGCTGCACTGAACACCAAGAGGGCATTTGCCCACATGGCCTGTGAGAAATTGGACATCAGAAACTGGAGGGAAGGGAAAAAGGAACTCAGTCAGAAAAAATAGCTGCAACCTGCTAAGATTAAGATCTGAGACCTCCAGGAAGAACAGAAGGGAGGGTTACTCAGATTTTCTCTGTGTTATCGAGAGCCAAACAGGGCTAATGCATTGGAGGGGAACACTGCTAAGAAGGGCAAGTGGAATTATTTCAAATGCACCCAACATGAGGGACATGCAAGGCATGCCAGATCACAACGTCCATTTCCACTCCCTGCCAGTCTGGTTTGCATTCACCCAGATTGCTCACAAAACTCAAGGGTTAATTTTGTGTTCTCAGCCCTCGAGCTCTCCCGCTGCCTTGGGCAGTGCTCCGTGCCCCTGGGTCTGCAGAATCACACAATTCCATGCTGCTGCTGGGTCAGGGGGGCCTTGCCCTGCCTGGGGAGCGATGCAGATGCCAGCCCAAGGGTCACCACTGTCCCACTCTCAGGACATTCACCCAGTGGTGAGACATGGCCGGATTTACAGGAGGGAGGATGACAACGGGACAGAACCACGACCCTGGGTGACTCCAGCATCACCCAGCAAGAATGCTTCCACCCAGACACACAGACACCCCGGCTGCCCTCCGGGGTGCCAGGGGGACACGGAGGTGCTGGCAGAGGTGGTGAATGGTGACACTTCTGGAGGTGCATTCCCTGCTTCCAGACGGGGCCAGAAGAGTGGCCCTTGTCCTTCACCGGCACCGGACAGACAGACAGACAAACAAACAAACAGAGCGACCCAAGCCGCTGCGTCTCATTGCACCAGGAGGCAAACAGGAAGCCCGAGCAGGCTGGGGAGAGCTGGGCTCTGCTCCATGTGGTTAGCACTGCTCAAGGTTCGCTCTGCTCAGCGGGGAAACCGCGCCGGGCTGCAGGCGCCTGGGAGCCCGCCTGCCTTGAAACACAAAAGATGGGTTTTTTTGTTTGCTTTTCTCGCTACAAGACCTGCAATAGGATCACAGCCAGCCAAGTGCAGCCCTGATCCACGCTGGTGTCAGTGGTGGGGCGTGGGGCTCACCTGCCTGGGCACAGCCAGGGGCCAGCCCAAATCCTCTGGCCAAGCCAAGCTGCTCCAGCATTTGGGGGTCACTCTTTGGTTTTGCATGTTGCACAAAAGCTCTCAGTGCTACAGGATAATCCTACACTGCTACAGGCTTTGGAGATCTATTTGAACATACAAATGTGTGTGTGTGTATATATATATATACACATACAAATAAATATTTATATTTGGGGTACCCAGGTCCTCTTGCAAGCGAGCAGTGTGCATGTCAAGGACCATTAGGATAAACTGCACTAAGTGTGGTAACTGCACCTCACAGAGCACAGGAACAGGCTCAAGGGCATCCCCCAACCCCCAGCTCTGCCCCCTGGGCTGGCCACTCCACACACCCCTAATTTGTCACACCCTGGCACACAGACACCCTTCACCCCCCAAACCAGCGCTGCTCCCTCTCCTCTCCACCCCAGCAGCCTGCTCAGGAGCACATTGCCCTGAAGACAAACGTGACACAGCTCAGTCTTCGGGACGGCTGAGGACACCGTGGTTTTAACATGAGTTGTTTTTCTTTCAGGAAAAAGGCCACAGTTTACTTGTTGATGTTGCCACAAGAGAGATTTCAGAGACTAAAACCACAACAAAGCTTCAGCACGTTTTCCTCTTTGATGGCCGTGCATTCAAACAAAAACGCCATTAAAAAAACCTTTTCACAAGCTGTGAGGAGCTGATGGTGAAATATTAGGGGGTGGGATTCAAGGACCCGAGCAGTCTGTTTGTTTGAAAAGCTTCTGAAATGGTATCAATCTTGTGACCCCAAAATGACAGAGAGAAGGGAGAATGATGACAAAGATACTCAGCCCTCTCGCTGAAGGCCAGAGCGGCCTAATTTGGTGTCCTTGCCCAGATAAAAATACTGTTTTCTTTGTGTGACTATGTATTTAAATGAAGGATAGTGCAAACTTGAGAACAACGCGTTCCTCCCTGGTTCCCCCATAAATGTTGGCAGAGCAAATGAAATAAATCTCCCAAGGCATGACCTGAGCCCGCCCAGGTTCCCCTCCTGGCCACCAGCAGGATCTCAGGTCCCCCAGGAGAACAATCCCGGGAGGATTCTGCTCCAGAGTTAGCAAAGTGGGGATTTCTTTGGTACCTCCTGGCTGTTTCTTCCCCAGAATTTCTGAGTTATCATCTCTGCCATGCAGAGCTCGGTGCTGAGGCAAAAGGCAAGTTCTGTGGGCGCTGTAAGCAGCACATCATCCCGAAACAGAGCGGAGGGCACGACCCGAGGTGAGGCAGGAGGGGATGCTGCTGGCCCAGCCCTGCAGGGACACGGGGCTGCAGCTCTGCCAGGGTACTGCGAGCTGCTGACTGCAGAATGCAGGGGATTGTTTGGGGAAAACACCCCAAAACAAACACAAACACCAGCAGAGGTGCACAGGCTGCTGTGGAAACCCGAGCCTTCCTGGGCAGGTAAGGAGCTGTGTTCTGCCCTCAGGGTGCCAGTGGTGCAGCTTTACTGTGTTTCCCTGCATGCAGAGCACTGGGATGTTCCTCTGGGGAGCTCTGCTGGCGGGGTGCACTCGTTCAGAGCCACAAAGCCACGTTTGCATCACTGCAGAGCACGGCTGCCACGCCAGCACAGCCTCTCCCCTGGCAGCAATGCCACCCCAAGGCTCTCTGCTGCTGAAGATGGGTTGTGATACAAAACTGAAAAATGTCAGACACAAAACTAAAACATGTTGTATACAAAACTAAAAAATGTCAGACACAAAACTAAAAAATGTCGGATACAAAACTAAAAAATGTCAGACACAAAACTAAAAAATGTCAGACACAAAACTAAAAACTGTCAAACACAGAAGGTCCATCCCTTTTCTGACTCTCCATTCTTCAGGATGGACAAACAACTTTCCTTTCTCTTGTTTTCTTTTTTTGCAATGCAAGTGAGTGATCTATAAAACCACACATTTCCATTATGAATTGTAACTGCCTATTTAACTAAACCATGCTATTTATTCTTGAAATTACTGTTAGGGGATTCTGGATCCTTTTCTTTGCTACCGGAAGGAAAAGCCCATCTTCTTTCTTTTCTTTTTTTTTTTAACCCAGTCTTCCCACACTCAGAAGCACAGCTCAAGCTCACAAAACCAGAGTTCACTGATAAAGCCACAGTGCTAAAAAGAAAGCCCTTCATCCCGTCTGGGAATTTTGGGGGTCTTTATTAATTGTTTCCAGTCCCAGGCTTGTGTGTGGGTGGCTGGCTGCACCCTGAGGACAGATGCAGGTGCCTGCCTGTGCTAAATATTTTGCACAAACTCAAGAGTTTGCTGTGTTTCAATGGTTTTTGTTTGTTTAGCTTTGACATCTTAAAATGTGTATTCCAAACTAAGCAACATTCAGAACCCAAAGAAGACACTCTCTGCATGAAAATCAGAATACATTTATGTGTTACCAAGTGAGGCAGATGCCAGTGACAAATGCTTTAAGAATTTTTTAGCAGCCACCTGAAAAATCACTTAAGAGTCAGAAATAAGTAGCAAAGGCCACTGCATGAGTCACCAGTGACAGCAAGGAGAAAAGGAATGTGAATGGAATTTTTTTCTTCTTTCTAAAATGAGAGATGGCTCTAACTGAAAGAAAATTATTTTTACTGTTACCAGAGGAAAATTTCCATTTGCAAAAAAGGGGAATTTCCACCTGAGACATATTGATGAAGACTCATTTACATAGCTGGAGGTAACAACTCTTACCATGGGAACAGTGATGAAGGAAAACCAAATTCTTTTCAGTAGCGGGAAAGTGCAAAATTTTTGTCCTCAAATTTTGGTCTAGAAATAGATAATGTTTGTTTTCATTAAGTCTTTAAAAATATTTACAAAGAAGAGAAGATGTATTTCACAGAAGGGAAGAATCCAGCCAGCCTAAACAGGACCAGGAGTGGGAAACTGTGCAGGACAAGTTCTGACTATGTTAAACACTTGGATTATGTGCTACAAGGGCAACTGAGGCTCAAAAAATAAAAAGCTGCATTGGTTGTTATGAGAGAATAATGATTAAAAACACAGCAGCAGCCAGGTCTGAGTGAGGGGGGTCTCCCCTCTCCACCTGGGCACCCAAGTGATTTTTCCATTTTCACAGAATGGCAGCAGGAACACAAATCACAGAGCTCAGGCACCTTAGCCCATACCACCACTCATTCACTGGGCTGGAAAACTGTGAATATCTTGGATTGAATTGGATACAGGTCCGTTTCCAGCAGGCCCAGCAGCCCGGGTCTGTATTGGGGTGTCCAGCTCACAGAGCTCCCCTTGTGCTCTGACTCAGTGTTATCCCCACTGCCCTTTTCCAAAGGGTCTCTGCTGCTCTGCTCTGCAGCTCCACATGGACCTGAAACCCAGAATTCACCCGGCACAAAGAGGAATGAACCACCAGACAAAAGCAGCCAGAAAGCACCTGCAGCCTGTGCTGCCAGGGGCTCAGCAAGATGACAACTTTGCATTAAATTTCCTATTTTATTTCCTTGCTACCTGCAACAGGAAAAAACTCAACCTCTCATTTCCTTCCTCCTACCCACTTTCTGTTTGGTGTTTTGAGCAGCTGCTGCAAACCAGCTGCAGTGAGCAGCCAGATTTCCAATTTGCTCTTCTTTGGAGGCCTTGGGCAGAGACCCAGAGCAGTCTGCTGGCCAAAGGGACAGAGGGACACTGGGGGTGAGGAGAGGGCAGGGACAGGCACTGGCAGAGCAGAACTGGCTGCACGGCACTGCCAAAAAGAGAGCACTGAGCACGGCTTTGGCTTTCTGAATCAGCCTTGGGGATTAAATGGGAAAATGCAATGGAATCTTTGCATGCTCTTCCCACGAGCAGCAGCTGCACGGGTGTGTGCTGCCCTGCACAGCTCAGCCATGCTGCCAAGCCACACTCGGTGCCTTTGGGAGTGGAGTGACCACACAGCCCCTGCTTTGGGGTGCTCACTCAACCCTCAAATCCTGATTGCCTTGACAGACATTCCTCCCCAGCCCCAGCAGCCCCCAGCAAAAACGCAAACAAAAATGCAACCACTGACTGACTGCACATGTGATTCCTTGGGTGGCAGAAGCAGAAACATTTCAGAAGCCCTTTGACACTAAAAATACATTGTTCCCCTCCTCAGACTTCTCCTTTAGCAGAAGGATTCCTCTCTCAGGGCCATTCCCAGTCTCCTGGCTCCCACCCTGGAGCCAGGCAGATTCCAAGCACAGAGCTCCCTGTGGGCCACAGGGGCTTTTGCTGGGGGCACCCACTTGGAGCCCATTCCCTGCTAACAGGTCATGGCTCCTCCCTGCACATGGTTTATCTACCCTTCTCCTCCTCCTTCACAGCTGTGCTGATTGCTGCTGCTCACGCTGCGCTCCCTGCCACGGTGAGGACAGACACCAGCAGCACCCAGACACAGCTCTGCCACTGTAAGGATGCACAGAGCACACCTGGGGGTCTGAACAGATCCCTCCGACTACCAAATTACCACCAAACCCTCCAAACCTCTTGTCTTCACTGCTGAATCAGAACCTTGAAGCCCGCAGGGATTTGAAATGTGCACCCCTCCTCTTGGCAAAACACAAATACAGGCATCTGATCTCATTTACCAGCCTGGCTGAGCTCCTGTCCCCCAGGGCTCTCATCTTCACCGAATCTTTGCCTTCCCTTATCTCTGACAATGCTTGGTGATAACAGATTTATCAGGGGCACGGGGCATTGCCCAGTCCACAGCACCAGAGCATTTTCCCTTTCTCCTCCTCCTGAACCTCTTTTGTGGGGTTCCAGCTGACCACAGGAGGAAAGGCAGCCAAGCACCGACTCAGCTTACAAATGACAAAAAATAGCACATGAAATCCTGCTAAGCTGCAAAAAAATCAAGATGACAACACCCACCAGACTTGCACAGGAGGGAGCTGACAGAGCAAAGTCCCTTCAGTGCCCTTCAGCCACCTTGGGCAGCAGTGACCAGCACAATCAAACCTTGATTAATTTTTTATCAGCTCCTGGATGCTCGGTGTTTTCAGCCCATCACCAGATGGCAGTGCCTGTCACCTTGCTGTGCTTTGCAGACCTTGTAGGTGCAAGCTGCTGTTGGAAAGCACATGCCCTGCCCTCCTGTGAATTAGCACAGGCTGAGGGAGCCCAGCAAACTAATCCAGGGAAAAGTGGCCTCCTTCCACTGGCAGCTGCAGGAGACACTGAATTGTCCAGCAGCGCTCCCCACTCACTGCCTTGGGATCAGTCTTACAGCAGAAAATTAAATCCAGTCACACTGCTTCTCTTATGTCACAAAAAATAGAGGAAGAGGCCATAAAAAACCCCAGCCAGCAGCATAACCGATTCTGAATGCAATGTTTTTCTCTGCTCTGAATGAGAAGTCAGCAACTCTGATTGCACGAGTGCAAATTCCCCCAAAATTTCCCTGAAACCTTCCATTACAGAACTGAACTCTAGCAGTAATTCAGGCTGGTACCTGTTTGTTTACCTCGGTTAAGATTATCTGTTAGATCCGATGGGTGGGTGAATCACCCTGTGCTACAAGGTGCAGCTGGCTGTCCCCAGGAGGGGACTCAGCAGCTCTGCAGGTTGCAGTGCTCCTGCAGAGGGGCTGCTCCCAGCACTGCCCTTTCCCTGCCCTCCTTGGCTGGCTGCCTTCACCGAAGAGAAATTTCAGGTGGGAGGACCAAGAGCAGCCAAGTGAGAGGCTGTTTCCTCTGCCACACAGGGCAGCTGTAGCTGCTGTGCTGCCTGTGTGCACCACGGGTTCACAAAGCCCAAGAGGATTTGCTTGGGTAATGCAGAAAAATCTCTCTGCAAGAGAGCAAGGAGGGGATTCCTGCAAATTCTGAACAGAGGTGCTAGGAAGACTCGTCATGGGAAACAACCAGGAGGACAAGAATGCTTGGAATTAATCTGGCAGGCATGAATGAGTGTCACCGTGAAGCCACCAACAACCAAGTGACATTTAGCACACGGTGGAGACTCGCTGTCAAATCTCATTAACTGCATCCTTGTGTCACAGCAGACAGCTCTGCCCACAGCTCAGAGACCACAGCATTACACTGCAAAAATCATTCATGAGCTGCTGGCTCTGGAAGGAGCCGTAGAATGAAGGAGGAAAAGGAATCCTAATGGGAATTTGTTCACATCATTCAGAAACCTGGACTAACCAACGTTCTGTCCAGGTCCCTTGCAGCCCTGGCACCAATTCCCACACGGAGAAGTGAGGCAGCCCTTCCTGACAAGCATTTGCAGGAGCTGTGCTCACCTCTCTGTGTGTCACTGGTGGGTGCTGAAAAGGCACAAAAATGGCACTCAACCTGCAGGAGCCTCTGATGCCCCCTCCCTCCTTGTCCTGCTGCCATGTGCATGCAAAGCTCATTCATTATTTTTCATCTCTCCCCAGCCACTGATTAAAGAGGCATCTCACCCAGTTCCCCATCCCAGCAGAGTCCTCTCCTCCTCTGCTTTGGCAGCTGTTTTTCCTTCTCCTCCCGGCCCATTTGCCTGCTGTTGTCTGGCTAATTATTTTTACAAGGCTCAATAATTGCTGCAATCTTGCCCATTTCTCATCCCCTTCCCGCAGCGGTGTCTGGCAGGCAGGAGCCCCTGCAGCAGCTGTGCTCCTTGGCTGCCCACCCACCCACCCACCTCCTGCAGGCAGCAGGGTGCCAGAGCAGGGCTGTGCAGCCCAGTCCTCTCTTTGCCTTTCCCTGGGCTCCTCGTTAGCCACAGGAGCAGCTCTGGGAGTCACTTAGCAACGTGCCAAGCCCTGATGTCACCAGCAGAAACAGCATCTCAAAACACCCAGGTGTCTCATGGTCAGCCAAAGCATCGGGGCCGTGGGGCTCCATTCCTCAAAACCTGCTGCTTTGGAGAATTGTCCTGGACTCGCTGGCAGTGAGGCAGCAGGGCAGTGATTTCAGATTGAAAATGATCTCCCGTTCCTCAGTGGTCACACTGGCTAGAGCACAGGGCTCCTGCTGCCCCTCAACGTGCAGCACTGGACAAGAGCACAGATCAGACACCGAGGTGACCCAGGCCTGTGGCAGAGCAGCTCCCTCAGCCCTGCCAGTTATTCACCTGTGAAGATGAATTACAGGTTTTAGACAGCTTTCTCCATATTTTGGCATTTACTTATGGTCAAACAAGCCATTTCCCCCTCTCAAAACAGCAGGCAGGACACAGGGCAGCAAATACAGGAATTACACTGGCAGCACAGTTCCTAATGCAACTTCTTGGTGTTTTAAGAATGCTGCCAGGCCCCTAAAAACAGAAGTCACAGCTCTTGAGAATTTTCAGTTCTTTGTGAATTTTCAGATAATAATTGACACTACTCTCAGTTTGGGAACCACTTCCCTGAGAGTTCACTCTTGTCCAGCTGTGCAAGCTGCCCAGGGTGGTGGAAAGGGAGGGCAGCTCCTCCCTGCTGCTCCTCAGACCAGATCCTTCCTCATTTCACACACTTTGCAAGCCTGGACTGCATGGTGGCTTCCCAAGCCTCAAATCCCAGATCCTGCAGAGCCAGCACCAGTGATTCAGCATCCAGCATGATCCTGACACTGGGTACCCCCGGCTGATTATCACAAGACCCCTAAGAACAGGACAAATTCTACGTTTGTCCACTCAAGAGCAGCTGAGGAAAACAAAGAGGAGAATGAACGGATAGCTCTGCTGCACCAGGCAGGGCGTTCATGGGGGGCACACAGACAGCACAGAGCTGTCTGTCTGTCCCACCTCTGTGGGACAGGGTCACACCTGGGCAGCACACAAACACCCCTGCCTTTTCCAGAGCCTGCACCCAGACCTCTGCAGGTGTTCCCAGGGGTTTCTTCCAACCGCCAGCCCCGTCCTGCTCCCTTGCAGCTTGTTGTTTCTAAGAGCAGTGGTGTGAAAAAACAGGAAGCCATGCAGAGAAGAGGAGAATACAGATTGAGGCATGAAACTGCAGTAGCCCCGGCTCCCCCTGCGCTCACCCCACCCCCTCTTCCCTTCCCACCCCCTCACCACAGGCCGCCCTCGGTGAGAAATGCTCAGCTCTTGCCGGGAAACCGGCTGCGGAGCTGGCCGGAGGGCTCGGCAGCAGGGGAAACCCAGCACAGGGCACTGCAGCTCCCCGGGCACCAGGAGCGGCTCCAGTCGGGCTCTGCTCCACACCCGCTCCGTTCGAGCCCTCCAGGAAAAGTTCCTAACTGCCCCGTCCTCAAAAGCTCAGGTTTGCTGCTTCAGAGATGCCCTGAGGAGCATTCTGCAGGCTGAGCTCCATCCACTGCAGTTCCAACAGTGTTTGCAGCACTCCATGCCCATGTAATTGTTTAAGGAATGAGGGTTCTGAGGCACATCTCCTTATTGAAGGAAGCCAGCAGATCCTCTTGTCTACAGCTCTCCATTCACAGCTCACCCCATGCTGGCAAATTGTGACACAAATTTTATGTTTTGCAGGACTCTTCATTGCTCACACCCCTATCTCTTCAGTCTCCAACACAAGGCTGAGAGATTGAAAGGGTGGAGATGGAGAAAGAACAAGAAGTCGGGGCAGAAAAACACTGGTAGGGGACAGAAAAGTCAAGCAAGCCACAAAAACCACACCAGCACCTCAGCTTCCAAGGCAGAGAAAATATTCCCAGCTCCACCCAGCACATAACCATGGCTGTGCTATGTCTGGATACACCAGGAAAGGAGGAAAGGCCTTGGGAATCCTGGTGTTGCTGAAAGCCAGGACAAAGCCAAGCACCACACACAGCCTGGCCAGTGCTCCAAAATCCAGGAGAATTCAGGTGGGATGAGCCTGCAGAGCCTGGGCCACAGAGGGGCACAAATGGCCTGGCACATCCCACGTAAAACCATTGTTAATCAGTAAAACCAAGGATGAAGGACAGGCAGGAGGCCACACAAAGAATTAGACAGTCTGATATCTGCTGGTGGGAAAGGGGAATGCTCTCTTTCCTTAGTGCTGCCCAAAGCCTCTCTGCTGTTCACAAGGGCATGTGCTGGGCTGGAGTTTATTTATAAAACCTATAAGAATGTTGATCTAAGGCTACAACCCTCAGAAAAATAAGCAGAGGTCAGTTTTTCTAAATGCAGTCACAAACCCCAGGGAGAATCTCACCAGAAGGACCCTGGGCTTTCAGAGGGAAGCAGAACTCAGAGGCCCCGGCACTTGTGAGCTGCCCAGAAAAGCGTGCAAACCATGAGCCATCCCCTGGTCCAAGTGCAGCCCATGCTGCAGCTTTCTGTTCCAGCCACTGGAGCGAGGCAGGGCCTGCAGGGGGCTTGAGGGTGCCTGAATGAGCCTGGGGGGGATTCCCAGCCCCTCTCTCTGCTGGCAGAGGTGGCCAGCCTTCCCAGGCTCTTAGATTTATTTTTGTCTTTTTAAATCACCGATGAGGAAAGATGCTGCTACAAGTGGTGATTCAGAGCAGGGCCTTTATCTAAATGCTCTGAATCATGCTTTGTGAGACCATCCCTGCTGACAACCAGGAGCCTCTGGAGAGGGCAGACAGCAGTGGTTAACTCTTGTGTGCATCAGAGCACCCCCGTAAGAGGCTGAGCTGTTTGCTCGGCTCATTATCCAAACAAAACAAAAAGCCGAGGCGGGTGCAGCTGGAGGAGGAAGAACTCGCAGTGTGCAACCCAAACGTTTAACCCGCAAACAATCAGCCGTGGCCATCCCCACTGCTCTGATCGGGAATGCCACGAGCTCCTCACCTCGGGGAGAACTCCCCAGGCCCAGCGCGGTGGGGATGCTGCTGGGTGGGCAGGAGGAGAACGCAGGTGCTGACCCTTCCCATCTCCGTTCCCGTGTCCCATTCCCGTGTCCCATTCCCACCTCCGTTCCCGTGTCCCATTCCCGTGTCCCATTCCCATCTCCGTTCCCGTGTCCCATTCCCATCTCCGTTCCCGTGTCCCATTCCCATCTCCGTTCCCGTGTCCCATTCCCATCTCCGTTCCCGTGTCCCATTCCCGTGTCCTATTCCCATCTCCATTCCCGTGTCCCATTCCCGTGTCCCATTCCCGTGTCCCATTCCTGTCTCCGTTCCCGTGTCCCATTCCCGTCTCCGTTCCCGTGTCCCATTCCCGTGTCCCATCCTTGGGCAGGCTTTCAGGAGCTCTCTTTGGCGCCCGTTCACGGTTCCGTTTCCAGGGTCCCGGTGTTGTGCGGGAGCCCCTCGGGGCCATCCCGGGCTGCGGCGCCCACGCCCCATCTAGCGGCGCCGGGAAAAGCTGCGGGGCCCAGACCGCGCTCGTCCAGCGGCAGGTCGCTGTAAACGGCAGCAAATACCTGCACAAAAGCGCTTTATTGTTGTGTCCCCCCCGTCTGGGCTGGGCCCTGCAGCAACCAAAGCACAGAGGGACGAGAATTCCCCGCTCGGAGCCCACTAAAGCCAAAGGTGCCGGAGCGCCTGGCAGCCGCGGGCAGAGCCCCTGGGCAACGAAATTCACTTTACACTCTTACAGGCTCTCGTTTTTGAGAGAACAATCCCGGCAGGTGTTATCGTTACTCAGGAGCACAAAAAAGCAGCTCTGCCCATGCCTTGGGTGGGAGCTCGCCCGAGGCAGCACAGACCCGAATCCCAGGGGAACGAACCAAACCCAGCTCGGGACACCGACCCGAAACCCTGGGGAACAAACTGAGCTTGGGACACCGACCCGAAACCCTGGGGAACAAACTGAGCTTGGGACACCGACCCGAAACTCGGGAACAAACCAAACCCAGCTGGGGATCGGGACACCGACCTAAAACCCAGGGGAAGAAACCAAACTGAGCTCGGGACACCGACCTGAAACTCGGGGGAACAAACCAAACCCAGCTCGGGACACCGACCTAAAACCCAGGGGAAGAAACTGAGCTTGGGACATCGACCCGAAACTCGGGAACAAACCAAACCCAGGTCGGGACACCGACCCGAAACCCTGGGGAACAAACTGAGCTTGGGACATCGACCCGAAACTCGGGAACAAACCAAACCCAGGTCGGGACACCGACCCGAAACCCTGGGGAACAAACTGAGCTTGGGACACCGACCTGAAACTCGGGAACAAACCAAACCCAGGTCGGGACACAGACCCGAAACCCAGGGGAATAAACCAAACCCAGCTCGGGACACCGACCTAAAACCCAGGGGAAGAAACCAAACTGAGCTCGGGACACCGACCCGAAACCCTGGGGAACAAACCAAACCCAGCTCGGGACACCGACCTCACGGAGAAACGGCCACGGCTCGGCTCGGCTCGGCTCGGCTCGGCCCGGCCCGGCTCGGCTCGGCTCGGCTCGGCCCGGCCCGGCAGGTGGATGGTGCTGGGCCGCTCCAGAAGCAGCCCCAGGTCCGGCACAGGAGTCTGGGGACCCCCGGGCTGTGGGGACCCTCCCGAGCTGCGGGTGTGAGGGTGTGAGGGTGTGAGGGTGAGGGGCACTGCCCCTGCCCCTCCCCTCAGCTCACCTGGGCGCAGTCACTGCCGGCCTTCGGAATTGGGCACAGCTGTCACTCGGCTGCAGGACAGGGTTTTCTTCTCAAACAAAACAAAACAAAAAAACCTAGACGGAAAATAAAAATAATAATAAAAAAGAGGGAAAAAAAACCCCAAAACAACTAAAAACCACAAACAAACAAACAAACAAACAAAAAAAACACCAACAAAAAACCCCCAAAGAACCCAAAAAACCCAAAAACCCCAAACGGGAAAAAAAACCCCAAAAAACAAAACAAAAACAAACAAACAAACAAACAAAAACAAACAACAAAAACAAACAGAAAACAAAAATAATAATAAAGAGAGGGGAAAAAACAACAAAAACCCACAAACAAACAAACAAACAAACAAAAAAAACCAACAAAAAAACCCCCAAAGAACCCAAAAAAACCCCCAAAGAACCCAAAAAAACCCAAAACCCCAAACGGGAAAAACAAACAAACAAACAAACAAACAAACAAACAAACAAAAACAAACAGAAAATAAAAATAATAATAAAGAGAGGGGAAAAAACAACAAAAAACCACAAACAAACAAACGAAAAAAAACCCAACAAAAAAAAACCCCAAAGAACCCAAAAAACCCAAAAAACCCAAAAACCCCAAACGGGGAAAAAAACAACCCAAAAAACAAAACAAAAACAAACAAACAAAAAAAAAAAACAAACAGAAAATAAAAATAATAATAAAGAGAGGGGAAAAAACAACAAAAACCCACAAACAAACAAACAAACAAAAAACAACAAAAAAACCCCCAAAGAACCCAAAAACCCCAAACGGGGGAAAAAAAACCCCCAAAAACAAAACAACAAAAACAAACAAACAAAAACAAACAACAAAAACAAACAAACAAACAAACAAAAACAAACAAACAAACAAAAACAAACAACAAAAACAAACAAACAAACAAAAACAAACAAACAAAAACAAACAACAAAAACAAACAGAAAATAAAAATAATAATAAAGAGGGGGAAAAAACAACAAAAAACCACAAACAAACAAACAAACAAAAAACAACAAAAAAACCCCCAAAGAACCCAAAAACCCCAAACGGGGGGAAAAAAACCCCCCAAAACAAAACAAAAACAAACAAACAAACAAAAACAAACAACAAAAACAAACAAACAAACAAAAACAAACAAACAAAAACAAACAACAAAAACAAACAAACAAAAACAAACAACAAAAACAAACAGAAAATAAAAATAATAATAAAGAGGGGGAAAAAACAACAAAAAACCACAAACAAACAAACAAACAAAACCAACAAAAAAACCCCCAAAGAACCCAAAAAAACCCAAAACCCCAAACGGGAAAAACAAACAAACAAACAAACAAAAACAAACAGAAAATAAAAATAATAATAAAGAGAGGGGAAAAAACAACAAAAAACCACAAACAAACAAACAAACAAAAAACAACAAAAAAACCCCCAAAGAACCCAAAAACGCCAAACGGGGGGAGAAAAAAAACCCAAAAACAAAACAAAAACAAACAAACAAACAAAAACAAACAAACTAACAAAAACAAACAACAAAAACAAACAAACAAACAAAAACAAACAAACAAAAACAAACAACAAATAAAAATAATAATAAAGAGGGGAAAAAACAACAAAAAACCACAAACAAACAAACAAAACCAACAAAAAAACCCCCAAAGAACCCAAAAAACCCAAAAAACCCAAAAACCCCAAACGGGAAAAAAAAAACAAAAAAAACCCCCAAAAAAACAAAACAAAACCAACCAAACAAACAAAAACAAACAACAAAAACAAACAGAAAATAAAAATAATAATAAAGAGAGGGGAAAAAACAACAAAAAACCACAAACAAACAAACAAAAAAAAAAAACCAAAAGAACCCCCAAAGAACCCAAAAACCCCAAACGGGGAAAAAAAACCAACCCCAAAAACAAAACAAAAACAAACAAACAAACAAAAACAAACAACAAAAACAAACAAACAACAAAAACAAACAGAAAATAAAAATAATAATAAAGAGAGGGGGGAAAAAACCAACAGAAAAACCACAAACAAACCAACAAAAAAAAAAAAACCAAAGAACCCAAAAAACCCAAACGGAAAAAAAAAACCCAAACAAACAAACAAACAAACAAAAAACCAAAAAAAACAAACAAAAAAACAAAACTGCAAAAACCAACCCCAAAAGCAGCACCAAAACCCCCAGCGAGGCCCTCTTCAAAAAGCCCCTCCTGGGGCTGGTCTCAGCCTGCCCTGGGCCCAGCCCCGGCTCCTGAGGGGCTCCATGCACTGGGCCTGGGCAGTGGAAAACCCAGCTGTGTTTCCAGCACTGTTTTCATCGTGTTGGTGGAATTTAAATACGACGCTTAGAATCAGTTTTTAAGTATAAAAGTTAGAAAAATAACAACTATAAAGCTGAATTTTAGTTGTATCATCTTTCAAGAAAAGCATCAACATAATTTAAATGCTTTCAGAAGGCACAACTCTTAGGAAATACTCTTTATTAATGTAACATACAACAAGTGCTGCTCCTCACATAACAGTATTTGAACTCTCCTCTCTCATAAACTTAAAACATGGTTCTTGTTGGAAGCATATCTTGTCTCTGAACCCTTATTTTGAGAGAAAAGCATAAAACCCACTCCCCCTGAAATCAAAAGGGAAGAGATCCTTACGCAGTAATTACAGCATCGTTTATAAGAAACACATTAACAATGAACGTATGCAAACATACATAACCAGCAACAATATGAAAAAGTATGAAAAATCCCATAAAAATTTAAACTTTAAGTACAAACCTACAAGATTTCCAGTATTAATCCAATGTCTTTGGTATTTGTTGGTGTTTAAGGGATTTTCCACGTAAAACAGACCTATACTGCTTTTCCACAGACCTCGAAAGAAAACCTCCAAAATAAATTAAGGACTCTTGAAAAAACAAGTTCCCTGCATGAGGCAAGGGCTGGCCTGTGCAGGACGCTTCCGACCCGGAGCAGGCGGCACCGCTCGCTGCTGCAGCTCCCTCCCAGGCTGCCTGGACACCAAAACGACAATTCCCCCGGCTCCAAACCTTTGGGGCGGTGAAGCCTCCTCGGGGCGGGCAGGAGCGGGGCCAGGACGGGTGCCGGTGGCTCTCAGGAGCGCCGAGCCCGGCCCGGCTCTCAGCGGAAGGCGGGCGACAGCCGGGCCCCGCGGTCTCCGGTCACCGGCGCCCAGGCCGGCAGCGGCGGCGGCGGCCCCGGGCAGCGGCGGGGCAGCACCAGCGCTGCCCAGGGCCCCGGCGGCCACGGAGCGGCGGGGCCCGGGCGGAGCTCGGGGAGCTGCGGGGGCTCGGCGAGCATCCCGGGGGGCGGCGGGAGCCAGGGAGCGGCGGGGCCCGGGGGGATCCCGGGGGACAAGGCCACTCCGGGGGATGAGGCCACCCCGAGGAGCGAGACCATCCCGGGGGACGAGCCCATCCCGGGGAGAGATGCCAGCCCGGGGAGCGATGCCACCCCGGGTACCGAGCCCATCCCGGGGGGTGAGGCCATCCTGGGGGACGAGGCCATCCCGGGGGATGAGCTCATCTCGAGGGGCGAGCCCACCCCGGGTACCGAGCCCACCCCGGGTACCGTGCCCACCCCGGGTACCGAGCCCACCCCGGGTACCGAGCCCATCCCGGGTACCGAGCCCATCCCGGGTACCGTGCCCACCCCGGGTACCGAGCCCACCCCGGGTACCGAGCCCACCCCGGGTACCGTGCCCACCCCGGGTACCGAGCCCACCCCGGGTACCGAGCCCACCCCGGGTACCGAGCCCACCCCGGGGCGCGGTGCGATGCCGGGGGGCGGCGCGGGCGATGCGGACGGGCGGCGGCGGCGGCGGCGGCGGCCGTAATTCCCCTCCGGGAACATGTCCTGGAAAGCGGGGTCCAGCGCCCACTCTCCGGAGCGGCCGCGGCGGCAGGGCAGCCGTCGGAAGCAGGGGTTGAGGCTGAGGTTGTGGCGGACGCTGTTCTGCCACTGGCGGCCGGCGCCGCGGTAGAAGGGGAAGCGCTCCGCGATGTAGGCGTAGATGCCGCTCAGGGGCAGCCGCTGCCCGGGGCTGGCCCGGATGGCCATGGTGATCAGCGCCACGAACGAGTAGCGAGGCCTCTGCGGCCACCCCGCCGTGCCCGGCCCGCTGCCCGGCTCCGCGATGCACTCGGCTCCCCGTTCGGTGATGCATTCGGTAATACCCTCGGTGCCCGTCCCGGTGATGCGCTCGGTGATGCACTCGGTGCCCAGCTCGGTGATGTATTCGGTGATGCCCTCGGTGCCCGTCCCGGTGCCCGGCCCGGTGCCTGCCGCCCTCCATTCGCCGGGCTCCGTCTCGGCCATGGCCCCGCGCTCCGCTCGCCCCAGCGCCGCAGGCCCCTCTAAACCCTCTCCCCCTAAACCCTCTCCCCTCCTAACCCTCTGCCCTCTAAACCCTCTCCCTCTAAACCCTCTCCCCCTAAACCCTCTCCCTCTAAACCCTCTCCCCCTAAACCCTCTCCCCCTAAACCCTCTGCCTCTAAACCCTCTCCCCTAAACCCTCTCCCCTCTTAACCCTCTCCCCTCTTAACCCTCTCCCTCTAAACCCTCTCCCCTCTTAACCCTCTCCCCTCTTAACCCTCTCCCCTCTAAACCCTCTCCCCTAAACCCCCTCCCCTCTAAACCCTCTCCCCTAAACCCCCTCTCCCCTAACCCTCTCCCCGCCGCCCTTCCCGGCCCAGCCCAGTCTGGTCGGTTCGGGGTCGCCGCCGGGTCAGGACGGGCCCGGCGGGGGCTGCGGGCACGGCTCGGGCACGGCTCGGGCACGGCTCGGGCACGGCTCGGGCTGGGCACAGCGGAGCTCGGTCCCTGCGAGCGAGGCCGGTGCAATCCCCGGGTTCTGCCCCGGTTTCTCACCCGCTGCACAGCCCCCGGCACAGCCCCGGGGCTGCTCCGGTCCCGCCGGCCCCGGAGGGGGATGGAGGAGCTGCTCCCCTGCAGCAACGCGCATTCTGACACTGTGGCACCTCGGCAAGCCATCAAATCCTTCAAAGTACACCTGTGTGTGCAGGACCAGGAGCGAGCTGCTGCCAGTCATTTAATTAAAATACATCCTCCTTTAAGAAGTGTTGATTTGATGAGCTTATGCTGCCTGCCCCCTAGTTTACATTACCAAATAAAAACATAAAGACCATACAATAATACATAAACATCTCAGTCATGATCTCACTAAGAAAAACCTCACTTAAATGCCCAGTGAACACAGAAGTATGGTGTGCATATAACTGGACCACTCACACTAAGGTGAAAACTTACCCGGTTTTATTTTTTAAAGAAAAATATTCCTCTTTAAACACAAAGCATGAACTAAAAACCTCCGAGGAACAGCTTCTCCTTCCTTGGAGCATGTTTGACTAAACTGTACAGTGACAGAGCTCCCCAAAGAACACACACATAACATACAGTCTTTCTTTCACAGGAAATAAGGTTTAGGACTTGAAATTGTCCTCCTCACCCTCTCCAGATACCCATTCAATCTAAAAATACTCTGTACCTTACCCCACCCCAGAACACAGTGATGATAATTTCTGGATGCAACATATATCTAAAAAAAAAAAGGAAAAAAAGGATGGGCCAAATTGGCCCATTCTAGCCTTTTAACAAATGTCTGCCAGAGAGGTTAAGACCATTGTTATTTCCAGGAATGGTGCTTGGAAGAAAAAAAATATAGCAGCATCCACAGGCAAGAGAAGCCCTTCAGTCCAGCTGCCCTGTTACAAGGAACCCAGCCAGTTCAGCAGGGATTCACAGATGTTCCCAGCACCCACGGAGAGGCAGTGGGAATCAAACATTCACAGGCCTCATCTTTTGCTTGAACAAACAGCCTAAAATTCAGGGAATCTGGCCTACATATGCCAGCAATGAGTTTTTCCCCCCCTAGTGACCAATTTAATCTCTAAGATTTTATGTTAAAAGGTATGATAAACTTCAGAAACCAGCAACTCGTTCTAACCACTCCCTCTATCCCATCAAATAGATATGTGCTTAATATTTGTGACATCTGCCAAACTCCCCAGACTGCGGAACTGGAACCAGACTCCAAAATACAAATTCTTTCTCATTCAGAACAGCAAAATCATCTAAAGTATCTGCAAGGTCTCAGAACATGCCTAACAAGCCCATAGCCAAACAAAAAGTACCTGGACATTTTCAATGGAAAGTAGGAGATGGAAAAGGTCTGTAAATAAATCTCATTTATACTCGACCTGATCATTAATTGTTGGTATTAGTAAGTCACGTTCAGATCTTTATCAGGCCACTTTGTAAAGATCTTTCCCACTCCATACACTCCAACAGTTTTTACAGTAGGAAAAGTATTAGAAAAATAAAATCTCCCCCCTGAACAATACTGTATGAAGATCAACATCATCAGTCACAGGTATTTTTACAGGGGACCAGATAAACTCCTGCTTCCTCCAAACCAGCTCTGTACAGAAAAGAGCAGCAAGATAGACACAGTATCTACGAGCTAGATTAAGGCCAACAATAGAAAGACAAACACGGGCTCAGGTCTTTGAAATGAAGAAACCTTGCAAATGTTTTTGCACATCTGCACGCGCACACACACTCACACCCACACGCGCTCGTGTGCGCCTCAAGCAAAGGCTTCACAACCGTGAGAGCACCACGGGAGAGAGTTCTAGCACCAGAATGAAAACTTCCCTCTTCGGTAAGGAACGCCAAAGTCTCTCTATTGCTTTGGACAAGGTCACCAAACCCCTTCCAAGAACAGTCTGAGTGAGCAGCCACAGAAGTGCAGTGAAGGTGACAGGGCTCCTGCTCCGGGAGGGGTGTGGAGGTGCTGCAGCTCCTGGACAGGAGGAGAAGGTTGGTATTGCAATCTGCTCGAGTGTGGAGGTGAAACTCAGCGCAGGCTGGGAGGTGAGAGTGGGAGGTTTGCATACACGAGGTCACAGTGCACATCTGCTGGGTGACAGGGACAAGCAAAGCCACGGCACCTTCTGGCAGCTTGTCTGTGTAGGAGGCCTCTGGGTAGGACCAGGGTCTGTGAATGGGGTGTCCCACACTGCACCAGAACACCGTGGAACCCACAGAGCACAGGCTTAAAGAGAAGCTTGGCAGCTGCTCTGCCATCATCCTGCCTGTACACGTGCTCGGGTGAGCGTGCAAAGTCCATAAAGGGGACAAAAATCTCTTTACAACAAGGTTATGGGTCCGGTTTGGCTACAAGGAACAATTCATGCAAGTTACAAAGAACTCATCATCCATCTGCAGCACGGCTGTGTGCTGCAGGTCTCTCCTGGGGCTTTGTGCAGGAGGTGCAGCCTGCACAGCTCTCCGAGGAGGGGGATGCAGAGTCAGGAGCAACCCTTCCTGTGCCCTGAGAGGCACAGCAGGGACCAGTCTCACCCTCAGCCAGGGCAGCAGCAGCAGCTGGAGAAGAGGGCAGCTCAAACCATGCAGGGAGAGTTGGAGAACACAGAGACACTCAGCTTTTCAGTGCTTGAATCAGCAGCAGCAAAGCCCCATTGACGCTGTCACGCTGATCAGTCTGGCTAGGGCTCCCATGGTCTGCCAAGAGAGGCTGGGGAGGGGCTCAACTAAAACATGCAATAAAAAATAAACAACAAAGTGAAAGGAAGGGTGATCATCACTGCAGGTGGGGTCCAGGTTCAGAGAATGGCCAGCAGCAGATACACCTTGCTCTGTGCACATGCAGGAACACAAGAGAGGAACAGCAGCCAACTGGAAGGGAGGGAAGGACACAGTAATCACCAATCCAGGATGCAAACACAGGGCAGTGGGCTGGGGGAGTGAAATCTGAGGTAAAGGAGCCCAAAGGAAGAGACAACAGAAAAACTCTTAATAGATCTGAGTCCTGCTTCAGGAAATACACAGCTAATGCCAGCCAGCTCTCTTCTCACCAGGTACTTTTCACACACTGGCAATCTTCTCTCTGCACTTGGTTTTTGGGAACCAAAACATCAAGATCAGGATTTCTTTTTTTCCCCTAAGATGCACTAAATGATTCTGAGTGTTCAGCACAGTATTCTAAGTGGCCCCTGAACTCTAAGCAATGCTGAAGACTCACCCAAAAGCAGAAATACCCAAATTGCAAACTGCTTTTCAAAATCTACTGCTTTCTTGGGCTAGAAAAGAAGAATCTATCCAGAAGTCTGAATTGTCCAGAAGCAGGTTTGGCATTTCTCACTGAGAGCACCTGGGAATTTTACTACGCAAGAAATGTCTTAAACAGTTACTTAGCAAATCCCAAGGTCAGACGGAGGTGTCAGGTTCCTGGATAGATGTATACAATCAGACAGCTCCTCACCTACCCCAAACAGAACGGATTTGTGCGATTTACAGCAAGAACAGGCTCTGCCACTCACTGCTTCGGTGAGAGCTCCAGCAGAGCTGTGAGCTGAAGCCCTTTGTGGTGCAAATCACAGAGGGACCCTTTCTTTTTAGCCACTTCAGAGTAACACAGTTAATGCCTGCTGGCAAAGCAAAGCAGGGGCTTCCAGGCTCTGATGCAGGCAGCACAGGGTGTCTGTCCGGGGGCTGTGCAGCCCTGCAGCCACACAGCTGGCTGGACACAGGCACACATGGGCTGAGAACCAGCACACACAGGGCCAGAGTGGAACTGGTGAGGGCAGCCCCAGGGCCAGGTCCAGCTGGAAGCACAAGGACATCTAAGATGCAAGAACATGACAGAGCAGCCAAGGTCACCCATGTGCTTAGGCAAGCTTAAGGCAAATAAAGAAAGTTCACTGACAATTTAGAGGAGAATGCCAGAGAGAAGAGAGAAGAGGAACCACTGAGCAGAGCCCGGGGATGCTGGTACAGTAGCCAAAGCCCAGCAGCAGCTACTAAGCCATCCCTCTTCTTCAGCTCGTTTGTTGTAATTCTCCCCATTTTACCAGCACCATCAGCACGAGGTCAAGGTCAGAAAGAAGAGCTGGGGGTAGGTTCCTAAAAACGCAGCTCACACATTTTCAGGCTTGTGTCTCAGGTCAGTTCTTTTGAAAGGAAGTGTGTGGGCCTTTGGACTGGCCTCCTGCTTGGAGCTGGAGCTGGGAATGCTGCCTGCCATCTCCAGGGACAGTCCTGGGTATGTTCCACCTGGAAGTGATGGCAGCAGCTGCCCAGGTTCCTTTTCATGCCAGCTGAGTGTACAGCAGTTTTGTAATGAACAGCATGCACCGGTGGCACGGCCTTGGCCAGGGAGCCATGGTTGAGTTGCTCTCATCTCCTCAGGACCAGGAGCCAGAGAGAAAGGGAGTGTTGGCACAAGTCAGCGCAGGCTCCTGTACACATAGGCTGATGTGAAGACAGCATTGAGGGTCAGGCTCACAGCCAGCAGGCCCCGGAGGGCAGAGGTACCAAAGCGACCTTGGCAGAAGGGGAGAACACAGAGGAAAAAGGAACAGCAAAAAGAGATGTTAAAGAACTGATAAGTAGAAGTGAACATATGTTGTACTGTTTCTCTCTTGCCAGTGTTTCAGCACAAGCAGAAATTGCTGAAGCACTTTTCCTGTCAGGAAAGATTCCACTGCTCTCTTTTGGCTCTATTTTCATCTCATCTCATGCTCTTGACACCTGCATCCCCAACCCTCTTCTTCTGTCTCGGTTCAGCACTTTGTCAGTGCTCTTCAGACAGTCCAAAGAACAGGAACAGCTTTGTTAAGATCTCAGAATCACAGGCACAAGGTCCATTTTGCAACTACTTATTAACTTGATTTCCAGGAAAAATCTCAGCTACCCTCACAGAAATGCTCACACGTGCATGAAGCAGTCACCAGACCTGCACTCACCTCTCCAGCCTGCCAAATCTTCCCCTTTGGTAGTTGTGTCTACCACGCAGGTAGACGAGTGTGACGAGTGATCCTCCTTTTTGACGGAATTATCGCTGCAAATGCTCCCCCCTTCCACAGCCGACCTCATATCTGCAAGGAGAGAAAGACAGGAGAATTCACCACGCAGTTTCTCCTGCAGTTGCCCACCCGCAGTGGCTGCAGGGCTGTGCTCCCCAGCCACCAGTGCAGCCGGCGCTGCCGTACCGGGCGCGCCGCGCTCCGCCAGGCGCTTCCCGGGGCAGCCGGGCAGCTCCGGGGGGAAGGCGTTGCTGTCGGGCTGGGTGTGCTCCTCGGAGCCGCTCGGCGTCGGCAGCGCCTCGCCCTGCGCCGGGAACAGCAGCAGCTTCTGGCCCTGCAGGTTGAGGCGCGCGGGGCTGATGAGCGGGCGGCGGAGGCGCAGCGAGCCCGAGCTGGAGGTCACCGAGCCGGCCACCGAGGGTGCTGGGGACGGCAGGCGGGACGGGGCACGGCTGCCCGCCAGCAGGGACAGCGGCTCTGCAACACAAACACCGAGCTGGAGGTCACCGAGCCGGCCACCGAGGGCGCTGGGGACGGCAGGCGGGACGGGGCACGGCTGCCCGCCAGCAGGGACAGCGGCTCTGCAACACAAACACGCCGTGACTGCACAGCCTCTGACGGGAGACACGGCTCTGCCAGAGTTCTTAAGAGAAACGTGAAAGAATTCAAAATTATTATCTCTTTTTCTGTAATCATTGTTTAGAGATATGGCTCTCCAGAGTGTGAGAGAAGAGTCCTAAAGGCCAATCAAATCTTAAATCCACCATTGTTTCTATAAAAACTGTAGATTTCTAATAATCAAGTGTCTTCTTCATACCTTCTGTATCACCTTTAGCTGTCCCCAGTATCCCTTTGGTAATAACACCCCACAGACAAAACCACTGGGTTAGCATCCTGCTGCAACAGGCACAGTTCTGCATCCTGCTGCAACTGGCACAGTTCTGCATCCTGCTGCAACAGGCACAGCTTTCTTTAACAGTACTACAAGGAAAAGGACTGGGAGTTCCAGCTGTCCACCAATGTGTCTTGTACTAAAATTCATTATTTATTTGAGTCCCCACACTGCAAAACGCAGAGAAATCCCACAGGTACTCTAGCACACTCAGGAATGGCTCGGGAGTCAGGTTATCAGGAGCCTGGTGAGCTTTGTCTGCTCAGCTGTGCCCATCCAGGAGAGCCTGCACAACGCATTTTGCAGGTGAATGAACTGTTCTGGCAGGTCCCTCAGAGCTGCTCAGGAGCTGCACTGGGAGCAGGAGGCTTGCAAAACCCGGGGTGTTTGTGCCTCTGCAGCAGCACAATCAGCCCAGGGACCGTCTGGGCCAGGAGGGCAACAGACAGGTCACGGAGCAGCCACACAGCAACTGCTGCACCCTGCTGGGAAAGCTACAAAAGAGCTGCCCTGGAAGCAGCTGAAGCCTCCTGCCCAAGCAGGCTCAACTTGCTCTAACCAGCAAAGGGCTCCTGGTTTTGCCTCAGTGATGCCACCCTGAGCTCTCCAAGGAAGAACATCCAATGCACACAGCACCTGATTTTAACACTTCTAGCCGGGACTCTCCCTGCAGCATTTCTAGCAGCAAAATGGACATTTTCACTGGAATGCGAGCAGGGAGGAAAGAATTCAACCAGACCACGTGTTTCAACCCACTCAGTGCAAATCCTGCAAAGCCTGCTGCTCTGCAAGGCCTGGAGCAGTACCTGATGTTGGGGATTCCTTGGACTGGGATGACTGCGAGGCCGGCCGGCTTCCACTGAACAAGTAGCCAGAATCTAAAAGCAAAAAGGAAACAATTTGAACCCAGCTGGCTCAGCTGCTGCCAAACCCCAAACCCTAATGGCTGCATACTGCCCTATACACAGGAGCAGCCATCCCTGAATAGGACCAGAATGTGTGGATGCAGTGCCATTCCCTCTGGCCAGCCCAGCACTCACCTGGATCCCTCCCAGCCCATTTCCACATGAAGCACTGCAGCTCCCTCCCTCTGGCCAGCCCAGCACTCACCTGGATCCCTCCCAGCCCATTTCCACATGAAGCACTGCACCTCCCTCCCTCTGGCCAGCCCAGCACTCACCTGGATCCCTCCCAGCCCATTTTCTCCTGTACCACTGCAGCTCCCTCCCTCTGGGCCAGCCCTGCACTCACCTGGATCCCTCCCAGCCCATTTTCTCCTGCACCACTGCAGCTCCCTCCCTCTGGCCAGCCCAGCACTCACCTGCATCCCTCCCAGCCCATTTCCTCTGCAGCACTGCAGCTCCCTCCCTCTGGGCCAGCCCAGCACTCACCTGCATCCCTCCCAGCCCATTTCCTCCTGCACCACTGCAGTTCCCCTCCCTCTGGCCAGCCCTGCACTCACCTGGATCCCTCCCAGCCCATTTCCTCTGCAGCACTGCACCTCCCTCCCTCTAGCCAGCCCAGCACTCACCTGGATCCCTCCCAGCCCATTTCCTCTGCAGCATGCAGCCCCACTCACCTGCCCGGGCCAGCGAGGGGATGGTGCCCAGGGAGAGGGCCCTGTTGAGCCGCCCGGGAAGAGAGGACGAGGCAGCTCTGCGTGGGGACCTGAAGAGCTGCTGGTTTGTCAGGTGCAGGATACTGGGTGGTGTTGGGACAAACAGAGACGTGGCAGGTGAAGGGAAGGCTGGGCCAGGGCTGCTGGGAAAGACAGTAATGGAGTCCCCAGAGAGGTACCTGCAAAGGACACGCAGGACACACACTTAGCAGTGAGAAATCCCAGCAGCTGCCTCTCTCATGCTTGCAGAACACTTGTTTTGTTACCAGGTTTGGACTAGCTTTTCAGTGCAGGAGTGCTGAAGTTTTAGGGGAATGTTTCTACACTTTGGGAAAAGAACTGCCCAACCTTACTTAAATTATTGTGCACCAACCTTTCCCACAATACAGGGTGGAAAAGAGGCTAGAACAGTTTAGGAATGCTAGTGAAAATACCCTGGATGAGAAAATTACCCAGAGAATGCTTTAAGAAGTCCAGATGTTAAAATACAGGAATTTTGTATTATTTTTAACAATTGAATGAAAATACGTGAAAGAAAGTCTAGAATATGAACCAGAATCTCTGTTCCTCTGTAAGATTTTTTTAGTTAGAAACTGGTAATAGAACTGTCAAATAAATCATGATGAAGAACTGAGAATGAAGTGCACATGTTTTTGAACTGAGATATCTGACTTTGCAGATACAATAGCTGGAGGCTTAATCTCACTTGTGATGGAAACAGAGACAGATGAGAGCAGCAACATGGTTACATGGCTTTTCTTCTGTCAGAGGAAAGCCAGGAGTAAATCAGGGGGTGAAGAAAATCTCAGCCTTGCACTGTGGGGTGGTTTATGCACGTGTCATTCTGCCCTGGAGATGAAAGAGGTGGTGCAGCAATGTCATGCCATGCTAACTCTAGAGTGAAGATTACAATTTAAAGTATCTTATAAACTCCTTATCTGCTAGCAGGAGGCAGCCACCACCAATCCTGACCAGCTTAAGGAGGCTGAACACGTGAGCCAAGCAGGTGCTGCTGCAGGAGCTGCCTCTCACAGCAGCCAGGGGTGTGCTGGTCTTGCAGCCCAACCTCTCCAGGTTCCAGAGGACCTGTGAAGGGGGTCCTGCTCTGCACCATGGGGAGCCTCAGAGCACCCCCACACACATCTGCCCACCACACACACAGATGGATGTGCCCAGCTCAGCTTTGTGACAGGAAATGAATGGGAAAGGGAATTAGAAGTGCAGCTCAGGGCTGATATGAATCATAGGAGAAAGAGAGATACCTACCCCTCACTGTGCCATGGCTGTGGAGGGCCAAACCTGTGAGCAACATGGCTCTTTTGTCCTAACTTTGCACCTTCTGTGCCTTTGGGCCAAAGGACACAACTTTACACAACTCCTTGCTGCAGCAGAAAACAGCTTAACTGGTTTATTTGCTTTGGAAGTCTTTCTTTAATGGGCTGGAAGCTATTACAGTCATTTATCACTCATAACCACAGTCCTGGGACTGTAACTGTTTTGGATCAGGCTTCCAATGGCTCTGCTCAACAGCCCCACTGCTCAACCTCACCCAGTGAGTGCAGCCAGATCCTCAGGGCAGTGAAGAATCATTTGTCTTGAGCCATCCAGAAAAGGAATTAGCAAAGAGGAGCTGAAGGATTTTAAGTACAGCTTATTAATGCCTTAGGACTGAATTCTGACCAAAGTGTGTCCTAAACACTGATCTGCTCTAACAAATTCCTGCTAAGTGTGCAAAATTCTGTTCTCTGCACTCTTTAGTGTTTGCCACTGCCATGTCAAGAGGGCTTGATGCTGCTAAAAGCTCTCATGGGAATGTGCTTCATGCCTGAGAATGGGCAGCTGAACTAAAACTTCTTCCAGAAGCAGATTGAAAAAAGGTGAGGAGATCAAGAGGATCAAAAGGCAGGAAGCAACCCCACCACAGCCCTGGGATGGAGCACTGCAGCTGTGCCTTTGCTCCCAGCCATCTGTCACATGGTAAAAGTGGCTCTGGCAACAGTCAAAAAAGCAACATTTAAAAAAAGAAGGAAAAAAAGGCTCTGGAGTCAGACAGTTTGTGGAAATAGTCAAGGCCCGGAAGCCGTTTATTTCAGAACTTGATATTGTGAACATCAAAAGTTGGGTATCTTAATTAGTGTTTACAATGATCACAACGTTACTAGACAGTCGGGCACAACTCTGCTACACAGATACTTTAAAAATAAATAAATAGAAGGTTAAAGGAGGGTATTACATGGTATGGGACTGTACACGGTCCTGAAGGAACACCTCCCCTGCTCTGTCCCAACACTCCCTGTCATCCACAGACACACCACGGCTGTGTGCCTTTCTAATTCACATTTTACCAGAGGTGCTGCATCAGCCTGGGGCAGAGAGAGACACGGGCGGGCACGGGGCAGGCCAGGCTGCAGATGGACCCACTCCTGCACCAGACAATTCAGCCCACGAAGAGGAAGGTGAGCTGCAGTCACAGGCAGGCAGCGTGGGGATGTGCCAGCCCTGGGGAGCCAAGTGCCAGCCAGGGGGTGAAGTATTTCCTCTGGACTCAGTGTCCCCTCAGAACTGAGCTATCTTTGTACAGCAGGGTACTTCTCTCCCCGGGGTGCAGAACAGGTCCCTGTCACCCCAGAACAGCACACTGTGCCCTGACACTGCTCTGCTGCACCTCCCCACTCAGGGCCACAGCCTCCTGTCCAATTCACAGAACCACGAGTGAAGAGCAGTAAGGAACAAAAAACAGGCACAAGGACAAGGGAGAGTAGTGCTAAAATGGGCACAGCTCTCAGACACATCAATATTTTGATATGTGGCTTAGAGAGCTATAAACTCCAGCTGCCAAGAGTAAGAATTCTTGTCTCTTGCCTGTTGTCCTGTTTTGGATGAAAAAGGAGGGCTGAATTAGAGCTGCACTAAGACCTTCTAGAGCACAGATGCTTGGCATCAACTGTGCCTTTCCCCCCAGCTGGTGGCACAAAGTGGGGAGGTGTGTGTGCACATGCACATCCTATGCCTGCACAAATCCAGACTTGCTGGCATGCCAGAAATGTCCAGGGCACCTCTCCTGCCTGTGCACTCAAGAGCTTTGGTCCCAAACGAGGCTCTACAGGGGATGACTTCAGGACTGAGCACTGTCCCTTTCCTGGAGAGCACCTGCCATGGCTCCAAGAGCCAAGTGTCCCTGCAGGTGACAGCACACCTGGAAGGAACTGGCAGGTTGTATTTGTGTGACAGCACACAATTTCCATAGCATCTCTGAAAACCAAAGCAAAGCCATAGAGCACAGCTCCCTTCACCCTTCATGAGTGCAGTCAGTCTGGAGCAATTATCTTGCTATTAATTATATTAATTTTTATAAGAGCATAAATACTTTGTTCACATTACATCAATACATACTTCCTATAGTATCTAAGCATGATTATTAGCTTCACATAATTTCAGCGCACTTGAAAAATATTCATAAAGCCAAAATAATAAGCCACTACACCATTTTATATTCCCACATGTTCTCACCCTTTGACACACCCAAGCTCACGAGGGCATGCAAAGCATGGATGTAGGAAAGGAGGAGTTGAGAGAAGGGAAAGAACTGGATAGAAATACAGAGTATTGAGAATGGTAAAGGGCCACAAAAGCTCAGTTTGCATGCACTGATGTCACTGAGGGCCTCAGGAAGAAGAGAAGCAGCAGCAGCAGAGATGCTGACGTGGCTGCTGCCCCTGGGCTCTCCCTGCAGAGCCTGCAGAGTTGCTCAGAAATGTTAGCCCACGTGTCCTCCCGTGCCCTGCCACGCTCAGTGGTGGCACAGGAAGGACAGAAGCGCTGGCCTGGCAGACACATGGGCACTGCTGCAGCCATGTGCCACCAAGCAAAGCAACACAGTGTTGTCCCAAATCTTGTCCAGGGAAAGGCACTTCATGAACCCACACTGGCCCCTTTATAAATCTGGCTCTGCTCAGCAGGGTACAAGATTTTGAGCTGGCACATGAGCCATGGCCACTCAGGGCCAGGCCAGGCACTTGGGGATGGAGCAGATTTGATTTCAAGTGACACACAAACCCACTAACAATCCCTCAGCACCTCAGCTCTGTTCTGCTGTTACCATCCCCTGGTCCAGACACATGGTTAGTATGAAAAAGCAGCACCTTTTGAATTAGGGGCTTTGGGGCTAAAAGCCTCTAATATTGTTAAGATATTCACATGCTCTGGTCTGCATAGCTGAGAGAATCCTCAGGCCACAAAACTGCACCTGGAGACCACCATGGGCTCCTCTGTGGCCTGAAGTAAGAGCCCAGCAGAGGGAAAACAAGAAGCCCAAAGCAGTGACCAAGTGGTTCTGGATGATTTTGTGTCAGCTGTGGTTGTTAGTTACCAAGCCTTTGTTAGCTCTTATCCCACCCAGCAGAAGAAAACGTGTCACAGAAAATAGCACCTCAGCTGCACAGGACAGCACCACTGTGCACCAAAACACACATTTCCTCCTGCTGGACTCACTGTGGGGCAAGCAATCATGCAGTCAGATGATGTACTCAGATATCCACAGCTAGATGACAGAATATCTAACTGCTGAGTGAAAAATGCAAAGCACCTTCCATACAGAGCCTGTGGCATGGCAGTGTCTGAACAGCCTATCTGGCTTTGGAATCTGGTGTGGCAAGAACAGCCTCAGCAAAGGCAGTAGTGGTTTGACTATTTTTTTTCCCACAATCAACAGTAGAATAGTGCTATGTTACAACTTCTCTGCAGGGCTCGTTGTCTGAGACACAACTGGTACAGACTGAATGCTACAGTTTATAAATCAGAACACCTCTGGACAAAGCCCACCCTTCTCCTCCTTTCTTCCCTTACCCCTAGAGATCCATCACCTCCACCATCACAAAAAGCATGTGAGACAAGGAGAAAGAAAGGAGGCTGTCAGCATCAGAGTCTCTAAAACACCAAAATTCAATTGCTGCAAGTTTGGTTCTGAGGCTCTGAGGTGGTTGTTGTTTTCAGAAGCAGCAGCACAGACATGCTGAGGCATCAACAAGTGGGGGAAAAAAGCTGACACCTGAGCAAAAACAAAAGCTTCTTTGGCATTAAATGAACCCCACTTCAATATGTACTTTGTTATTCTGTTTCACCTTTGAAATTTTCCCAATTACAAGCACAAAAGTTCTTCAACTGTAAGTTGTGAACAAAGCACCACAGAGATCAGTTGTACAGCTTGGCCATAAAACAGAGTAGCTTTCTGATGTTCTGACATATAAATTAGTGCAAGTAGTAAATATACTTCATTTGTATTAATCTGCATAAGTGAAGACAAACGGATGTCACTTGCAGTTAACATATCTCCCACATTAAAGGACTTTCAACTCAGTATAGATTTGCACTTGCTGTGCAAACAGCTAAAACATTCCTCAACAGGATTAATCAGGCTTCACAGTGTAAATCCTCTCCTTCCCACAGTTCTAGCAACTGCCTGTTCCCAGCATTTAGTGAGCACCCTCCCCATCCCATCCCAGCACTGCACAGGGAAAAAGACAACCAGAGAAAAGAACAGGCATGGTAAACCAACTGAACATTTAAGAGCAAAACATCACAAAAGGTGCCTGACCCCAGGGAGCTTGAGGATGAGTCAAGTTTAAACTGAAAGAAAAAACCAAAGTGCTCCTAAAAAGGGAGGAAAACAGATACATAGAGGAGATAGGAGATGGTAGGAAACAGGACACAGTGGAGCTTAACACAGCCTTGGCTTTCAGCTCCTGAAAAAAAAACATCTGGAGAGGCTGCCAGCCATCTTTAGAAGCTGCCACTGAGAGTTTCCTTACTACTGGGCAAGAGAATTTGGACAGATACATTTCATTCTTATTAGTAAAAGGGCATTGCTGACAGAAATCAGGCATGACATTACCATGACCATTCCCACTGAGTTTGTCAGCTTCTCATACCCCTCCTTTGAGCCTTCTCAGTAAATCCTTCAAACATGAGATTGCTCTCATTCCTTGGACACATCTCACAGGAGAACAGCAAGAGGAACTTTCAATCCAAACTGTACAGGTAAGTGCAGAAGACAATCACAGATAAAAGTCTTCTCTTACATGTACTTTATGAGGAAAATTTGGAAGTCCTGAAGCAGGAAGAAGGGAGGAAACAAAAAAAAAAAATCCAGACGCCTTATTTCACTTAATGGCCACCAAGGTCTACCATGCCTGTGAGCTGAAAGACAAATGTTTTGGGTCAGGAATGATGAGTGATGGGAACGTGGAAGATGGAACCAGACTTGCAGGTGCTGGATTCCTCCTGTGGGTAAGTAAGTAAACAACCCTCAGCATCATTCACAAGCACCAGAATGGAGCCAGGTTCTGGGAGCTTGGAGGTGGAAATTGCAGTTCTCTGAAGGCACCAGAAAAGGATTCCAGAGCAGAGCCCAGGTGGGCAGCAGGTCCGTGTGGCCTTGCTAAGTCACAGGCCCACAGCCAGGAGCTGCACCTTCCCATGACTCAGTCTGGCTCATTGTTAACAAATTTCAGAGCTTCTGGCAGAGCTACCTTTATGCTTTCACAATGAACAGCAGCTCGAGGAATGGCGAGTATGGACAGCTAGGAAATAGCTTTTTTGTTTCCTTTTAAAAAGCTCCTCTAATTTCACCAGCACCTGCAGCACACAGTAGTGTCTGCATTTTTCAGCAGGAATTGCAGATACTTCACAGTGAGGGCTCCACTCAGGTTATTTTACAGTTTATACACTGGAAGATCACTAGACCAAATTAACTTATATCAGACTATTAGGGTGGTGAGTTCCACTGTGCTATTCTGAACAGAAGAAAATAGCACATCTTCTGTAAAAGTGCTATTTCCTCCTGAAAAACCAAAGTCCATATGAGAAACTCAGTGGAGTGCCTTTCAAACAACCGTGCAGGATAATCAGACTGCTTATCCTAAGAGGTCCCAACAAGTTAATCCTAAAAAACTCAAACAGCTGGAAGCTCCTTCCTCCCCACACAGTAATACCCAGCTTTCAGCAGAGGAGTGCCAGGCACTCAACTCCAAGTCACAATTTCCAGACCCTTTTCTCAGCAGTATTAGCACAATGCCAGACTGCCAAAAGAACCCCTGCAAGTAACCCAGACACCCATCTCTGTTGCCATGCAGTCCCAGAGCAGAGCTCCCACCCTTTCCAGTCTGTGTTCTCAGCAATGAACACTGACCGAGCAGTGAGGTGCAATGAAAGCTGGCCAGACACCACAGCACGAGCCTGTCAGTCCCATGCTTCTTTGTAAGGCTATAGGAGTGGAGGAACAGAGGCATTTTATCCAGTTGTGCTTTTATACACAGATGTTGCTTGGGGAGCAGGTGGGTAAAAAAACCCAAAGAAAACTGGCATTGAAAGCAACAACCACTGGTAGATCTGAAAATTTAACTTCAAACAGCTGCATATGTTCAGGTATTAAGACACCCTGAGCTACATGACTTTTTAAAGCACCTTTTTGAATAAATAACTGAAGTTTCAGTCAAAAGCACTTAAGGACACTTCTCCATTTGAAACGGAAGCCAGGAGAAGGGCGAGAGAGGGTGCAGGTAAGTGATGCTACACAGTGGAAGGCAAGAAGAACCAGGTATTGGTCTCTGTGTGGTCCCCTCCTTGCACGCCTGGGCACCACAGCACGTGTTAACAAGGACTCCAAATTCAGAGGAAACTTCCCATCAGTTCCAAATTAAAATGACCAGCACCATTAGGAAAGTGAAGGTGGCCCGGGCCCCATGGTGGATCAGGGCAGAGGGTTCCTCTGTGAGTGGCTAAGGATGGAGAGGCAGTGAGAAGAACCAGGAGGACAGGAGGAGCCAGAATCTCTTTGGCTGGAGGAGCAGAACGGGGAGGAGGCTGCATTTATGGAGCAGTTTGTGAGGCAGCTGCTGGAAGAGCTGACTCTGGGGAAACTGGACATTTGTACTGCTGACGTAGGATGCAGGAGGAAGGGAGAATGGAGGCAGCACGAGTAGCTTCCATGGCTAGCAGTGGAAATGCTCCGAGCAGCTAGCACAGTGGTAAGCAAGGATGGGGGAAAATTTTATATATATATATATATATATATATACACACACATATATTACATGCATATATAAATATATATATTTTTTTAAAAAGAAAGAAGAGATCTTCGCTGCTTATCTAACTTTAAAAAAGAGACACAGAGGAGGGGAAAACAACAAGAGGAGAGAGAAGCACCAGTCGCAAAGAGTTCACAAGGCTTTTTCCTCCTTCCCCCAGCGTCACTGCTCTGGCTCTGACCTTCGGGGCCGGGGTCTCCGCTGGCCCGTCGCCTTCCGCGTGGCCACGGCTGCGGTGAAGCCCACCAGGCAGCACAGGGACGTGGTGCCAAACTTGGCCGTGTCCAGCCAGCTGGGCGTGTCCGCCTTCAGGTAGCGCTCGGCCAGGTGCAGGCTCATCACCACGAACCACAGGAGCGAGGCAAACGCATCGATTCGCCGGAGCCTGCCACGGACAGAACACCAAACAAGAGTTCAGACACCACGGAACACCTTGGTCCTCAGCAAGGGGAGGGAAGGGGGGAGGGTACCCGACTGAGCAGGTCTGCACTGCCTCTGACACAGCACAGAGTGTGCAGCCCTGCCTGCTGCTGGGCAAGTGCCTGAGCAGATCACTTCCATTTTCTACCAGAGCTGCACAGGCAGCTTTTCATTCACAGTAATTCAAGCTTAAATGAATGAATCAAGGCATGCAGTACTACATGTGCCATTCTGGAAAGTGTTTACCCCTGGATCACCCAGGCAACACAGGACTAGGGAGCTCCCAGCAAAGCAGTCTGAGTGAGGCAGAAGCCCGGCACACCCACCTGATGCGCCCGGCCAGGAACATGGCCAGCAGGCAGGTGAAGAGCCCCAGCACAGCCACTGCCATCTGGTGATTCTTGCCGTAGGCCCAGGCCACGCTCAGGTTCTCCAGCAGGTGCTCCGGGAGCAGGCGGAGCAGCTCCCGCCAGCCCTGCCCCGAGCTGCCACCGCCACTGTCACTGTCACTGCCACTGTCACTGCCTGCACGGGGGCTCGTGCCTGTCCTGTTCCACACGGACGCAGGGCCAGAGGGGACAGCAGCAGGGACAGCTGTGCTGAGGGAGAAGGGGTCGCCTGACCCGTACAAGGCCATCAGAACCAGGAACGCACAGCTGAGGAAGGCCAGGAACCGCAGCAGTATCACCTGAGCTGGTGTGGAGATGGAAGTGGAAGAGGAGGATGAACACAGATTCTGCAGAGGAAAGAGAAACACCTTGTCAGAGGCTGAATGAACTGCAGCAAGGTTTTGAAACAGTGCTGTATGGAACATTTCCAGACTGTATGGTTTCCTGGACTGCTCTGCTCAAGTCCTTCTAAGTCTCTGTACTGGGCTGACACCACATGGGATTATTGCAGACTAGCGAGGAGCAATGCAGAGACATGAGCAGAAGCCAAGGTCAGGCAGGCAGTGAAACAAGGAGAAGGTCACAATTCAATTCCCATTGTTCTTTTTTTTTTTTTTTCCCCTTGTACTCTGCAATTTCCTGCACTGCACTCATAAATTGGCTTTCCTACCTCCCTTCCTCTGCCTGTCCCATTATTTTCCTTCCACTCTATTATTACATTAAGCTTACCTTCTGGCAACTGTGCTGAATGACACCAGCAAGAGGAAAACCTCAAACTAGCATTAGAAGCATCTATGGCAACTCTCCTGCGCTCTTCTATACTGCAGCCACGCAGCCAAGCTCCCAGGGCTAGAGAGCCCCGGCTGCTGCCTCCCTTTCTGCAGATTCTGGCACGCAGAGCTGTGTCCCTGCCCTGCCCTGCCTGCCCTGTCCCCACGTACCTGGGTGTAGCCCTTGTCCGTCTCCCGGCGCCTGAAGTGGTGGCTGAGCAGCAGCGCCCGCAGCTGCCGGTTCTGGTGTTTGATGTAGTACTCCACAGCAGCCTGGCACGGGCGGCACAGCTTGTAGGTCTGCTCCAGGTGGTGCCTGTACACCTCGATCTCCTCGTCGTACTTGCCCTGGCGAGAGAACAGCAGGGGAAATTGGTGAGAAGGGCAGGTGCCTCACCAGCTGTCGTGTTTGCTATTGACGGGCGGCAAAGTGTGACCCCAGCCTCACAGGGACAGCTCCCTGAGCCAGGCCAGGCATACAGCCAGCCTCACACAGAGCTCACCCAGCCTCCATGTCCTAGAGGGGATGGCAAAGAAGAGCCTTGGAGAAGGCTGCTGTGGCCCAACATCAGGATGTTGAATTTCCGTGCCTGATTTTGCTGTCTTTGTTGAGATTCTATGAATTCCACATAGGTGAGACAAGTAACTGGAATGGCTCTTCCTGTGCTCAAATGAGGGGACACAAAATACCTGTGGCTCCTTCACTCCAGGCTCATCCCTCCCTGGAAGAGCCAGCCCTGCTGTCACTGACACCCTTACCCAAGCACACTGGATAACACAACGCCAGGTTTCTCAGCTGGCACAGGCACTGCAGCTCACTGAACGCCCAAAGCCTGGCAGTACTTGAGCAACTGGATAGGTCTGGCAAGAGGCAGGGACTAGAAATAAAGCTGAGAAAAGGGCACCAGCCAAAGATATTCTCATGAAGCGTGATCAAATTTCAATCTGTTCTCCAGGAATCCCTCTGATTAAACTCATTATAATTACACAAAGCAGACTGGATTAGGCAAGCCAGAGAATGGACACATACTACAGCACAGTCCAACCCCCAGGCTTGATGATGGTTGAAGGCCAAGGAGTGCAGCACTAAATTCTCTGCACAAAACTTAAGGGAGCCATAAAACCGTGAAGGAGAAAACACCATTATCCCATTCTCCATGCATATTAAGTAATGGAAGGCCAAGAAGTTGCTCAGCAGGAAATCCTGTAGCTGTAGCTGCAAAGTCCCTTTGCCCTGCTAAGCACAGATGCCTAACCAGGGAAACTGTGGCTGCACAGGATTCCTCTCCCACTTCACTTGTAAATGCAGAACAGCACAGCCAGGGCCTCAGGAAAACAATATCTATTAAGGCTTCATGTTAACCAGTGGGCTGTTGTGCCTCTCAGGTCCCATAAACTCAGCCATGGGAAGTACTGGAGTTGTAAGATGATCTCAGAAACGTCTTGGGCTCAAGCCTCAGTTTCCAGTGCTCATCTAGAAACAGGGAAACATTCCAGCTTTGAAGTAGAATTAGATAAATTTACAACACTAATCACTGAACTTCTCTGCACTGGAGTGCCACAGTGTGCTTCTGAAGACTGCTGGAATATCATTCCACAGCACACTGAAAAACTGTTCTCTCCTGCTTACTAGGCTGCAGCATGGAATAAAGAGAGCAGGAACAGCAGGTGCATGGATGGGAATACCTTGGACAAACATTCTCCAGTGGTGGCAGTCCCTATTGAACACTTACCTCCTCCCTTGGTGAGAATGAAGCCAGCTGTTTGATTTTCATGGTTTGATGGTTGTTGCATTTCTTGCAGAGCAGAATTTGGCTGCTCACCCACTGCTGTGGCTTGCTAGGGTCACAGAAAGTTGGACTGCCTGACACAACGTGGTTAAGGTGTTCCATGTACTGGGCAGGGATGGGCTTGTTGTAGTCTCCATTCTGACAAAAAGCAGGGGGAAAAGCAAACATTCAACCAAAAAATCAAAGCTAGGTTGACAGCAAGATTCCCTAGTCTCTGTCAGCACCTCTGCATTTCATTAGCATTCACCTATGTAACAAAATAAATAAGTAAAAAAAAAGACAAAATGCTTCAAATCTTTCCCCCCTCTCCACTGTCCTGCACACCTATCTCAAGTGGCTGGTGGTGCTGGATTTCAGCTCAAGACAGGCTTTGCTAATTAACAGAACACAAAACCAGAGAAGAATTGTCCCACAGTAAAATAAGCATCCTAAAGAGACACGTCAAGGCCACTTTTGCTCTTCAAAGCGAGAGAGGAACATTGTCTGGCCTTCTCCAGTCAGCACAGGGCAGCGCAGTGCATCCTCCCTCCCAGCCGAGGTGCTGAGCTCACGGGTGCTCGGCACAGCCAGCCAGCTGTCCCTTCCCCTGCAGTGCAGCTGCACCAGGCTCCCAGGACATGCCCAGCCCCCTGTACCTCCTGGAAGCCGTTGTACTGCTCGCAGTTGGGGCAGTCCCAGCAGTTGCGGTTCCCGTAGGGCACCACCGTGTCCTGATTGCAGAACCAGCAGTTCACCGTCACGTGCGTGGGCTTCTTCCTGGGGAGAGAACAAACATGCAGGAGCCCTGAGCTGATGGGCAGGAAAGCAATGGCTTTCCAGCAGTGAAGTGCAGGAAAACAGCCAATCCTCCCATTCCGTGTGCTTAATGCTCTGACTTGGAGTAGTCCTTTTAGCAATGAAAAGACAGAATGATAAAGCAGAAATAAATTCTGCCCAACAATTTAGTGCCATGGACATGCCAGAATGTTAATAACAACCTTGTGATTTACCCACTTCACTGTTTTTCAGGGGCATATCTGGGGGTACAGGTCCCCTCCATAACCAGCAGTGCTATTCTATGAGAAGGTGCAGTAGAATTGATGCTTACTACACAGGATTCCAGGAAAAGGAAGTCAGGATCCAGGAGAGCTGCCTGTGACAGCAGAAACCCAGGAAATGGGCATCCCCTGCTTTTATGCACTAGAACTGAAGGGATAAATGACCTTGATCCATGAGCCCCTTGTTTTCTAAAGCAATCCTGTTAAAACAACAGCCAATACTGACTAACAGCTGTGACATGGCCCCACAAAACAGGCTGTGACAGATGTGGGAGCAAAGAACCTCAGCGGCCCGACCCCTGAGCCTGCCTGCTAGAGAAGCTCTGCTTTTGTCCCAAAACTCAGTGCAGTGCCCAAGAGGAGCTCCCTGGCAGGCCAAGGCAGCACAGCCCAGCTGTCTGGGTTTGTCAGGACCAGTCCCAGTCACACTTCCAAGGGTTCCAAGGCAGGGCAGCTGCCCAGGGATCTGTGGCAGCTATGCAGACAGATGGACCCAGCTGCCACCAGCCCAGCTCCACCAGGCAATGAATTAATCTGAGTGGCTCCACTGCAGCAGCAGAGAGGGCCACAGAGCAGGGGAGCAAACAACAGTAGCCAAAGTGCTCCCAGCAGAGAGCAACTTCTCCCAGCTCCAGGGAAGGTTCCCTGCTGCTGAAACATCTGAATGCTGCAGAAATGTTGTCTGACACCCTGCAACCAAACAGCCAAGGGGGTCTTCTCTCTCAGCCATCACCTCTGTGGCTGGATCTACACAATTAACATTTTTCCCACTGACATTTCCATAGACCATGCCTTGAAACTCGGTTCATAAAACATCAAACTCCCAAGCAATGTCTGAGCCTCCTGTTTAGGCACTAACAATGAGGGTATGCTTGAAATGAAGCACTTAAAAGTCAGAACGTACAGAGGATTCCCTGCCAGATGAAAGAAAATGGCTGGAGCTACTAGGATGACAGATTCTCATCTCAAAATAGATGCAAACACCCACACCTCCCTTAAAATGAATATTCCCTGCTCAACTTTCTTCACTGCCAAGGGGGCTCAACTGATCTAAAAATACTACTGCTAAAACTAACAGGCAAAAGAACCCCCACCAAACCAGCCCAGAGTTTAAAGCAGACAAATCTAGGCTGATAGTCTGAGTTATCCATGAGCTGCCACTGTCCAAAAGCCAAGCACATGCCAAACCAGCTAGAGGAAGGATGGACAGCAGCACCTGCTGTATCCATCTCACTGTCACAGGTGTAAAGGCTGTGCAAATACAACACGCAGGCTTCAACCAGCAGCACACAAACCCTGCAGCTCCTGGGGCACAGCCTGAACTCCACCCTCTGCAGGACCTGCCACGATCCCTTCCTCTGGCACCCAGGGAAACAAGACACAGCACCCCTCAGCCTCTACCACCCCAGGCTCTCAATTCCATGATGAGACAGAGGTAACAGCACTAATTTCGAGGATGACAGAAGTGGAAAGCACAGGTGAAGAAATGAATGAAGCAGTCATGCTACAAAGGAAAATCCAACAGTGCCAAACCCTACCTGAGAACTCACTAAAATCAGAGACCAAATCCTCAGAGTACTCAAGGCCTTTCCATCCTTTTCCAAACAGGATTTCATTTCTTGCTCTCAAGGCTCAGGAAGTACTACCAAGGATTAAATAGCAGCACTTCATTTGCAATGTATGCAAAACAAATGGCTAAGTCCTGGATTATTTAGGATAAAGGGCAATAATACTTCCTTCTGTGAACCTATAATCTGTTGCCATAGAAATAGGTGCAAAAAATCCCAAATTCCCAATTCCTGTTCCTTTGTGACAAGCTGCTGGATTCCTTTATTTTGCTCACAGAAATCAGGCTGCAGCTCTGCAGGTCCCATTGACAAACACTGGCAAGCAACTAGTTTGTGTCTGTCATGTAACACAAGGAGGAACTCAGGCTCCCTCCCAGCACTCTTCACTTCTCATTTATACACACATTTAAGGTCATGCTGAAATCCATGCTTGTCATGGATTGCCAGAACAACAGTCTATCTTGTAAAGCTGGCAATAATAAACTGGATTTGTAAATATTTTTATTTACGTCTATTCCCCACCCTCTTTAAGATGAAGATGTTTACTTTTCTGTAGTCTTGAAAGAGACACTGGTGGATGTGCAGCTCTTTGCTGGGTTACCAAGGATTAGGAAAAAACCCCAATTCTCCATTAGAAGTATTTAAAGCAGCAGTCTTCATTCTGGCACAACTGCATCACAAAGCAATTATTCAGATGGCTATGCCAGCAAATTTGAACAAAAAGTACACGGGGAAGAGGAGCTGTTTTGCACAGGTCAGTTTTGACCAAGCCACATCTGGTGGCAGCTGGACAGACCAAGGCTGGCACAGCACTGTTGGCACACCTGGGTTCAGAGCTCAGCTCCCTGCCAGGGAAACTCCTGGGTGGCACAGAGCATTGGTGCCCACGCCCATCCCTGTCAGCAGAGGGGTCTGTCAGGGCAGACCCAACGCTAAACCCCATTTTCCAATGCAAGGAAAACAGAAGTAGCAGCTATAGACAAGATTTAGCCACAAGAGCAGATTTCCAGTGCAGTGATGTAAGTTACAAAGCAGCCAAGAGCCAGAGTTAGTGTCCTCTCAGCCAGGAAAAAGGTGCCCAGTGGACTCAGGCAGGGACACACTCAGTGATAACCACCCCAGGCTCTGTATCTGGACATCAAATCTTTTATCTCCTTGATAAACAAAAAGCAAAGGCAGCATCATATCTATGTCTCATACCACATCTGTCCCCTTATTAAGCTGTCCTCCTTGACGACTGTGGAAGATTCATTAAACCAAGGCAGAATAAGAAACTTGGAAGTATCAGGACAGTACTGAGAAACACAAACATGTACCTTTGAAGAATTATCAAGGTCACCTGAAAGAATTTACCAGCAGTCTTCAAGGACTTGGGAAGAAATGCTTTCCATTCCAGAGACCTTTTGATGAACTTGAGCAAAACAAATCCACTCTCCTCCCTCAAAAGGCATGCTAGCCTGAAATGGGTCAAAGAAATCTTGCCTGCTTCACTGGGATTGCCTTAGGCCACTTGGATTTCTTGGCTACCCTAAATATGCCAGAGAAAGGCCAAGCCTGGTATATGGACTAATGTCCCACTGATCATTGATACGGTTCAATAAACAGCAAATGCTTCAGAGCAAAGCTTAGGCATCACACTGAGGATGCAGGAATATGCTTCTCTTGCAAAGCATTAGCTCGAAGTGAACCTTAACACAGGGAGCCCTTGGGACTGGCTTGTCTCCAATAGAAGCACTTAATAGATGAGCAGGCTGCAAAATCTATTGCTGCTACAGAGACTGGAATCCTTATGTTCCACACATCCCTACATTCCTTTCATGCTATGCTAGATTAGAATCTGTCAAATTAAGCTTTTCTCCTTTCATGACATCTGAATCATGACATCTCTCCTGATGCTTTTCAAACCTGGCTTTCAACTGCTGTGAATTTGTTCTAAGGTCAGAAACGTTCTGTGCAAGAATTCTGGTCCCTAATCAATAATTGTGACTTGTACAGAATCTCCCCTAGCTCCAGCGCTGTGCTAACAGCGCTGCTATTTCACAAACCCGCTCCCCAGCAATCCATCCTCCACCCCACATCAAGCAGCCCAAGGAGCAGGATCTTCTCTTCCCCTGCTTCAAACCGCCCGAAAAGCAGCAGGGGAGAGAGAGCGCGATGGGCCAGAGCCGCCAGCGATGGGCCAGAGCCACCAGCGATGGGCCAGAGCCCACCAGTGATGGGCCAGAGCCACCAGCAATGGGCCAGAGCCCACCAGTGACGGGACGGAGCCCACCAGTGACGGGACGGAGCCCACCAGCGATGGGCCAGAGCCACCAGCAATGGGCCAGAGCCCACCAGCGATGGGCCAGAGCCCACCAGTGACGGGGACAGAGCCCACCAGCGATGGGCCAGAGCCCACCAGCGATGGGCCAGTGCCATCAGTGATGGGCCAGTGCCACCAGCGATGGGCCAGAGCCCACCAGTGACGGGGACAGAGCCCACCAGTGACGGGGACAGAGCCCACCAGCGATGGGCCAGAGCCCACCAGCGATGGGCCAGAGCCCACCAGTGACGGGACGGAGCCCACCAGCAATGGGCCAGGGCCCACCAGCGATGGGCCAGGGCCATCAGCGACGGGCCAGGGCCACCAGCGATGGGCCAGAGCCCACCAGTGACGGGGACAGAGCCCACCAGCGATGGGACAGAGCCCACCAGCGATGGGCCAGTGCCATCAGCGATGGGCCAGTGCCATCAGAGATGGGCCAGGGCCATCAGCGACGGGCCAGAGCCCACCAGCGACGGGCCAGGGCCATCAGTGATGGGCCAGAGCCGCCAGCGATGGGCCAGAGCCGCCAGCGATGGGCCAGAGCCCACCAGCGACGGGCCAGGGCCATCAGCGACGGGCCAGAGCCACCAGCGATGGGCCAGAGCCCACCAGCGACGGGACAGAGCCCACCAGCGACGGGACAGAGCCCACCAGCGACGGGACAGAGCCCACCAGCGATGGGCCAGAGCCATCAGCGATGGGCCAGAGCCCACCAGCGATGGGCCAGAGCCGCGCTCCCCGCGCCCAGCGCCGGGATGCTCAGCCGGGCACACAAAGCCATTCCCGGGGACAGGCAAGAACGCTCCCAGCCGCTCTCCCTCGCTCTCCCCGCGGGGCCCGGCCCCACAGCCTCCCCGGGCCGGGCACGGGCCCTGCCGGGGCGCTCCGGGAGCGGCCCCGCGGCTCCCACAGCGGCCGGGCCCGGGCCCCGCGTGGCGCCTTCCCGCCGCCGCGGGCCGCATCCCGCCATGGCCCAGCCTCCCTCCGCCTCCTCCCTCCCTCCCTCCTTCCGTCCGTGCTTCCCTCGCTCGCCCGCTGCCCCGCCGGCCGTACCTCCGCGCGATGCGGTAGAGCAGCAGCCCCGCGGCCGCGGCGCAGGCGGCGGCGCCCAGCCCGGCCCCGTCCATGCCGGTGCCGCCGCGCTGCCCCGGCGCTGGCGGTGCCGCTTTGTAGGGGCGCGGCCGCCCCCCGGCCCGCCCCTCGGCCCGCGGGGGCGGCGCGTGACTCACGGCGAGGCCGGAGTCGTGCGGCGGGGCCGCCGTGAGTCAGCGCCGCAAAGGCCGAGATCGTGGCGGCGGGGGCGGCCCGGGCCCGGCGCTGCCCCGGCCGTGCGGGGGCGGCCCGGGGAGGTCGTGCCTGGCCCGGCGTGCCTGGCCCGGAGCCCGGCGCACACGGGGGGACATCGCTTCTCCTAAATTTAGCCGCGGCGCTGTGTGTGTGACGGCGGGGACAGGCCCCGTGAAGGGCGGCCGCCGCAGCGCGGCACTGCACGGGATGCCCTGAGCTGGAAGGGGCACAGCGCGGCCCCGGCCCTGCACAGACACCCCAAAATCCCTCCCTGGGCGTCCCTGGAGCGCTGTCCCAACCTTCCTGGAGCTCCGTCACTTGGGCTGTGCCCATTCCCCGGGGAGCCTGGGCAGTGCCAGCACTCTGTGGTGAAGAGCCCGACACCCACCCAAGCCCTGGCACAAACCCGTACCCTGCCCACGGCGGCAGAGATCGCTGCCTGCCCCTGCTCCCTCGGAGATAGGTGCCCTGTTCCCTCAGGGATCGGTGCCCTGCTCCCTCAGGGATGGGTGCCCTGCTCCCTCGGAGATAGGTGCCCTGCTCCCTCAGGGATCGGTGCCCTGCTCCCTCGGAGATAGGTGCCCTGCTCCCTCAGGGATCGGTGCCCTGCTCCCTCGGAGATAGGTGCCCTGTTCCCTCAGGGATCGGTGCCCTGCTCCCTCAGGGATGGGTGCCCTGCTCCCTCAGGGATCGGTGCCCTGCTCCCTCAGAGATGGGTGCCCTGCTCCCTCAGGGATCGGTGCCCTGTTCCCTCAGGGATCGGTGCCCTGCTCCCTCAGGGATCGGTGCCCTGCTCCCTCAAAAATCGGTGCCCTGCTCCCTCGGAGATAGGTGCCCTGTTCCCTCAGGGATCGGTGCCCTGCTCCCTCAGGGATGGGTGCCCTGCTCCCTCGGAGATAGGTGCCCTGTTCCCTCAGGGATCGCGGTGCCCTGCTCCCTCAGGGATCGCGGTGCCCTGCTCCCTCAGGGATCGCGGTGCCCTGCTCCCTCAGGGATCGGTGCCTGCCCCTGGCTCCCTCAGGGTGCTGCAGGCTGGGATGGGTCCCTCGGTCTCCCTGGCCCCAGCTCTGAGGGGAAAAGGCTTCTCACCCCTCAGCAGATCCATCCCAGCACCACAACAAGGGTCTGCAACAAGGCAGGCACCTGGCGCTCGGTCAGGAGCTGTCCCCTAGAAAGGAAATAAACCCATTTATGCTCTGATCCCTCAGCACACACAGCTGGCATCTGCTGCTCTCACAGAACTGGGCACAGTTGGTAATCTGACAATCGTGCTGTGCTTTTACACGAAAGTAAGAGGTTAAGGTCTCTCCAAAATATGAGACTGACCCAGCCTCAAATTGTGATTTTTGCGATTAAAACAAAAGAAAACCTCAGCACAATAAAATTGCTTAAAATTCAGGAGTTCCAAGTTATGTCAGCATCATGTTTTTTAAAAGGCATAAATGGAAAAGCTCTTCATGGACAAATATTTGTGCTGGGAGTAAAACTGTACTTTTAAGATCAACTATGGTTGGGCTCTTCACTATTCCATTTCCATCTGTACAGATTTAACCATGGAAATTAATTCTGCGGAGTAACAGTGAATATTTCATCTTAACCAATTTAAAAGGCACATAATTTTCCCATCTCTCTTCCATTGTTTAGTGCAGTTACTTAGGGATTGTATTATGAGACCAAAGGGTAGGAAGAACAACCCACCCAGTCGTTTGGCCAAGACAGGACTGTGCTGCAGAGCTGCTCTATTTTCCCTGCACAAGTCCCTCCCTTCCTATCAGCTCTATCTGTACTATCAGTCCAAGCAGAGGTGCATTGTTTAAAATTGAGTTTCCTCCTTCAAGGAGCTGCTGAGGACCTTGTGCAAGGGCCACAGCCACGGCACAAGCACGGAGCACAATTCCCAGCAATGCAGGTGTAAGGAGGCAGCAAGTCTTACAGCCTAAGGACTTGGGAAGTCCTCGAGTGGCCCAGAAATGCTTCCAAAACGAAATTAAACAACACGAGCAGCTCACAATATTGCAGTAACAGTATGTGTGTCACTTTCATGTCACTGTTAGTTTGTGAATGGAAACAGGCACAGCCCTGGTAAAGTTAATGGAATCTTTGTGATCACTTCAGATGGCAGCAGCTTCATCACCTTGCTGATAATTAAGCTACAAAGGGTCTAGTAATGAAGCCTTTACCTACCTACCTTCCATGAAAATGACTTTCTGTAGAAGCTGGAGAAGAGGAAAGAACAGTGAAAAATTCCTTTAGATTGACTTGGGCAAGCAGAGGAAGGTTGTTGGTTATTTTTAAATTCAGGTATCGTTTTGGAAAAAGCTACTTCAAATTCTTCCCTCTGGTAATAGGCTTATTCCATACTCAGTGACATCAATGGGATTGCCCAGAGCATCACCTAAAAATGGTAACTCTTTACAGGGTTTAAGGAATCAAGGGCTAGTGAATTTCAAAAATTCTATTAGAGAGAGGAAGGAAAAAGGATTTAATTATACTAATTCAGAAACTCTATTATCTCCCAATATAGCTTATTAACCCCTGATCAAATTAAGACTAATTCTGTCAGGATTGGTAGCAAAGCTTAAAGGACAAAACCAAAAATCCTGCAGAATTCCTGATTTCCCACCAGATTTAGGCAAAACAAAAATTTGCTCACTTTCTCTTGCTTTTCTCTCTTACCAAGTCCCAGACTTCTCAAAAGGGTTGGAGTTCCCTCCCCTCATTCTCAAAAGACATCAGCAGTCTACACATTTGACTAACATTTTAGAAGCCAGCTAGGGCACTGGAAGTATAGAGGAATGTTAATTTCGGAAAGAAAATCTCAGAAAATGTTTCAGAGTAGCAGCACAAGTGTCCTAGTTCTCAAAAATAGAAACACTGTTTGACAGTTTTACCTCCTATACAGAGCCTGAAGCTTCTGCTGCTCATCATCTCCATTAAAAAAAAGCCATGTCAATTTTTACTCAACTGTTTCCTATTTTAGCTTAGGAGGAACGTGATAAGCTATTTCAGGAGGGCATAATAGAAATCAGTTATTTCTTGCAGTTTTGCCTCATAATGAGGTACACACACATTCTACTCTCTGCACTAAGCTCCTACCTCACACTGATGTCAGACCTGACCTCAAGCACCAGTCATCAGCTGGGGACCACTGGGAACAAACAGAATACTAGAATACTTTAGATTCTCCTGCACCATCAGTAGTAATTCACGTGCCACGCTTTAGTCACAAGGTGCTGCTGCAATACAGTAAAGACAATTTAAATGAAAGCATATTCCAATGTTTTTGAAATAAGTATGTAGGATATTTGATTTATAAGTGAAAGATAAGAACTGTATCATGAGAACTGTTGAAAAGCTTTCTCTCATGGAACTTCCATAGGTCACTGACTGTCCTTATGCTCTCAGGCCTGCACCAAAGCCAGGTCTAGAAGCATGACAGATCTGTTCATCCCCAGTACCATAACCATGCATCCCAAATGCACAGAAGTGTAATTACATTCTTACTAAAAGCCTCCCACCATCATACTGCCAGTGCAAGTGGCTTTTCTAAGAGATGCTGGTGTGCTCAGTTCACACCCTCAGAGAAACAAGTTTGTCCTACTTGAACACCCCAGGGTGTTCACACAGCAGTGAACGATGCACCCTGAAAAAAACACAACTACTCTCCAACTTATTTGGGTACTTAGGCTATTACAGTGCTCAAAAGCAATATGAGCCAGTTGTAAGAAGACAGTTTCAAATGTCCAAGCCAGTTCTCCTGGTTTAATACAGTTTTAATGAACATCAGTCCAAGAGATCACTTGATAGTATGAGGTACATTCCTTGACCACATATGGCTGTGCTTAAGGAAAAGGACAAACATATAATTAAATTAAATACTGTAATTTAATTTAGTAGATTAATTATCAAGTTAAAAAAATTATAATTAACTATTAACATTAATGACTTGAGACCTTTTAGAAAGCATGAGTCCAAAAGGAAATATCCACAGATGGTCACAGACTTGTAGTGTTTCCACCAGCACTGCCACCTGCAACAGTCTCTTAAAGGACTATCTGTTCAATGAAGAAATTGGTCTTCAGTCTGTAAGAGGAACCTTGGCTCTGCTACTTTGCGTGGTCTTCCAGGAGGTACACGATGAGCTCGTAGGTGGACAGGACAATGGCTGTGTTTGGGATCTGCCGGATGAGCTGGGCAAAGAGTCCTCTGTAGAAGGCCAGGTACCCCTCTTCCCGAGCCACCAGCCGGGCAGTCTGGATGAAAGCCTTGTACTTGGTGCCCTCCTCTCGCAGCCGTGTCCGGATCACCTCTGCACACAGGGACCAGAGCCACAGTTACCAAGGAGCAGAAAGCTCCTGAGTGCAAACCCCAGCGACAGCGAAACCTTCTGCACCAGCTGCCAGCCAGCACACCCAGCCACAGAACCCTGGACACTGCCCTTCAGGCAAGAGGAAGAGCTAAAGAGGAGCTCTCTTTCATGTGGAATAAATGAACGATTGCCTCATTGAAGCTAATACAGATCTAAATGCTTTACTGATGCTCACATAATCAATATTGCTCCTTCTACACAACCATGTCATTCACATCTATCCAAAAAGACTAACACTGTTCAGTCCCCAAGTGCTTCCCACAACCTGACCACAGAATCCCAGAGGCTGTGGGTACTTACCCAGCTGAGGCTCCTGGTTAGAACAGCCACATTAGGCAATCAGTTTTTTGGTGGCTTTTGAGTTGTTCTTGAACTAGCAAGTCCCAGTCACCAACCACATGTCTAACTAGGAGTAGTGGGACCAGTACTGAAAATGCCAGTGCAGAAGCCAAAGTAACATGCATCTGGCCCTTCAAACAGCTACGGGTGTGACAGCCCTAGACCCTGCATTTGTCTTGGATTCCAGACAACAGCTGTTGTAGTGCACTCACAAATGGAAGGGTTAACATACCATGAGGATAAGCAATACAGGAGGCACAGCCCTTGGAAACAGCAGCAGCAACCATCAGTCCAAAGAAGCTTGTCGAGGTCCTCTCGGTCCCAGTAGAAGAAGGGGGCAGCTGGACTTCCTTTAAGTGCTTTTTTAAACTTTCATAAATAGCAAAGCAGATAATGGTCTCAGAAATCCCTGCATAGGAGGCAGTCAGCCCCCTATAGAAACCACGGACACCTTCTGTCTGGTAAACATATCTAGCACACTGCAAAGCATTCATTGGTTTGGAGCCCCTCACTCTACAAAACAAACAGAACAGAGCATATCATGAGTCAAGAAAAATAATTAATATTAAAAAACCCCTTATGGCTTTCAATACTTTTTATAACTACAGAAATGGTTCTCTAAGTTATACTCCAAAATTCTCCTAGGAAAGCTGCACAGAGCAGGACTACAGTGCTAAGAGAGCACACTTGGCTTTGCTATTTCACTAATACATACTCATAATTCCTTCAGCTCAAGTTCAATTCATTCTGTCACAGTTCACACCAAGGCCTTAAAAGACAATAAGCACTGAAGACACACGGCTTTGTATCAAACTGGTGATGCCATTTAAAGCCATCTTCAGCAGGCCAAGAGACAGAAGTCTGCTGCATGAGACATGATCCTTCATTTTAAGAGGCAGCACTCAGTTCAAAGGTGCCACCCTGCAAAATGCTGGAATTAAGTCTTATAAATTATTTATAAGGTTGTCGTGCCTTATAAGATCCTTTTTATCTGACCTAGCATGTCCTTGCAGGAAGGAATTTCCATTCTAAGCAGTCAGGTTATTAGCAGAGTCCCTTATTGCTTTGATATCCACCACTGACTGTGAAGCATTCAACTAAAAGAAACTGCTGTCAAATTCCCTGTGTCTTCTGGATGTGTGGTTAACAGTAACACAATGGTGAAGGAGGCAAAAGAACATTAAACCACTGCAGCAGATCCTTATTGCCTGTAGCAAGTTTTATGAAATAAACTGCTGGGTGTTCAGATCCTTATTGCCTGTAGCAAGTTTTATGAAATAAACTGCTGTGTGTTCATCCCAATTTGAAGGCAGCACCCTTTCTGTTACAGCCTCCTGAGTACCCCACCTGTCTGACCTGGGACAGTGCAGGTGATGCTGCCAAAAGGACACACACTCCACCCTCATGCTCAGCCTCCCACATGAGCTCCCATGGCCCTTCCACAGCTTCTACCACTGCTGTATCATAACCTTCTGTCCTCAACATATTTATCCTCATCTTCAACCCCAGAACTACAGGGGATTCTGTAACCAACAGAGAGAAAAATAATGCTATGCTGAACTAAAGATTTACAGTGAAACCAGAGGCTGAACCTCACCCAGCACTCAAGGCAACTCCCACATCATCTCAACAGTCTCTGTGCATCAAACTGGATAAAGACACGCAGAACATGAACCTTTAGTCTGACCACACAGAAACATGGCTTGAAAGGTGGAACTGAGAATCAGGGAAAAACTGGGCAAGATCTATCAAAGTACAAAGAGCCATGAGTAAAACCAGAATGGTTCAGTTTTCCAGAGGCTCCTGTGGCCCCCCAGAGGCTCCCATTACCCCATCAGTCACTCACTTCCGTTCCAGCTGCATTCTTGTTTTCACCATCCATATGGGGTTCATCAGGGAATTTGTGATAAAGGCTGAAAAAACACGACCACAAGTGCAGCTGAAGCCAGGCCATTGTATTGCCATGAACCTTACACCCTGTGCAGTGAGACACTTTCAAAAGCCACACAGCTGCACAGCTTCCAACTTCATGTTAAAATTCAGGAACGTCAACCCATGGATTCTTCCTTTTTGCACCTATTTTAATATGTGTGTCATGCTCCTGAAGGCTGTTGCAGACAAGATCCCTTCCTTACTGGCAGGATTTGGAATTCCAGCTCCAAGGAAACCCGTGGGACACAAACCTGAACTGGACTCGTGCTCCCCAGGGCTGTAGGTGGTGCCATTGAGCTGCTCATTAACAGAACCCACCCCTAATTAAGAGCTTACTTTGGGAATGATTATTTTTAGTGACCACTCTGGTGACTGAACTAGGGGAGCTCTTCTGCAGTATTTTTCCTACAAGAACAAACTATTTTTCCCAGCCTGGTAGGAAAAATACAACATCCTGAAACAATCTGGCAAAAGCAGTATCAGAAGTTTAATGGTGTTTACTAATATTTTTTCCTTGCATTAAGAGACATGACCAGAGCATTGCATTGGAAAAAACATCCTAAATTAGTAAACAACAATCTAGAAATATTTCTGTGCTGCACAGAAAGACAGCTCCTCTGGAGAAAAGGAGAGCTAGGAGCTAGCAAACTCCTGGGGCTTGGCATGTACCACCTCAGATTAAGGGCACATTTTCAGCACCTGCCAGACACTGGCCTCTGCTCCTGGAATTACAAACACTCACCTGCAGAACCTGCAGAACAGATGTGCACAATGTTGCTGTTGGGCACAAACATGCTGTTAAACTGCTCTTTGGCTTTGGAGTAGCAGCCAAAATAGACAGCTCTGTGGGGAAAACCAGAGAAAAGCCATGTAAAACAATGTCAAACTAGACCATTACTGCTCTTTGCCCAGCCCCCTGAAAACCACAACAGTCTGAAGAGGCTCCACATGACTACTTCCACCTGCATGGACACAGGGGGTTTGTTTTCTTCCTTCCCTGACACTGCAGTGCCACAGTTTGACTTGACACCCACAGGGCAGGAATATTTTGCTGTGGGAGGCACCGTGGTGCTGCAGACAGCACGAGTGGGTTGCATGGCAAAGCAGAGCCCTGCATTCAGAGCCCTGCTGCAGAGGTTACCTGCACAGAAACAGGATTCCCTGCTTCTGTGGGGGACATCCCCCCTACCAGGCAGGGGACCAGAGGTTCCTTTCTGACTGGAAAACTGGTTCTAACTGGTTCAGTTTCAGGCAGAGAATATCTGCCAGTATCCAAACTAATGAGTTTTATCATTTCCTAGACAGAGAGATCTTCTGCCCTGCCAAGAACAGGGCAAACTCTGGTGCTGCTGAAAGAGGGACACACCCCCCTTTTGGGGCTGTGTGGCAGCAGTGAGACTCCTTCTCCCTCAGCTGCAGTTTTTCATTTGAGAAGAATTTAGGCAAGTAAGGCCCAAAGAGCAACCCCTGTCCCCTGGCCTGCAGCTCCCACTCACTGCTAGGCAGGCACTGATACCTGTCCAAGGAAGCAGGACATTAATAATGCAATTATTAACCTACAGACTTTTCTGCACTGCTTTCTCTTCCTTTTCAAGATCAGAAGTAGCTCTTGCAATGACTTGGAACTTAAGTAGAGTTGGCATTTAAGTGCCTTATTTACTCTGCACCTTCCAGTGTTATAGAAGTGTAAGCCAGATTTTTATCAGCATTTCTTGATGTGTACACTGAGCAGAATGCAGACACAAATCTCAGTTTACAGAAGGGATAACTTCATGGCCCATTATTTTGAACCACAAATGCACTGCAACATTTGTGTTGCCACCTTAAACATGGCTTTTAGCAATAGTTTAACTATTTACCTTGATGGTGCAACTCCAACCAAGTTTGGACCCAGCCCTCGGAAGAGTGACCTTGGTCCTTCTTTTTCCAGAATTGACCTTAAAATAAAAGACAAACAGGGAAGGAGAAGATAGTATTTGGGTTAAAAGTTAGTGTCTTGTTCTGTTGGGCAGAGAGCCAAAAGAACTACATAACAGCAAAGACTATGACTTGTGGAGCTGTTAGATTTTAATCTACATGATATACTTCAAAATAAGTGGAATTATACACTGAGTAAAAACCACTGTACCATAAAATTCAGTGCTCTACAGGCAAATGGGTGTCAAATGGCACGAGGTTATGATTTCCATTCTTTGAAAGCTGTCAGGAATTGAATTAAAGTTTCATGGAGAAGCCAATGATAGCTGACTCTGATGAACAAAGAATATTTTTAGTGTTTTCTGTATCTAAGCAATTCAGAAGTTTGCTTCCCATACAATCTGTACAGAGGAATGTGAAAAAAAAAAATCCTTTTTCCTTTCACAGCTACCTAAGGATGTGCTTCTCCCCCCAGGAAAGCTGAATGTGGCAATGCCACCACAAACAATGAGAGTGCACAGTCTGCCAGACAGCAGCTCTCTTCACTGAGCTCACCCTGGGAAAAGCAGGCAAGAAATCCGGGGTGGCTCCGGGCTCTGTGGGTCGCCCACTGCACCCTCTGCAGCTGCCAGCCTTTCACAGTTTGCTCTCCAGGTCACTGGCACTGCTCAGAGTGCTCCCCACAGATTTCAACCCAGCCTCATTAGGCAGGAGGAGCCCCTGAAACACGTTTGTTTTCTGCAGCAGAGCTGAACTTTCTGTATAAACTCCAGGGCTGAGTGTTTCCAAGGAGACAGATCCACCAACTACTTGTTCTTTGTCACTTAACAGTCACGACTGCAGCTTCCAGCTGGGCTAACTCATCAGAATCCTAAATGGATTAGACAAAACCAGCCTGCCCTTCTGGAGTGCTTTCTATCAGCAGCAGGCTGAGCCTGCCCTCTGGGTACCTGTTTTCTTTCTATTTACACGAGTCAAGGCCTTTCACACTTAACACCTTTAACTCTCACAGAGCAGTTTTACTGGCAGGGCTCTGATGGCTCCTTCCTTAGCCGTACAATTTTCCCAAACCATGAGGTCCAAGTCATGTCCAGTTTGGCAATGATCAGGACTGAGAAAGGGATGAAAGAGTAAAAACCAAGGGACCAAGCTTCACTTATTTCTTCAAACATTTGTATTTTCTCATGTCATAATCAATAGCATTATCTGCTCCTCACAGATGCTGCCTGCAAGGGAATGACAGCAGAAATACCTCGCTCTCACTTCTCAAGCATCTAAAATAATCAGGTTGAAAACTTGGCAATACACACAGCTAAGCAATTCCTGAAGTGAAATGAAATCAAGATCCCAGTCACCAAACTTAATGAGCTTAATAAATATATTAAAGGGCTGGCCCATTTTAAACCATTTCTTCTCTCCCTAAAAATAAAAAGACAACCCCAGAAAAAGATGGGCCCAGAGGATGAATTAAGATCTTTCTGCCTCAAAAGTTTCACTTTCTTTAGTCACAGCTGCCTAAAGTCCAGTGTTGCAAGGTGAAAAGATAGCAAAGGAAAGGGCATTAAAATCAAAGCAACTGGCACTGCCTTATGCATTCAGTCACGAATTGCTCTAGACTCACCTCTGAGTAGACAAAGAAATGTTTGGCAGGGGAGAACAGGCTGTTTACAATACAGAAACTCAAGTCCCAGAATGACTCCAGCCAGAGAGCTCTGCAGAGAATTTGAATTAGCACTCCAGTGTTATATAACTGTGCAGCTTCTCCCCAGGCAGCCTGCCAGGCGTGCTGGCCTTACATAAAACCATTCAGCTTGCACTGCTGCTCGGTATTTTCCTTGGCACTCCTGCCACCTGATCTCAGCAGGACCTCTGCATCACCCTGGGCTGCCCCAGCAGCCAAACAAACCCAGTCCTTCTGCAGGAGGTCTGCCCATAAATCCATGGTGCTTTGGTATGGACATGCAGTAGTGAGACTGCCATAGATGCTGGTGGAACTTTGAGCAGCTCTTAGATAATTTCACATTTCCTCTTCTTTATGAACACACATCTGAAAGGGAGCAGCTAGAACATCAAACACTGCAGCCTGAACCACTCAAGGCTTTTAACAGACTAAGACAGGTATAGCCAGGACTGATGCATAAGGTGATGAGCAAAGACAACACCCAGCACAGAGGAGAGCTCAGCACAGCTGAGGGGTAAAAGTCCCCAGGACCCCCACAGGACTTCAGTGAAGTGGAAGTGGGAACGGTCAGTGAGAGGAGGAGCAGCACTCACTTGAGAACACTGAAGAGCCCAGGGGACACAGACGTTGGCCTGACCATTCCTTCCCCACTGATGGTCCCCAGCTGCACCTGGGGGTAGTAGACAGTCCTGAAGGCCAGCTTTGAAGACTGAAGCCTGGTCTTTATCACCTCTAAGGGACAGGTGAAGATGGCTCCAACTGTTCCTCCACACCTGCAATTCAAAGAGAAGGCAGAATGTGACAAGGGCTGCTGCAGGATGTGCAGAAGCACAGCACAGAAATGCACTCTGAAGCCTGCTCCTGCTATTCCACACCGGACAAGGCTTTGGGAAACAGGCAGGGCAGACTGTTCCCATGCCCTGGGGAGGGATGAGACTGGTCAACACAAAGGTGATACCAACACCAAATATCCCTGAGTGACCACGGGGTCAGGGGACCACTGACTGGTGCCATGTCCTGCCACGACTTGGGAGTTCTGCCTGTAAAAACTTCCATGGCATCCATCTGTCAGAGCCTGCTGTCCTAAAACACAACAGCCTTGGATGGATCTTTCTGATGGGAAGCAGGAAGCTGCCAGACGAGAACAAGCCACTGGGGATTAGGACACTACAGAATGAAAAAAATAATATAATTCTTCACCATTTCAGTACTTATGAGTAAAGAACTGCCTTCAGAAGCAGCAAATATCAAAAATACACTAAACTAGGCTCTCAATATCAACTTTTTTTAGGGGGGAAAGAGGGAAGGAAGCAACAAGGATGAGAAGGAAGGGATGAAGGGTTGGCAACAGAATAACAGGGCAGAAATGCTCCCAAAGAACAGACCTCCCATACTCTGATAACAGAGGGAAATATTGAATATTATACACACATGACCCTATAATAGGCATATATTAATCTTAATACAATCAGACTGAGCTTCAAAAAAAGCACATTGGGCCAAGAATATAATGTGCATGAGTCCTAATTTTAATTTTTATCAGTGGTCTGGAAAGTGACTGGTCAAACTATTTTTCTCTCTGCTGCTGTTCCTCTTAGGTAATTGAATGTTCCTTCTGGCAAACCTCATGATTAAACATAATGCTGAGGCTGGCTAAAAGGTAATATATCTACATTTTATTACTCAAACACACTGGGATTTAGGAAGACTTAAGTAAATATTTCAGGTTTCTTGCAAGGTCATTTACTACAGCTGAACTGACTAGGAAATATTTTCTTTGTTTGCACAAGTGTCAAAGCATGTGATTGCTTCAGAAACCCGTGTTTATGATTTTCCTTAGAAAACACCAGGGGTCAACAACTTAAATCTCTTTCATGTTCATGTGAAATTGCAATTTTGGTAGTTTTCCATGCAAGGGAGATGAATTTTAAAAAATAACTGTACCCTTTTTCTTGTGTACAAAACCCCACAGTGCTTTCTAAAGAACACTGCATGCACTAATTTGGGAACAGAGATCCACAGGAGGACATTAATAAAGGCATTAGTGGGTATTTTCTAAAGCCCCTTCCAGACATAACTACCTCAGTAGGAGAATCTTTTTTTTAAACACAAGGGAAAGGGCAAGAAAAGAATGGCACAAAGACCCAAGCTGTAGATGCACACCAGCTCTTATTTTTGCAGCTTATTTTGCCTGCTGAAGCAGTGTATTTTATATGAACAGAAACCATTCTCTGCCAAAGCCCAAAGTCCCACACGTGCATTAACAGTGTGGCCACCCAGGCTGTGCAGCCACAGAAATCCAGGTTCTTTTCCAGGCTCCAAAGAACACCCCAGACCCCAGGGAACACAATTTCCTCACCACAGCTTTCAGGTTCTGCAGGATTCTGTCCAAGTAGGAGCCAAACTGTGCTTTTCAAATGCAAATGCACCCAGCACAAGGAACTGCTTTCATGGAGACTGGTAATATCATTTAACAGCATTGTTCAGTTCCTCTTCCTTGCTGAAAGGGATGGAAACCTAAACTAGGGACAATTCACACGTGCACAATGACAGACACTGTAAGAAAGAGCTTTGCTTCATCCCTCGGAAAGCTTTTGAGCGTCGGCTGAAGTCACTGAGCTGATCATGAACTCAGCACAGCAGCTGGAATTGTGTCACCTGGCTCTGAAACACCAGTGCTCCCAGCCCTTATCAGCCTCTGATTGCTCTGTGCACTCAGGCAGGGCTTGGAGCTGAGGGGGAAATGGCTGCAGCTCATCCTTCTCCCTTTTGTCAGATGCCTCTCACACTGCTCACACTGCTCTGAAATGACATTTCAGGGGGAAGAATCCCATCAGGAATGGCTTCTCCAGCAAACCCTTTCCTGCTCCCACAGCTCAGACATCACCTGGAACAGAAAGTGTCCCCCCACTGCTGCCTTTCCAACCGTGTCTATCCAATACAGACACACATATGTGCAATTAACTCCTGACTAATCAACACCTTCAGAGCAACTGCAAGTCTGGGGGAACTTCATCAAGGTGATTGGATTGCCTTAATTCCCAGTTCCTTTATCTACCAATGCTCCACTACTGTGTTTTCAGTCTTCAGTCCCCATTTATTTCACATCAAAACAATACTTTGACAGTAACAATTAATCAATTCCGAGCACTGAAACTCTATTTTCTATTTCTGAACTACCAGCTGCTCAGCCTAGTGACTCCTTGCCCCACAGCTTTTTAGCCTCTGTGGCATATTCTCTCCAGATCAGCTGTCTTCTTGCCTTCCCAGCCCAATCCTTGCCTTTCAGTCTGATAATCCAGTTAATCTATGCAGCCTTTAATATTTAAGTACTTCTGCTAATGCATATATAATCCTCTGATACTAACTCGTCATGTGGGTATCTGCAACAACAGTTTTAACAGCTTGGAGTTTATGTTGTCAGTGGAACATTTAAGAAAAAAAAATGTTATCTAACAGCAATTCTCAAGAGTGTCACCAGGGTGTACACATCACATCCCACATATAAACACACTGCAGATAGTTCAAGTGAGGACTTTGATGTACTGGGCAGTTTTTTCGGATGAGATGATCTTCCTTTGCATGGGAATTCCACACATCATCCCCTGGGAAGATGCCTGAAAAACAACAACAGTGCACAGAAGAAACACTTTGTATTCCTAGGGTGTCCCAAATGCCTACATCTGGGAAAAAAGGAGAAACTTCAGCTACATAAACAGCCATAGACCCTGAAACATTCAGGGATATCAAGCAGGATAAATCTGATTTGGGAAAATCGTGAGCTGCAATCCAGGCAAAACCTCCAAGCCTTCACACTGTGAGTCAGGGTTTTGTTGCTGCATCAGTGCAGAACAACAGTTCCAGAGATGTTAAAGCAGTGTTCACTGCACAAGCCTCTTGCAAAAATCCTCACACAGTGTCTAAGTCTGTCCTTAGTGAGCAGCACAGAAAGCCCTGCGAACAAAACACCACGGCAGAGTGTTTCCAACAGGCCAAACGTGGAGACACAGAATGTGCTCTCTACTAACAGCTGAAGGAAAATCATTCACTTCCATCAAGAGAACAATGCTCAAACAACATGCAGAGGACACCATACCAGAATCCAATTCCCATTCTTCTCTTGCTGCCAGGTTTCCATCTGTACAGAGTTCACCCCCAAAGTATCAAAGACCTGCATTTGAAATAAACTCACTAGCACAACTGACAGAGATGCCAAGAATCTTAATCAGTCCTAGATTCAATCACTGAGCTATATTCTTAATAGAAATATCATGCCAATCTGATTGTTGAAGGAAATCCTGCAGCACAAAGTCCTTCCAGCAGAGCACCACTGACTTCACCAAGATCACAAAGGTGAGGGAGCTGCCTGGTTACAGCAATCACAGCTCACAACCAGCCTGACACATTTTGCTGTGTGTTTGACATTATATTGATTTTCTAGAACGTGCCACATGCTCCAGCATGACACGCACAGCTGAAACAGCAAAGCAGGTTCCACCTTTGATATTTCATTACTGCATTATCCCGACTGTGAACAAAACAAGCTTCTGCATTCTCAGATGCCCAAGGAAACTGAGTTTCAGAACAATACAGACTGTTCCTAATGCTTTAATGCTATTAAGCATCCATTCAATTTCCAGCTAACCACGTTGTTATCAGGTGTAGCTATTCCTGTAAGCGTTTCCTGTGCTCCCTGAGCTGGCACTCTGTTAATGAGGTAGGGAATGCACAGGAGCCAGGAGCAGGGTGGCACAGCCAATCCCAGCACAGCTGCCAGTCCTGGACCACAGGTGAACACTGCTTCTCTCCGCAGGTAGAAACATCTCCCAGACTGTTTGTCAGCACCAGCACATTGCTTAACACCACCACTTCTTAGGAAATCTCTGCAGTAACCAGCATTCCTCCAGCTGGGAAGACAACATGGAGCAACCTCTTCTCCCAAAGAAAAACAAGCAACAACTGCACCGACTTCAGCAGGGAGACAGGAGCCCTGAGCTGTGAACACTCTCGTGTCTGTTGTGCAACTGGGGCATCGCTGCCCTGCTGCTCCTGAAAGCCCCCAGAGCCAGCAGGACTCTGGCTTGCTGCTGCTGTTGGAGCCTGAAAAGGAACTGACAGAAACCAAAGGGCCAACGAGTCTGCCTGCCTGAATGACCTGGTTAATAGGAAACCATCTATTTCAACAGCTGGAGAGCACCCTGCAACACTCAGGTGCATTTCATCACTGCCAAACACTCTACTCTGGCCCCTCAGACTACCCAAGGCTGGCCTGCCTGCTCTGTGCAAACACAAAGATATGAATTATTTTTTAATCTGACACCACAGCCCATCCCCACCTTCCCAGAAAACCATCACAATACCAATAATGCCTCTATCAAAATTATTTCAAGTGAATGGGTTCCTTTTACTTTCTCTGCAAAAACCACACCTGAACAAAGTACTGGGACCCCTGCAGAAGGCAGGGGTACAATAAATCACCAAGGAAGATGCTGGCTTCCCAGAACTAGATTAAAACACTGATGAGTTTAAAATTCCTGTTTATTTATAGTCTGAGGAGTTACATGAGGACAGCAGGAGCTCTGGATGGGCGCTGTTACTATCCAAACAAATTCCACGTGTACACTCAGGTCCAGCTGCTGTCCCAGGCTCAGGTACTGCTCTGATGCAAGTGGGCAGGCAGAGGGGACAGAGCAGAAGGGCAGTGTCTCTGAAAAACTTAAGATTTGTTTGGTTTAATAGTGTATTAAATAAACCTATTGCTCCAGGGACATGTCAGAGGAAACAGAAGTATCCTGTTAAGGAACAGAAAAACCAATGGTCTACTATCAGATTTAAACTAACAGCAGGTTTCATGTTGGCTTCCTAACTACTGTCAACTCACAAGCACTAAGGAATAGTCTATTACTTAGACAATTTAAGCTGTTAAAAAACTGAAATGAAGTATTTCTGACAAGGCCAAAGGTGCACTTAATCTGCACAACAGATGATTAAAACCTAATTTACACCACACAATTATCTTCCCAGGCTACTATTAAAATAACTGCCATAAGTTAATTTCCGAAGGGTTTCGGGTTGGCGCTTTCTGGGTCAGGGCTGTTTCTCTTAGCTGTAACACAACAAACCCAAGAGCTTACAAGTCCCTGAGGCACGAACTGGACCTTCCCGACGCCGGTTCCCACGCTGTGCCCTCGCAGGAGCTCCGGCAGGCCGCGGTGCCGCAGGGATGGCTGAGCGCAGCTCGGCCCGCTCTGAGCACGGAGCTGCGGGCCCGGCGGGCTCGGACCGGCTCACTCACCGCCCGCAGCGGGCTCTGCACCGAGCACGGCCGCGGGGGCGGCAGCGCGGCCCGGAGAGCCGGGGGTCGGCAGCGGGGACGGGAAAGGAGCCGCTCGCCTGCTGAGGGGAACGGAGCGGCGGCCACAGCGGGTCTGTCCGCCCTGAAGGGGCACAGCGGGGCCTGTCTGCCCCGAGGGGGCACATCCCGCGGCCACAGCGGGTCCCGGCCCGGGATCTGTCTGCCCTGAGGGCACAGCGGGGTCTGCCCGCCCCGAGGGGGCACATCCCGCGGGCACAGCGGGTCCCGGCCCGGGATCTGTCTGCCCTGAGGGCACAGCGGGTCCCGGCCCGGGCACAGCGGGTCCCGGGCCCGTGTCCGTCCCGCGGGGTCCCGGCCCTGCCCCGGTGCCCCGCACTCACCCCCCGGCGAAGAGGTGCAGCAGGGTGTTCTCCTGCGGGCCGCCCGCCATGGCGGTGAGGTGATGAGGGTGGTGATGGTGAGGGTGGTGATGGTGAGGGTGGTGATGGTGAGGGTGGTGATGGTGAGGGTGCTGAGGGCAGGGCGGTGCCGGTGCCGGTGTCCCCGCCGGGCCGCGCGCCGAACGGGCCGCGCGCGCGTGACGCCGCCGGGGCGGGAGGGGGGCGTGTCCGGCGGCCGCGCGTGACGTCACTGCGGGGAGAGAGCTAGAGACCCCGCCCCCTCCGTGACGTCACGGGGCAGCAGGAGACAAAAAACCCCCAAAAAAGCGGATTTTAGGGATCGTGTAATCTCAAAGCTGCCGGGGGTGTTTAGGGATGGGGTGCCGGTTATTGAGGGGGGCTGCAGCGCCGGTGAAGCAGCTCCAGGCTGCTTGTGGGGCGCGCTGTGGGTAAAGAACGCCGGTCAGCAGGGATCTCACAGCGAGATATTGATCAAAACTGTCCCTTTTCCACCAAAACGGTCCCTTCTCACTAACTGTCCCTTTCCCAGGCGGGTTCTGCCGCAGCGCAGGAGCCGCGCTGTCCCGGGCCGTGCCCGGCTGCCGAGGCGACAAAGGAGCCCGGTTAGCACGGGTCCAGCACGATCAGCACGGCTGCAGCCCGGTTAGCACGGCTGCAGCCCGGTTAGCACGGCTCCAGCCCGGCTGGCACGGCTCCAGCCCGGTTAGCACGGCTGCAGCCCGGTTAGCGCGGATGCAGCCCGGCTGGCACGGCTCCAGCCCGGTTAGCACGGGTCTAGCCCGGTTAGCGCGGCTGCAGCCTGGCTGGCACGGCTCCAGCCCGGTTAGCACGGGTCTAGCCCGGTTAGCACGGCTCCAGCCCGGCTGGCACGGCTGGGCCCGGGTCCCGCACTCGTTCCCACCGCTCTCAGCCCGGGCTGCGGGATGCTCGCAGCTCCTTGCCCAGCAGAGAGCACTGCAGGAGCGGCGTTGGCAGCAGAATCTCCCTGGAGCGAGAGGCACTGGGCACGGAGCTGATCCCGGGCACGGAGCTGATCCCGGGCACAGAGCTGAGCCTGGGCACAGAGCTGATCCTGGGCACGGAGCTGAGCCTGGGCACGGAGCTGATCCTGGGCACAGAACTGATCCCGGGCACAGAGCTGAGCCTGGGCACAGAGCTGATCCTGGGCACAGAGCTGAGCCTGGGCACAGAGCTGATCCTGGGCACAGAACTGATCCCGGGCACAGAGCTGAGCCTGGGCACGGAGCTGAGCCTGGGCATGGAGCTGAGCCTGGGCACAGAGCTGATCCCGGGCACAGAGCTGAGCCTGGGCACAGAGCTGAGCCAGGGCACGGAGCTGAGCCCGGGCACAGAGCTGATCCCGGGCACGGAGCTGATCCCGGGCACGGAGCTGAGCCTGGGCACGGAGCTGAGCCTGGGCACGGAGCTGATCCCGGGCACGGAGCTGAGCCCGGGCATGGAGCTGATCCTGGGCACGGAGCTGAGCCTGGGCACGGAGCTGAGCTGGGCACAGAGCTGATCCCGGGCACAGAGCTGATCCTGGGCACAGAGCTGATCCCGGGCACAGAGCTGATCCTGGGCACAGAGCTGATCCCGGGCACGGAGCTGAGCTGGGCACAGAGCTGAGCCCGGGCATGGAGCTGATCCCGGGCACGGAGCTGATCCCGGGCACAGAGCTGAGCCCGGGCTCGGGATCCCGGGCTGCTGGTGCAGCCTGCTGAGCGTTTCTCGGGAATTTCCTGGGGATAAAAGTGCACAGAGGCGTTGTGGCCCCCGCAGATCAGACACCGCAGCAGCCACAGCAGGGGAAGTTCCTAAATTACTGCCACGCCAGTGCAGCGTGAACCCAACCAGGAAAGGCTTCAGCCGGCTGTTCCTGGCCTTGTTTTGTCTGGTGGCTTCCTACAAACCCGAGCAAGGAGTCACCAGCTTGTTCCACATCATGGGCTGCTGGCAGCTTCCCAACCATTACCAGCACAGCCTGGATCTCACCCAGTGTCTTTGAGATGAAAGACACTGCAGCACCACTGCACTCACTGGTTTGGGTCCCAGTCCAGCTCCCACTCCAGGCAGTTTCTCTTTTTCCACTGCCTGCAGCTGGAGCTGGGTCTGACATTGCTGCAGCAGACCTGTCTCCAGTCCTGAGCTAGGTGAAATATTGGTAAAATAACACAAAACAACAGACAGGGGTCTGCACCCTGCTATCTGCTGGCATCAGATAAACACCAGCCGTGCAGTCAGGCAAGAGCATGAGGAATTCTGTTTCCTTCCTGGAAACCCTGAGGGTCTTAACTTGGAGCAGGTGACAGGAGCCCAGGAGCTGCTGTCAGCGGGAGGCTGGGGGAGCCTGTCCCTCTTGGCAGAGTGCATGGAAATCACCAGCACAGAAACCTCCCTGCCGGTGGTGCACGTCCTGGTAATAGCACTCACAGTCAGATGTAGGGGGTATGGTCAGATAGAGGGGGTATAATCAGATATAGGGGATATAATCAGATATAGGGGGTATAGTCAGATATAGGGGATACTGCCAGATATAGTCAAATATAGGAGATATGGTCACATATAGGGGATATAGTCAGATACAGGGGATATTGTCAGATATAGGGGATATAGTCAGATATGGGCACAGTCAGATATAGGGGGTATGGTCAGATATAGGGGATATAATCAGATATAGAGGATATTGTCAAATATAGGGGATATAGTCAGATATAGGGGGTATAATCAGATGTAGAGGATACTGGCAGATATAGGGGGTACAGTCAGATATAGGCAGAAAGAATCCTGATTTTTTTGAGGATTAAAAGGGGATCAATGGAGCAGAGTAGCAGCATCCCCCTGTGTGAACCAACTTCCCTCCATCACCATAGCAAGCTCCTCTGCAGGCAGGACGAGGATTAATGGGAAACATATGGGAGGGGAGTCAGGGATCCAGGGCTCGGGACGAGCAGCTGAAGCAAGAGGAGCTGCCTGGAGCCCGTTCAGGAGTGAGCTCAGGGACCAGACATCTGGTGAATGGGGAGTGGGCTGGGTGGGTTTGGTGCTTCCCGCCCTGCCAGGGCAGCACGCCAGCCTGGGGGCAGCATTCCAGCCCCGCCACAGCCAGGGGGTCACTGAGCCCAGCAACATCTCCCACACACCCCCTGTCCTGCCCTCCCGGGTTAAACTGCCATCAAACAGCTCCTCCGTCCTGCCCTCCCGGGTTAAACTGCCATGAAACGGCAGTCAGCAGGACCAGCGAGGGGACAGAGGGGACACGGCGCCTGCTGGGGACTAAAGGCTGTAATGGAGGTGAAGAGAACATTGCTATGGAGCAGGGGGAGAGCTGCTCCCAATCCACAGCCCACAGAACTGGCATGATGGTGACAGAGGGAGAGCTGCTCCCAGTCTAAGCCCTGGTGTGATGGTGACAGAGTGAGAGTTGCCAGGCTGCTGGGCTGGGAGAGGTGTGGCAGGTGTGGCAGATGTGGCAGGTGTGGCAGATGTGGCAGGTGTCACATCTGTCACTGGTGTGGCACTTTCTGGCTTGCTCCAGGCTGTCACTGCTCACCAGAGGAGGATGCTGTGCTGCAGGCACAGGCACAAGGAGTGGGAGGAAGCCCAGAGGGAAGGGGAGCCTCTCCCACCAGGAACATGTGCTTTGTGCCCTCCACTTCTCTGCTCCTCAGCCAGCCACTGAAATGAAAACCATGTGCAGGGGTGGAGCAGGAGGGCAGGGATTTATGGCTTGTTTTATAGGAGATGATATAAAACACTTTTATGTCAAGTTCTCTGTTGTGTTCATTTCCTTTCTCCTTCCCTTGCTGGTTCCTTAGCCACATGCAGGAGAGATCCAGGATAAATCCACCCATGGAATTTCAGTGCCCAGCCCACCCTCTCTGTTAGCATGCCATTTATTGTGGTTTATGGATATAAAACCTGCAGCCAGGGTATGTCTTGGTGCTGTGGGCACGTCAGCCTTGTTGGTTCTGCTGTGCTGAAATGTGCCCTAAATGCCACCTTTTAATCTCAGGATTCCACTGCAGGTTTAACCCCACTGAGACCTGCAGGGCTCACAGTCCAAGGGGGTGAGGCAGCTGAGTGGGGCAGAATTATTTGTGCTTGATGGATCTCTGGGGGTGGCTGTGAGAGCTGGAAACAGCCGCCTGCAGGGGTTGCAGTGTGTGATCTCAGGGTTGCTGGCCGCTGAAAGGAGCAGGTGACTCCGTGGTAAATGCCATTATTTGATGCAGCTCACACTTTGCCCTCTCTGGCTGAAACAACGAGGAAAGGCAAAGGCTGAGAGCGGGTTAAGAGGGAAGGGGAAGCAGCACAAGCAGATTTTAACAAATGAATGACTCTGTCCAAGGCAGCCTGTTGATATATCTCACCCAAAGGGGGCTGAAGGGTGAGCTCATGCTGCTGCTGAAGCACAGCCCCATCCCTCCCAAAGCACAGAGCTGCAGCTCCACCTGCCTGGAACGGAGTCCCAGCAGGGCAGGGTGTCCTGGCAGGGCAGGGCAGAGCAGGGCAGGGCAGAGCAGGGCAGGGCAGAGCAGGGCTGTCCTGGCAGGGCAGAGCAGGGCAGGGCACAGCAGGGCTGTCCTGGCAGGGCAGAGCAGGGCAGGGCTGTCCTGGCAGGGCTGTCCTGGCAGGGCAGGGCAGAGCAGGGCTGTCCTGGCAGGGCAGGGCAGGGCAGGGCTGTCCTGGCAGGGCAGGGCAGGGCAGGGCAGAGCACAGCAGGGCTGTCCTGGCAGGGCTGGGCAGAGCAGGGCTGTCCTGGCAGGGCAGAGCACAGCAGGGCTGTCCTGGCTCTGTGCCTCAGCCTGCCCCAGCCGTCCCCAGCAGCACCCAGTCCTGCCCTGTCCTCAGAGCTCAGCTGGGAGCTCAGGGCATGCTCTACAGACTAAAACCCTTAACTCACCTCAGCATCACTGCAGAGCCCAGGGCTGGGCTGGGGTCCCGCAGGTGCCACAGCTCAGGTGCCTCACAGGCACCTCGGGCCAGCCTGAGCTGCAGCCTGCCCAGTGCTGCCTCTGCCTCTTGTGTTCATCCCAAGGATAAACCCAAAGGAAGCCACCACTGACTAAATTCTGTTGGTTTCTTTGGTGCCAGAGGCCCAGATTGCTGCTCAGGCACTCTGGGGTGTGCCGAGGGGAGCAGCCTGGGCTAAACCTGCCCCTTGGGTGGCTCCATGGGCCATGCAGAGTGCCACCAGGGGCAGGGACGGCTCAGGAGGGGCAGGCAGCAGCAGTGAGTGGATGTGGGGTGCAGGAGGTGTGGGGAAGGGACCAGGTCCCCCTGGGCTGAGCCTGGCTCTGTTTGCTGGCAGCTCCCAGCCCAGGCTGAGCTTGGCTTGCACGGGGAGCTCCTCACTGAGGCTTTCACGGGGCTCCCTGGGACCAGGGGCAGTGGCAGCCCCTTCCCCTGCCTCCTCACCCTGCTGGGAAGCTATTTTACAGTTATGATCTGAAGTCAGTGTTTGGCTGTTGCCAGGTAACAGCTCAAACACGCCTCACCTCGCGGCCTCCCTGCAGCTCCTGAGGCTGGGGAGCAGAGCCGTGCCAGGCGCTGAGGAAATGAGCTTTGCAGCCTCCCCAGCACATCCCGGAGCAGTGCAGAGCTCCAGCAGATTCCTGGGCAGGCAGCTCGTGCAGCTCAGTGCCTGACAGAGCCCAGAGCATCCCCCTCTGCAAGGGCACCAGCCCAGTGCCCCAGTGGGGCAGTGCCCCACTCTGGGAGTGCCACAGCCACACACAGCCCTGCAGGACCCTGCTCCTGAGCCTCGGCACAGAGCTGGCCTCCCAGAGCCCTGCAGGGGCCAAAGGAGCTGCCGTGGCTGCAGTCCTCACTCCCTGGGCTCACAGGAATATTGCCTGGGTGGGGAGGACCTGTCAGGGCTGCTGTCCCTCCTGCAGCCTGCCCCGTGCTCATCTCCCAAGGCCAAGCACAGTCCTGGCACCTTGCTGCCTTTGTGTCGTGACCACAGGTGTGCCTGTCCAAGGCCTGGGGGCTGATCCATGAATCCCCAGGGGCTCCTGGCTGGCAGCTCTGCAGTCTGGAGCCCTGCCTGCTGTCCCCACATCCACAGGCAAGGCACAGCACTCCTGAGCCCGTTCCCTGCTGCTCCTGGAGGGCTGTGGCCAGGGAGGAGCAGTGCTGCAAAGCCCTGGGGCAGCACGAGGGGCAGGGGGGCTCCAGCACGGCCTGGCTGAGGCTGTGGTCTCTGAGGTTTCCCCCATGTCGACACAAGAAGTGTTTATAGCCAGAGCTCCGCTGTGAGCTGTGACCCCCAGCTCTGCCATTTATCCATCGTGAGCTGCCCACAATGTGCCAAGGGTGCTCTCAGCTCCAGGCAAAGCCAGGGTGGGAAGGAGCTCCCACAGCCCCTGGCACAGCTGGCCCAGAGCTCACTGCCCTCCACCAAAACACAAATTGCCAGCCTGGTGCTGCTGGGGGGACGCCCCAGCCTGGCTGAGGCTGTGCTGCAGCTGCAGCAGCCTGCCTTTAGCAGGCAGGGGATGCAGGGTGCCCTCCCTTGCAGCCCAGCTGCAGCAGTGTGGTTTTAGCAGGCAGAGGATGCAGTGTGCCCTCCACTGCAGCCCAGCTGCAGCAGTGTGCCTTTAGCAGGCAGAGGATGCAGGGTGCCCTCCCTTGCAGCCCAGCTGCAGCTGCAGCAGCCCTGGTAGCTCGGTGCCAGCCGGCTGAGCCCGTGCTGTGTGGCACCCCCTGCACTCAGTGGGGCACTGCAGCCCCCCAGGAAGGGGTCAGGGCAGGTATTCCCCCAGGGCTGGGTGCCCAGCAGCCTGGGGCAACAGGAGATTTTCATTTTTTTTCATGGTGTGGCAGGAGCAGAGCAGCCTCTTGCCAGCCCCCCTTTGGAGATCAAACCCTTTGGGGCACTCCTTCGTGCTGGGGGGTGGATCCACTCCTCTCATGAGCCTGGTGCCCAGTGCCAGGTTTAGCCCCAGTCTAGACTTGCAGGGTATTTATAGCCTTGGCACACGGCGTGGCAGCCAGTGGGGTACAAACAGCACTCAGCAGCCATGAGCACAGAGTTATTTCTGCACCAAGGGCTGAGTGCAGGCACCACAGCCCCCAGGGCAGCTGCCACAGCTGGCTGGGCACGGGCACAGCTGCACCATCGCTGCCACTGGGGGTGACAATGGCACACGAGAGCAGGGGGAGCTAAGCCAGCCCTGGCAGCTTTCAGTATTCTGAAATAAATTTGATTTTACCTGTTGCCACAAGGAATGGAAATGAGTGAGCAGCAGCTCAATGGCTCAGCCTGAGATGTAGGCAAACCTCCATTCTGTCACAACAGCAAAAATATCCAAGTTCAGCAGGTGAAGCTCACGGTGAAGCTGTGCTGCCAGCCTGGCACTGAGTGGCAGCAGCTCTCCCACAAGGGTGAGGACTGACTAATTCATGGCACTAACACCAGGCAGGGGCTCTGCTGCCCCTTGAGCACAAGGGACAGAGAGCTGCAGCTGCCCAGGCACGGGGAGTGAGGCATGATGAGCAGTCCACCTCTGCACCTCCCTGCCAGTAATTCAGTTTAATGCAACGTAGGTGCAGCCCACCATTAAACAAGGTTTGGGTGACACTGTCCTGAGCTGACAGTGCAGATAAAGATCTAGCTGGGAAAACAGCAGAATTACAGAATGATTTGTTCCAGAATATTGGCCTGTTTGTGGGTAAAACTGATCTCCTTGATCTCTTGGGCTGAAATGGGATGGAAGCACATTTTTTTGCCTGGGAGCTGGCTCTGGCTCCCTTGTGGAAACCCCATCCACAGGGAAGGCTCAGAAGATGATTTTATTCCCATCCTGGCCTTGGTGCAGGGCTTTGGGTGCTCTCTGGTGTGTTTGCAGTGGCTGAGTGATGTCCCCAGCCCCTGGGAGAAGGACAGCCTGAGGCAGCCTGGCGGGGCAGGATGGAGGCACTGATGGCAGGGTGAAGGAAGTTTCCATGTCAGATCTTCCTCCAGCCCTTCAGGGCGAGGAGTGGCACCTCAGGAGCCGGGACAGGACTCTCTTCCCTCTCCTCTCTTGGGGTTTTGGGTTTCTGCCTCCGGGAGGGCAGAACCGGTTCTGCAGCTCACGAGGGGCAGGGGAGAGTGAGCCTGGGCTCAATAAATCCCATCCGTGTCCTCTGTGTGACTCGTGTGTCACAAAACACCTCAACCTTCCACCCGGAAAGAAATCTTTACAGGCATAATTGGCTCTAATAACAGCTTGCAGAAACACTGCACTTTCTCCTGGGAATCCCACGCACCGGGCAAACATCTGACCTACAAACCTCACCCTGAGCACAGTGCCGCTGTCACTCAGAGATGGATTACCCCGGCAGAAATTCCTGCCCAGATGTTAGCTCATCCCAGGAGTCAGGGAGAGGTCGGGGAGTGCAGCCCTGCGTGCAGGCACTGGGGAGGAGTGGGGATGCCAGGCTGTGCTTTCTGCTGCCCTTTCTGGAGGGACAGGGCACATTGCACAGCCCAGGCACCTGCACACCTGGAAACCTCCTGGCAGAGTCAGGGCTCTGTCACACAGCACAGCCCAGGCACCTGCACACCTGGAAACCTCCTGGCAGAGTCAGGGCTCTGTCACAGCCTCTCCCTGGGAGCCCTGCGCAGCACAAGGCTCCTTTCTGTGATTTAGAGCCTCTGAATTCTGCTGGGCCGTGTCCTGCCTCACGGGGAAGAGGGTTCTGGGTGTTTGCTGGCCCCTCCATCGCTGGAGAGGGGGTTCCTCGTGCTGGCTGTGCAGACAGGGCCCCACAAGGGAGCACTGGGAGGGTGCAAAGAGTTGTCACACACACTGTGCCACTCACAGCAACGTGTCAGGGAAGCTCTGCCCGCAGGAAACTGCATTTCCCACCCCTTGTCTGCCTCACACCCCCCTCCCTTCCCACAGGTGTCTGAGGTTCAACTCCTCTCTCCCCACACTGCTTTCCTCTGCAGTGCCCCTGCCCTTCCCCAGCATGGCAGGGAGTCAGTGGGGTGCAGGCACTGCCCTTGGAGGGGACACTGGCCACTCTGGGGGGACCTCTGCTGTCCTCACAGCTTTGGGACATGAATTCTGGCAGGATGGGGACACTGACCACTCTGGGGGGACCTCTGCTGTCCTCACAGCTTTGGGACATGAATTCTGGCAGGATGGGGACACTGACCACTCTGGGGGACCCTCTGCTGTCCTCACAGCTTTGGGAAGTGCATTCTGGCAGGATGGGGACACTGACCACTCTGGGGGACCCTCTGCTGTCCTCACAGCTTTGGAAAGTGCATTCTGGCAGGATGGGGACACTGACCACTCTGGGGGACCCTCTGCTGTCCTCACAGCTTTGGGAAGTGAATTCTGGCAGGATGGGGACACTGGCCACTCTGGGGGACCCTCTGCTGTCCTCACAGGTTTGGGACATGAATTCTGGCAGGATGGGGACACTGACCACTCTGGGGGGACCTCTGCTGTCCTCACAGGTTTGGGACATGAATTCTGGCAGGATGGGGACACTGACCACTCTGGGGGGACCTCTGCTGTCCTCACAGGTTTGGGAAGTGCACTCTGCCAGGATGGGGACACTGACCACTCTGGGGGGACCCTCTGCTGTCCTCACAGCTTTGGGAAGTGCATTCTGGCAGGACGGGGACGTGCCCGGCCAGAGCTGCCCTTGTGACAGTAATTAGTGTCGTTTGAGCAATAAAGCAGCTACAGGTCACAGCACTGAGTCAGAGCAGCCAGGAGGGAGGGAGGGATGGAAAGTCACAGCACTGAGTGCTCAGGACAGACTGCCCAGGACTGCCAGAGGCAGCAGTGAATCCACGGAGGGCAGGGCTTTGCCACAGCCCATGGGATCCTCAGCTGGAGACAAAATCGAGGCTAGGCCCTCTTTAGGTAGCAGTGAAAAGGCTGAAGGGTCATGATGCTGCTCCCAAAGAGACTGCAGAGAAATGAGTGTTACACAATTGTCCTGTATGGAGAGCCAGGGGCAGGTGAAAGGGAGGGCAGGGCTGTTTTCCCCTGAAGCATCCACACTAGCTGTTCTCAGAAGTTACTGAGCAGAAGACTCAATGACACAAGTTCCTAATATAGCAACTTATATGATCATGGGCTGTGTTTTTAAAAATTTTGAGTCACCCGTTTGTCCACTGCTAATGGTAAAGGTCTTTACTCTGTGGAAACTCTTCCTACTGGAGATTGAACTGACTCAAGGGAACATTTATTTTGGGAGACTGTCCTTTAAAAAGAAAACAGGGTGAAAAAAAAAAACAACTCTGAGCACTATTCAGGTTTATTCACGTCTTGAGTGAACTGCTTCCTGTGCAGACAGAGCAACACAGAAAGCAGGCAACACCCAGGCCAGAGGCACTGTGTCCTGGGGGAGAGCTCTGGCCTGGAATCCAGGAGCCCGTGGCTCAGTTCCCAGCTCTGCCCTGGCCTTTTGCTGCCATTCAGTCAGTTCACTGCCCTGCCTCAGTTTCCCTGCTCTGTGCAGGGTCTGCTCCCGAGCCCTGCTGAGAAGTGTTAAATATCATTTCTTGCCTAATTCAGCCTCATCCCATCCCCTCCCTAATGTGTTTGCTGTGCTTCACTCCCTCTGAAGGACCCTGCACTTCAAACACTTTTCCTTAGAATAAAAGGGGAAAAAAGTAAACTAATAAATAAACAAACCACAGCTCCATCAGCCAGGAAGAAAAAAAAAAAAACCCAAAAAATGCAGACAAAGAGACTTACTTGGCTAGGTGACATCCTGCCCAGCAAATTCCTCAGTGCCCAAGATGCTCTTGTGAACAGAAAGAACAGTTTTGTGTGGGGAGCAGGGGGAGATGGAAACCACACAGAATTAACCCGGGGCAAGGACAGGGGACCCCAACAGGGCCAGTGAGAGGGCAGCCCCCCTTTCTGAGGGGAGCAGGCTGTCTGTCTGTCTGTGTGTGTGTCTGTGTGTCTGCGGCACCCCGAGGTGTGTGGTTTCAGATCCTGTCTGCCCCAGCTCCACCGACACAGAGACAGGGAGGGGAAAGGAGAACAAGCTAAGGCAGAGCCCTCTGAGCAGTCCCAGGGCAGATGTGCCCTGCCCACGCTCAGGTGCCCAGCTGAGGGCTGGAGGTGCCAGGAGCCCCAGCCCCAACCCTCCAGTGGAAATTGCTGCTGCTTTTTTGGGTTGCTTTTCTTTTTTTTCTTTTTTTTTTTTCCTTGAAAACACTACAGGGATGAGCAGTTGAAGGAGTCACCAGCACAGCTCGCTGCCTCTTTAGCAAGGCCTGGTGTTATCCCAGCCAGCAGGGAAAGGGCTGGGTGAGAAGGGCTGCTGGTGCCAGGCCAGCCAGGAGCTCTGGCACAAGGCTGAGAAAGCATCCATGCCTTCACCCTGGCCTGTGAGGAAAGAAAAACCGACAAAAAAAGGAAAAGAGTGGGAAAAAAAATAAGGGAAAGAGGGGGGGAAGAAAGAGAGGAAGAGAGAGGGAGGGAAGAGCAACCCAGCGTGGTTGGAATAACTCAGCTCCCTGCAGCCTGTCCAACGACAGCCCTGGCGGATCATAAAACAGCCTCTCACATCCGTGTGGTTTGTGCTGCTAGGAGACAAGGTACCAAACACACAGCCCCACACCGGCCTCTGCAAAACCCTCTATTCCCCCTCAGACCCAGAGTTCATCCGAAGAATTCCCATCACCTAATTAGAACCGAGTTTTAAAATAATCAAAAATAGTAAAGTAGAAAAAAAAATAAAAATGAATAGCCCCTTTCCTTTCTTCGCCCCCTTTTTGTGATTTTACTTACCATAAAAGCTGAAAAGCACCTTCCTGGCTCTTTTCCAGGCAGAGTTTCAGAGTTTCAGGTCTGAACTCCTGAGCACATTTGGAGGCTCCATCACTCCCCTCTGGGCTGCACCCCGTTCTCCTGCCTCCCCTCTGCAGCACAAGGAGCCCTCAGCTGCTGCCTGCACTGGCAGGGCTCTTTTTCTGCCCAGAGAACGGGACAGACATTTTTCTAGAAGAGTGAAAACCCCAACATCCAAGCCTTTGCATGTCAGGGAAAAAAACTCCAAATCTTTTCCTTGCCTCAGTGAAAAAGGTCAGGGCTGTCTCACACTTATTCCAGGTTTATCTGCCAGGCATTTCAGTCCTGAGCAGGGCTCTTCTCCTGGATTGTGCAGCCTGTAGCCCAGCAAATGATGCTGAACCAGTTTTCTGCCCTCGTGGTGCCAGAGCTGCAGCACAGAAAACTTTGGGTTTTCTAACAAATTCCTTGAGACCCTGAGGCCAAAGAAAGGGCCCTGCAGAGCCCAGGGGTGCTCAGAAAATGAACATTCTGCTCCCCAAATGCTGCTGGGGGGAAGGGAACCCCTTGCCAGGGCTGGTTTTTGGCAGCCCAGGGCCAGGGGAGCACCCCAGCCCCTGGAGGTGGATGCTGAGGAAGTTGTGCATCCTCTGGGAGAGGCGAGAGAAAACAAAGGGCAGCCTTTGCAAGCACTCTTGGTGTGTGCACACTCTTCCAAGAGACCCTTTCTGCTGGCTTTTGGCTCTGTGTCTGATGCTGCTGGCCAGAAAGGAGCTTGGGAGCAGGAATTCGGGGATTTCTTAAAAATTACAGTCTTGGAAACATGCTGAAATGTTGACATTTCCCACCAAGTGAAAGTTTTGGTTTCTTTTTTTGGTCAGGATCCATCAAACTCTATCATTTTTCTTCTTCTAAAATAATGTCCATATTCAATATGATTGTATGAGCATGAGTCTTCCAGTGTTTAAAATATTTTAAGTATTTTAATATTCTAAATATTTAATATTTAATATCCATATACAATATGATTGTATGAGCATGAGTTTTCCAGTGTTTAAAATATTTTAAGTATTTTAATATTCTAAATATTTAATATTTAATATCCATACACAATATGATTGTATGAGCATGAGTTTTCCAGTGTTTAAAAGGGAACATGAAAAGAGAAGGAAGGAAAAAAAAAAACAAACCAGATCTAAAGGCCCAAGATTGTTTTTATTTATGATCACGTTCATGGGCCACTCTTTGTCTAGACTGCTGGTATCAGCATCTGAAGCTGTCCTGGCATCTAAAATACCATTTATTTACAGGGGAAATAAAGCCCTGGATTAAAGAGTCCATGACAATAACCTGGGAACTGACACGGGGCCCAAGGAGACCAAAGGCAACGAGATCTGGGGCAGGCATCTTCATCTGCCTTGGCTGCAGGGATGTTTGCTGAGGAAACAAAACAAAACAAAACAAAACAAAACAAAACAAAACAAAACAAAACAAAACAAAATAAAACAACTTCCCCTTCCCAGTGAGAGCCCCCCTCTCCAAAATTATTTGGCTTCAGGAGAGTTTCCTTTTGCTTTTCTCCTCCCAGTTTGTTTGATGCTTTGAGCGTTTCCCCAGCCTCCACCCCGAGGAGTGTCTGTGGGAGTGGGGTGGAGAGGGGCAGCTCCTGCTGCCAGGGATGGGGCTCTCAGCTGCTCCGTGTCCCTGCACACACACTCTCAAGGCTCAGGGCCTCCAGGTTTGCTCCACTGGTGCCTGGTGTGGGGTTTTCTCATCTGGCAGACCCTAAATGAACGGGTCATACTCAATTAAACCACCAATTACAGCTGCTAGTCCCATTTTAGCACTTCGTCCAAGGAAATCTGCCTTTTTAATCTAGTGCAGACAGCAAAGAGTGAAACAAAAGGTCAGTGCTAGCTTAGGAGGAGGGTTTAAAGCAGGAGACAGCAAAAATGTCACTGTATTTAGGTGCTTTCTCTTTAAAAATCAGCACTTCCAGCCCTATGGAACAGCCTGGAAACAAAGCTGTGTGTTGGTGGCACACCTGGAGCAGGCACAGAGCTCACACTCAGCTCTAAACCTCAGTCAATACCCATGCCAGCCGGGAGATCTCCTTCCCTGAGTGCCTTCTTTAGGGGCTTTTATAGTGCAGGGGCACCCAGCACACAGCCTGGGGGATGCTGAGCCTCCTTTCCTCTCTCCCCGCATCCCTGGAGCCACAGGGGAGCAGCCCAGCCTGCTCCCAGTGGGAGAGGCTGCGCTGGTGAGGTCAGAGTCTGAAGAGACAAATCCCAAGGGGCAGAGAGAAAAGGATGTTTTCTTTTCCGCTGGACAGAACACAACTTCTCTGGCAGGCCCAGGCAGGACAGCCTGTCCACTTTGGCAGCACCCCGCACGCCCGGACGTACACAAGTGTGTTTTTACATGCAGCCTGCCTCGATTACTCAATCTCCCTCCAGGAGGAATTTGGCAGCAAAGAAATCTGAGAGAGAATTCAGGAACGGCGCGGTCTGCAGCGTGCTGCCTCCCCCCACAGCTCCCTGCAGCTCTGGGAGCCCCTGGGCGCTGGGAGGGCACCCACAGAGACCCCTGGGTGAGCCCACAGAGACCCCTGGGTGCACCCACAGAGACCCCTGGGTGCACCCACAGAGACCCCTGGGTGAGCCCACAGAGACCCCTGGGTGAGCCCACAGGAAATCCTGGGTGCTGCTGACCATCCTGCACCCACAGAGACCCCTGGGTGCTGAGCCCACCCTGCACCCACAGGAGATCCTGGGTGAGCCCACAGGAGATTCCCCTGGGTGCTCAGCTCATCCTGCACCCAAAGGAGATTCCTCTGGGTGCTGAGCCCTGGCTGAGCCCACCCTGCACCCACAGGAAATCCCTGGGTGCACCCACAGGAGATTCCCTGGGTGCTGAGCCCACCCTGCACCCACAGGAGACCCCTGGGTGCTAAGCCCTGGCTGAGCCCACCCTGCACCCACAGGTGATCCCTGGCTGTACCCACAGGAGATTCCCTGGGTGCTGAACCCATCCTGCACCCAGAGGAGACCCTTGGGTGCACCCACAGGAGATCCCTGGGTGCTGAGCCCTGGCTGAGCCCACCCTGCACCCACAGGAAATCCCTGGGTGCACCCACAGGAGATTCCCTAGGTGCTGAGCCCACCCTGCACCCACAGGAGACCCCTGGGTGCTGAGCCCTGGCTGAGCCCACCCTGAACCCACAGGAGACCCCTGGGTGAGCCCACAGGAGAATCCCCTGGGTGCTGAGCCCACCCTGCACCCACAGGAGACCCCTGGGTGCTGAGCCCTGGCTGAGCCCACCCTGCACCCACAGACCTTCACCAGCAGCTCAGAGCACTCCCCCAGCCCCAAGGCCCAACCCTCCCCACCCCAGGTGTGATCCTGAGCCTTTGCCAAAGGCATCTGGGAAAGGCTTCACGTGTCACAGGCTTTTCCTGACCAGCAATCCTCTTGCATCCTGGCTGCTCCCAGAGTTAGGGCTGCTCTTCCATCCCCTCCTGAAAACACTAACACCCATCTGGGTGTTTAATGCCTTAAAACTGCAGGTTAAACTGGCTGGAAATGAATCACAGCTTGTCCTGGGATTCTCATGCTTGTTTAGGTTGCAAACACCCCACCCGTTTGACCACAATATTGTTTTATTTGCCTTTGCTGTTTGCAGAGAAAGATACACCCCTTGTGCCTACCCAAAAGTTCCTGTGATTAGTGCCAGTGCCAGGCAACCTGAGGGGGAAAACAAGTTTATCCCAGTGAGGGCCGTGCTCAGCCTTGGCTGTGGAGCTCAAAACACAGCTGGCAAACACGGGCACAAGAAGAGGCAGAGCTGAAGCTGTGTGCTTTAACACTGTGGGGATACTTCTACAGTAAGTGTGTCCCTCACCTATGCCTTTGCTTGAAGTTTAAACTCTGCTTTTTTCTTTTCTTCTTTTTTCCTTCTCCTTAAACTCTAGTTGCTAATCAGTGCTTTGAATTAAGGGCTCTGTTGGTAAGTTTTATTTGTAGGAATCAAAATTTCCAAACAGAACTTCAAAGAAAAATAAAAGCAAGTTTATTTTTATTTATTTTGAGAGATTGTAAAGGTAGGAGCTACCTGACTCAAAACACGCAATTTGTAAAAGTGATTATTTTGTACTCATATGTGCCTGCTGCACAGGATGCCCATTGCAGGGCCAAGGCCTGCCAGCCTCCCCAGCAGTGCCTGGGCTCAGGATGCAGCTCCCCAGGGATGCTCCTGCTTGCATTTCCCTGGTTTTTAGTGCAAACAAACCAGTCAGATTGAACCTGAAGGATCACCTTCCTTCCCACAAGAAGGGTCCTGTCACACAGCTCCTCACCTTGGAAGAGGCAGCTGGCATCTGTGAGGGCATCCATGGGGAGCATCAGTGTTCACCCAGGTGGGATGCACCACCCTGAGTGGCCAGCCTCGGGTTCTCCTGTACAGTCAGTTCTGAATTTCATTTCTGGCATCCTCTAAACCTAAGTGCCACTGCTGTGACTTCCAGCAGAGTTTCAGCCAGCTTTGTTTTAGCAGCATTTCACAAAGGGCACAGGTGGAACACCCCACAGCTCCCTGCTGGGAGATTCCCTGGTGTCACCAAACACCAGCAAGGACTGCAGAAACCCTGAAATCTCTGCACCCCCTGTACCAGCTCAGAGTGAAAAACGGCCAAGTGTCAGCCCCAGAGATGGAATTTCCTCACTCGCCTGTTCCTGTGTTCCCCTGGGTTTCCATGTAGCTGATTAAACAAAGCAAACCTGTAGAGAAAGAGAAGGTTGGACATGATGAACTGCCTCTGCTGGTCATGTGTGCAACCCACCCAGTCTAGACAGTTTGAAAAATACAGATCACATGTAGGAGGAACAGCTGGTACTCCTCAAGCCTCTCTGCTGGACCCCAAATTTAGTAGAAACAGACCTTATCAATATTGGGTGGTTCTCTCCCACAGAAAACATCCAGCCTGTGGCAGGAAATGAATGCTGCTTTGGTGGATTTTACCTGCAGCCCACCAGGAAGTTCTGCACTCTCAAAGGTCCTGTTTTGAGAAAAGTGAAAAAAGAACAAAAAGTTCAGGCCCGTTTCCATTGTGGGAAACCTTCAATTTTTTCATAAAAGGAAAAAGGAAATAAAAATCAATAGTGGGGCAGAAGCACAGAAAGCCCCTAAACAGGATGGAAATGGGGCTGCTCCCAGTTAACAGATTTCACACCAACAGTGTCCCGAGGCCAGGCAAACACCAAGGAAATCCCAAGGTCCTCCCTGTCCAGCAGGTATCTCTCTGCTGCTGGAGTCAGATTTGTCTCAGCTCAGAAAAAAACACAAAGCTCCTTGCCCCACTTCATTGTGTTTGAGAATTCATCATCCCTCTGGTGGCGGAATAAGATTTATAACCCAGCTAAGCTCCAGCCCCAGAGGCTGCCCTGGGCTGTGGCTGCTCCCCAGGGGCTGGGTGCTTTTATTCCAGACTGTAAATCCCCTGGGCTGTACATCAGGAATGTGCTGCTCTGTGCTGGCCCCAGCACAGCTGGCACTGCCAGGGAAATGCCCACATTGGCACCTGCCCGTGCCAGGGTGGGACAGCAGCCCCCAGGAGCAGCATGCACAGGGCAGCCCCAGCAAAACTGGGAAGAAAAGTGTAAAACACGAGGCAGACAGAACATCTGGCAGCTGCCTGGAATGGTTTTCTGTCTGAAGGGCAGACAAGTTCCGAATGAAAACACGTGCAAAGGCAGGCTGGGTGCTGCAGTGTGTTTTGTGCAAGCACTGAATGGGTTTTGCTCCTTTTTTGTAAGCCAAAAGGGCTGTGCTTTGGGTTAGGTTCGTAATTTTAATAAACTTTACCAAATAAATCACTGTATTTCCTTCTCCAGTCAAACGCAACTTTGGCATAAGAGCAACAGCGTGAGCTCTGCATAGGAAGCGTGTGGGAGAGCAGGGCAGGGTGCTAGGAGCTGGCTTCCATAATTGCCTTACCTTCTGCAGGAGAAAAGGTGAGACTGCCAGAACGAGTTCTCAAAAGCGTGACGCACGTTCCTTCGAGTTCCCACATCCAGGCCCGGGGCAGGGAACACTGCCTGGATACTGGCAGAGGGCTCGGCAGGCCCTGGCTCCGTCAGGGAAGGTGTTTGAGCTCAGACATGAACCCTGTCCTGCAGACAGAGCAGAGAGCTGGCAGCTCCTGCCCCCTCCCAGCGCTGCTGTGCTGGCACGGGCACAGCTCTGGGCAGGAGCGTGGGGCTGCCAGCCAGGGTGGCACGTCCTCACCAGCTCCTCCACTGAACACTTCTCCTTTGGCACGCTTTTCTGGGCACAAATCCCTCCACAAAACCCCCAGGAGGGAACCAAGGCTGCTCCAGTGCCCGTGCCAAAGCTCTGAGCGTGGTTCCAGCACTGCTGCAGCACGGGCAGGCAGCTCTCAGGGCCAGCAGCCTCCCAAAAAGGCAGGAGCAGCTCCATGTGCTAACCCTGGTGAGTCAGCACGGGAGGAGGAGGAGGATGCTGGCAGGGCAGCAGGGGTGCCTTTCAGGCACTCCTGACACAAGCAGAGCCTGCAGCTTTTCCTGCTCCTCACAAAGTGCCTGCCAGGGCTGGGGTGGGGGCACAGCAGAGCCCCACTGATTTATTAGGGGCTGCTGATCTGTGATATCATTTGTTGATCCCACCAGGGCCAAGCCCCAGCTCATGACTTCCTCCCCTGTTGCCATGGCTCTGTACATAAACAGGGCAGGCTCCCAGCCCCGAGCAGGTCATTTGTTTCAAATATTCCATGCAGCTGGAACACGAGCCTGTTTGGGTGTCTGGAGCTGAGCATGAACTAATTCCTCAGCCCTGTGCACCCTGCAGCCACTCCCAGCCACTCTCCCTGGGCAGAGCCAGGCACAAAGGCAGAGCTGCAGAGAGCACAGCTGGCACCCCTGCCTTTGCTGCAGCCAGGAGCTGCAAACCCTCGTTACCGTGTGGTTTTACACAGGTAAGACACCCAAAATTAAAAAAATAAAATAAAATCTTGTCCTGACTGGAGACAAGGGGCAAGAAAGCACTTGTCTTTTTGTCTTTTTTTGGGCCTCCCTCCCCAGCACCCACGGGGCACCCTCAGGCTCTCACACGCTGCAGTGTGAACTGAGTAAAAGATTTGGCTTCCTCACACAAGGTGGCTGCAGGGAGGACAGGAGGAGGACGTGGAGCCTTCATCACCGTGGGCAAAGGCAGCAGCAGAGCTGGAGAGGCTGAGCCTGGGTGCTGGCACAACCTGGGAGCCTCCTGCCCTGCCCAGCAGCAGGCAAGCAGTGCCAAACCAGCTGAAAACAAAGCCAGCAGGAACCCAGGGCTGCCTGCTCACAGGGCACCCCAGCTCCACCTCGGAGGCACCCAGGGCAGCTGCCCACTCTCAGCCTGTGCCCACCTTACCCGCCTTTCAGCTGCCAGGTGTGGGCTGTTATCCCCAAGCAGAGACAAAGCCGTGGCAGCCCCTGCTCTGCCTGTCTGGGCAGGCTCCTGGGGAATAAATGGAATAAGTCCTCGTGTAGAAACAGAGTCCAAAGAACTCCGATCAGTTCATGCAAACAAAACCCACCACAAGTAATATTTAATAAAGTTTATTAGGTTACTGAGTGCTATCTACAGTCATAAAATAGAAAGGATTCTGAACTGTACAGAGTCATGTCCTGGTGAAGTGAGGAGAGATGGAAATGAGGGAGCACAAAGAGCATCAGGAGTAGGGAGAACACAGCTACTTCCCTGGAGTTCTGGAAGACACTGGTTCCAGTTGAAGGCAACCAAGCAGGGCTCCACACACACTGAATTTTGTGTCCCACCCTGCAACAGAAACTAGTACAAACCCCTACGTTGAAAAAAAACCTCATAGAATATTAGAATAAAAAAAGGGGCACATCACACCCCACCCAGTCTTGGCACCAACTCTGTGCTTTAAAAAATATACTATGCAAGTAGTTTATTTTCAAAAAGGTACCCTACAGCAGCTGTTTAAAACATGTTCTTATACATACACCCCACATATATATATTAACATTTTCAACAACTAAACTCATTTGTACCTACACAAAACTGAAGGGATAACTCAAAAGCAAAACCAAAACAATCACACAAACATTTTTCAAGAAAAAAACCACAAAGAAATGTGCAAAATAACCCCAGAAAGGCAGCATAGTAACCTGTGGAGAGGTGAAGAGAGCAGCTCCTGCTGACAAAGGAGTGGCATCCTCTCTCCCTGGCTACTGAGGATCTATTTGGGATGTGCTGATTTTGCCTGAATTGCTTGTCCTGTTTATTGCAGCCCTCTCCTGCTCCCTGGAGAGGCTCAGTTTCTGCCTGCAGATCACCTCTGGCTGTCTGCTCCCGGGATTGCTCCTCAGCTGGGGGCCAGCCCCACCAGCAGGGCAGAGCCCCTCCTGCTGCAGAGCCGGGATTAGGCTGGTCTAGGACAGAGCAGAGCCTGGCTGGGATGAATTGGAGCAGCTTATCGAGGAGAGAATCCCTGGCAGTGCCCTCAGAGAACCTGAGCATTGCTCTGAAGCCTCAGGTGGGGCAGAGCTCAGGGGCCAGGGCCTGCAGCTGTGCCAGCTGTGTGCCAGCTGTGTGCCAGCTGTGTGCCAGCTCACACAGTGCCACCCTGGCGCTCAGGTCTGTCCTCCCCTGTCCCACACCAGCCCCAGAGCAAAAGCTGCAGCTTCCAGTCAGGAAGGAGGCGTGTGGGGACACAGCCTGACCCAAAATCAGCTGTCAAACCCACGGGGGGAGGCAGAGCAGAGCAGGAGCAGGACGAGCACTGAAGCAGGAGGCACAGCCTGTGCCACAGCAGCACAGCAAGGTGACAGTCCCAGCACAGATACAGACATCAACACAACCACCTTCTCCAAATGAAGGAGTGTCTGGTGGAGGAAGGGCTCTTGGTTTTGGTGTTTCAGGGCTTGGGGATGTACTTTTTATTTTTTGGCTTTTAAGAAGTCATCAATTAATTCTTTATGGCATTCCAGACTCTTTCCAACTCTGCTGGCCATCCTGAGCCTTTCCATTCTCTTAACACTTCTACTCCTAATGCCTCCTCTTCCCCCAAATTGTCTTAATTTTTACTTTTATTATTATTCTTTTACCACCATCCTTCCCTTTAGCTGCTCCAGAAGAACCATTCCCCCAAGGCAGAGAGGCAGCACAGCCTCCTCTCAGGAGGAGAGGGGAGCACAGAGCCTCTGTAAATGTTCCTTTTGTGAGTGTGCTGGGGAAGGGACTCCCGAGGAGCAGAGCACCCAGCTGTGGAGCCAGGGCTGCCCCAGGCTGGCCAGGGAGGCACGGGGGCTGCAGCAGGGCACGATCCTCTGGCCAGGCAGCTGCAGCAGCAGGAGAGCCCAGGGCTCCACGCCTCGCTTCCACCTCTGTCCCGCAGCACGGGGTCACTGGTACAGCAGGTAGCTCTTGAGGGAGGCTGGCAGGGGCAGCCTGGGGATCTCAGCCAGCCTGTCCTTGCCCAGGGCGAGCCTCACGGCCCGCCGGCACAAGTCCATCAGGGGCAGGGGTTCAGCTGGGGAGAGAGGGACGAGACGTTACCAGCCCTGCAGGGGCACGCTCACCTGGCACAGGGTGCACACTCACCTGGCACAGGGTGCACACTCACACACTCACCCTGCTGCTTCTACACACAGGGAACTCTGAGCACCTGGAACGAGGTGCACACTCACCTGGCACAAGGTGCACACTCACACACTCACCCTGCTGCTTCTACACACAGGGAACTCTGAGCACCTGGAACGAGGTGCACACTCACCTGGCACCTGGCACAAGGTGGCACAAGGTGCACACTCACCTGGCACAAGGTGCACACTCACACACTCACCCTGCTGCTTCTACACACAGGGAACTCTGAGCACCTGGAACGAGGTGCACACTCATCCTCCTCTTCTAAACCCAGGGAACTCTGAGCAGGAGCACTGCACACCTGGCACAAGGTGCACACTCACCTGGCACCTGCTGCCTCTACACCCAGGGAACTCTGAGCAAGAGTACTTAACACTTGGAATGAGGTGCACACTCACCTGCTGCTTCTAAACCCCAGAGAACTCTGAGCAGGAGCACTGCACACCTGTAACGAGGTGCACACTGACCCTGCTGCTCCTAAACCCCTTCAGGGAGCTCTGAGCAGGAGCACTGCACACCTGGCAGGTCTGCAGCACCTCAGCCATGCAGGTGAAGCTCACCCAGCAGGGCACGAGGTGTCTGCAGGCCACTTCAGCCACGGGTGTGAATGAAACAAGCCTCCAGTTCCAGCTGGAAGTTCCTCCTCTGCAATTCCAGTCGTTCCACTCAGAGCACATCTTCTAGCCCACGCCTCCCACTGCAGTGCCCAGGAACTTCTGTGAGAGTCACCCAAGGAAAAGGCTGCAGCAGCAGAGCCCCACGGGCCTGGGTGCCCAGAAAGCAGCATGATTTATCTCCCCCAGGAGGGGAACAGCTGCCAGCCCCTCCACTTACACTGCACAGCTCCCCAGGACAACAAAGCCATCTGTCAGAGCTCCAGGTGCTGCTGCACCCTGGCACTTCCAGCAGAGCAGTCCCTGCAGTGTCACAGACCTGGGGAGGATACAAGCCCTTGGCTATCTTTTTCTGCATCCTGTACTTAAAACCCTGAACAAGATAATACAAGTTTTTCAGGAATGGCACACGGGGCCCTTGGCTGCTGAGGAGTCACTCACAGCACAGGGGGACTGAGGTCAAAGCCAGAGCTAAAACACCCCAGCTGCACAGGAGGAAAACCCACGTTGGCTCCTCACTGCTGAGCCTGTCAAGCTCACCCCGAGGGGCTCGTCCTGCCCCCAGAGAGGGCTGACACATCCCAAAGCAGGTACCTGCCCATCCTCCTGTGGCCTGAGGGCTCTGCTGCTCCACTGGGGAGCTTCCTTTGCTCTCAGACACCTGCAGGCAGCCACAGGTGAGCTGGGCTGAGGAGCTGCAGCTCCCAGCAGCTTTGCTAGAGCTCCAGCTCCACAGCACACGAACCTGAGCGCTCACACAGCTTGCCAAGCCCACAGTTCTGTGTCACAGCCCCTTACCCTGCTGGCCCTGCACAGGGACAGGCTCTGCTCCTCTCTGCCCTGGCTGGACACTCCTCAGAGCCCACGGCTGGCAGCACTGCCCTGGCACTGCCCAGGGCAGCTCCTGCTGAAAGCACTGGGGCACAGACTGGCTGCATTCAGAGCCTGCCCCAGTTCTGCCTGCCCTGCACAGGCACAGAGCCACTGCCCAGCACCCCCAGGACAAGGGCCTGACCCCCAGGGCCTCTGGATATCCACAGAACAATCACATTGCAGTCCAGTGGCCTCAAAAGGAGAGGCTCCTCCACAGAGATTCAGGATTGTCCCCACCTAGAAAGCACACAGACACACACACACATGTGACCTGCTTCCATTCACAAGCAGCACAAGCACTGGGCAGTGCTGCTCTGAACGCTCAGAGTGCTCAGAGCCAGACACCTTCCTTCCCTCTGTGCCAGAGCAGCATCCCTCAGGGCTGGCCTGCTGCCCACGGTTCACTCTCAGCTCAGGGCTCTCCACTCCTGGGGGTGGCCCTGCCTGGTGGGAGCAGCTCTGTGCCAGCAGCTCTGTGCCAGCAGCTCCACTCTCGCTGCATTGGAGCGCAGCTGCAGCTTTGGGCTGGGCCCTGCAGCACAGCCTGGTTCCTGGGGCTGCTGACATCCCTGAACTGCTGGGGCAGAAGGAGCTGGGCTTCCTCTGGGTGTGAAAGTGCTCTGCCAAGAGCTCTCTGTTTGGTCCTGCAGAGTTGGAGTGCATTTCCCAAATGCAGATTTCGCTCCTGCCCCTTTGCAAGACTCTCCTGTGCCAGCCTGATTTCTGGTGGCAGCTCTGTGGCACTCAGGGCTCACCAGTGCTGGACACCTCCAGCACAAACAGAAGAGCCCAGCATGCTACAGCCCTTGAGCAGACACTGTTCTGGAATGCAGGGGAAACTTCTCTTCATACCAATACTGCCAAATTTATTTCACTAGCGACATAAATCCAGATTTTAATCCACTTCCTTCACCTCTCTCCTCCACCCTACCCAGAGGACTGAGTCACAGTCTGGCCCCATGGGAACTTCTGACTATGAGAGATAACAGACTTTAGCACATTTGGACAGCCAAATTTATTACTAAGCTGAGCTAGAGATGGATGTGCCTGCTAGTGAAGGGCCTGGCGTGCAAGCTGGGCTGACGACAGCAGCCAGCCCCTGCTAGAAACGAGCACACCCTGCTCTGACAGAGGCAGGGCAGGGAGCTGCTCTTCTGAAAGATGGAAAATGTTCCCGATTTCTCAGATGGGAAGATCTGTCCCTGTCCTTGCCTGCAAGGGTTCTGAAAGATGGAAAACGTTCCTGTTTTCTCAGATGGGAAGATCTCTCCCTGTTCTTGCCTGCAAGGGATTTTAAACATCCCCTCCAAGGAACGGGATTGTCTCAGAGAGTGTTTTCTGCAAAGAGCCACCAGGATCCCAGTGCCAGCAACGCAACTGTCAGAGGAAGATCCCTGCTGCTCTTCTGGCAGCAATGCAAGGCTCCCCATCTCTAGCTGCACAAGTGGCATCACCTCCTCCCAGCAAACCACCTCCCCAGCCCCGCGGATCGCCCTGCTGGCAGCACAGCCGTGCAGCCAGACACTCTGTGCACCCCCAGAGCAGCACCAGCAGTGCTGCTGCTGCTGCCAGCCACGGCCAGCCCTCCAGCACCAGCAAAGCCCTGCCAGTTTGCCCAGTTTGCCCAGCAGGGCTGATACTCACGGTCCAGCCCGTTCAGGTAGCACATGCGGATCTCGCAGTGGCCCCACACGGCGCTCACCACCGGGTACAGCTTCTTGCCCTTGAGGCCCCGGAAGGCCACCCCCATGTACTGCCCGTCCACGATGAAGCTCAGCGTGCCGTCGTCCATGTCCAGCACCACCAGGAAGGAGTCGGGCACGATGAACGTCTCGTCGGGCTCCAGGAAGGCGGGGTAGGTTTTGCTGGGCTGGTTCTTGCCGTCGTGGTAGAGCCTGTTGCGGCCCAGGTCCCAGCCCCAGGACTCGTGGTTGTTGCCCACCAGGGTGGTGTAGCCCACGGAGTGCAGGGGGGCCTCGGCCGTGGCCACCCCCACCACGGCGTGCGTGCCGCGCTGGCGCATGGCCCAGGTGATCTGCCACACGTGCAGCCCCCGCGTGTAGCCCACCTTGCCGCGGATGGCGTCGGTGCTCTGGGCCACCGGGTGCCGGTGGAACATCAGCTTGTCGTCCTCCTTGACGAAGACGTTGAGCGAGCGGTCGTTGTTGTTCCACGAGTGCAGCAGCTGCACCTCGTAGGACACCGGGGGCATGTCCAGCAGCAGGTCCAGCCGGGTGGGCTTGCTGTAGTCCAGCCCCTGGAGCTCCTGCTTCAGCGGCCTGTACACGGGGTCCCTCATGTCCACAGTCTTTATGCCACCCGTGACCTTCTGACCCATGGCGCGGCCTGGCCTGGCCTCCTCACGGGCTCATGGATTTACCTGGCAGCTCCTGCTGTCATCCAGCCCTGCGGAAAAGGGTGCCAGGAGGCTCTGGCAAGGTGTGCACCGCTCAGGATTGCCTAATGGACGGAAAGGAAAACAGGAGACGGGTTAAACATTAGCACACCCAGCCCCGTGCGCCACATCCGCAGAGCACAGCGTTCGTCTGCTCATCCCAACAATGAACAGATTCCACCACCCAGGCAAGCTGCACACACCGCTGCAGGGCTGAGGGGACAATTCTCTGCAGCCAGAGCTGTGCTGAGTACCTCGGGGGGCTGACTGCAAGTCCAGGGCAGCAGACACAGGCTGCTGGGGGACACTCATCCCAGCAGCCCCGGGCCCCTCCAAACCCTGCAGCCAAGGGCAGATAAACCTTTGCCTGGCTCGTCCCGAGTGAGCGGCTTCTCTTCTCCAGGAGGGAGAAAAATCCCCAGTTTCAGCTGCAGAGCCCAGGGGGAGGAGCAAGGTCCTTCTCACAGTGGAGCAGTTTCCCTTCCAGAGTGCAGAGAAGCCTCTGAGACGTCCAAGCCAGCTTGGCCAGGGATCCTTGCTCACTCTGCACCTCTCCCCCAGCACTGCATCCACTCAAGTGTCTGCTCTTACTCAGCAACACAAACAGCCCTCTGTCACACAGCTGCCAAACTGGGGGCAGCTATTAGGAGAATTAGAAGTGGGAGGGGTGCAAACGAGCTTTCTAAGAAAAAAAAGTGTTATTTTAACATTTCCTGAAGTGAGGCAATCATGCAGCGCTCCTGCCAGCTACAGTCACAACACTTACTCACAAGCAAGGACCTCATCTGGCATAGAAAACAGAGCATGAATCAGATCTGGTTTAAAAATAAGATTACTGGACATCAGCAAGGCTCCAGCTAGGAGGTGAACAGGGAAGGCTCTGGGTTAGGGGTGACTTCAGCAGCCTCCCCACAGGTTTTCAGTACCATTGGAACAGTGAGAGAAATCCCAATTCTTCAATAACAAGAGACAAGACTATTTTTTCTTTCCTTACCCACTCTTTAAAAAAATCATGAATGGCGAGGAAAATGCCTGAGATTCTTTAAAAGTCACATCCCAAAGCACAGGCTGCAGCACAGATATTTCAAACTATTCAGGGACCTGAGATGTTGGGCCCTGAGACAGAAGATGCCATTTCAATAGGCCCAACCATGCTGAGATGCCCACCACATCCTGGAAGTTAAATAAACACCATCCCCAACACCCAAACAAATCCTGGACCTGTAAGCCAGCTGGTCAGCAGCTGCAGACAAGCAATAACAAAGGAGGGCAGCCAGGGGTGCCAGGGATGGCTGAGCTGCTGTGCCCCACGGGTTTCCCTGGCTCACAGCCCCTCAGGTGACAAGGAGCAGCCCCATCTCCAAGCCAGGCATGCCAAGAGCAAGCCAAACCAGCCCTCAGCTGGGGACGTTAGTGCTGGGATTAAAAAAGCAGGGATTTCTGAGAGATTCAGTGCAGGCTCTTTGCTCAGGCTGGGAAGAATCCAGGCACAAGCACCAGGTGAACTCCCTGGCATCCCAAGGCCCGAGGCACATGGACAAAAAAAAAAGCTGTCAACAAGGGACTGGCAAGGCACACGTGGAAGTCCACAGGCAAATTCAGCTGTTGGAATTTTGATTAGGATAAGGGAACAAAACATTGGCAGAGGGAGGAGAGGCAGAGATTTCCTGTGCAGTACATGTGAGAACACAAGAAGCAAAACAAAGCAGACTGCAGGAGTACTGGTGCAGACCTCTTTGAAGCACAAAACACTCAGGAGAAGCAAGGGAACACAACTGTGCTCTTCACTAGCAAAACAATGCCCGGTTCATTGTGGCTTTTTGCCTTTTGCCAACAGAAGCTTCAGGATATTCCTCTGAGGCTGCTGCAGCAGAAGGGGAATCACAGGAGAGACAGGATCACCCCAGGAGCAGGTTTCAAACACAGGCACCACTCATCCCCTACACTGGTCAGGAGCCTGTCCCAGGCACTGCTCAGCAGAGGAAAATGGCCAGAATAAGGAGAAAGGGGTGAAGAAAGGTGAAATATTGAAACAGAGGGGTGGGTCAGAGTGAGAGCAGGGCAGGCACAGCCCATGCCAGCACCGAGTGCAACACAGCTCCTGGGCAGGGCAAGGCAACAATCCCTGCTCACAGCTGGCACTGCAGAGTGGCACCTTGCCCTGCAGCCAGGAGCACAAAGATGCCCCCATCTCTCAGAAGGAAAAGCCTCTTCATGCACAACGCAATGCAGGCACTCTCCTGCAGGGAGGGAGACAAAGGCCAGTCCTGTGAAATGAATGGATTCACGCCCTGGGCAGCTGCACAGGAGACACAGCCAGCCATAAATGAGAAGATATGCTGGGGAATGAGCTGCTTCAAAGGCTTGGAGCTGCTGCAGGTTTAAGTGCAAATGTAAACACTGAAAGTGCTTTTATCTGTCTTATCAACAGCTCAGGCTTGCTTCAGCTCTGCTCTGCTTTGCCAGCACCAGCTCATCCCCACATGCACTCCTGCTCCCATGCTATTTTCAGCTCCATTGTTAACCTTCTGGGCTTAAACACCAGGGAGTGAAATCCTACGGCTGCCTCAGAGAAAAGGATCCACTGCAATTTTCAGCCAGAATTAGACCTCCCTTCCATTCAGGTGCTCAGAGCAAGCTCCGTTTGCCATACTAGAAGGAAATGCCAGGCTCCAAAACAACTGCTTGCTGCAAATGGATCAAGGCAGGAGACAGCAGAGACATTAAATGGAAGGCAAAGTCCTGGTGTTAAAGAGGGAGAACAGCTCTGCAAGCAAGCCTGTGGCAGAGCAGAGCTGGTGTCCAGCTTCCCTCTGCGGCTCAGAAGCTCTGGAACCTCACAGAGTTTGTCCCCCCCTTGCTCTGCACCTGCAGGACACCCTGCACCAACAACAGGGACCATCCAGGATCCTCAGCTCCTTCATTCCAGTTTTACTTTGTTTCCTCAAGTCAGTTTACTGTGGCTTTATCTCCTCCCCATAACATTCACTAGGTGCACTTGCACAGATAAGAGGCAAACCTTTAAACACCTCACAGGCTCTGGGTGCTGTGCAGACAATGAATCAGAGCCCTGCCCTCGAGATTTCCAGCCTGGAACACACCTCAGGAGAAGAAGAGGAAATTAATACACTGCACATGGCCAGTCACTTGCTTACAGCTTTAGAAGCTGAACCAAAGGATCCCCGACAGCACCAGTGAATGAGACCAAAAACCCACTGCAGTTTTGCTGAGGTTTCCATGATTTCAGTAGAAAAGCATAAAGAAAAGTTGGTTAATTTTCTTGGGCTGAATGTCCACCCTGCAAGCCAAGAGCCAGAGGAGCCACACAGCTGCTGCTCTGCTGGCTGACCTGCTAGCAGGTAGGAATGTGCACAGCCAGACACCCCACAAACACCCTCCACAATGCCTCCCCTTCTTCGGAACTGCTTCCACAGCCGGGACCCCCTCCTGCCCTGGTGGGGCTGAGAACAGACCCCCTGATCCCAGATATTCTGTGCAACCAAGCTAAAGGTGGCTCCGCAATGCTACAGCACATCTGGGGTGGGTGGAGAGGGAAGGAGCCTCTAAGAGCACCCAAACCTCAGCCCCAAGGAGCCAGGACACTGCACTGTGCCTGCTGCTAGCTCGGGGCACCTGGAACACAGCAGGTGACCTGCACCGTGGGTTTGTGCAGCTCTGGGGGGCTGGCACACCTGGAGGGGGGCTGGCACACCTGGCACACCTGGCCTGGGTGGGCTGGCACACCTGGAGGAGGGCTGGCACACCTGGAGGGGGGCTGGCACACCTGGCACACCTGGAGGGGGGCTGGCACACCTGGCACACCTGGCCTGGGTGGGCTGGCACACCTGGAGGAGGGCTGGCACACCTGGAGGGGGGCTGGCACACCTGGCACACCTGGCCCAGCAGGGCTGGCACATCTGGCTCAGCAGGAGGAGAGCTGGCACACCTGGAGGGGGCTGGCACACCTGGGCCAGCAGGAGGAGGGCTGGCACACCTGGCACACTGGCCCAGCAGGGCTGGCACACCTGGCACACCTGGCCCAGCACTGACACAATCACTTCAGCAGACTCTGGCCCCAGCACCTTCCCAGCCATGAGCACAGGGCAAACCCTGGGCAAAGGCAGCTCACCTGTGCTGCTGGAGCTCCCCGGAGCTGTGCCAGCAGAGGTGACAGGGACAATGGCACCAGGACACGGCCAGGGCGAGTTTGGGTGCTGCAGCTGGGATCAGCAGTGGGCAGGCAAGCCTCGCTGCAGGGCAGAGCTTTTGGCAGCCTCACACTGCCCAGGGACAGCCTGCCCAGCCCCACTCCTGGGGAGCAGCTTGGCTCTGCAGCTTGGGCTGCTGCAGGCATTGCAGAGAGTGAAACTGCAGCACAGGGCTGGGAGGCTGGGCAAGAACAGCCAGGGCAGTGCCCAGCAAAGAGAAAAATGGCCCAGCAGAGCAGAGCCCCTGACAGGTCACTGTGCTGGAGTCAGGAACACGTCCCTGGGGCTGGCAGGGCTGGGAGACCAGCACAGACCAGCACAGACCAGCACAGACCAGCACAGACCAGCACAGAGCAGCACAGAGCAGCACAGAGCAGCACAGACCAGCACAGACCAGCACAGACCAGCACAGAACAGCACAGAACAGGGACCCAGGCTCTGGTGCCAGCCCCCCGAGCCCTGCAGGGAGGGCAGCAGCAGGCACTGCTCACCCTGCCAGTGCCTGCAGCCACAGAGGCAGCTGTCTGGGTGAGCACAGCCCCTCTTCCTCGCCCTGGCACTCTGCTGCAGGTCCTGGCTGCTCTGGCAGTGCCCTCTCACCATCCCTGCTCTCCAGAGCACAGCTCTGAGGTTACAGCACATCTGAGCAAATGAAAACCTGAAGCACTAACCACCACCAAGCCACTTGCTAGACACTTAAACACATTTCCACTGCCACCCACCCAGCCAGGTCCTGTGAACTACAACGCTGCATAATCCGGCAGAAAATGATTCTGAGCAACAGGAGAGAGTTTACTTGGCAAAATATCTGTAATGATGGAAGCAACTCAGAAGGAGTTCCAGAAGTTGGTGCCAGAGATCCTCTCTCCCACTGAAGGCAGGTCACAAACAGCATTCTGGTTGCAGACAAAAGGCATTTCTTTAAATGAAAGAAGTGAACTCGGGCTGCCTTCCCTCACAGAGGAAGTTTAGGGGATGTTTCAGAGGTCATTAGGCTCCTTCCAGCTCTGCATAAGGTAAATCATCACTGTCAGCTGCGTGTCGAAGCCAGGCACAAATCAGGACTCTCTAAAATAGCTTCTCACAGGCAGACTGCAGTCATTTGTCTGCAACAATCATGTTCCTGGCATGAGGCTCTGCTGGTCCAGCCTCCCCTGGCCAGCCCACCCAGGCCAGGACCCTCGAGCAGCTCTTTTGTCTTTTCCAGAACCACCTGGCAGGAGGTTTGTCCTGGGTGTTCTGAGGACAGCAGCAGCGCCAGGAAGCTGTGCAGGTTACACCATTATTATTAATCATTATTAATTGCAGACTCTGCATTTCCAGCAGCTCATCCCTCACCCTGCTCTGCTGTGTCCATTTCCTGTGGCCTTTGCAGACCAAGCCAGGACAAGGAGACTCTGGCTGGAGACAGCTCATTTACTGCCTCTGCAGCTCACAGATGCCACAGAGACTCCAGCAATTGCTCTTTTTTCAGCATTTAGCTGTGCATCAGGAGTTCACTCTGAGCACACACCCCTGGCTGCTGAACACTCAACCCTGAGCAGCATCATGCCTGTTTTCCCTCCAGCACTATTTGATAGGCTGCATTTAGAGAGGCATTTCCTCCACAATTAAGCCACCACGAATTTTAAACAGTAAATGTTTATGTTCAGAACTATTTGCATTAAGGAAGCCCACATAATCCAGAGTGAGCCACCCTCTTGCACAACAGCTCCCTGCTTTTTGGTATTCCCCCACTTAATCTGCAGCCCACACTGCCCACTGTCCATCCCCCAGCTCTGTTTAACCATCTGGATTCATTAGCTTTGTCTGATAATGAGGGGAGCAGTGGGTGGAAAGGATGAAGTTTGATGTTTCTGCCTCTGCCCAGAGTTTCCACTCCTGTATCAAAAGCACTTTTTTGGCTGTGGCTGTGAGATTGGCCAACACCACCAGCAACCCATCAGCACAAAACTTTTGATAACAAGGCACTGCTGTCCCCTAAAAACAGTTAATGAATTAATTTTGAACAGAAATCCATGCTCTCAGCAGCCACCTACCAGAACTGCCCTGTCCCTTCCCAGGGACAGCAGGGCAGAGCATTTCTCAAAAAGATGGTTTGAAATCATCCACAGTGGAGTGTGAGGATTCAACCTCCATCTTCAAAAAGATGGTTTGAAATCATCCACAGTGGAGTGTGAGGACTCAACCCCTGCTCCCAAAGGCAGTACAACATCTGTGCCAGGACACACAGCAGCACTCCTCCCTCAGGTAAAGCAGTTGGAGCTATTTGAATATTAAGGTTGTTCAGTTGCTGTCTCTTCCTTTTTTCACTTAAGGATGTCACAAGCACTGCTAACAGTAAAGCAAAAATCCCCACAACAGAGCAGCTGCCAAGCACCAGATTACTCAGCCTGTTACTCCCAAACACGTTTATTGTGTCTGCAGCTTCAGTACATGTATTTACATCAAACACATCCCTGCCAGAGGGGAAGTTGTGCAAGTGTCTGGTACTGCTCACCACTACAGAAACAGCACTGCAGGAACCTGGGCCATGCACTGCAAACAAATCAATCCTGTCCACTGCAAGTCTCTGCTCCCTCCAAGCAGACTCTGACAGCTCTGGGGCTGCTCTGATCCAGAGGCCAGAGCAGCACATTCAGCAAAATCAGGGCCTCGTGGTGCAGAACTGGAGCTCTGCTCCATCCCTGCCTCCCTGGCTCTCCAATCTTGTTCCCTCTCACCAGTTCACTCCTGTAAACCTTCAAACCCAGAGCCTGTCCAACTCTGGGCAACCCATTCCAAAGCCTGGCAAGCTGCATGGTGACACAACTCCTCATCCTTGGGGTTGAGCATCTCCCTCCCTGTCCCAGTCATCCCAGTTCCTTAACCAGCCAGTTTCAGGTTGAATTTTGTGTTAATCCTCAGTCCAAATAAATCCTAAACACGTGAATTCAACCCCTTGTCCCAGCTGTTAGTGCCTTCACACCACACAGCAAATCACTGTAAGGACACAAACGTGGATCATCTCCCATTCCTTACTGCCTCACCTTGACACAGGGAAAATCTCAGCATTCCCCTGTAATATTTACCCAGATCTCTCCATCCTGGGCTTCCTAAGTGCTGAAGGAAAGGACTGAGGTTGCCTCCTCGTGCAGGGAGACCCCAGTGGCTCTTTCACACGTTGATCTGCAGATTCAGGCTCTTCCCAGCCCCGCTCTGGGGAGTCTGAGGTGTCACCACTGAGGACAAAAGCCCCACAAGAGGAGACAGCTGAGTCACTGAGGAAGTGACTTTTCTCTTACTGTTTAGGAAAGCATTCTGTTCACTTGGCAGAAGGATGTTTTCAGAAGTCACCACCCCGCGAAGCACCCGAGGCAGGGGCTCCTCACAGGTTCCTTGAAGAGCCCCAGAGCCTGGTGCATTCTCCAGTGCCTCCAGCAGCTGCCCATGGGCAAAACCACCTCCAGTGGTGTCCCCCAGAGAGTTCCAGCAGGTATTTCCCTGTCCCTGCTCTGAAATGGGATCTGGACCATGCCCTGCTCCATCAGACAGAACGTGCTGAGTGGTGACAGCAGCACCTTCTCTCCTGTGCCTGGCCCAGCCAGCACAGCCCACGTTCAGGAATTCTCCATTCCCTGGAGCAGGAGCAAGGCTGTGGCTCAGCTCCATCCTCTGAGGACAGGCAGGCTCCAGCCCCCCTTGGAAACAGCCCACAGCCCCTCTGGGAAGCTCTGCAGGAACAGGGCTCCTCTTTCTAAGGGGAAAAGATGAAAGATGCTCACATGGAGCTCATGCTCACGACATCCCTGTGAAGGCAGGAGCAATCTGCTGGCCACAGCTGGCTGCCCTGCCCAGCCCTGTGTCCCCCACATTTCAGGCTGTGGCTGGCACCCCCAGAGCTGTGAGCACAACCTGCACACACACCTGGGCACGACACAGAGCCTGGCACCCCCTGTCCCACCTGCACCCTCTGAGCTGTGAGCACAACCTGCACACACACCTGGGCACGACACAGAGCCTGGCACCCCCTGTCCCACCTGCACCCCCACCCAGAGCTGTGAGCACAACCTGCACACACACCTGGGCACGACACAGAGCCTGGCACCCCTGTCCCACCTGCACCCCCACCCAGAGCTGTGAGCACAACCTGCACACACACCTGGGCACGACACAGAGCCTGGCACCCCCTGTCCCACCTGCACCTCCCTGAGCTGTGAGCACAACCTGCACACACACCTGGGCACGACACAGAGCCTGGCACCCCCTGTCCCACCTGCACCCCCACCCAGAGCTGTGAGCACAACCTGCACACACACCTGGGCACGACACAGAGCCTGGCACCCCTGTCCCACCTGCACCCCCACCCAGAGCTGTGAGCACAACCTGCACACACACCTGGGCACGACACAGAGCCTGGCACCCCTGTCCCACCTGCACCCCCAGAGCTGTGAGCACAACCTGCACACACACCTGGGCATGACACAGAGCCTGGCACCCCCTGTCCCACCTGCACCCCCAGAGCTGTGAGCACAACCTGCACACACACCTGGGCAGGACACAGAGCCTGGCACCCCCTGCCCCACCTGCACCCCCAGAGCTGTGAGCACAACCTGCACACACACCTGGGCACGACACAGAGCCTGGCACCCCCTGTCCCACCTGCACCTCCCTGAGCTGTGAGCACAACCTGCACACACACCTGGGCAGGACACAGAGCCTGGCACCCCCTGCCCCACCTGCACCCCCAGAGCTGTGAGCACAACCTGCACACACACCTGGGCACGACACAGAGCCTGGCACCCCCTGTCCCACCTGCACCCTCTGAGCTGTGAGCACAACCTGCACACACACCTGGGCACGACACAGAGCCTGGCACCCCCTGTCCCACCTGCACCCCCACCCAGAGCTGTGAGCACAACCTGCACACACACCTGGGCACGACACAGAGCCTGGCACCCCTGTCCCACCTGCACCCCCACCCAGAGCTGTGAGCACAACCTGCACACACACCTGGGCACGACACAGAGCCTGGCACCCCCTGTCCCACCTGCACCTCCCTGAGCTGTGAGCACAACCTGCACACACACCTGGGCACGACACAGAGCCTGGCACCCCCTGTCCCACCTGCACCCCCACCCAGAGCTGTGAGCACAACCTGCACACACACCTGGGCACGACACAGAGCCTGGCACCCCTGTCCCACCTGCACCCCCACCCAGAGCTGTGAGCACAACCTGCACACACACCTGGGCACGACACAGAGCCTGGCACCCCTGTCCCACCTGCACCCCCAGAGCTGTGAGCACAACCTGCACACACACCTGGGCATGACACAGAGCCTGGCACCCCCTGTCCCACCTGCACCCCCAGAGCTGTGAGCACAACCTGCACACACACCTGGGCAGGACACAGAGCCTGGCACCCCCTGCCCCACCTGCACCCCCAGAGCTGTGAGCACAACCTGCACACACACCTGGGCACGACACAGAGCCTGGCACCCCCTGTCCCACCTGCACCTCCCTGAGCTGTGAGCACAACCTGCACACACACCTGGGCAGGACACAGAGCCTGGCACCCCCTGCCCCACCTGCACCCCCAGAGCTGTGAGCACAACCTGCACACACACCTGGGCACGACACAGAGCCTGGCACCCCCTGTCCCACCTGCACCCCCAGAGCTGTGAGCACAACCTGCACACACACCTGGGCACGACACAGAGCCTGGCACCCCCTGTCCCACCTGCACCTCCCTGAGCTGTGAGCACAACCTGCACACACACCTGGGCACGACACAGAGCCTGGCACCCCTGTCCCACCTGCACCCCCAGAGCTGTGAGCACAACCTGCACACACACCTGGGCATGACACAGAGCCTGGCACCCCTGTCCCACCTGCACCCCCACCCAGAGCTGTGAGCACAACCTGCACACACACACACACCTGGGCACGACACAGAGCCTGGCACCCCCTGCCCCACCTGCACCCCCAGAGCTGTGAGCACAACCTGCACACACACCTGGGCACGACACAGAGCCTGGCACCCCCTGCCCCACCTGCACCTCCCTGAGCTGTGAGCACAACCTGCACACACACCTGGGCAGGACACAGAGCCTGGCACCCCCTGCCCCACCTGCACCCCCAGAGCTGTGAGCACAACCTGCACACACACCTGGGCAGGACACAGAGCCTGGCACCCCCTGCCCCACCTGCACCCCCAGAGCTGTGAGCACAACCTGCACACACACCTGGGCACGACACAGAGCCTGGCACCCCCTGTCCCACCTGCACCCCCAGAGCTGTGAGCACAACCTGCACACACACCTGGGCACGACACAGAGCCTGGCACCCCCTGCCCCACCTGCACCCCCAGAGCTGTGAGCACAACCTGCACACACACCTGGGCACGACACAGAGCCTGGCACCCCCTGTCCCACCTGCACCTCCAGAGCTGTGAGCACAACCTGCACACACACCTGGGCACGACACAGAGCCTGGCACCCCTGTCCCACCTGCACCCCCAGAGCTGTGAGCACAACCTGCACACACACCTGGGCACGACACAGAGCCTGGCACCCCCTGTCCCACCTGCACCCCCACCCAGAGCTGTGAGCACAACCTGCACACACACCTGGGCACGACACAGAGCCTGGCACCCCTGTCCCACCTGCACCCCCAGAGCTGTGAGCACAACCTGCACACAACACAGAGCCTGGCACCCCCTGTCCCACCTGCACCCCCAGAGCTGTGAGCACAACCTGCACACAACACAGAGCCTGGCACCCCCTGTCCCACCTGCACCCCCAGAGCTGTGAGCACAACCTGCACACACACCTGGGCACGACACAGAGCCTGGCACCCCTGTCCCACCTGCACCTCCCTGAGCTGTGAGCACAACCTGCACACACACACCTGGGCATGACACAGAGCCTGGCACCCCCTGTCCCACCTGCACCTCCCTGAGCTGTGAGCACAACCTGCACACACACACCTGGGCACGGCACAGAGCCTGGCACCCCCTGTCCCACCTGCACCCTCTGAGCTGTGAGCACAACCTGCACACACACCTGGGCAGGACACAGAGCCTGGCACCCCCTGCCCCACCTGCACCCCCAGAGCTGTGAGCACAACCTGCACACACACACCTGGGCACGACACAGAGCCTGGCACCCCCTGTCCCACCTGCACCCCCAGAGCTGTGAGCACAACCTGCACACAACACAGAGCCTGGCACCCCCTGTCCCACCTGCACCCTCTGAGCTGTGAGCACAACCTGCACACACACCTGGGCACGACACAGAGCCTGGCACCCCCTGTCCCACCTGCACCCCCAGAGCTGCCCAGCTCCCCCTGCAGCCCCCAGCCCAGAAGAAGGCCCTGGGGCTCCCAGGTGAGGGGGGACCTGCACCTTCCCCCACCGCACGCAGGGCTCAGCAGCTTCCAGCTCTGCTTTGCTTCCAAGGAAGATGGAATTACCTCCAAGACAAAACCAGCAGTTTTGTTATCAAAGTTAACTAGGTACTTTGCTTTGAAATACAGTTTCTTCCCCTGCATCAAAGGGCTGTTAATTTTAGTCTTGTAGCAAAAAAAAAAGAGTTGAAGAAATGAAAGCAGCATCTGCTTGGAAGAGATGAAGGCAAGATAAAAGGTGTCTGTGACAGAAAGCTGGCAGCAGCCTTGTGTTTTCTATTCAAGTTTAATCTGGGAACAACAACCACCCTTAAACATAACAAAAGCTGTGGAAAAACCCTTTGCAAATCCAACAACATAGCCAGAAGATGCAATTTCTCTTCTCCAACTGCTGCAGCAGCCAGCTGAGGAGTCCAGACAGACCCAAGCTTGCTACACCAGGGTCACCCTGAACCTCCAGCCCACAACATCCCTGCCTCAGCTTCCAGCTCCTTCTCCCTCCCCCAGGTCTGCAGGGTTTCCTAGAGATCTCCAGAGCAGAAGGAAGCTCTCAGAGCAGCTCCAGGACGGCTCCAAGGGCACCAAGGCAGAGCAGAGCAGAGCAAACAGCAGTGACATTTCTGCTCTGCCCAGGACAGGCTGTTCCTGCACAGGCTCCATCAGCATCAGCCCTGCTGCAGTGGAAGAAGTGAAGCACGGATCCCTGGGCAGCAGGGAGTGTGGAAAGCTGCTCCGTGTGACCTTTAAAGGGCTTGGAGAACCCCAGTGCCCGGTGCCCTCTGCCTGACCCAGCCAGCTGCCAGCCTCTGGCCAGATGTGCTGCTCACCTCCCATCCCGAGGCAGTGCCAGCAGCTGTGCGACTCCAACACCGGCCACAGCAGCAGAATCCCAAGGGAAGAGCTGCACAAACACGGAGCAGAGCAGGGCCCAGGCGTTTGTCAGCAGCCAGCAGAGCACTCCAGCAGCAGGCTGGCTGGGGGAGCCCTCCCCAGCAAGGAGGGGTGGCCCAGCAGCTCCCGAGTGCTGAACTAAGAGGATATTCCTGGCAGACGGATTGCACAAGAGACAGCTCGCGCTGCCAGCTTTACTGGAACACACTCAGCAGCTCCCCAGAGCAGGGCATGCCGGGATGATGCTGGATTTCTGACTTGTCATTAGCCAAAAAAGTTTAATGACACGGTTGGACTCTGTGTTTAGCTGTAATTGACCTGGGACGTCCCATAATTAGGGAGAGACACTGCACATCTCACTGGAGCTGGCAGGGAGCACAGACTCAGCGTGATGCAATTCTGCTTTCCCCATCACCTGAAAGGGTCCCTGGAAATTGCTGTGGTGGTGTGAGAGAGGCAGGGTGACCCAAAAGCTTTGGCTGGCTTCCTAAATCATCCACCAAAAGCCTTCACAAAGCAGCAATTTTGAGAAGCCTTTCTAGCTTGCCTGCTTGAAGCTTTATCCTGTAAAAGCTCAAGCAGACAAATCACATTTGCGAGTGCAGAGTGCACCAAAACGAGGAGGATAAAAGCACATTATACAAACTGCGGCTGCAGGAATGCACATGCTGCTTTCACAGGACATCTGCACTGTAAGGTGGCCAGATATCCCAGAGCAACTTTTTCCTGGAAATAGCAGTTGTGGTAACACGGAACAAATGTTTTTGCCAGAAAAAGTGACCAAGACATGCACTGCAGCATTGCTCCCAGTAGCTGCAATACTGGTTCAAGTGGAAGGAGTGAAATTTGCCCCTCAGCCTTACTGGGACAGACTCAGAAATTCAGTCCTAAACAACAGCTTCACAGGCTTGAACTCTGTAAATCAAGGGATATTTGAAGTGGCTTCCTCACCACCATGTCCTGCAGGGGAGGAACGAGCCAGCCACTGCTCACATCTGAGCTCTGTGTGGTGGTGACAGGGAATGCCAGGATGGCTTTTGTCCCTTCTCCTTCCACCTTCCAAATGCTCTGAGGCCACCACAGAAGCCTGAGTAAGCAGGGTCTGAAGAACACACGTGTCCTTCCTTCCCTCCCTCCCTCCCTCCCCAGGGCTCCTCAGCAGACTAAACTGTGGCTTTCCCCTCCCAAACAACAAAATTCCATACCTGTAATTATGCCAGCAGCTTTCTGCTGTGCCTAGCCAGACTTGGCCATCCTCTGCACGAGGGTGACCCACTGGGAGACCTCTGCAGTGCAGGAGACAAGAACAGTGCAGGAGCCAGTGATGAAACACACTCCTGAGCCCTTATCTGGGCTCTAAACAGCTGCCAGCACTTCCAGGCTTCAAAGGCAAGACAAAAGCTGTGCAGCCAACCTAGCCTCCCTACATACCACAGCCACCACAGGTCCTCGTAAGTCAACATGCCTCCCAAAGAAGTGTTTAACATAAACCTTTGTAGAGTCACTTCATTCCTGGTGAACCCAGCTATTTGATGTGGGCCACGAAAGCTCCCGTGACATCAGTGGAAAGTTTCCAGTTAGAAAACCAGGCTTGAGACAGATTAATAGAAGTTAAGAAATAGAGATGAAGAAGCCTTGTAGCAGCAGTCAGGGGATCTGTTCTTAAGCAAGATGCACTCAACAAGCAGAAAGAGAAGCTGCCTTGCTTTTTCAGAGTTTAGAGATCAAGAAGAACAGAGATAAGGCAGTTGTGCTGTCTCCAGTGTGCAGGCTGCTGTCTTTTCTGGGCTGCTCAGCCTCAAAGCATGTTCAGCTGCTTCTTGGCTGCTGCTGAAGTTCTGATTCCTCCTTTGGAGCAGGCTGGATGGCTTGGCCAAGACTTGCTGTGTGCAAACACCAGTTTGAAAGCAATGAGAAAGCCACTGCCACCCACCACCCAGTGCACCACAGATGTAAACTGTCTGGAACACCCAATGTCTGGAACATCAAACAAAGCCACCAATCCAACAGCCTTTTCCTCCACTAAAACCTCACACCAGACTAAACTCACCTTGAGGTTTTATGGTTTTATTCCTGCAGTCAGCTCATCACACTGCCAGTGCTGACATGGAATGGAGCACCAGCTGAACCCCCCAGGTAACACCAACCTTGGAGAAATCAGCCAGGACTGGACACAGCTGCCTGAGGAGCTGCTCACCCTGGAGAAATCCGTCTGAGCACGGATAATTGGACTGCCCAGCTCTCCTGTCAGACCCTAGGCAAAGCAGGGTTGCACTGAGGGACCTGCAAAGCCACCCTGCCCCTGCTGCCACCCTGTCCCTGCTGCCCACCGGGACCCCAGGACTTCCCCCAGGCACCACCAGCCTGGGTCACACACCATTTCTGCTCAGACTCCTTCTGTGCTCCTCTCAAACGTGCCAAAACAGGGTTTGGGAGCACACTGAACGTTTTCCTGCTGAGAAGGGTTTCATGCCAACACAACCCCTGCTGTGCTGCTCTGCACCTTGAGATGGAGACTCCCACGAGGCCAAGGATTCTTCCAGAACCAGTCTAGACTGAGCCTCGGGTGGTGTTTTTGCCAAGTTTGAATTCAGCCTAATCCAAACAGCATAAGAGCACTTGCCTCTGAACAAGTGCTGGTTGTGACACCTTCCTCCCCACATGAGTGACTGCAAGCTTCAACCCCATTCTCCTGTCTTAAACACACAGGGGGATTTCTCCTCAGCCCCAGCACACAGCACACTGCTCTCCAGGGCCCACCTGCATCAAGAAATCTTCCACCTAAAGCTCCAGGAGCCACTCAGTTCTGATTTCTTACCAAAACCTGCAATTAGCCACATCCTACACCAAGGGACAAAGATGGAAGGCACCTCCTGAGTCACAGCCGAGTTCCCTTCTGCAGAGAACACAGCAGGAAGTTCTTACAGGAGAGATACCTACACCAGGCACGGATTGAAGAGCACCCAGCAGAACAGGTTCCCTTCCAAAGGGAACAAAGTCCAGCAGCAGAAAACACCTGGAGGTCCCTGCCCTGCTGAGGGGCACAGCACAGCTCCCCTGGCAGCAGTGCCCTGCTCTGCAGAGGGCACAGGGCACTGCAATGTGCCAGCCTGCCTGCAGATGTGGGCACTGCACAACCCTCCCTGCAGATGTGGGCACTGCACAACCCTCCCTGCAGATGTGGGCACTGCTCCATGCCAGCCTGCCTGCAGATGTGGGCATTGCAATGTGCCAGCCTGCCTGCAGATGTGGGCACTGCACCACCCTCCCTGCAGATGTGGGCACTGCACCATGCCAGCCTCCCTGCAGATGTGGGCACTGCTCCATGCCAGCCTCCCTGCAGATGTGGGCACTGCACAACCCTCCCTGCAGATGTGGGCACTGCTCCTGCCAGGCAACCTCACCACTCCCTCTGGAAGTGTTGACACACAGAGCTGTGCCTCTTGCAAGCCCAGTTCCGTGTCACACCAGGCTCTGCCAGGTTACCCAGATAAAGGCTCGGATTTAATTATTTCACGTTTTTGTTACTCATGCCACAAGTGCAGATTTGGACTGGCGTGGGCACTGTGGGCACACGGGACCTGTTCCTTCAGCAGTGTCACCAGAAGCCACCTGACACCCTGCTGGCCAGAGGGTCAGGAACACCAAGTGTCAGGGAAACATGAGTGAACTCCCAGGAAAGCTCTCCATTCCCTCCAAAGCTGCTCCTTTCACACTTTAAAATATCCCAGTATTCAGCAGCTTGTTGGCCCTTGAGTGGATCACCTGGAGATCAATTAATTAAGGCAGCTGTCAAGAAGTGACAGTATCCAAGTCCCAGGATGGAGCTCAGCCACTGACACATTAAAAAGCATAAGATACACAGCAGATTAGCTGCCCCTCTTTAATCGTGCCCAGCGCTGCACCTCGGCAGGGCAGCGTGCCACGCTCCCAGCCTTGCAGCAAGGTCCTGCTGCAACCGGGGCCACGTGTGCAGCCCTCCTGCCCCGCAGACCGAGCTGGGCTGGGGATGCCAGTCCCCGAGCCAGCCCAGGGCCAGCTCTGAGGCTGGAAGCTGTCCCAGCTGATCCCTGCCAGAGGGAAGCACGGCACCAGGAACGCTGCGAGGCGAGGAACGGGGGAATAACAGAGGGCAAAGCAGCGCCCTGGCCACTGCAGATCAACATTCAGCAGTTCATTCACTCCCACCCCACATGTCCCAGCTGCAGCGTGCCCCAGAACAGAGCAGTGACACTGTGGGGACAGCAGGCAGGGCAGCCCAGGGCTCAGAGCCCGGCAGAGGGGACAGCACAGCCTGCAGCAGCCGTGCCTGTCACAGGAGCCCGGAACACAGAGTCCAGCATCTCCATTTCCTGCCCACAGGCACCAAGCCAGGTGCTTTCTGCATCCACACGGGCCCACAGCCCTTCTCTGCACAAGGGTCAGCAGGTTTATGCTGCAGCTGCTGAGCTTACAGGAACTGGGACACAGACACGGGTCCTCCCCTTCAGCTCACCCTCACCAGCTGCTCACACAGCTCGGGGTATTTCTTGGCATGGGCACCTCCTGAACCTCCAAGCCCCAGATGCATGACTGCCCTGGGATTAGTGTGGGACAGAGCAACCCCTCCCTCACCGCCCACATGTAAACATGACTGGTTTGCCTTCAAGGAGCACTGAATATCCAGTGAGACTCAAGGGCTGACTGAGCACCAAGGGAGATCCTCCACGTGGAGCTGCTGCCAGCACTGCACAACCCATCCACCCCTCACACCCCGCGGGAAGGAGCACAGGCTGCTGTGTGGAAGCATTTCCAGAGTCATTCTTGTTCTCCTCTCACTGAGCAGCAGTGCAGCACAGAGCCAGGGGCTGACGTGCCACCCAGCAGTGAATCAGGGCAAGAACCACACTTGGCAAACTCCAGGGCCTGCTGCTAACCTCCAATCACTACAGTTAGGATGCAGGCAGTTCTCACATCTCTGCATCAAGTGGATTTTAATTTACAAGAGGCCATTCAAACCAGAATGTATCCACGGAGAAGCTTGCACCAAGAATTTCCAAACATCTGAGACCGATGCAGCCTTCTCATGTAGAGAACGCCTTGGCCTTACCCCTGGCTTGCTTTTCTTGGCAGCTCACCATCCGTGGCTCACGTTCTTCAGAACGAAGTTGTTTCTGCAGTTTTTGTGCAACTGAGTGCCTTTGTACATTTATGGTGTCAAGGCCCCATCTGGGATCTCCTCAGGACAGATTCCTGACTTGATAACATACCAGCTCTCCAAAGAAAGCAGCTTGAAGCTAACATCGACACAGCTGCTCTGACTTAGAAGCTTCATCAAATTCCCCTTGCAGGCTAAAAGAAAAAGCCCATGTTTGGTAACTCCATTCAGACACCACCACCTTCTGCCCCAACTGCTCTCAACTGCTCTCACTCTGGTTTCTGACAGATGGTGCTGCTTGTTGGGGTGCCTTTGTTTGTTTGTTTAAGTAAAAAACTCTCTCCTTAAAGAGAAAGCTTTGTAAGAGAACAAAGAAATGTGTCACTTTCTCCTCCCAGGGGAGGTTTTACTGTTACACAGCAGCAGCACTGCTTCAGCTTCCAGTCTATCTTCCCATCTTCTAGGACAGAAAAAACTCACAAGGCCCTGAGACAAGGAAATATCAGTGCACAAGACCCTCCAGTGCTAGGGGAAAAAGCTAAAGCAAAGACATGTGGCAGTTTCTCTACTAAATGAGAAAAAGATGCTGACCCAAAAGACTCTGAATCTGACCTGCAATGCTGCTGAAGTACAACACATGAAACCAGAAGGGAGGATGACAAGGCATCATCTTTTAGCTATTTTTTAGCTAGAATTTCTCACACTCAGCAGAAATTATTTGGCCATTACCTGTAGCCCACATCCCATCTTTGTCAAGGACAACTGCACTCTTCCCCCAGCAATTATTCATGGAAACAGAGGCAGCCTCAGCAGTTACTCACATGGAGTAACTCAAGGGAAGATTTCTTTGTTTTCCAGAGCAGTGCATGACTGAAAGTGAGTCAACACCTTGACATGAGCTCATTCTGCAAAGGCCACCAGCACAGGAACCCAGTGGCTGCAGTCTGGTACCAGACACTTACTCACTTCTACTCTGCAGGCATCACAGAGCTTTGTCTGAAAGCAGCTGCTGTCTGACTCGTGACCTGGCAAGGCAGGCTGTGGGTGAGCTCCACCACACACCTGGAAACACAAAGGAGAGGGGCAGCAGCCCCACAGACCCAGTTTGGGAAGCTCACAGCTCAGGCAGGTCTGGCAGCTGCTCCTCACTGCTGATATGCTGAGCTGCCCTGCCAGTCAATGCAAGCACAAGGCTCCTGCACAGGACATGAAGATAAGCTCAGCCCAGCAGGAACCACCTCACTGGGGCTCCCTGCCAGCCCAGTTAATCCTCACCCCTGTCAACACCAGCCCTGGGTGACTCCAGGCTCAGTAAGTACCAGTGTACTAAAGCCCAAAATTACAGCACTGGCCTCTCAGAGCCCCTGAGATGCCAATTCCAGAGTGTGCAGAGGCATCAGCCACAAAACCTGACCCGAACACAAACCACAGAGAGCCACAGAACACCCCCAATCCACATCTTATATTCTTCAAAAGCTACATGGTGACTTGGAGCATTATCTGTCAGCACTGCCCACACGCAGTCTCAAACCCTGGCACGGTGTCCTCACTGGCTCATTAGCTACAGATTTTAAATTCCAGGAACTTAATGAATTCTTAATTAGCCTTCACAAGACAAGCAGACCTTGCAGGCTGCTTTCACTTTTTCTGAGGAAAGGAAACAGGGTCCAGGGGGAAAAAGCAACCCAGAGAGAGGAGAGCAACAAGCAGAGGCCATTCCCACCTCCAGCAGCAGCGAGTGACTGCACACCAGCACAGCTGCCAGCTCCTGGAACAGCAGCCACATCCCAGCAGCATCCATCAGGAGTTTACAAACAAGCCCAGAGCACATGATAGTGCACTTCAGTAACCTCCAGAGCAGACAGAGGCTGCAAAGGCTGCTGCACTGCAACATCCCCTGAGGAACACACTGCTGCAGCTCATCCCCTGCCTTCAAGGGGGAGAAGAGCAAATTCTGCTTGATGCATCCATCAGCACCACTACTGAGAGCCTGGGCAGGGCCAGCAGTGACAGGGCAGGAGGGACAGGGCAGCTCAGGGAGGATGCTCCTCCACTTCTGCCAACAGCAGCACGGCTCTGTGGCACTCCTGGCTGCTCCCTTATTAACTCACCACGGAAATGTCCTTCCTTGCAGGCTGGGAGAGCACTCTGACCAGCCCATGGCCAGACCACTCGCACTGAAAGGCCCTGGAGGCTCTGCCCAGTGTGGTCCTGATGGTGCAGCAGCCAACTTACACCAGCAAGGCTGAGCTGTCTGTGCTGCTGAGCTTTGCAACGCTGCATCTGGTGTGGAAATCAGATGTTGGAGGGGTGGGAAAGACACAGATTACTCCTGGGACAAAAGGTTCATTGAGCCAGCCTGCATCGCTATCATGGGGAAAAAAAAAAAAGAAGAAAAAAAAAAAAAAAAGAAAAGAGGAGATCTCTCTCCAAGGAGCAACTCCCATTTTTACAATCATTTGTAAACTTCCTTATCTCGAGCCACGGCTCAGACAACTGACAGTTTTTGAAGCAGGCATGGCCACCGGGCACCCTGGCTGCCCACCTTAGCCAGGGAATAAGGACAAAACACAGCATGGTCCAGCAGGAGGCTACAGCAAGTCTGACCTTACAACAGCAGTCCAGGTCCTTCAGATAGAGGATTATGTAAAGCCCCGTCGTGTTCGCAGAGCTTTATGGAGTAAGAGACGAGACACAGCAACCAGACCTTGTACGGTGTGCTCCGGATCCCCCGCAGACCCTGCACGAACAGCCCCGGTACCCTAGCGAGCGATCCGCACCGGTTACCGGTGTCTGCTCTCCGAGCCCCGCACGGTACCGAGCGATCTGCACGGGTTACCGGTGTTTGCTTTCCGAACCCCGCACGGTACCGAGCGATCCGCACGGGTTACCGGTGTTTGCTTTCCGAACCCCGCACGGCACCGGGCTCCGGCAGCCGCCCCTCCCGCGGCATCCCCCGGGGCCAGCACCCCATCATCAGAGCTCCCCGGTGCCCAGCACCCCACCAGAGCCCCGGGCCGCCCCCGCTGCAGCCGGGCCCGGCAGGGCTGCGGCCATGGCTCGGCCTCGCCCCGGCTCCGCAGCTGGCACCGCCCGCGGGCCCTGCCCGGCCGCGCTCGCGGAGAGGCCGCGGAGCCGCCCCGCACCGCCCGCCCCCGGCTCCGGCTCCTACCGTGCCCGGGCTGCCCGCCGGACCATGGCCCCGCTCCGCTCCGCTCCGCGCCGCGCCGTGCCGTGCCGTGCCCGGGCAGGCCGAGCCCCGCGCCCGCTGCTCCCGGCGCGCCCAGCGGGGCCGGGCCGGCATCACATGGCCCCAATAGCGCCCGGCGCGGCCCCGCTCCGCCCCCGGCACGGCCCGGGGCGCGGCCGCTCCGCCCGGGCAGCGCCGGCGGCGGGCGGGGCCGGGAACGGAACGGGGCCGGGAACGGAGCGGGGCCGGGAACGGAACGGAGCGGGGCCGGGCAGGGAGCGGGGCCGAGAACGGAGCGGGGCCGCGAACGGCGGGGCCAGGGCGCAGCAGGGCTGGGAACGGAGCGGAACCGGGCAGAGAACGGGGCCGGGGAGCAGCGGGACCGGCGGGGGAAGCTGCGGAGCGGATCGGGGAGAAGCGGATCGGAGAGCAGAGGATGGGGGAGCAGCGGATGGGGGAGCAGAGGATGGGGGAGCAGAGGATGGGGGAGCAGCGGATGGGGGAGCAGCGGGCCGGGAGCAGAGCATGGGGAAGCAGCGGATCGGAGAGCAGAGGATGGGGGAGCAGAGGATGGGGGAGCAGCGGGCCGGGAGCAGAGGATGGGGGAGCAGAGGATGGGGGAGCAGCGGATGGGGAAGCAGCGGATCGGAGAGCAGAGGATGGGGGAGCAGAGGATGGGGGAGCAGCGGATCGGAGAGCAGAGGATGGGGGAGCAGAGCATGGGGGAGCAGCGGATCGGGGAGCAGAGGATGGGGGAGCAGAGGATGGGGGAGCAGAGGATGGGGGAGCAGCGGATCGGAGAGCAGAGGATCGGGGAGCAGCGGATCCGGGGCGCTGCCGCCGGCGGAGGCGGCGGTCGCGGGCACAGCGACAGCCCCGCAGCGGCCGCCCCGGTGCCCATCGCCGGGCCGGCACCGTTCCTGTGTGAAATCTGGGCTGCTCGGTGCCCTTGTGCCACCCTCGCTCCAGGAAGGGCTGGAAACAGCGGCCAGCCCTGGGCACGGCGCTGGGGATCTCCGCGGTGCCCATCCTCGGTGCCCGTCCTCGGTGCCCGCGCAGCCACGCAGGATATTCTGCATTTCTGCACATGAAAGGGAAGAAAGGTCGGGCGCGGGGAGGGCTGCCCGCGGAGCTGGCGGAGTCTCCGTGCCCGGAGGTGTTCAGGGAATGCACTCGGTGCCATGCTCCGGTGGACGTGGTGGTGGTGTGTCACAGGATGGACTCGGCGATCTCAGAGGTCTTTTCCAACCTAACCGATCCTGTGATTTGTTTCAGCCGCTCCCGGGAATGGCTGTTTGCTTTTTAAAGACTCATTTGTTTACTGAAATAAACCTGGGAAGTACAGTTCTGTTCATTTCAGTCCTCATTCCAAAAGCAGCCCTTTGGACAAATCTGCCCCGGTGGTGCCCCTTTGAGGTGATTGATTTTCAGTGTTTCCAGACAAAAGGACTGGTTTGTGGCAATGCAGCTCAAGCTGTAAAGCCGTGGATTGGCATAAATTCAGCAAGCCATATTGCAGGGGATAGCTCCAAGGACCACCTGGGAGCTGCAGGAAGTGGTGTGTGATTCAGGGGGTGGCAGCCTGCCACCTGAGTCACTGGGGAACCAATGCCCCTGCCTGCTGCTCTCACTGCTTTTGGGGTTGGACATGAGCATGGGTCTTGACATTTCTCATCACTGATGGTCTTGGGGCACATGTGAAAGAAAAAGCACAGTTAATTCACTAATTTGTTGAGCATATTTTGATGTCTGTGGGGAATAGTTGCTCTATGCCAGCCACTGTGGTCCTTCAAAAGAAACCACATTCACAACACAATAAATGTATTACTCCAGCTGAGCAGAACACTGGGGGGATTGTGGATACAGCACAAATATGTTCTTTCACACCCTGCAAAATAAAAATAGGAGGGTTTATGTCAAATAGGTATATATCTGGGTAGCTTTTTCAAAACTACTTTGCTTTGACCTGCTCCTGCTCATATCTAAGTTACTTTCCCCCACTAATTTCAGGGAGAAGTGGGCTGGAGGAATGAGAGGAGCAGCAGGGAAGCTGGAGGAAACCAGACGTGACAAGTGCTGAAGCAGAACTTCTCAGCTTTGTGGTGGCTTCCTGCCAGATGAGATCACAGCTCCTATGGAATCCTGTCTGCTTTTATTTCCTTAATATTTGACTTGCTTGCTCAAGAAGCAGGAATTGCTGATCCTCAGCCACTTGCTCTGAGCGCTGTCTCCATCTCACACAACAGCAGAAACAGAGGCACAGGGGGTGGCTGACAGGGGCCAGTGTTTGTGGCCTGCATGGGATCCCTCGGACTGACTGACTGGGGATGGAGCCTGGATTAGCCAGAGATTAGCTGGATTTTCCAGCTCCCATCCTTGTGAGTTTATGCTAAGACTATCAAAAGGAAGGTGGGAGGGGGAATGGCTTGGCATGCCTGCTTTCCTGTGGTCAGCATTCAGCACTGCAGATCAGCTCTGGGGTCTGCCAGGGATGAGCATCCACCTCCTGACAACTGCGTCCCTTTGGAATGTCTGGAGTTAAAGATTTCCATCCTTTGGACTCCCAGCACGGACTGTGGGGCTGGAACAGACTCTGGATGTGCTTTCTGCTGGAAGGCTGAGGGCTGCAGCAGCACAGGGGATCCTGTTGCTGTACCCAGCCGGGCAGGGCAGAGCCCGAGCCCCCTGTGCCCCAAAACATGTCCCTGCTGCAGGCAGGCCGTGCCTGCGGGCTTTGGGGGACACCAAGCAGCAGAGAGGAACAATGAGTGCCTCTGAGAGCAGCCACAAAGCCAAAGCAGCCCCGTGTGCTGCAGGACAGAGGGGCTGTGACAACAGCAGCCTCCCCAGGGAGAAACCCTGCCAAGGCTGCCCAGGGCACAATCAACAAACCCTCCCCAGCTGGAGGATGGGGTGGAAAAGGGGGTAAAAGAGAGGGGGATGGAGGAGAAAAGAGGCATTCCCCAGGGGTGCTTTGCAGGAAAAAGAAGTAGTTATCTTCATTTTAGTCCCTTCTTGAGAGCTGAGATGCCAGCACAGCCAGCACAGCACTTCACACACTGCAACACAAAGAAATGCAGCTGCTGAATGAAATGAAATCCTTTATAAAAATAAAAAAGTAGAATCCAGGCATTTTGCTTTGCATTCACCTGGAGAGCAGAGTGATGCTGTGATGCTCCTCTCATGACCCCTTTGCCTTTCTGTCTCAGCACAGGGTGCTGGATGTGAAGATGCCTTAAAGAAGGGATATATGTAACGGGAGCACTCGGATGCAGAACTGACTCCCTGTCCTGTTTAGAGCAGCACTGCCAGCCCCAGCAGAGTGCCGAGTTACCCCTGAGGTGCTGTAGGTGGCTGTCTCCCCACGAGGGGAGCACCCCAGTGGGTTTCCCCCTGAAACCACAGGGGTTCACTGCTGACAGCAGACCTGCAGGGGCAGGAAGGGGCCACTCCCGAGCCCTGCGCTGTGTCACACACAGCCGGGCTGCTCCGGGCCTGGAGAGGCTCCTCCGGCAGCACAGGGCTGGGAAAGGCTCCCAGCAGCACGGGCAGGCAGCACCCTCTGCTGCTGGCAGAGCGGCTCTGGGCTTGCAGAGAGGAGCGAGGAAAGGCACAGCAGCGACTCCTGCGCAAACCAGGGCTGCTCTGTGTGCTGGGCACTGAGCAGGGGCTGCTCTGTGTGCTGGGCACTGGGCAGGGGCAGCTCTGTGTGCTGGGCACTGGGCAGGGGCTGCTCTGTGTGCTGGGCACTGGGCAGGGACAGCTCTGTGTGCTGGGCACTGGGCAGGGACAGCTCTGTGTGCTGGAAACTGGGCAGGGGCTGTTCTGTGTGCTGGGCACTGGGCAGGGACAGCTCTGTGTGCTGGGCACTGGGCAGGGGCTGCTCTGTGTGCTGGACACTGGGCAGGGACAGCTCTGTGTGCTGGGCACTGGGCAGGGGCTGCTCTGTGTGCTGGGCACTGGGCAGGGGCTGCTCTGTGTGCTGGGCACTGGGCAGGGACAGCTCTGTGTGCTGGGCACTGGGCAGGGGCTGTTCTGTGTGCTGGGCACTGGGCAGGGGCTGCTCTGTGTGCTGGGCACTGGGCAGGGGCTGTTCTGTGTGCTGGGCACTGGGCAGGGACAGCTCTGTGTGCTGGACACTGGGCAGGGGCTGTTCTGTGTGCTGGGCACTGGGCAGGGACAGCTCTGTGTGCTGGGCACTTGGACACTGGGCAGGGGCTGCTCTGTGTGCTGGGCACTGGGCAGGGACAGCTCTGTGTGCTGGGCACTGGGCAGGGGCTGCTCTGTGTGCTGGACACTGGGCAGGGACAGCTCTGTGTGCTGGGCACTGGGCAGGGGCTGCTCTGTGTGCTGGGCACTGGGCAGGGACAGCTCTGTGTGCTGGGCACTGGGCAGGGGCTGCTCTGTGTACTGGGCAGGGACAGCTCTGTGTGCTGGGCACTGGGCAGGGGCTGTTCTGTGTGCTGGGCACTGAGCAGGGACAGCTCTGTGTGCTGGACACCGAGCAGGGACAGCTCTGTGTGCTGGGCACTGGGCAGGGACTGCTCTGTGTGCTGGGCACTGGGCAGGGGCTGCTCTGTGTGCTGGACACTGGGCAGGGACAGCTCTGTGTGCTGGGCACTGGGCAGGGGCTGCTCTGTGTGCTGGGCACTGGGCAGGGACAGCTCTGTGTGCTGGGCACTGGGCAGGGGCTGCTCTGTGTGCTGGGCACTGGGCAGGGACAGCTCTGTGTGCTGGGCACTGGGCAGGGGCTGCTCTGTGTACTGGGCAGGGACAGCTCTGTGTGCTGGGCACTGGGCAGGGGCTGTTCTGTGTGCTGGGCACTGAGCAGGGACAGCTCTGTGTGCTGGACACCGAGCAGGGACAGCTCTGTGTGCTGGGCACTGGGCAGGGGCTGCTCTGTGTGCTGGGCACTGGGCAGGGACAGCTCTGTGTGCTGGGCACTGGGCAGGGACAGCTCTGTGTGCTGGACACTGGGCAGGGACAGCTCTGTGTGCTGGACACTGGGCAGGGACAGCTCTGTGTGCTGGGCACTGGGCAGGGACTGCTCTGTGTGCTGGGCACTGGGCAGGGGCTGCTCTGTGTGCTGGACACTGGGCAGGGACAGCTCTGTGTGCTGGGCACTGGGCAGGGACAGCTCTGTGTGCTGGGCACTGGGCAGGGGCTGCTCTGTGTGCTGGGCACTGAGCAGGGGCTGTTCTGTGTGCTGGACACTGGGCAGGGACAGCTCTGTGTGCTGGGCACTGGGCAGGGACAGCTCTGTGTGCTGGGCACTGGGCAGGGGCTGCTCTGTGTGCTGGGCACTGAGCAGGGGCTGTTCTGTGTGCTGGACACTGGGCAGGGACAGCTCTGTGTGCTGGGCACTGGGCAGGGACAGCTCTGTGTGCTGGGCACTGGGCAGGGGCTGCTCTGTGTGCTGGGCACTGAGCAGGGACAGCTCTGTGTGCTGGGCACTCGGACACTGGGCAGGGACAGCTCTGTGTGCCTGAGCCTGGCCATTCCAGGCCCCTGCACAGCACTGGGTGATTCCATCTTCTCACCTTAAAAGGGCTGTGTCTGCTCCTTGTTTTGAGAAGTCCTGGCTTTGTCTGGATGAGACACCAAAAAGAAAAAACGAAAAGCAAGAATCAGAGTGAACTTTTAATACTGCAGTGACATTGTCCACTTTGCACAACTAAAAACCTGTAACTTCACTCAGCTAAAACCCTGAAACTTCACTCAGCAGGAGAGCAGGGAAAGACCACCCATGTCTGGAAGAAATTAAAATACACTTCTGGTTAAAAACGACTTATTTTTTATAAATATAATTCTTTATTCATTAAACAACATGAAAAGAATCACAAAGCTTCACTCATGGGAAAAAAATTTTTACAATTTGATTTATAAAAGTTGAAGTGAAAAATTAGTTATTTCCAGTGTTTGCTTTCTGTAAAACATATAATCATACCACTGAATTGCAGGAATGCATTTGACTTTTAAAAAATGAATAAAAATTCATATCAATAATCACTTATGGGAGAAACAGACTGCAAGAAGTTATTCCATGGAGCTGCCTTTGCAAAGAAAGGTTAATACAAGCTCTCAAGAAGGTGCACACTTTCTATTAATAACTTTCACAAAATAAAAATAGCCCTGCTTCCTTGGCCTACAGCCCGGTGGATTGCTACCATTCCTCCTCATCAGATTTGTTGCTCATTTAACCCTTCTTCCCATCTAGTCTCTCTCTTTCCAGTCATAAATGTTGTATATTCACAAATATTTGGTTTTCATTTAGCAAATGCTACGTATTAAAGTGTTCAACAGAAACTGTCTGTGTGGAAAAAAAATACCCTTCTGAAAAATCCCCCAAACAACCCAGATAGCTCCAGTCACCAAGGAAAACATGGAAGCTTTTAATGGATTTTAATAAAATCTCAGATACATTTTGGGGTGACCCACTAGATAGAGACTTCAGAAATAAACCCTATTTTCACCTGAAAAAAACAGTAGTTCCTGGGGGAAAAACCCATGTGCTTATTTCAAAGTGCAAATAAACCTTTCAGTGTTCATTTCAAGAGGTGCCAGCCACATATTACCAAGCAAGTGTGCAAAAGTAAGAAAACTCTAATGCCACAGACACCTGTAAGACAGGAATAAACTATTACTCACAACAATGTAGTTACTCTCTCATAGGTCACTTTTTCATTAAAACTTGTTCCCTCACACCAAATACAAAAGAACTGGAATGAAGTTAACGTGGGCATTTTTTGCTTAAAAATAAAAGATTTCTCTGCTAGCTAAACCCAACAATTCCTCTGAGCACCAAGCTTTCCCTCAGTAATTCTTGCAGTGCTGGCAAACAGCAGCTCTGTGAGCTGCCACACTCCTCATTATTTTCAGAGCCCCAGAACACCCAGGGTTACACATCCCTGTGCACAACACCATCACTGCCCTGAGACAACGGCTCTGGCCCTGCCAGGCTGAGCAGGGCAGGGATGAATGTGGCACTATTGTCTTTTAGCCTGAGAATTACATAAAATCAGACAGAATTTGGCAGGCAGTTGATTTAACAAGTCCCCCAAAGCGCCTGTGAGGTAGTTTTACATGCCAGTAAGCACAAAGGCCTGACAGGAGAACTGAGGCACTTCGAGGTGAAGCCATTTGTCCAAAGTCCCAGCCAGGAGCCAGAGCAGAGGCAGAGAGGCTGCACTGGGCTTTGGCTCCTCCTGAGCTCTGGACCCTGAGCCCAGCTCCCCCGGCTCCAGGGCCAGCGCTGCTGCAGGCCACGGATGTCCCAAAGGGAGGTCAGGGATGAGGCTGCTGCTGGAGCAACAAGGGCACGGTGCAGGACAACCCAGGCCACGCGGACGAGGCAGGGGGACGCTGTGCAGCCATCACCCCAGCAGAGCTTCGTAATCCACGTACCAGACCAGCTGGCCGGAGCTGGGGCTCACCCCCGAGATCGGCCACTTGCGCGGCTCGCGGCCCACCCTGCTGAGCAGCGTGGTGATGTCGTGCTTGCCCTTGCCCAGAACCAGCACGAACACCTGCCTGGCCCTGTTGATGAGGGGCAGGCTGAGGCTCATCCTCTGGTGGGGCTTGACGGGGCTCTCCGTCAGCACCACGGTGGCAGCCCCTTCCAGGCCGCTGTCGGAGCGCGGGAAGAGCGAGGCCGTGTGCCCGTCCGCGCCCACGCCCAGCAGCACCAGGTCGAAGCTGGCGTTGGCCACCAGGGCCGCGATGTCCTTGGCGTAGAGCTCGGCGCCGCCGTCCTCCTCCACGCAGAGGCGCCGGTTGAGGTGCACGGGCATGGGGTGGATGTTGAAGTAGGGCACCCTGACGTGCTGCAGGAGGTGCCGGTGCAGGCCCAGGAAGTTGGATTCGCTGTCGGTCAGGGGCACGCAGCGCTCGTCCACCAGCCACACGTGGCTGTGCTGCCAGGGGAAGCTGTAGTGGTGCCTGGCCAGCCTCTGGAACAGCCCCACGGGGCTGGAGCCGCCCGACAGGGCCAGGTGGAACTGCCCCGAGCGAGCCACGCTCCTCACGGCCGCCTCCTCCATGTCGGAGGCCAGCTGGGCAATCAGCTCCTCGGCCCAGGCCGAGACCAGCGGGCTCTGCCGGAATTTGGACTGGATGGCCCTGAAGTCACTTGGCAGCTGCCCGCCGGGGTTCAGCAGCTCTGCCGGCTCTGCCAGGGTGAACGCCACTCCCCCAGGCACCATCTCAAAGTCCAGCAGCTGCTGGTTCTCCACGCCCCCGGGGTAGAGGCGCGGGGGCTGGCGGGAGGTGCTGTCCAGCAGAGGGGTCCAGAAGGCCCAGGAGGCCAGCAGGTTCTCCGTGGTGATGAAGAAATCCTTCCTGCCGTGGTAGATGTGGGAGATGAGGACAGAATAGGCATCCCTCTCCTTCACAGGGCTGTACATGTGGAAATCAGACAGCGGCTGGCCGAAGATGTGCAGGTCTGAGCGAGCCCCTGCTTCTTTCCAGCTGTCTTTGGGCATGGCAGGCTGGAAGAGGTTCCTGCTCACCAGCACCGCAGGGGTGTTGAGGGCGCCGTGCCCGAAGTAGAAGATGATCTGCTTGGGTTTACAGGGGCTGAGCCCTGCATCCCTCAGAGTGCCGCTCTGAGGGCAGTAGGCCCTGCTCCTGAAGAGGACGCGGGCGTAGCCCACCCGCTCATCCAGAGCCTTCCCGGAGCTGAGGAGGAACGGGACCCCTTCCCAGCGCGGGCTGTGGCTGTGGATCAGCACTCCTGCAACGACACACACCCCCACACCTGAGCAGCAGGCACTCCTGGGCATCCCAGCACCTGCCCACCTCCTCAGCTCCTTTGGCAGCCACTGTGTCTCCAGCTCCACATTCAGCCCTTCCATGACTTCACTGCCTACCCAGAACTCAATGATCTTCATGGTCCCTTCCCACCCGGGCCATCCATGATTCTCACTCCCTCCCAGCTATCCCACTTGTTCAGCCTCCTTCCATCTGGCAGGAAACCAGTTTCTGAGCATGAGCATCATTTAGACAATTCTCTTCATGTTCCCAGCATTGCTGGAGATGGCCTCGTGGTTCACTCATCACAGAGAACAAAGCTTTACCTCTCAACTCAAGTTTATGGAAGGCAAAGGAGTTTACAGGCCACTTCTAAAAACTGCAGAGATTTTATAGTAATAGGCCTTAGCCCTTACACTTCCCATCCCCTGGATCACTGGTTAATGACACAACAACAGCATTATCTTGTCCAGCTCCCAGTTCCCAGGTCAGTGGATGCCTGGGCACATCCCTGAGTCAGCAGCGAGCCCCAGGGCCACGGGGCTGGTACTGCAGGGCTCACAGCTCCTGCTCTCCCCAGCTCCCACTGCTCCCCTGCCCAAAGTCTCACCTGCAAAGGTTGGCGTGGTGCTGACGTAGCCCCGTGCCTCGGGCAGCTCCTCCTGCACCTGGCTGTCGTAGGCCTGGTACTGGCCCAGCACGGCGCTGCTCCTCTGCAGCCCCCACAGGGCCTGGAAGGCCTGCAGCTTGTGCTGCAGCACCTGCTGGGCGCTGCTGACGTTGGCAGGGAGCTCCATGGTGAGGAACATGAGGGCCTCGGTGAGGTGGTTCTGCAGCACGTCCCGGATCACCCCGTACTGCTCGTAGAAGCTGGTGCGGCCTGGGCACGGCGGGGAGGAAAAATGCTGCTCAGGTGACCTGGTTCCCCTGCCTGCACCTCAGCGTGGGGCCAGGGACAGCAGAGCTCCAAGCTCCTCTCCTCCCCACCCAGCAATTAACCTGCAGCAATCAAGCTCAGCAAGGCTGTGGGTGTCCTGTCACTGGATGTGTTCAGGGTCTGGCTGGACGGGGCTTTGGGCAACCTGTCCTAGTGGAAGTGGTCACTGCTTGTAGCAGGACGAGATGGTTTTCCTGCCCTCAGAAGGCTCTGGCTGAGCCAGACCCTTGGGAGACAAAATTTCGTGCACAGAGCCACGCTTCCCTCTCCCTGCCTGGCTTCTCATGCAGGTGGGAACAGTGGAGAAGGACAGAGCACTGCTGGAGTGACTCAAGGCTGTGTGTCACCAGCAGCAGCTGCAGCACGACCACAGGCTTCCCCCATCGACTGATCATTCATCTCCCTCCCCGGTGCAAAGGCACATTCAGTAATGGGATCAATGCTGCAGACTCGCTGGGAGCCAGGCTGCCAGCTGAAGCTGCACAGGGGAAAAGAGACATCAAATGACATCAAATGACAAATTACATCAAATGACATCAAATGACAAAGTTGTTCAGTGAGGGGGAGGGCACGGGGAGTAGCTGGGGCTGTGCACAGACCATGCTGCTCTCCCTAGATCTCTCTGCAGTGCACCCCTCTCCCACAAACAGGCTGAGGTGGGCTCTGGGCTGCCAAACCAAAGATTCCACCCCAAGTTTGCCAAAACTGCATTAGCTGAGCCTGTGGAGGCTGAGGGAGGGAGGCAGAGGTAAGGGGAGGCAGTCCTGCTGGGGCAGCAGCCAGGGCACCTGCCGTGGCCAGGAGTGCTGCAGGCAGCAGCCCAGCCCAGCAGCTTTGTGCTGAGCACTGCAGAGGGGATGCTGCAGCATTGCAGGCAGGCAGTGCAGCCGTGTCCTTCAGCAGGAGCCCCACGCCGCCTCCCTGGGCTGGGACTGCCCCTCTGCAGTGCTCCTGCCACAGAGAGCAGGGGACAGAAACAGGCAGGCAAACCCAGAAACATCCAGGCAGGAGATGCACAAAGAACAGCACAAAGGCACACTCGGGGTGAGCCCGGGGTCTGACAGGACAGCAGGACAGCTGAAGTGGCCTCAGACTGCACCAATTCCAAATCCAGGGCTGCTGACCAAGAATTGGGATAGCAAGGTCAGCAATCCCCCAGAGCTCTGCAGCAGAAAAAGGGGGGGATTCTGCCCCTGGTCAGCAATCCCCCAGAGCTCTGCAGCAGAAAAAGGGGGGGATTCTGCCCCTGCTCCCAGATGAATTACAAATGGATTTTTTTCTTAGAGGCAGCAACACTACCTGGAAGTGAGTCAGTCTCCAGCACAGGAAGTGTGGGACAGTGCCTCTCTATTTCCAGGGAGCAACACACCATTCACCTGCTCCTTTTGTATTTCTGTACCAGCACCACCCCAAGGGCCACCTCCCCGCTGCTGAGGAGCCTGCCAGCTCTCACTCACTCACCCTGCACCCTGCCTCACCAACCTTTAGCATCCACAGTCTCCTTCAAGACGACCTCCACTCTCTCCACATGATGTCGGTTCCAAATTGGGTCCAGAAACTGTCGGTTCTGATCCCGAAAGGGCAGGATATGGGCCACAGCCTGTGAGGGGAAAAGTTCAGAGACCCAGTAAAAACTCACAGTGCCTCTGCCTCCCTGCCCCACGCAGCAGAGCAGTGGGTCAGAGAAGGGAAAAGCAGCAGCAGAGCCTGCAGTGATGCACAGGAGGGTCGCCAGGGGCTGCCCAGAGCAGACATTAAAGGTCTTTCTGAGGCATTTTGAGGTTTCAGGTGAAAAGGCTGAACTGCAAACTGCAGAGCACTCAGTTTATATCTGTCAGAGGACAAAGGGCTGAGTCAGACCTGTAAGTTCCAAAGTGCTGAAATACATCACCTCAGATGCTTACACCACTAACGTCATCTGCTCTTTTGGGGAGACAAACCCCCAAAATAAAACAGAAGAAATCCCCCCTCAGGGGAGATGCTCTCCACAGCTGGACATGCAACTTCTGAGTAAAACCTGGCCACACTGCCATGGCTGGAACAGGCTGCTTTAAAGTGTGGCATCACACTCCTGAGAAACAAGGATGGCATGTCCTTGAGCACACTCCCTCTGGGACAGTGCAGCTCCACATCCTGAGCTGTACCTGCAGCAGACAGTCCTTCAGAGCAGCAAGAAACCTTCCCTAAGCATCCCCCAGAACTAACATCCCATCAGCTCCTTATCATATCAAATGGAGGAGTGCTTCCAGAAGCCATGGCTAAGCAGAGAGGCCTGTGTGGAACGAGATGTGGAGCTGGGAGAGGACAGGTGCTGCTTGCTCAGCGAAACCAAAGCCCTGACCTTGGGGAGGAGGCCAGAGGAGTTCTGCATCTCTGCTCCAGGCACAGAGCCCAGCCCTGCTCTGCAGAAGGGACCCTCACCACCCCAACGGGGTCTGCACATCTCCTCTGCTCTCCCGGGACAGAGAAACAGGATTCCAGGAGCAAATGGAGGCTCTGGATCCCAGAGATGGATTTGGGAGGGGAACAATGCTCCCACCAGACGCAGAACTGACCACCAGGAGTCTGCAGGCAGCCGGGGGCTGCTCACCTGCTTGCCCAGGTAATGGTCCACACGGTACATCTCCTCCTCCCTGAAGAAGCCTGCCAGCTGTGCAGCCAGCTGCTGGGCGGAGTGCAGGTCGTGGCCGAAGGGCTTCTCCAGCACCACGCGCAGCCAGGCGCCGGCGCGCGGCCGGCAGCTGCCGTTGATGCGCGCCGCGATCTCCGTGTAGGCAAACGGGGGCACGGAGAAGTAGAAGATCCTGCCAGCCTCCTCCAGCCCCTCCTGGCGAAGCAGGCTCTCGATCTCCCTGCTCAGGGCCGCGTAGTCCTCGGCCGTTCTCAGCTGGTGGTACTGGCTCAGCTTGAGGAACTGGTCCTTGAGCACGGCACACCTGTTGGGAGCCTCGTCCGGGGGGCACGACAGCTTCTTCAGCACGTCAAACATCAGCCTCTGGCCCGGCTCCAGAGCTGCCAGGGCAGCCCCGTGGAACGTGAAGCTGTGCCCACTGCTCACTTGGTCCATGTAGAGCTGGAATAGACCCTGCCACAAATACTTCTTGGCCAGGTCGCCCGTGGCTCCCAGCAAGACCACGGAGATGTGGCCCTGGGGTGCTCCAGCTGAGGATGGCAGGGCTCCCACGAACAACACCGTGCACAGGACCCTGCCCAGCATCCTGGGGAGAGCAGTGGAGCCAGGAACACTAGAGGTCAGGAGTAAAAACACAAATCAATCCATGCTGCAGCACTGTAAAACACAAGGTACGTGCTTCCCCCAGAAGAGCCAGGGGCTTCTGCCTGGATCCTCCACCCAACAGCCTCTCCTCCCCTCCACGAACTGAACCAAGGCAGTAATTTGGGTTCCTGACAGACCTGCAGCCTCCTCCTGCACACCAGAAGTGGAAGGCAGCGGGTGCTGAAGGCCCTTGGGCAGCACAGTTCCCACAGCTGAGGGGGTGTCAGTGCCCTTGCACAGGGAAACTGGAACCCACGTTCATCCACACCTCAGACTGGCCACAGAGGAGCACACGTGCCTGCACCCCGAGCACACGTGCACACTGAATCCTGCTCCCAACATCCTGCTTGGGACTGTGCTCAAACACTGCTGGGCTGCCTTGGCATGGCTTCGTGTCAATATTGGCACAGCAGCTCAGGGACAAACACGAGCACTGGCAGCCCCAGGCTCTTCTTCTTTCGCTTGTTGGCTCCTGTGCCCCACCACTGAACTGGGTTCTAACGGCTGCTGGGAGACTGGTGTGGTAAAAAAACAGCTCTGGGGAAGGAGTTCAGCCCTCAGACTGATGTGAGCCAGTCTAGATGCTGCCTCATGGTGCTGTGTCTGTGGCCAGGGGTTTGTGCTCTGCCTCCTGCAGCCTCCACCACTGAAGAGCAGGTCCTGTTCTGCCCTTCTCCCCTCAGTGCTCATTCAAACCACTGCAGCCAAGCCAAGAAGTCCCTTTGCTCACTCTTATTTATTCAAAATGAAGTTGTTTTTAAGAGAAAATACACATTTAGCACTTACAGTGAGAAACACAGCCATGACTTTGCATCTCAAGAGATGTAGTGTCACTGAAGAGAGGTTTAGCCACTCCTGCATGGGTGACTAAACCACTGTGCTGCTCTCATTACAGAGGAGTTATATCAGCAGCTCTCACACTGGCTGTCTCCTTCCCTTAATGTCATTTTATAAGCTGTGTTTAGTTGGACCAGAGCCTTCACAGCACACAATGTTATTTACTTTAAAAACTTTGAGCTCCGGTCAATAAATGATGATAACTAAATAACTAAAACCAACATCTGGATATCTCTCCCTGTCTGCAGCCTGAACTGGTCTGCAGAAATCTTGTGTTTCTCTCCAGCAGACTCACCTGTAACACAGGAGCTTTAGAGACCACAAAAGCAGCTGCAGATGTTTCTCCTGCCCAGCCTCTCCAGCACAGATCCTGCTCCTCCTGTGACTGGTGTCTCTGATCAGTGCTCAGGTGTGCAGGACAGATAAGGCAGGCTGTTCCCTTCCTGGAAAACAGGAGGAAAGACCCAATTACAACAGAGAAAAAACCAAAAGTTCCTGAGCCAGCAACGTCCCAGCACACCCATGCTCACAGTCCTGCCCTGCTGGCTGTGCTGTGCTTGGGCTGCTGTTTGTGAGCAGGGAAAACTCAGGCAAGGTGGCAGTTCCTGCTCCCAGAGAGCTGCCCCCAGCTGAAGTGCAGTCTGTGAGTTTAACTGCCCTCTGCCCAGGCTGTCTGCCCTCCCTCCCTTCTCTGCTCACTCTCTGAGCTCCCTGGACCCACGGAAGGATGCCAGCCAGCAGCACTGGCACTGCCAAGGGGCACTGCTGAGGCTCTGCCTGCAGAGGAATGATTCTCTGGTTCCCCTTCCCCTGCTGTGGGGTTACGACACAGATGGCAAAGTTCCCCGGTGCAATAAAGGGGTATTTGCACTTCCTGAGCAACCTTTGCCCAGGCAGCAGAGGCACTGACGCCCTGGCAGCCCTGCTGGGGCAGGCACAGCGAGGAATGGGATGGCTCTGGGAGGGCCACGCTGCTCCAGCCCCACAGAAAAACGGGAACGAGCCAGGGAACTTCCTGGCAGCTTCAGCCACAGTCACGTGTGTTCCCAAACCAAGGGAAAGGCAGTTTCACAACCCTCCCAATTGCAAAATATTGAGCTACGCTGCACAGAATAAGCTCAGTAAACCCAGCAGTGTTTGTTTACTGCTTTCACATCAGCTCACCACCACTGCTCCCACTAAAAAATAACACTCCAAAAATCCCCCAGCCAGGCAGTACAAAGTTACTCGGTCAGGCTTCAGGAAAAGACTCCTGGGCCTGATCCACACCAAACAGAGGAGCTTGGCCCAGCAGCCAGGCTGTGCAGTGCCTTGCACAGCCACTGCAGCTCCCTCCCATCCACAGGAGCTCATTTCATTTCCAGGGAAAAAATGCAAAAGAGCTGGACGTGGATGGTCCTTGTGGGTCCCTTCCAGCTGAGGATGTTCTATGATTCTATGGAAAATGCAGCATGGCCTGGGGATCCCACAGGGCTCTGCACACATGAAAGGGCTCTGGGATTCTCTGAGGACTGGGGGAACCCTACTGGTGTTCTGTGTGTGCAAACAGCAGGGCAGGAATGACCTCACCATCAGCTTCTGGAGAACTCCGAGGCTTAATGAGGAGACTCACATTAAAGGCAGGCTGAGAGGTGCAGGAATTCGTGTTTGGCCCTTCTGGCTCTGACTCAGCCTCACTCCGTGTGCTCTGGCCCCAGCATCGTGACAGCACCGCTTCCAAAACCCTGGAAAAGCAGGACAGGGGACCGTGAGGAACCCGGGCCAGGGACACGGGGGTGAGCCACGGGGGACAGGGGTGAGCCCACCTGTGACAGGGATGAGCCACGGGGGACAGGGGTGAGCCACGGGGGACAGCCATGAGCCCACCTGTGACAGGGATGAGCCACGGGGGACAGGGCTGAGCCCACCTGTGACAGCCATGAGCCCATGGGTGACAGGGATGAGCCATGGGGGACAGGGCTGAGCCCACCTGAGACAGCCATGAGCCCATCTATGGCAGGGATGAGCTCATGGGTGGCAGGGATGAGCCATGGGGGACAGGGATAGGCTCACCTGTGACAGCCATGGGCTCACCTGTGACAGGGCTGAGCCCACCTGAGACAGCCATGAGCCCATGGGTGACAGGGATGAGCTCATGGGTGACAGGATGAGCTCACCTGTGACAGCCATGAGCCCACCTGTGACAGGTATGAGCTCACCTGAGACAGGAATGAACTCGTAGGTGACAGGGCTGAGCCCACCTGTGACAGCCATGGGCTCACCTTAGACAGGGCTGAGCCGACCTGCGGCAGGGCTGAGCCCCGGTGACAGCGCTGTCACACTCCCGGAGCCGAGCGGGACCCGCCGCCGCCCCCGGCGCTGCCCGGTGCCCGCTCGGGCCGGGCTGCGGGGCCGGGAGCGGGCTGTGCCCGCAGGGAGCGGCCGGCCCCGGCTCCTCTGTCCGTGCCGGCCCCTCCTCGGGGGCCGGGAGCATCCCCGGCACCCCTCCATCCCTCCATCCCTCCATCCCATCCCTCCATCCGCGCTCCCGCCGCCCACGCGGTTCCGGAGCGGGGAGGCCGGCGCGCGGTGCCGCAGGACACGACCGGCTGGCCCCTCCCCGGCCCGGGCTGACCCCTCCGCCCCGGGCTGACCCCGCTGCGGTCCGGTCCAGCCCGGTCCGGCCCGGCCCGGCCCGGCCCGGCCCCGCCGCCCCCCGCTCACCGCACCGCGCCGGCGCCGGCGGGCCCGACACAGCCCCGCCCGCCGCGCCCGCCCCGCGCACGCTCTCTGGTTGGCGGCGGCTCGCGCCCCGCGGCGGCGCTCGGGCGGGAGGGAAAACGCGCCGGGCTGAGTGGGTTTGGGGACATAGGGACACCGAACCCCCCCGGGGGGACACGGGGACACAGAGCCCCCCCCCCGAGGGACATGGGGGCACGGACCCCGCCCAGCAGCGGCGCTGGGAACGCTCAGTTTGCCTGCTCGGAGCAGTGCAACCCCAGCCCCTCTCCAGCCCTGGCTGTGCTGTGCAGCTGCAGCACCAAGGGCAGCAGAGCCCCTCTGCAGCAAACTCACTTCTGTGCATGGTTTCCCCCTCTCCCAAAGAACCCCTTGCTGAGGAACGCATTTCCACCGCAATGCCAAAACACAGCCTCTGCCCCGGGTTTATAGAGGCTCTGGATTGCTAAGCTGTCCTCTCCAGCTTAATGCTCCCTCCTCTGAAATACCATCTTTAAACTCCCCCCAGAACAGCTCTTTTGCCTATAGAGCTTTTTATTTGCTTGTACAACATCTGTCTCCTTAATGTCCCTTTCCTTGCTAGCTGCCTTTTATTCCTTTATTGCCGTCACATGTCTCATCTGTCACACTGGACCTTTTCCCCTTAAAGGCACACACAGCCGAGGAAGTCTGAAAAGGCTTTGACAAAAGCACATTCTGATCCAAACCATCATCCTCACAAAATCTTACTTGCCCCAAATTATGAGATGTTACAGCTCCTTAATGAAACAGCTGAGATATTTTTAACATGGTCAAAAAACCTATTTTATAATCTGACCTTCAGCTCAGAAATAGCTGCACTATTTTTTTTTTCAATTTTCCAAAGAAATGACTGCATAAAGCAAACCACCCCTACAGTTTCAGCCTCAATATTTAAAGTTTGGCATCATATAACGAGCAGAAAACATGGTCTCTCAACAGAAGACATTAAACACTTCTACAACTCCCAGCTTCCAGCTCTTCTGTAATAATAACAAACTTAAGTGACCAGGGGCTGTGTTTTGGCATTGCAGTGGAAATCTTCCACAGCAAGGGGTTCTTTGTTTGGGAGTGGGGGAAAGGATGTAGAAAAGTGAGTTTGCTGCAGAGGGGCCCTGCTGCCCTGGGTGCTGCAGGGACCCCGAGCTGGGCTGGCTCTGCCCTGAGCAGGCAGCGTGAGCCCAGCAGGGCAAGGCTTTGCTGAGGAATCCTGCCTGTTACCTGCCAGACTGATCACCCTCTGCAAAGGGGTTAGTGCCGAGGAGCTGGAGGTGTGCCTGTAAACGGCAGGAACTTCTGGGATGCTTTAATTCCCTCTTCTCTGCTGTCCTGGGAGCCGAGCTGCTGCAGAGCTGCTGGAGCTGGGCAGGGCTGTGCTGGGGGTGAGCTCCCAGGAAAGCAGTTCTGGGCTACCAAGTTCTCATGGCTTTGAGTACAGCTGTTAACTTCTGCTTTGGAGCAATAAAAAACAGCTGGACAGCAGCTGGGGCTCTTAGAAAAGAAAATTACTGTCTTGTGGCTTCCCGAAAACCAGGCTGCAGAAATGGTGTGGGGCAGAATAACAAAGAGGGGCTGGGGCAGGTGGAGGGCTCGCCTGCTGAACAGCTCCTGGCTTGTGCTCAGCCTCCAGCCCAGTTTAGCAAGTTTAGATTTAAACACTTGGGCCCGTTTGGTGTTTAGCAACGCCACTTCTGTGCACCCAGCACAGGAGCAGCACTCCCAGACCCGGCTCTGGGCTTCTGCCTGGCCAGCCCAGCTCCTAAAGAGCTCAGCATCCAAGGTGAGAGAGCATTACAGTCACGCTGCCTCTTAACAGCTTTAGTTTCTATTGTCTGGTGGCTTTCCTCTGCAGGCTGTGGCTCTGAAATGACAAAAGCCTTGCCCGGGGAATGCCACCGGGTGTGCAGCTGGGCTGGGCAGTGAGGATGGCACAGCTGGCTCCTGGCAGCCCCTCCTGGCACTGAAGCAGGGCTTGGTGCCCGGCAGAGCCCTGGCAGGGGGACAGGCACAGCCCTGCTGCATGGGGTGCCCTCTGGCACCCTGCAGCACCCAGATGCACCCAGGTTAAGGAGTTTCCTTAACCCCTGCAGTTAAGGAAACTCCTTCAAAGCAGGGCAGGGGGAGAGGAGCTGGGGGTGAGGAGGAGGAGGGCTCATCTTCACTCTGCCTGAACGCGCCAGAAGTGGTCAGTCCAGCGCTGCGCTCTGCCCTGTGCTCTGGGGCAGTGATGCTCCCATCGGCTCGGTCAGCACATTAAGGATTGAGAGCTGGCTCCTCCCCAGGGGCTCCTGCACGGGGACGAGCTGCCTCCTGCCTCCTCCTCAGGCCTGGGCTGAATGAGGGTGGAAATGGAGGCTCTGGGCTAAAAATGCTGTTTCTTCCTTGGAGAATGGGGAGACGTGAGGTTCCTGCTGTGATGGGGCAGAGCACAGCAGGCAGCTTTGCTGGCCAGAGACATCCCTGTGCCCCCTGAGGCTCCTGCTGCAGCAACCAAAGGAGTGGCTTGCAGCTGTCCCAGTGAGGAAAAGCAACCACAAAGCAATGGCTGAATCCCACTGCTGCAGACATAAATGTGCAGAGATGGGCTGAGATCTGTCTGCTCGAGGAGCAGAGGCAGCTCTGGGGTCAGGGGCTGCCTCCTCCCTGCCTGTGGTGTTGAGAACAACCATCCCTGATGGTTCTTTGGCATGGACTCAGAGTGCTCCAGACTGACCCAGGGCTGCACCAGCCCTGTTCATTTAGCTCAGCAAGAAGCCCAGGGTGGGTACCTGGCATTGCTGCCTGGCTGGCACTGACAGCTTGTGACAGAAACTGCTTTTCTTGGCTTGTGACATGAGGCAGACACAAGACAGGCAGTAGGAAGTGCTGCCACCCTTAACTGAAGTCTCCCCAAATGCACTTGATTGGGGTTTGATAGTTTCTGTGTCCTAGATAAATATTGACTGGTGAGGGATGGCACACTGAGCCTTGGGGCTCCCAGCGGGCACTGCTGTGCTGGTTATCAGTTCTGTCAGTTTTATCAGTTCTATCAGTTCTATCAATTTTATCAGTTCTATCAGTTTTATCAGTTCTATCAGTTTTATCAATTTTATAAGTTCTATCAGTTTTATTAGTTCTATCAGTTTTATCAGTTCTATCAATTTTATCAGTTTTATCAGTTCTATCAATTTTATCAGTTCTATCAATTTTATCAATTCTATCGGTTTTATCAATTTTATCAATTTTATCAGTTTTATCAGTTTTATCAGTTCTATCAGTTTTATCAGTTCTATCAATTTTATCAGTTCTATCGGTTTTATCAATTTTATAAATTCTATCAGTTTTATAAATTCTATCAGTTTTATCAGTTTTATCAGTTTTATCAGTTTTATCAATTTTATCAGTTCTATCAGGTATATCAGGTATATAAATTCTATCAGTTTTATCAGTTTTATCAATTTTATCAGTTCTATCAGGTATATCAGGTATATAAATTCTATCAGTTTTATCAGGTCAGGTATATCAATTTTATCAGTTCTATCAATTCTATCAGTTCTATCAGTTTTATCAATTCTATCAGTTGTAACAGTTTTATCAATTTTATAAATTCTATCAGTTTTATCATTTTTATCAATTATATCAGTTCTATCAGTTTTATAAATTCTATCAGTTTTATCAATTTTATAAATTCTATCAGTTTTATCAATTTTATCAGTTCTATCAGGTATATCAGTTCTATCAGTTCTATCAGTTTTATATTTTTTATCAGTTCTATCAGTTTCCTGACCAATGCTGCAGCACAGCAGGGCTGCCCAGCCCAGGCTGCTGCACTCAGAGCACAAATGCAGCTGTGGGCAGCCAGAGGTTTTCCCTGAGCACCTGACAGCTGAATGGGAAGGCAAAGCTGGGAAGATGCCCCTCTGCTCTTATCTCTGTGTCCTGTTAAGATTAGGCTCAAATCCTTCCCGGTAACATCCTCGCTCTCCTAGAGCAAAGTGAAATGCACCAAAATGCATGAGCGTGTTGCTATAAATGGACTGTGGTGCAGCAGGAATTGGTGCAGCGTTTGGGATGGTGCGTGCTGCATTCCTGGCACCCTGCACACAGCCCAGCCCTGGGGCTGCCAGCTCTGCCCTGGAGCCCTCCTGGCCCTGCTGCTGCACCTTAACTCTGGGCTGTTGTGGGCGCCGTGGCCTTGAAATGCTTCATTAAATCAGCGTTTGTTGAGCCTTGGCAGAGATGGGGAAATGGCAGGGAAATATTTCTGCCGTTCAGGGGGGTCTCCCCTCGCTGCTGGTCTCAGCACACACCAGGTGCCACCCAGGGGGGTGGGCTGGGGATTTCTGCTGGGAACGCTCCCTGAGCCGTGCAGGAGCTGCAGCAGTGCAGGGCTGGTAGCAGGGCACAAGGAACCACGTGCTGAGTGCGGGTTTGTCTCTCTCTGGGGTGCTGTCAAACCAGGATTATCGAGCATGTTACCTTCAGCAACAGGTACAGGGAAATAAAAACCCACCCAGAGCTCTGCAGAGGGGCACGAGTGCAGTGCTGGGTGCAGACTGAACCTCCATCTCTCCAGACACAGAACAGCCCTCCTGTGCATTGGTTGTGCAGCTGAGGGGTGCAAGTGGTCCACTCACAAAACTAATCTCCAAATGGAAAAGCAATGATGGTGAAAGGGGAGGAAAAGGCTCCAGGGCAGCAGCAGGACTCTCTCAGATGCAGGTAATCAGCAGATCTGAAAACTTGATCTGAAGGCTTTCAAGGGGGGGTGGCAGAAGGCACCAATAAATTGATTTTGACCCTGAGGTACACTCGGTGCTTTGCTGTGGTGCATTGGAGTGTGTAGGTGAAAAACCAACGTGTTTCAAAACTATCCCTTTGCAGCTGTTGGTTCCAGAGGCAGCACTTGCAGAGCTCTTGCCCAAATATTTAAAATGCTCTGTGCCCCTGGAAATGTCCTTCAATAACCTTGAGCTTAACGTGGTTTCCTCTGTCTCAGTCTCGCTGAAGACCAGAAGAGAACCAGGAATGCCTGTGCTTGCTAATTCCAGGGTGTAAAGTTCTTCTCTGGACACTTTTCCCCTGGGCACTTCTCTTCCATGGATCAGAAGATGGGCTGGTGCCTGTTGTGCCTGTGCTGTGCCATGGAAAGGGGCTGAATCCCCCCGGAATGCAGCTCTGCACAGCACCACTGCCTGCAGCCTTCCAGGGCCTGCATCATGGACAGCTGGGGATGAACTGTGCTTTTTGTCAAATAAGGGGCAGGAATTAAATTACACAGGGCAGAAAGCATTTCTGGGCCCGAGCTGGTTTAAAACAAGGTAGTTTAGCTGAAGTTAGTGACAGGCCTTTGGATGAGGTGTTGCACTGTGCTGTGTATCAGGAAAAGAAATGTCAAGTGCTTGGGTGATGCGAGAGCTTTTCGTTTGGGTTGTTTGTTTTATTTTTTTCAAATTTATTATTTATACTTGCAGCTTCTGTCTGAATTCTTGATGTGGCTGAGACCTCAGCAATGCCGTGGAGGACGAGACTTTGCCCTGTTCATTGTCACCCCCTGTCTTCCCTGGCACAGTTAAGGAACGCATCGCCTGCATCTCACACCAGAGAACACACTGCCAGCTCCTGAACCAGCTCCAGCCTGCTCCCCAAACTGAGACCAGCTCGGGGGGGAGCAGGGTGTGCTTCGGAGGCTCCTGCAGATCGCTGCTTTGCTTTTTGCCTTTGCTCCTGGAATAGCAGCGTGGCCAGGTGGGAAAAGCCGGCAGCGAGGAGAGCTCCGAGTGCCCACCCGGCCGGGAAATCCGGCTGCCCAGGAGCGGCCTTTCAGACCAATCCCACAGGATCAGGCTTCTTGCAGTGTCAGGGATTTAAGACTTTTTAACTCCCCCTCCCCCGTTTCTTTCCCTGGGCTGTGTGAGCAGCTCCGGGCGCTGCCGGCATCACTCCCGAGCCAGCGCTGCTGCCAGCTCCTGCCTCCTCCCGCAGGAGCCGCTGCAACTTTTGCTGCTCCAGACATCGCTGCATCCCCGCGAAGGCAGAGCTCCTCCGGCCGGATCTGGGTAAGGAGAGACACCTCGGGAGGGAGAGGAGGTTTCCGAGCCCGCTTTAATGGAAGCTCTTTCCTTTGCATGCTCTTTTAGGAAGGGAGCTGTTTTAAAGAGGCTGCAGTCCTTCCTCCTGCAGCGCTGTCTTTTATGACTGATAAAAGCTTATAAAGTGCAACTTCTGCTGTGTGCCTGCTAATTAAACTTCATTCCGTTCGTTTCCTTTCTGCCTTTTACGTTCTCCTTGGGACCAGCATGAGGGAAGCTGAATCACTGGATGCTTTTTTTTTTTTTTTAATCATTCTGCTGCTTTTTTAAAACAAGCCGGCAAAACCAAATAAAATAATAATAATAATTTTAAAAAAACACCTGACGGAAGCGAAGCGGGTGGAAGCCCTGGCGAGGAGCGTGGCTGTGCATGCTGGCAGGCAGGTGGGATTTTCCCGGCTGCTGCTGCTGGTGCAGTTGTGCTGCAGTCCGAGCCCCGCGCTGGCTGCGGAGCGTTGCGGGAGCGCAGCGGGAGCTGCCGCAGCCCCCGGGCACGGCAAGTTCCCGCAGCTGGCATTGCCCGCCGGGCTGGCACTGCCCGCTGTCCCCGCTGTCCCCGCTGTCCCCGCTGTCCCCGCGGGGGAATGCGGCGCTGCCGCTTTAAGGGTGCGGAGCTGCCCGGGCGCTGCTCCTCCGGGGCATCCGCAGCGCAGCATCCTCGGCCAGGGATTCCCTTCCTCCCTCCCTCCCTCCCTCCCAGCCGAGCCTCCTCCCGCACTCGGCGCTTTGCAGCCCCCAGTGCTTCCCTTTCGCCCCGCATTTCCCAGCCGTGCCTTAAAAATGCGCCTGGAGGTGTCCGAGCTCCAGCAGCCTCCTCCCCAAATCGCGTGTCCTTGCACCTGCGAGCCGGGCTCGGAAAGCGTCCCGGGAGAGCCCCGGAGCAGCGCTCTCACGACCTCCGGGCGCTGCTGCCTTCCCACGGCCGTCCCAAGTTGAATTTGCACGGGGATGTGTCAGCACAGCCTCCTGCTGCAGAAGTTTAACTTGCATTTTCTGGAGGCATGTGCGGTCTGATTTATTAATGGCGCAAGGACCGGTTGGTTAATTTTAACTCTAAAGTTAAAAAAAAAAATTCACTTTGGCAAAAATATCTGCTAGCAACTTGCATTTTCCTAGTGTAAAAATATCTATTAATTGAAATGTAGCTTCTTAGCAATTCCAGAGTCTTGGGAACTGTATGGGGCAAGGGGGGAAAAATGCAGTTTGAGCAATTATCAATTCTGTTGCAACAGCAGTGAAGTCAGCTGTGCTGAAATCCCTGCAGATCTGGGTTTGGTATTCCGTGTCTGGGGGAGGCTGCTCAGCAGTCAGTGCTCACAGAGCCTCGCTGCAGCCTGCAGCTGATGCTGCATGACATTAGCAGCATCTCAATGACTAAATATTTGACTTCCCTGCTCCAGTGATGTCTCCTGACACCAGGAAGGGTGTTCTGGTCCCCGCCGAGGCTGAGGCAATTACTGCTGTCTGCCACTCTGTTTGAGAGTAGTAGTGCGTGTTTACACTGATTAGATCTGTAATTGGGGTGGGCTTTTATGGTGTGCTTGCACAAGGACTAAGAGCAGTCCCTGGGATCTGTAGGAAAGGCAGCGTTATCCCTGGCACAGGGGAGTGTGATCTCTCAAGGTCACAGTGCCAGCTGATGGCAGAGACCAGCCCTTGGCACCCTCGCTGCTCCTTCACATTCACCAAAACTTTCAGATCTTCCTTCAGAGATGTCTCTGGCCCCGAGTCATGGAGGCACAAGGGGGCCAGCTGTAAGGCCAAACCCCAGGATTTGTGTGATTTAATGCAGACTTCATGCAGCACACTCACACCCTGGTGCTTCTGTTCCTTACATCATCGTCTTGATGAGCAAGGAGACTCAAACTCATCTGTACAGTACTTATGCATTAGTTTGTGGCATTCATGGAGGGCTCTCTAATTGGAAGAACAGGAGCAAAGGGAAAGTTACTGAGCTAAGAGCAGGCTTGGTGTAAATCACCGAGGGGCAAGGAATGTGCCAGGGTGCTCTGGGTGTGTGGAAAGGCTCTCAGCAGAAATAAAATCAGTCTCTGCCTTAGGGAAAAACACACAAGTGCCGTAGAACTGAGCAGAACAGACTGCCCAGAGGTGCCACAGTGGGGCAAGCTCTGCGTTCCCTGGCTCCTGCCCTCCAGAAGTGGGCAGACAGCCTCTCAGGTCTCCCCACAAACTGGAGTGATGAGTGCCCAGCAGAGGGAAAGTAAGAATGCTTGTAGAGGTGGAGAACGGGACAAATCAGAGGGTTTCAGCTGGAAGCCCTGTACTGAAATGTACTGTACTGAAATCTGGCCTGCAGTTCAGGTGATGTGGAGCTGGTGCTGTGCTGCTGCAGGGAAGTTCATGGCACAAACCCTTCAGTGTGAGCAGGGGCAGGAAGAGTCCCAAAACACAAAAAGCACCAGAGTGCACAGGGAGGGTGCACAGGGAGGGAGAGTGCACAGGGAGGGAGGGTGCACAGGGAGAGAGGGTGCACAGGGAGGGAGGGTGCACAGGGAGAGAGGGTGCACAGGGAGGGAGGGTGCACAGGGAGGGAGGGTGCACAGGGAGGGAGGGTGCACAGGGAGGGAGGGTGCACTTCCTGCTGTTTCTCCTCTCACATCCTCTGCTGCTCCAGCAGTCCTTGCTCTGCACACCTGGGAAGGCGCCCTCAGCACTAAAATTAAATCTTAAGAGGAACCCACAGCCCCTCCAGTGCCACCAGAACCTGCTGTGCAGTGCCTGCAGCAGCCCAGGCAGATCCCCAGGCAGTGTGAACACAGCCTCAGCCAGGCCCTGAGCAGCCTGAGTGCAGAGATTCGGTGCCTCTGGCACCTGCACTGTGCTGTGCCTGATCAAAGGCCATATTTCAGCTGATTTCTTCCTCCAGTGCCAGTCTCTGATCTGGAAAGCACTGATCCTTTCCTTTCCTGGCTGCCACAGTGAATTTTAGAGTGACTTTTAGCATTCTGGGCTGCCTGGAGTATTCACTCTGCTGGAGTCTTTTCCTTTAATGCGAGTAAAGTCTTGAGGAAGAAGTAGCTTTATGAAATGTGAGGAGTTTGTTCCTGTGCTGGTGAGCTTGCACAGACAGGTGCCATCTGAAATCCTCTGCTGCCAGAGCCTCAGACAGCTCAGTTCACCACACGCCCGAGGAGTGGGACTTCAGTGGTGCTTTGCTTGTTGCTCCTTGGCTGTTGGGCCCTGTTTCCAGGGGCTGGTACAGAAATGTTTCTGGAGGACTGGGCCAAGGGGCAGCGTGTATTTTTGGAGAAGGTCACGGCTCCTGTGCCTGGTGCCCCACTGCAAAGGGCAGAGCCATTAAATGTCTGGGTGTGTTTGTGTGAGCTCAGCAGCAGGCTCTGTGCTGGGCTGCAGGGATGGAGCTCCTTTCCAGGTGAATTTGTGCTCCTTATTCCCTCCCTTCATTTACGGCAGGCTCTGGGGGTACTGAGCAGCACTGCAGCAAACCCACGCGCTCCAAGTTTCCCTCTTCCAAGAGCTCTGGTGCTATCATGAGTGAAGGAACCCAGAAGGGCTGTGAGGAAGGTCTTCTGTACAAAATGGGATTTTAAAATTGCTCCTGGACCCGGTGCAGGGTCACTGGCAATGCCTGCTCCTGGGAGGGACTGGGAAGATGCACTCTTCCTTCCTTTTTAATGGAAAGCGGATTTCCCACTTTCCTGCAGAGCTGGAACTCTCAGGTTGGGGCAAGGAGAGAGGCTGCAAAACCTCAGCGGGTTCTTCCAGCTGGCTTTTCCCTGCAGGACTGGAGTGACCAGAGGGCAGCTCGTTGGCTCAGTCCTGTGCTGCACCAAGGTATTCAAAGCCCTCCCCAGCTGCTTTCTGCCCATCCCTGTCTGACACGTGAGCACACGAATTCCCGTGTGCTGGGAATCTTAATGTTTCCTTCTCCTACCTCTGTGCCTGGCTATAAATGTCCTTAAGATGTAATTTTTCCAGCTCAGCCTTCAGAATTTCTAATTATGCCCGGAGAGCTGGGCTGCAGTGGGGCTGCCATCCCCCAGCCCCTGTGCCTGTCCCTGCTTCCCAGACAACTGAGCTTTGGAGAAGGGACAGTCCCTGCTGCTGAGGGACAGAGAGCTGACATTTGGCAAATCTCAAAGAGTTTTCATTTGCGTCAATATTCCGCAGCAAATAACTTTGCACATTTGTAAACAGAGGGCAAACTCACCACGTTTTAAGAGCTTTCTTGGGGTGAATTGGAAGTACTCTGCTCTTGTCTGACAGAACAAAATTCAGTGGGGGCTGTGCTTGTCGAAGATGCCTTTCACTTGGTTCAGCAGCAGAAATTCTGTTGGAAACAAAATAAGGTCCCTGCCCTAGAAAGCTCACAGGCAAGAGCTTGTTCAAGAAAAGAGTGGAAATGGCCTTGAACCGCCTGTTGACCTTGAGTCGTTGGTGAGATTTTTGGGTTTAGAATTGTCAGTGAGCACCACTCATGAGCCCTTTGCCAGCCCGGTCCTGCAGAGAGGCCTGGCTGCTTGGTGCCGTTTGGCTGAGGATGGGCAGCGATGTGGAGAGCTCCACTCTGAAGGTCACTGCCACACTGGGCAGGCCAGGGGGGAGGCTGGTGGCCGAGGACACCCCCCAGGAGCTGTGTTGGAGCTCCCAGGCCCTGGGATGTCTCCCCACAGCCCCATCTCCCAGGGGACACCGCAGTGTCCCTCCCTCGGCAGCGAGCACCCCTGGCAGCACTCGCTGTGCCAATGCAGTGCCACAGAGCAGGTGACACCCCCTGTGTCCCCTGCAGGCTCTGCAGAGCTGTTTGGCACTCGGGGAGCCCCCCTGAGCTGCTCGAGGGCCTCAAGGAAAGGCCCTGGAGGAGAAGGGCAGGAGAAAGCAGGGACATGAGATTTGGGAGAGGCTGGACGTGGAGCAGTGGAGCTGGAGCAGGGCTGCAGCCCTGAGCCCCTGCCCTGTCCTGGGCACTGCTGGGTGTGAAGGTGGAGGAGAAGGGCAGGAGGAAGCGGGCACACGAGATTTGGGAGAGGCTGGACGTGGAGCAGTGGAGCTGGAGCCCCTGCCCTGTCCTGGGCACTGCTGGATGTGAAGGTGGAGGAGAAGGGCAGGAGGAAGCAGGGACACGAGATTTGGGAGAGGCTGGGCATGGAGCAGTGGAGCTGGAGCCCCTGCCCTGTCCTGGGCACTGCTGGATGTGAAGGTGGAGGAGAAGGGCAGGAGGAAGCAGGGACACGAGATTTGGGAGAGGCTGGACACGGAGCAGTGGAGCTGGAGCCCCTGGAGGTGTCCTGGGCACTGCTGGGTGTGAAGGTGGAGGAGAAGGGCAGGAGGAAGCGGGCACACGAGATTTGGGAGAGGCTGGACGTGGAGCAGTGGAGCTGGAGCCCCTGCCCTGTCCTGGGCACTGCTGGGTGAGAAGGTGGAGGAGAAGGGCAGGAGGAAGCGGGCACACGAGATTTGGGAGAGGCTGGACGTGGAGCAGTGGAGCTGGAGCAGGGCTGCAGCCCTGAGCCCCTGGAGGTGTCCTGGGCACTGCTGGGTGTGAAGGTGGAGGAGAAGGGCAGGAGAAAGCAGGGACATGAGATTTGGGAGAGGCTGGACACGGAGCAGTGGAGCTGGAGCCCCTGCCCTGTCCTGGGCACTGCTGGGGCAGAGGGGCGCAGGCAGGCTGGCACAGGGAGCAGCTGCCCCGGGGCTCAGAGCAGGGTGCTGCAAGGCAGAGCTGCTCCTCCCGGAGGCTCGCTGCCGCCGCCGGGACCCGGTGTCCGGTTACCGAGCAGCAGCTCCGGGCAGAGCCGGGAGCGCTCCGCGGCTGGCTGGCAAGGCACCCGCTCTTTGATGCACTGCAGCAAAGCAGCCCTGTCTGGGAACTCCTCGGCGGAAAGGACATTGCAGGGGAAGGGGAGGGGGCACCACGGACGCAAAGATGCTGCTGCAAGGGCTGTGGCAGCCAAGGCTGGCCCGGCTGCCTCCCCGCAGCCATTTCGTGATTGAGTTGGCCGAGCCCACTGCCCGGTGCCCGGCTGGACGAGTGTCCTTCCCCTGGGTGTCCTTCAGGGGCAGAGGGCCGGCACTGCGAGCTGCTGCATCCCCGGGGCTCGGGGCAGCCGTGCAGCTGCAGGAGCTGCAGGGAGCTGGGCAGGAGGCACCGCTGCAGCACCACCGTGTGTCCCTCAGCCCTGGGGACACGAGGGACAGGGCAGCGCCCCGTGGAGCAGCGGGGCTGGGGGCAAGGAGCAGCCTGCCCCAAGGTTTTTCCATGGTGTGGCAGCATGGGCAGGGCGCCCTGCCTGTCCTGCAGTGAGGTGAGGGTGGCTCTGGCATTTATCTCCCGGGGGATGAAGCTCTTCCCCCGGCTGTGGCCCCTCCTGGCCCCCCCCCAGCTGATTCCCTGCTGCTGCAGATGAACACTGCGACCTGCAGGCCACCCTGCCTGGGTGGAATTGCCCCCAAAGTGACCCCCAGGGGTGGGGGGAGATCCCACACTGGGGCAGGAGCAGGGCTGCTGGCCACCGTGTGCCAGGGAGCACAGGAGGGCTCAGCAGGGAGGGCATCCCTGCTCTGGGCACAGCAGAGTGCCAACCTTGCTCTGGGAGGTTGGTAGGGCTTTACTTGGTGTTTCAGAGTGAACCTTGACTCCCTATACTACAGAAAACGCGGTGAGGAGGAGAAGGGGGATGCTTGCTGAGGTTACCAGCTCCCTGTGGTGCCAGTGACTGATATTTGGCACTGGAGAAGCAAAGTTTGAGGAGCCCCTGGATGCAGAAAAGCCTCAGAGTTCTGCTCCTGAAGCTTGCTGTGTGCAGAGCCCCCATCAATGGCCTCAGAAGGAGGCATCAGGAAAAGCATTTCTTTCTTAATTTCAAGGAGAATCGAGGGCCTGCAGTGGCAGGAGAGGAGGAGTGCACAGGTGAGCAGTGGCAGTTTTCTGCTGGCCTGGCAGCACCCCAGGGTGCAGTGCTGCTGCTCAGATCCCCTCCCTGAGCACTCTGGCACTGATCCTGGCCCCTTTTCCTGGTGGAAGCTCTGTTGGTTCTGCAGATGTGAGCATGGGACCAAATAAAAATACCTGCAGTCTGCTGGGCACGGGGGAGGGAAAGGAGCTGGCAGCAAAATCCCAGTTCTCCTAAACTGACCCACAGAGACCCTCTGCCTCCAGCTCCCAGTCTGAGCTGCCCCAGTGACACTGAAGGACACTGCCACCCTGTCCCCCGGCTGCCTGCGGGGTGGGGGATGTCTCTCCAGCAGCCTGGGGGAGGCCAGGAGCTGTCACTGCCAGGACAAGGTGTCACTGCCAGGACAAGGTGTCACTGCCAGGACAAGGTGTCACTGCCAGGACAAGGTGTCCCCTGTGCCTGGCTCCCAGCAGAGGGAGGCAGCAGCTCACATCTCCAGCCCTGAGCTGCTCCAGCCTCGGTGCCTGTGAGACAACCAAACAAACCCACAGCACCTGCCCGGGTAAAGACTGATTTCTCCTGCTGCTGGACAGCAAAACTTTTAAATGGCAGGGAATTTCTACCTGAAATTGCACCAGCTAATCCTACCTTAGCTCAGTCCCTGCTGGGCTCCTGCCAGAGCAAAGCTGAGGCTTGGGCTGTGCCTTAGGAGTGGGATGAGAGCCTTGGGAAGGATCTTCCCTTTTGTTCTCCATTGTGCAGGAGGATAATGGGGACCCTGCTGTTCCAGGGGAAATGAGCCCAGTGCTGGTGGAAATGCTCAGGCAGAGGTGGGAGTGCAGATGGATGAACTCGGTGAGCTGTAGCTGGCCCTAACTCAGCCCGAGGGAGCACACAGAATGACTTCAGCTTCTTGTGACTCTTTGCTCTTGTGACCTTAGCCCAAAAGGCTCTCTCTTCTCTTTTTGCCTCTTTTTGATCTGAAACTGGGTCTCCAGCTCGCTGCTCTCCATTTTTCCGTCAGCTAATTGGCAGAATCCCCGTGCCATGCAGGCCCTGCTCCTGTGGGCCAGTGTGACAGTGTGACCCTGGACAGGAGGGACACAGCCCAGGAGGAGACCAGCAGCTCTTTAAGGGGTGTCTGCCTGCTGCAGGACTAATGTGGCTGCCATGCCCTCAGCAGCATTTCCCCCCTGGGACTACAGGAACAGGTTTTTCCATTGCAGAAAAAAAGCAGAAAATACGTTTAAGTCGCTCTACTTTGGGCTTTTGCAGCCGAGTGGAACTCAGGGTCTCAGTCCCTCCGTGCTCCAAGTCCTTCCTAACAGGGCAGCAGCAAGGAGTGTCAAGGGTTGAGATGTGCCTGCACCTGCCAGCTGAGCCCTGGCAAGGAACAAAACCCCTCCTCTTGCAGCTGGAAGGTGTGTGAGCAGGACACAGGGAGGGAGGAGTGTGAGCAGCCTGGCGTTTCACTGGGAGCTGCCTGGAGCATCATCCCTCACCCTGTGCTTGAGCTGGCTCAGGTGCTGCTGCTGACCCTTCTGTTTCTGCAGAAGGGAAATGTTCACAGGCTGTTTGGGAAAGCTTTTGCAGCGATCCTGGGCTCCTGATCCTGGGCACTTTGCTCCTGCTCACCCCTGTGCAGCTGCAGAGACGTTGTGCCCATCTGATAACCTGTGGCTGCTCTCCACAGCGTGTGTGCAGTGGTGCATGGCTGCAGCAGAGGTGCAGAGGGATCTGCAGGGGTGCTGAGCACAGCTGGACCTGCACCTGGCTTTTCCAGCAGCAGGTTCCTGCCAGCTCGTGCTCCTGGAGCAGCCTGAGCACTTCTGCTGTGCTGCTGCTGCAGTTCCAGCTGGAAATGCCCTTGGTCCCCAGCCCCTGTCCCCTCAGAGCTGGCAGCAGAGCTGCAGGGGGAGGCAATGCCAGGCTCAGGCCCCGGTGGGGTGGATCACTCTGGAGAGTGAGGAGGTGAAGGATGGGCAGAGGAAATCCTCCAGAGCCTGTGGGGAGAGGTTGGGGTGTGTGCTCCAGCCCTGGGTCCTGCACCCAGCGTGTTCTGCAGGATGGATCCCAGCTCCCAGCTGCCTTTCCCAGCTCCTGGAGCCTCTGAAAGGATTGCAGACTTGTGGGTGACATCCCTTTGGCAGGAATCCTGCATCCCTCCTCCTCGTGTGGTCTTCCTCAGTGAAACGCTGGATTCAGCCCTGGAACCGTGTGTGGAACTTCAGGGAGTCTGAGATTCCCTGTCCCGCAGCTGGGGCAGGAATCAACCCTGAGTCATGACAGGAGATCTGTACTGGGGCAGGAATCAGGAGCTGGGGCAGGAATCCCGTGCTGTGGCTGGAGCTGCTCCGTGTCCGTGTCCCTGTCACCTTAGAACCCGCAGTCCGTGTCCATGTCCCTCTGTCCCCGCACTCCCTGCAGTCCGTGTCCCTCTCCCTGTCCCGCAGTCCCTGTCCCTGTCCCGCTGTCCCTGTCCCTGTCCCGCAGTCGCTGTCCCTGTCCCGCTGTCCCTCTCCCTGTCCCGCAGTCCGTGTCCCTGTCCCGCAGTCCGTGTCCGTGTCCCTGTCCCGCAGTCGCTGTCCCTACTGCCCCCGGTTTTCCCGCAGTCCCTGTCCCTGTCCCGCTGTCCCTGTCCCGCTGTCCCTGTCCCTGTCCCTGTCCCGCTGTCCCTGTCCCTGTCCCTGTCCCGCTGTCCCTGTCGCTGTCTCTGTCCCGCAGTCCCTTTCCCTGTCCCGCTGTCCCTGTCCCTGTCCCGCTGTCCGTGTCCCTGTCCCGCTGTCCCTGTCCCTGTCCCTGTCCCTGTCCCGCTGTCCCTGTCCCTGTCCCGCTGTCCCTGTCGCTGTCCCTGTCCCTGTCCCGCAGTCCCTGTCCCTGTCCCGCTGTCCGTGTCCCTGTCCCGCTGTCCCTGTCCCTGTCCCTGTCCCTGTCCCTGTCCCTGTCCCGCAGTCCCTGTCCCTGTCCCGCTGTCCGTGTCCCTGTCCCGCTGTCCCTGTCCCTGTCCCGCTGTCTCTGTCCCTGTCGCTGTCCCTGTCCCGCAGTCCCTGTCGCTGTCCCCGGGGCTGGCGCTGTCTCCGGCCGGGCAGGCTCACGAAGAGCCTTTCCCGGGGCTTGTCCGGGCTTGCCCGGGGCTGAGCCCGCCTCTGGCCGGGCGCTGCGGCCCGCGGGGCTCTGCCTGCGGCTGCGGCAGCCCCGAGCCCCGGGAGCGGCGGGGGAGCCGAGCCCGGTGAGCCCCGGTGCCTGCCCCGAGCCCAGGTGAGTCCCGAGCCCGGTGCCTGCCCCGAGCCCCTGCTAGTCTGTTCTGTCGGGGTAAAGAAGGTTTCCTTCTCCTTTCTTTCCCCTTCCTCTTCTTCTCCTTGAAGCCCCTTGTGCAGAAATGTACGCTGCATTTGGGGATGCTCGTCTGGATTTGGGGATGCTGGTCTGGTTTTGGGGGATCACAGGAAGTGCTTGCACTCTGGTTTTGGGGATGCTGGTCTGGATTTGGGGATGCAGGTCTGGATTTGGGGATCCCGGTCAGGTTTTGGGGATGCAGGTCAAGTTTTGGGGATGCAGGTCCAGTTTTGGAGATCCCGGTCCGGCTTTGGGGATCCCGGTCCGGCTTTGGGGATCCCGGTCAGGATTTGGGGATCCCGGTCTGGTTTTGGGGATCCCAGAAAGCGGTTGTACTCTGGTTTTGGGGATCCCGGTCAGGATTTGGGGATCCCGGTCCGGTTTTGGGGATCAGCAGCCCCGAAGGGCAGCGCTGTGCTCGCAGTGCCCCTGTGCAGCAGTGCAGCGCTGGGGCTGCAGCGCTGGGGCTGCAGGGCTGGGGCTGCAGCGCTGGGGCTGCAGCGCCGGGGCTGCAGCGCTGGGGCTGCAGGGCTGGGGCTGCAGGGCCGGGGGGATCCCGGGGAGCTGGGGGAGAGCAGAGCCCGGGTCGCTGTGCACTGGGCTCTCCGTGGTGCGCTGCCATGTCAATATTCACACGGGGGACATAAATCTGGGAGCTTCACCCTTCCCGAGGAGCTGCTGCTGTCCCCTGCCCTGCCACACCTGGCACAAACTCTCCTCCCCATCCTGTCCCCAGGCTGCTGCCTGGCCCAGCGTGTTCCTCCGGTTCCCTTTGTGCTGGAAAGGGTAACAAACACAGCTCAGGGGCTCGCACCGGGGAGGGGAGCTCTGGTTTGCCTTGATTCTGACCACAGGCCCACCCGTGCTTTATATCTGATGTAAAATGCACTCATTTGTAAGCAGCCCGCTCTCATCTGTGCAGTTACTTTGATGTTTTATTAGCTGTGTGTACGCCAGGGTGTTTTGGAGTTCCCACAAGCAGTCAGTTTTGTGGGCAAGTCTGTTCCCTTGTATTTTGAAGGTAAACCCCCAGTAATCTTCTAGGAACTGGTACAGGTCATTTCCCAGTGCAAATGGAGAGAAGTTAACAACACATGAGCCTTTGTGTTGTTTCCAAAGAGAGACTCAGCTGAAGGGGCTTATACCAGAGTGGGGATCTAATTCAGCTTTTTTACAGGTTTATATATTTCTTTCTGCTTTCACTTGAATACGCTGTGGCAGAAGTGACCAAGCATTCAACCCATGCCCGGCCTGCCTGGAGCACCTTCCCCCTGAAAAAACAACCCTGCACCCAGTGGACCAGAGCAGCCTTTGGTAAGAGGAATTAGAGCTTAAAAAACGGAGGAATTAGAGTTAAAAACATTCCTGCAGGTGTTCCCCCGGTGCTGCTGGCCCTGCCCAGGGGGGCAGCTGAGGTGCAGGACTCTGTCCTTGCCTGCAGCACTGCAGCCGCTGCTGGGGAGTTGAGGAATGCAGGAATGCATCTCCCAGGGCTGGTGTCCTTTCTGCCAGGAGCTGTGGCCAGGGTCGGGCTGGGGGAGATGCGGGTAACACAGGTAACAGGTAATCTGAGGGTAACAAAGGCAAAATTGGGTGGTCTGGCCTTGCAAGAAAGGACAGGGGCACGTCCAGGGCTTCTCCAGAGATCCCTCAAAGCCCTGGTGAAGGAGGAGGAGTCTAACAAGGTAACAAAGGTGCTGTGACAGTAAAATCTCTGCTCTGCATCAGCCTGGCAGCATCCTGTGTCCCAGCAGGAACAGCTTGACTTGGAGAAACTCGTTATTCCAGGCCCACCTCGGGTGTAAGCCCCAGAGGGGGTTAGGGCTGTTAGGGCTGACAAGCTGGAGCAGGGATGGGATGCAGGGAGCCCAGCCTGGCAGTGCTGGGTTCATGAGTCAGGCTCTCCCTGGCTGCAGCAGGCTGGACTCTGCCCAGGCTGTCCCGAGCTCCTGAATCAGCAGAATCCCTCAGCCTGCTGTCCTCAGGCTGTCCTGGCTCTGCAGAGAGGGCTGCAGGAGCAGGGGCAGCTCTGCATGCAGGAGCATCCCTGCAGCCGGGCCGGGCTGGGCTGGGCTGGGCTGGGCTGGGATGGGCTGGGCTAGCAGCAGCCTCTGCTCACGGCCAGAGCTGCAGGGCTGTGGTGTCTGCACCACAATTAACAGCTCCGGCAATCAACAGCTCTGCTCAGCTGCTGGTGGAGCTGGGAGCTCCTCAGAGACCTTCCCCAGGGCAATAGGGGCAGAGCTGGTGTCTGTGGGACCTGCAAGTGAGCCCAGAGCAGCTCTGGCAGAACCTTTGGGCTCAGTCTGTGTTTTACCTGAGCCAGCTGGATACAGGCAGGCAGTGGTGTGAAGGGAAGGGAACATGCACCAAGGTGTGAAATACATTCTGGGGGCACAAAGGTGCTCTTGTGCACACTGAGACGGGGCTGCTTTAAAAGCCTGGCAGTCAGAGCTTAGGGTGCTGCTGCTGGGCATCTCTGATCTCATCTGGGAGAGAAGAGGGGGAAAAAGTGAGGAAAGGTCTGTAACTCATTGCTGCTGCAAGGGGAAGGGCAGAATTTCCGAGAATGTGGAAAGCAGAGGGTGGAGTTCTTGTTCTCAGTGGCTCAGGGCAAAGGTGCTGCCCCATTTCCAGCCTGGGCTCAGCATGGGAGTGATTGGGTGGGATATTGCAGGAGAAGGGGGGATAACAGAGCTCTAACCTGAGAGTAAAGCCAGAGTAAACTCCACTTGCTGACAGCAGGAGGAAGGCACAATGCTGGGAGTGAGCTGAAACAAATGTGCTTGATTAAATGAATTAAATTAAATGTGGCATCACATCTTTCTGTGCTGACAAGTGATTGCTGCACATCTCACCTGACAGGACCTTTTACCTTGCTTGGAATGCAGAATTTCTGTAACAGGAGAGTTTTTCCACCTTCCACTCCCCTCAGCTTGTTTTACTTACGGTGAGGATTTCTTCCACTGTTACATGATGCACCAAAGAGCTTTTCCCTGCTGCTTTGTCCCCCCCAGGGTGAGATTTGGCAGGGGCTGGCATGCAGGCACCTTCCCCAGCAGCCAGGGGGGAGCTGCTGTGGTTTCTGCAGCCTGGGGTCCCTCCCTCCAGGTGAAGCACCCCACAGTCGATGGGAAGTGAAACAGGCCATGTGTTCTCTTGTCCCTAAAGAGAAAATTGCCATTTTTGGGGGAAATGGAGCCTTTAAATGGAAAATTCAACAAATTGTGAGCTTTGAGTGGCCCTGGCTGTGCCCTGACAGTGCCTGGGGGGTGTCACTGCTCTCTGCTGTCCTGGGGGGTGGGATGGGCAGCCACAGCATTTGTGTCACCCTGGTGATGCCAGAGCTGTCCTCACACCTGCCCTGCCATCCTGTGCGAGGGAAGCCACGGAGCCTTGCTGTGGCTGACAAGAAACCCAAGAGCCCTGTCCTTAATCTCTGTAAAAACATCTCCCAGAGCCTGCCCGTGCTGGGGAGAGCCAGGAGTGTGGGCTGGGACATCTGCCCTGCTCCCCTTGCTCTGCAGGGTTTGCTGCAGGAGGAAAAGCAATGTCAGTGTGGGCAGAGCAGGTGAGGAAATGCAATTTCAGTGTGGGCAGAGCAGGTGAGAGCAAAGCAGAGCCCAGAGCTCAGCTCACTGTGCCTTGGTGCAGGAGGAAATGCAATGTCAGTGTGGGCAGAGCAGGTGAGAGCAAAGCAGAGCCCAGCTCACTCTGCCTTGCTGTCTAAGCACAGAGCAGATCCTGGAGCTTCTGGAATTTGAAGCTTGGTGCAGTGGGAGGGGAGGGAGGCTCAGGTGTCTCAGAATGCAGGTGGGGTGCCAGTGGGGCCCTGGCAGGAGCCAGGCTCCTCCTGTGCAGCACCTTTGCTCTCTGTGTTGCTCAAGAGGCCCTTGGGCAATCAGTGCCTGCTCCTGAGCCTGGGGAGGGGGGAAGCAGCTCCTGCAGTCCTGCAGGCTCTCTTCTCACAAGGTTTTGTGTTTCCAGGAGCTGAGGGCTGCAGGGATGCTGGAGAAGCCCAGGTGCTGCAGGTGACAGCAGAGCCCTCTGGACAGGTGAGCATGGTGCCTCTCTCCCTTGTGCTCCCAGTGAATTCCTTCTGTCCTGTGTGTGCAGTGCAGGGAGCACACCAACACCTTGAACAGGTTTGTGTCTTAAACTATTCAGCCTTTGGAAGCACTTCAGTGTTCCACTGTCTTGTCTGAATGGTGGTGTGGGAGATTTGGGAGATAAATACGGATTACAGACAAGCCAGCTGTGTTTGTCTTGCTAATATTGGTGATTCTTAGAGGCCCTAACCCAGGTCTGGGGGTAAGGGACAGGACAACCGTTGATTTATGAGTCTCTTCTCCCTTGAAAGCTTTTTCTTCAGTTCTGCTGCAGCTGCTTCCCTTCCCTGTGTCTGTCCCCAGACCCCGAGGGTGAGAAGAGAGGAGGATTCAGCCCCTGCCTGGTGCCAGCTGTGAGTGTTTCTTTGGCAGTGTCTTAGCTGGTTGTTGTGAGCAATGGTCAAGGAAGCAATCAGCAAGTATACTGCCCTAGAAGTGCTGCACATTGTTGGGCTGCCCCCCGGGGCTGGGATGCTGCCCGGGGTCCCCAAGGAGTGCCACGGGATGTCTGGTGCCACTGCAGAGGAGAGGAGAGGAGCACCAGCAGAAGATGAACGCTGCTGCAAGTCCTGTTCTTTCCTTGTCCCCCCCCAGAGCCTATGCTGCACCTTCCCTGCAGCTCGGCTGCCCTTTGCTGCCTGGCACTGTCCCTGCTCCAAACCTTGCACTGTCCCTGCTCCAAACCTTGCTCTCTCCCTGCTCCAAACCATGCACTGTCCCTGCTCCAAACCTTGCACCGTCCCTGCTCCAAACCTTGCACTGTCCCTGCTCCAAACCTTGCTCTCTCCCTGCTCCAAACCTTGCACTGTCCCTGCTCCAAACCTTGCTCTCTCCCTGCTCCAAACCTTGCACTGTCCCTGCTCCAAACCTTGCACTGTCCCTGCTCCAAACCTTGCACTGTCCCTGCTCCAAACCTTGCACTGTCCCTGCTCCAAACCTTGCTCTCTCCCTGCTCCAAACCTTGCTCTCTCCCTGCTCCAAACCTTGCTCTCTCCCTGCTCCAAACCTTGCACTGTCCCTGCTCCAAACCTTGCTCTCTCCCTGCTCCAAACCTTGCACTGTCCCTGCTCCAAACCTTGCACTCTCCCTGCTCCAAACCTTGCACCCTCCCTGCTCCAAACCTTGCACTGTCCCTGCTCCAAACCTTGCACCCTCCCTGCTCCAAACCTTGCACTGTCCCTGCTCCAAACCTTGCACTGTCCCTGCTCCAAACCTTGCACTGTCCCTGCTCCAAACCTTGCTCTCTCCCTGCTCCAAACCTTGCACTGTCCCTGCTCCAAACCTTGCTCTCTCCCTGCTCCAAACCTTGCTCTCTCCCTGCTCCAAACCTTGCACTGTCCCTGCTCCAAACCTTGCACTGTCCCTGCTCCAAACCTTGCACTGTCCCTGCTCCAAACCTTGCTCTCTCCCTGCTCCAAACCTTGCACCGTCCCTGCTCCAAACCTTGCACTGTCCCTGCTCCAAACCTTGCACTGTCCCTGCTCCAAACCTTGCTCTCTCCCTGCTCCAAACCTTGCACTGTCCCTGCTCCAAACCTTGCACTGTCCCTGCTCCAAACCTTGCTCTCTCCCTGCTCCAAACCTTGCACTGTCCCTGCTCCAAACCTTGCTCTCTCCCTGCTCCAAACCTTGCACTGTCCCTGCTCCAAACCTTGCTCTCTCCCTGCTCCAAACCTTGCACTGTCCCTGCTCCAAACCTTGCACTGTCCCTGCTCCAAACCTTGCTCTCTCCCTGCTCCAAACCTTGCTCTCTCCCTGCTCCAGACCTGCCTGAGGCAGCTGAGGGAGGCCCCAGGGCAGCTCTGTGCATGCTCTCTGCTCTGACTTTGTGCCTCACCTGTGCTGGAGCCACACCTGTGGGCAGCCCCTTCCCCTGCACGGGGTGTGGGACTGGCAGGAAAAGCTGCGCCCCAAAACTCCCACCGTGCTGCAGCCCATCCCCTGCTGCTGTGGGCAATGAGAATATTGGAGAAACACCCCTGGGAGCTGCCCCAGGGTCACTGCAGGGCCAGGCTGTTTGCACTCCGTGGCAGTGCCCTCTGCAGTGCCCTGGCCCCGAGTGCCAGCCCTCCCTGCACGCTGCTGCCTCTTCTCATCAGGTCCTGAATGCGACTTTTGGTGCTTGCTGGTGGCGTGCTCTGTTCCATTATGGCATGTACAATATTAATATCTTTATTTTTCTCCACACAGCCGCAGCATGAAGGAATGTCCCATATTAATCCCCTAATTTCAATTTGAAATTAATAACTATCACAACACTTGGAGCATCCTTTAATCCATTGATTGCTGCTGGCTTGGTTCCAGCAGTGTCACTAATTACATTCTGCCTGCAAAAAAAATTTCTCATTGCTGGTGGCTTTTCTTCTGAGAGCTGCTGGCTGGAATTCCTGTCCTGAGACACTTTTTAATGCTAATGGAATTGTGTAAAATGACTGAGCATCTCTGCTGGCTGCAGGAGAAGGCCCTGGGCTTGTGGAGGGGTGTGCTCAGGGTGGGGGCTGTGTGTGGGGCACAAACTCTCTGTTTTGGGGTCCCTCTGGCACAGGACAGACTCGGTCCCCACCCAGCATCTTTCCCAGGTCGTGTTTGCTCCTCCATCCCACCCTGAGCCTGCCAGCAGCTGAGGGTTTGTTCCTGCAGGAGCTGCTCTTGTGTTAAAGGTCTGCTTGAAGGGCGTTTCCAGAGGGCTGGGAATAAATTAAAACAGCTTTAATCCAACTCCTTTTCAGCCAGTGTATCCAGAGGACGTGGAACACACCAAAACCAGCTTTAATTCCCTCATTTTCAGTGACTGTGATGACATGAGGCTGCCTCGGGTGGCACAGCTGGCTCCTGGGGGACAGTGGGAGCTGTTGGAATTCAGGGTGGGTGGAATGCATTTCCTTGGGGGGGTTTACTTGAGTCTTCTGAATCTCCTAGAAGAAAGGTGTCTGGAGATGCTCCTGAAGGCTCTGGGTGATCATTCTGGAATTTCCTGAGCCCTGGCTGTCTCTCAGCAGTGCTGTGTCCAAAGCTGTCAGCATTAAAATGGAAGAGAAGGGGTTAATGAAGTCGAGGATTAGGTCCTGAATCTGTGCCAGGAGTGCAAGAAATGTAGATTTTTTTTTTGGTCACATGCTAGAAGAGCCACAAAGGACAAACACGAGGGTTTCCCCTCTCAGGAGCTTCTCTGTGCCCTGCTCCCCTGGCTTCCCTTCCAGCCCTGCATGACCCCGAGGATCAGGTGGTGGCTTTGAAAAATGCTCCCATTCTCCAGGAAATGAAGAGCCCAGGTGCTGGTAAAACTCTTGGCTGTTTTTTTTTCCTGAATTGTGTTCCATTCCAGGGCCAGGTCTCTGTTTCAGGCTGGGTCTCACACGAGCCCTGCCCAGGCACAGCCGGGCTGTGGGAAATGCATTTACAGAAATTCCCTGGGCCAGGGGGGCTGTGCAGGCTGCGTTTCATCCTGGTCCCTCTGAGCAGGGTGGGACTTGTGTGGCTTCACCGTCCTCAGGCTGGGCCCTGAGGAGCTGGGAGCTCAGAAGGAATTCTGCCTTCCTTGGCTGGAACCAGCCCTGTGGTGTTTGAGACAGACATGGGAGGGTTCTGGTTGGTGCAGTGCTCATCTATCTGCTTTTCAACCTTTTTTTGGGGTTCGGTGAGACTGGGCTCACCTCCCTTTCCCCTGGGAGCAGTGCTGGGCTGGGGTGTGGGGCAGGACAGGAGGAGGTGACACGGTGCTGTGACAGGCACCTGCCTGTGCCACAGTGGGGAGGAGCCCTGTGCCCGGCCAGCAGTGACCTCTGCTGGGGCTGGGGACACTGGGATGCTGCTCTGGGAGCTGAGGTGCTCCTCCACCGGGGCTGAGGGCAGCTCGGGCTCCCTTGGTCAGAAACAGCAGAAAAAATGGTGCAGAGGCTGGGATTGGGGCAGTGACAGAGGCTGGGATTGGGGCAGTGACAGAGGCTGGGATCTGGGGCTGGGATCTGGGGCAGTCTGTAGCCATGATATTTTATGAAAAATCCTTTTGCTAGGATTTTTCCCTCCTGAGGAGCCTCAGGAAAGACATGTAAACAATAACTGTCTGCTGCTGTGGAATGCAACAGGTGCATCTTTCATTAGTCCATGTGGATTGTTTTTAATTGATGATCAATCACAGCCACATGTACCAAGGCTGTGAGCAGTCACGGGGTTTTGTTGTGCATTCCATTCTATTCTATTCTATTCTATTCTATTCTATTCTATTCTATTCTATTCTATTCTATTCTATTCTATTCTATTCTTGTTCTTTGTAGCCTTCTGATCCTTCTTCTCTCTCTGTTCTTTTAGTATCGTTTTTATGTGGTATTTTAATATAATATATAAGATAATAAACCAGCCTTCTGAAATAGAGTCAAACCTCGTGTCTCCACATATGGGGAGTTCCCAACAGCAGTGATAGAGGCTGGGATGTGGGGCTGGGATAGGGACTGGGATTGGGGCAGTTTTAGAGGCTGGGATGTGGGGCACTGTTAGTTAGAATTGGGATGTGGGGCACTGTTAGTGGCTCAGGGCAAGCCCAGGCTCCCCTCCCTGGCCAGCCCTGAGCTGGGCTTGGAGCATTTCAGGGGGGTAAAACAGAATTTTTGCTCCTGTGCTCTTCCCTTGGAGTGTTTTCATCCCTGATAAAAGTCTCTCACTGCCGTGGCAGCAGGCCCAGGGGAGCGGCAGCCCTGTGCAGGCCCTGTCTGTGACCCCCAGGTGCTGTGGGCTCTCAGCTCCTCATCCTCACTTTAAGCCCCAAGGCATGACCAGGTTCCCAGTCAATGCAGAACTGCCTCAGCCCAGCTTCCTACCCAGCTGCAAAGTGAAAACTTCTGGTTGAAGCCATTAAAACAAATTAAAAGGTTATATCAGTACATTCTGTCTCACAGTGGGGGTAAATTCATGTAGTTACAGCTCACCCAGTGCTTTGTAAGATGCAGAGTGCAGCCTGTGTGTCAGAAAGCTCTTTTAGTAGTTGGTGGGGTGAATTCCAGTCATTAAAAACTATTTTCTGTGTCTTTTCACCAAATACCATGCTGCTTAATCTCCCTGTGCTGTAAAAAGCATCTGAAAGTGAAATTCTGAAAGGAGAATTTTCATTGTGTGCGTTGCTATATGACAAACCACTTCCTTAGAGTTTTGTCCTGAGCTGCAGACACTGCTGCCTTTGAGCTGAGCTTCTTGGGCACTTCCAGCCATGCCTGCTCCCTGGGCAGCTGCAGATTCCTTGGGGCTGGAGGAGGAACGGGAGGAACAGCTGCTCCCTGCCTGCACGGAGGAGACAGCAGCAGGGGCCAGGAGTGCCACGAGGTGCTGAGAAAATGGGAGGGGATGGGATTTTCAGTAAGAATTATTCGCCTTTTGTCGCTCAGGTTTGCAGCTCAGACTCTGAGTGTGCCCTGCTTTGAGTGGTGACTTCTGTGTGCAAACTTCCCTTGCTCCTGCTTCAGAAAACAGGGAGAGACCCGGCAGAAAATGAGAAAATCCTCTGCCTGTTCTATTTCTGATTGGCAAGGCAAAGATCCATTTCTCTGGGTTTCAGCTCAGACCTCACAAGCCTTTTTTTTTTTAGAACTGAGGAGAAAGAAAATCAAGATAAATCCAGAACTTGCATCTCCACTGACTTGTGGACTCAGATATTCCTATCTGGCAAGGCTTAATTAAGCTGTGCTGTGGAGCCACATCCATCACCAAATAAAAGCAGCACTCAGCAGCAGGGTGTGCGCTGACGTGGTTTGTCTGGATGTCTGTGGAGGTGGGGCTTGTGCTGCAAAAGTGGGGAAAAGGGAAACGGGGAACAAGGAGGAAGCCAAGAATGTGTGAGAGCAACAACTGGGAATGCAGCCCTGACAAAGCTTTGCCTCCTGGGTTGTTTCTTTTTTCTTTTTTTCTTTTTTCTTTTTTTCTTTTTTTCTTTTTTTTTTTGTTTTGGTGGGGTTTTTTGTTTGTTTGTTTGTTTTTGTTTTTTTTGTTTTGTTTTGTTTTGTTTTGGGTTTTTTTGTTTTTTTGAGGGCTCAGATGGTAGCTAAAGAAAGCCTGCAATAGTGATAAAGTTAAAAAAGCTGTCGGTGCCAGGTTGGGTGTGAGGCACGTGCGAGTCGCTGCCGCTTCCTTTTTCTATAAAGAACACGCAGGGGGCACCACGCTCCGGAATAAATTCCTGAAAAAGTGAAGTCTGCTTGGCTGAAGTTTGAGCGAGTGCTAATTAGGGTACGTTGGAAGAAGATCTTGTTTCCAGAGGCAGCGGCTTGTGGATAAACCTGAGGATAAATCCGGGGCTCGGGCTCAGCAGGGAGAGCTGCGCGCTGTCCTTGGGAGGGAGGTGTCGGTAGGAGAGCACGGAGACAGCAGCAGCCCGGGGCTTGGCTCCCTCCCGCTCCGGCTGCTCTTCGGCCGGGCTGGGAGTTTTGAAAGAAAAAAAAGCAAAAAAGGGTTTTCTGCGCTGCGGGGCCGCGGTGCGTGCGCTCCGGCGGGAGCGGCTCCCGGTCCCGCTCCTTATCCCTGTCCCTGTCCCAAATCCGGTCCTTGTCCCGATCCCTGTCCCTGTCCCGGTACTTATCCCTGTCCCGCTCCTTGTCCCGGTCTCTGTCCCGGTGCTTGTCCCGGTCCCGGTCCTTATCCCTGTCTCAGTCCCGATGCCTGTCCTTGTCCCGGTCTTTATCCCTGTCCCGGTCCTTATTCCAGTCCCAGTCCTTGTCCCGATCCCGGTCCTTGTCCCGGTCTCTGTCCCGCTCCCGCTCCCGGTCCCGGTCCCGGGGGGTTCCCGGGCAGCGAGGGGCCGGGCCGCTCTCACATGACGGCGGGGGCGGGCCGGGCCCCGCCGCTCCGGGGCTCTCCCGGGGCCGGGCCGGGCTGCGCTCACCGCGGGCACGGCGGGCACGGCAGGGCAGGGCGGGCACTCCGGCACAGCGCCCGCCCCGCGGGGCTGCATCGCGCTGTCCCCGCTGTCCTCTGTCCCCTCGCTCCATCCCACTGTCTCCTCTCCTCTCCTCTCCTCTCCTCTCCTCTCCTCTCCTCTCCTCTCCTCTCCTCTCCTCTCCTCTCCTCTGTACCCTCGCTGTCCCCTCTCTGTCCCCGTGTCCCTCGCTGTCCCCGTGTCCCCCCTATTCCCTCACTGTCCCGCTGTCCTCTCTGTCCCCGCTATCCCCCCGCTGAACCCTCTGTCCCCGTGTCCCCGCTATTCCCTCTGTCCCCGCTGTCCCCTCACTGTTCCCGCTGTCCCCTCTGTCCCGCTGTCCCTCATTGTCCCGCTGTCCCCGGCTATCCCCCGCTGTCCCCTCACTGTGCCCTCTTTGTCCCGCTATCCCCGCTATCCCCTCTCTGTCCCGGTGTCCGTCTCTGTCCCCTCTGTCCCCTCTGTCCCTCACTGTCCCCTCTCTGTCCCCGTGTCCCCCACTGTCCCGGTGTCTCCCTCTGTGTCCCTCTGTCCCTCTGTCGGTCTCTGTCCCTCTGTCGGTCTCTGTCCCTCTGTCCTTCTGTCCCTCTGTCGGTCTCCGTCCCTCTGTCGGTCTCCGTCCCTCTGTCGGTCTCTGTCCCTCTGTCCTTCTGTCCCTCTGTCGGTCTCTGTCCCTCTGTCGGTCTCTGTCCCTCTGTCCCTCTGTCGGTCTCTGTCCCTCTGTCCCTCCGTCCCTCTGTCGGTCTCTGTCCCTCTGTCCCTCTGTCGGTCTCTGTCCCTCTGTCCCTCTGTCCCTCTGTCGGTCTCTGTCCCTCTGTCCCTCCGTCCCTCTGTCGGTGTGGCCATGCGGGCCCCGCTGCCCCCCACGCGGCTGCTCTCGGCGGAGCGCGGCGCGGTGCTGCTGTCGTGCGCGCTGTCCTGCGCGGGCTCGGCGCTGCTGCTGGGCTCCCAGGCGCGCTGGCCCGAGCTGCGGACGCGGCCGCGGCAGCTGCTGCTGCACCTCAGCCTGGCCGACCTGCTCTCCGCCCTCTCCTACTTCTACGGCGTGCTGCGCGACTTCCAGGGCACCTCGTGGGACTGCGTGCTGCAGGGCGCCCTGTCCACCTTCGCCAACACCAGCTCCTTCTTCTGGACCATGGCCATCGCCCTCTACCTGTACCTGAGCATCGTCAGGGGCTCGCCCGCCGGCCCGGCCCTGCTCTGGGGCTTCCACGCCGTCAGGTGGGTGCTGTGGGCTGTGCTGGGACCCCCAGGCGCCCACCCCGCGCTGGGATGGAGCCGCCGGTGTCCCTTGAGTGTCTGCACCTTCCCTCTCCTCTCCTTCCCCTCAGATCCCTTTTAAACAGGGATCTTGCTGTCTTTTAACCAACCAACCCTGCTTGTTCCCCCTTCCCATCCCAAGTGAACAGCTGGAGACGTGGAAAAGCTGAAGTTTTATTTTGTTCAAGGTCACTGAGAAAAATCTCTGGCAAGTTCTGATCGCTGGAAGCCCTGGCTGCTGCTCTCCCCGCAGTCTGCTCTGGTGCTCTAAGAAATACCATAACAAACCTTGTGTCTGTGGTACCTGCCTGCTGCTGCCCCAGCTTCCGTGTTTGGGATCTGTTTCCACAGGTCCCACCTTCCCTGTCAGCCTGCTCTTGGATCCTTCCCCTCTGCCCAGGCAGGTTGCTGTAATTCCACACTCACAGGGAATTGTTGCCCAGAGTGATGAAACTGCTCGGGAAGCTCTGAAGGTTGTTTTGGCATGTTTGATTGAAAGCAAGACAAACCAGTCCACAGCGCAGCTTTATGTCTCACTTTCTGCTATTTAGGGCACTGATTTTCCACATCATGTTTAGTAAAAGCTTTCATTATGCAATTGGAGCTTGTGGAATCATGTGCTGCGTCCACGCTGAGCAAAACAGTGATCCTTCAGTCCCCCGTGCTGCCAAGCTTCTGCAGTAAATTATAACAGCAGCAATCTGCTTTCAAAGGGAATAAAAAAAGCCCTCAGGACAAGTAGAGAATTTTCTTTGGTTTCTTAGTCAAATATTTGACACCTTTTAGTTTCAAACAGCAGAGTTTGGCCGATGATTGCAGAGAGCTGAGTCCAGGTGAGGATGGGCCAGGGAGACTTTGGGGCTGAGCGTGAGCCAGGAGAATTTCAGTCCCTGCCCTGCCGGAGCTCTGCTGGGCTGGGTGAGGAGCGAGGGGCTGCACCAGGCAGCCAGGTGCTGCTGGAGCTGGGGAGATGCACTGCAGGAGCATTTCTGCTGTTCCATCTCCAGGAAAAGGAGAGTGGCACTGGAGCTGTGGTGAGGATGGTGCTGGGGAGAGCCACGTGTTGCTTAATGGATGTAAAAACCAAGTCTGGCTCCTTCCTGGGCGTTCTGGCTCCACCAGGCACATCAAAGAGCTCAGGCAAATCTGGCCTGGTTGTAATATTGCTGTCTGCTAATTGCTTGTGAGGCTTTTGTCTGTGCTTCAGTTTCTCCATCTGGTTTAATGCTCCTCAGCCTTGTCAGCTACCAAGTGTGGAGAGAAACAGAGGCACTGGAACAGTGCTGGCTGCAATCTGTGCACTCCCTGGAAGCTGTGCAAATCCTGGGAGAGAGATTGCTCTACCCCTGCAGGGAGAGATGCTCACACTGAGCTGCCCTGGGTGAATTTGTTTGGTTTGTTTTTGGTTCTTTACAGTGAAAATGAAATGCCATCTTCAGTCCTTGCTGCTGATCAGCACCATCTGCTCTGTTTAAAGGCTGTTGGGCACCTGTGATCAGGTTCTGCTCTGTAAGTGCCTCCTGTTCTGTGCAGAGCCAGTGCTCAAAGCTGCTTCTGATTTATGGGGTGTCTGAAAAGCCAGAGACAACAAGTGAGGGCGTGTTCCCTGCCCATCCCTCGTGACACATCACCCTGCTTACCTGAGAAATGAAATTCTGGACATAACGCTTGGAGATGGAGCTGACAAAACACACGTTGGAAGTCAGAACCTGGAATTTTCCTGGGGGAAATCAGGATGTGACAGCGGCTCAGGGCCGTCAGACAGGTCTGTGCCACAGGGATTCATTCCTGTGGTGACACATCCACCAACTCCAGGCTGGGAGCCGCAGCCTCCGCTTGGGTTTTAAACCTGGTGGGCTTTGAAAACAATCCCACAGCCAGCTTTGGAAGCACTTAGGTGGCTGCAGAGTGTGAGGTGTGGCATGCAGCGTGCCAGTGGCCAGGCTGCCCCAGTGCTGCTGAGTTCCCAGGGCTCAGTGTCATCTGCTGGGAAACATCACCTTGGCTGGAGAGAAATTCATCCAGACTGGGGTGAGCAGTGGGCCAGGCAGAGCCCAGCTGGGGGCTGTTTCCTGCTTGGCTCTGGTACCAATTGCTGACAACATTTTGAAGGGTTTTCATGTCATGGTCAGGCTGTGCAGATCATCATAACCATAAATATACTCACTTTAAAAAATCTATTACATATGCATGCTTATATATTAAAATATGTTTTATATATATACACATTTATAGCCATGCATAGCTATTCATGTTATATATGAAAATGTATATTATATATATATATATATATACACATTTATAACCAGGCATATCTATTCATGTTACATATGAAAAAATATATTTTATATATATATACATTTATAACCAGGCATATCTATTATATTATATATTTTTAAATATATATATTTTAATATATACACATTTATAACCATGCATATCTGTTCATGTTATATATATATACACACACACATTTATAACCAGGCATATCTATTCATGTTATATATGAAAATGTATATTATATATTTAGATATATATATATATACACATTTATAACCAGGCATATCTCTATAATATATATGAATATATATATTATAGATATATATACACATTTTAAACTAGGCATATCTATTCATATTATATATTTTAAAAATTACGTATATATACATACACATTTAAAACCATGCATATATATTATGTTATATATTAATGTGTATATATTTATAACCATGCATATCTGTTCATGTTATATATTAAAATATATATTTTTTAATATATACACATTAATAACCATGCATATCTGTTCATGCCCATGGAGTGCCTGGGGTCCTCTCATGCACTGCTGCACTCCATGGGCTGCCTCCTGCAGGATGGATTGGGGCAGATTTGGAGTTCTGGTTACAAACTGTGCTCAGAGCTCCTTCCCGGGCTGCCTGGGCTGTGCAGGAATCTGATTTTTCCCCCCTCCAGAGTACAAATTCCTGTCCCCAGGAGCTGCCTGCAGGCAGGATGGCTCCTTGGCTAACCTGTGCAGGCAGGTGACACAAATCACCTGCTTGTGAGAGCCTCCGGGGGAAAGCAGCTGTGCAGAATAAATCTAAACGTGTTATTGGGCAACCTGACCCCAGAAAAGCAGGGCAAGTGGAGCTGAGCACTGCTGGAGCTGCGGGGTCCTCACCTTGCCTTGTTTTGTGTGGCTGTGCAAAGATCTGCTGGGCTGGGTGATTTTTTTACTCATCCATCACCAGGAGCTCTGCTGGAGGGATAAGCACTGCTGTGGCTCTTACAGGGTGGATTTCCAGCCTTTTACAGGACACAGGAGTCCTCTTCCCTTCTCTCCCAACCGTTTGCATCCAGGTGTGCTCTGCAGAGGCCCAGCCTGCTCTCTGGGGCTCACAGGATATTTCTGTTTCTCTGTTATCTTGGATCCTTCATTCCAGTGCTCACACAGCCCTTGGGTGATGATCTCTCCTGATTCCTCAGCTCCCCCCTCTCCTGGCTCAGAAAAGCACTGACATTTGGAGCCCTCCTGAAGCTGTCACTTCGGAGCTCCTAAGAACTGAATCACCAGTCTCAGTTCTCCTTTCCAGCCTGCTGAACTTCACAGAAATGTCTGATTCCTTCCTCGGCCCCCTCTGATTTCCCTTTATTGGTGATCCTTTAGGGTTAGTGGTAAATGTCCTTCTGATCCCTGACTGCTGCTCCAGAGCAGATCATCTTCCTGTTCATGCAGCACTTTGATTCTTCCTTTCCCCCGCTATCACCTGAAGGTTTTTAAGTCCCTTTCTCAGTGGTGAGTTATTTCCTCCCATGGCCTCTCTGTCTGTGCTTGCACTGTCCTGTCTCACATCCACACACCATCATTTGACCTGATTTTATCATCATTCTTTTGCAGTTTCAGCTCACTGAGGAGATCATTATTTGTAAAATAATGTAAAATCAGTTTCTTAATTCACTTCCTTTTTCTAGCTGCCTTTGTGCCTTTCCATGGTTTCTTTTAGGAAGTGCCATTTCTCTTGAATTCTGTACCTTGGTGCTCAGTGCTTGCAGGAGTGCTGAGGATGGAATGTCTGCATTTGAAGTTGTTTTCTGAGAAATCACCAGTTTCACCAAAAGGGCTCCTGAACTGTGGAAACTTTCATGGCGGTGGTGACGTTTGGGATGTTTTTAGAAGTCTGCTCTGATAACAGAGTGGGGAGGGCTTCAGCAGCACAACTGTCCTTAAATAACAGCACTGGCTGGGAATAGCACTGCCTGTTCTGAGCTGGGCCCTGAGACAAAATGTTCCCAACGGGCTGCAGAGTGGACTCTACGCTTTCTTACAGCCTTATGTTTATATTTGTTTATTTTGTGAGTAGGTGAACCCAGACATTATTTAAGAGTAGGAAATGGGGCGTTTTTAAAATCTAATACCATGGGATTGCCTCTGGTTCTGCAGTTGGGCTCTGGAGCCTCAGATAATCTGTTTGCCTACCTGCTCTGGTGTCTGGTTTTTGGGGGCAGGATCCTTTCCATGCTCCCTGCAGCTGCTCCAGGCTGTCAGTGGGAGACTGACAGTGATGGGTTTGTGATGGAGGTGACACCCTCAGCTGCAGGCAGGGCACTCCTGTGGTGGAATTGCTGTTTGGGCTGGTGGGATTCCTCTGTTCTTCCTCATGGTTTCCTGTGGGCAGCCCCAGCTGCTGAGTGACTTCACTCAAGTGTGTCACCACAGTTATTTTTCTTCTAAATGCTTCCCTGTATTTGCCTGTGCCATCAAGTGAGAAGACAAAGTCACAGCTCCAAGTTGTGTGGATGTGGCTCCTCTTTGCTTTCTTAGCTTTTTGCTGTTACTCCCAGTACTTTCCCCTGGCTCTTTTTCCTTCAAAAATCATATTTTTTGCTCCCAAAATACTAACTACATCTCCACTTAAAAGCAAACAAACAAACCACTGGCAGAATGAAGTTGTGGATTTCTTTGTGTGCAGAATTTCACTCTGGAATCAGAAGGTGGGACTTGGCTGCTTGTGCTCTGAAAGCTCAGCTGGCTGGGTCCTGCAGGAAAATCACATTTTTACAGTGCCCTGGCCTTGTGTAATCCTCCAGCTCCTTGAGTCCAGCGGGGAGTGGAGAGGGGCAGGAGGTGGGATGGGTCCTGCTGCCCCCTGAGCGTGCTGTGAGGGCCAGCACATCCCTGCAGCCCTGGATCAGTCAGTGCCCACCAGGGGTGAATCTGCAGCCCTGGATCAGTCAGTGCCCACCAGGGGTGAATCTGCAGCCCTGGATCAGTCAGTGCCCAGGACCAGGGGTAAATTTGCAGCCCTGGATCAGTCAGTGCCCATCAGGAGATGGATTTGCAGCCCTGGATCAGTCAGTGCCCATCAGGAGGTGAATTTGCAGCCCTGGATCAGTCAGTGCCCATCAGGGGTGAATCTGCAGCCCTGGATCAGTCAGTGCCCAGGACCAGGGGTGGATTTGCAGCCCTGGATCAGTCAGTGCCCACCAGGGGTAAATTTGCAGCCCTGGATCAGTCAGTGCCCAGGACCTGGGGTGGATTTGCAGCCCTGGATCAGTCAGTGCCCATCAGGAGATGGATTTGCAGCCCTGGATCAGTCAGTGCCCAGGACCTGGGGTGGATTTGCAGCGCTGGATCAGTCAGTGCCCACCAGGGGTAAATTTGTAGCCCTGGATCAGTCAGTGCCCATCAGGAGGTGGATTTGCAGCCCTGGATCAGTCAGTGCCCACCAGGGGTGAATCTGCAGCCCTGGATCAGTCAGTGCCCATCAGGGGTGAATTTGCAGCCCTGGATCAGTCAGTGCCCAGGACCAGGGGTGGATTTGCAGCCCTGGGTCAGTCAGTGCCCATCAGGAGATGGATTTGCAGCCCTGGATCAGTCAGTGCCCATCAGGAGGTGGATTTGCAGCCCTGGATCAGTCAGTGCCCATCAGGAGGTGGATGTGCAGCCCTGGGTCAGTCAGTGCCCAGGACCAGGGGTGGATGTGCAGCCCTGGATTTGCAGCCCTGTCTGGGAGGGTCCCTGGCTCTGGCAGCACGCCCTGAGGAGTGGGGGGCTCGGCAGAGGCTGCTCCTGGCTGAAGCCCCTCTCTGTGTCCCCCAGCTGGGGAGTCCCCCTGGCCATCACGGTGGCCGCCGTGGCCCTGAGGAAGATCGGCTACGACGCCTCCAACGTTTCTGTGGGCTGGTGCTGGGTCAACCTGGAGGCTGAGGATCGGCTCCTGTGGATGCTGCTGACAGGGAAGGCCTGGGAGATCCTGGCCTACGTCACCCTGCCCGTGCTCTACCTGCTCATCAGGAGGCACATCAGCAGAGCAGTGAGTATTGTGCTGGGGGGTTCTGTCCCCCCATTTCTTGCTCCTGGCTCAGGCAGGTGTTTCAAGGCACTGAGATGTCCCTGGGAGAGGCAGTGCCCCATCCAGCAGCACCATCACACAGTGTCTTAGCACAAGCAGGATGAAAAAGCCCTTTGAAAACGAGCAGGGGTTGTGGGATGTTCATGAGGGAAATGCTACAGTAAGAATTGAAACGGAATGTGAAGGACAAATTCAGCTTTAATCAGTTTTTCTGCAGTTCCACTTGTACCAAGATTGCAATTCTCAAGCCTCGGTCCTTTTGGTGTCTCCAGTGACAGTTTGTGCTTGTGAATGTAATTTTGTACTGCAGCTCAAAGCTGCATTTGGGAGTCCAGGCACTGGATGGCTCTGGGCACCAAAGAGGAGACTCCCTGTCCTGGCAGGGCTTGGAGTTCAGAGCTTCAGTTGTTCTGCTCCTGTGAGCACACAGGACCCAGGCATCTGGGGCAGCATTTGCATGCCAGACAAACCCAGATGAGTGGCAGGAGCTGCACCCAGAGATTCCCTTTCTCTCTGAGCTGGGTTAGGGAAAAAAGCCCCACATGTGGGTAGGTGTCCTTCTGGAAAATTCTGCCTCTGCTTGGGGTGCAGCTGTGGTGGTGGTGGGGATGAACACAGCCCTGGCTAGGGCAGCATCCTGCAGATATTTGGAGGAATGAGGTGATTTCCAGCAGCCCTGAGTGTCCAGGGAAGGGAAGGGAAGGGAAGGGAAGGGAAGGGAAGGGAAGGGAAGGGAAGGGAAGGGAAGGGAAGGGAAGGGAAGGGAAGGGAAGGGAAGGGAAGGGAAGGGAAGGGAAGGGAAGGGAAGGGAAGGGAAGGGAAGGGAAGGGAAGGGAAGGGAAGGGTTTGCTGGTGCCTGTCAGCATCACCTGGCACGCCCAGGCAGGACACAGCGTCCCAGCCTGGGCAGAGACAGCAGCGTGACCTCCTGGAAACCTGACCAGGCTCCTGCCGTGCCAGGGACTGCTGGGCACGCTGCTGTCCCTGCCCAGCGCTGGGGACAGTGCTGGGGACAGCGCTGGGGACAGCTGGCCCCATTCTTAGGGCAGCACAGGGAGCCTCTCAGTCCCCTCTTGCCTTCTTGCTGTCCCCAAGGGCAGAGCGTGGCTGCTGCTCCTCGCTGCAGCCCTGCTCCCCTCCGAGGGCTTCCCTTGCTCTGGGGAGGGCCCTGGGCTGTCCCCTGAGTGCAGGCAGCTGCTGACCCCCTGTCCCGTCCCTGTCCTGTCCCTGTCCCCTCCCTGTCCCCTCCCTGTCCCCGCCTGTCCCCTGCAGCACGCCGCTCTCTCCGAGTATCGCCCCATCCTGCCCGGGGCCCCGGCCCTGCGGCCCCGCTCCAGCGTGGCGGACACGAAGCTCATCCTCATCCCCGTCATCTTCATCTTCCTCCGCGTCTGGAGCACCGTGCGCTTCGTGCTGACCCTCTGCAACTCCCCCGCCGTGCGGAACTCCGTGCTGGTCGTGCTGCACGTGAGTGCTCGCTGGGCACGCAGCCCGGGCGGGGCAGATTTGGTGCTCCCGGGGTCGCTTTTGGTGGTGGCACCGAGTGGTGGCACCGAGTGTTGCAGAGCACTGCTGCCCTCGGCGCTGCAGCAGAGCAGAAATGCAGCAGGAGCTGCTCCAGCAGCATCTAGTGGCTGCAGAGGAGAGCTGCACTGGCAGGGGTGGACAGGGGACAGGGATGGCAGGGATGGACAGGGGACAGGGGTGGACAGGGGACAGGGATGGCAGGGATGGACAGGGGACAGGGATGGACAGGGGACAGGGGACAGGGATGGACAGGGGACAGGGGTGGACAGGGGACAGGGGTGGACAGGGGACAGGGGTGGCAGGGATGGACAGGGGACAGGGGTGCTGGGTGTCTGTCCTCCAGCAGGGCTCAGCCTCTCCTGCCCTACAGCACTGCCAGCACTCAACAGCCCCTGGGCTGCTTTTGGGTGCTTTTTGGGGAAAAAACGACTCATTTCTCTGAATTTCTTGTTCTCGGAGTTGGTGGCTGCCAGCACTGCAGCTGCTCCTGTGCCAGCACTGCAGCTGCTGCTGTGCCTGCACTGCAGCTGCTCCCGTGCCAGCGCTGCAGCTGCTCCCATGCCAGCACTGCAGCTGCTCCTGTGCCAGCATTGCAGCTGCTCCCATGCCAGCACTGCAGCTGCTCCCATGCCAGCACTGCAGCTGCTCCCATGCCAGCACTGCAGCTGCTCCCATGCCAGCACTGCAGCTGCTCCCGTGGCAGCACTGCAGCTGCTCCTGTGCCAGCGCTGCAGCTGCTCCTGTGCCTGCACTGCAGCTGCTCCCGTGCCAGCACTGCAGCTGCTCCCGTGCCAGCACTGCAGCTGCCCTGGCAGTGTTTGCTGTCCCCTGGGGTGCCCCCGGCAGCAGCCCCGGGTGACTGCCGTGCTGCCCTTGCAGGGAATCGGGAACACGTTCCAAGGAGGAGCCAACTGCATCCTGTTCGTGCTGTGCACGCGCGCCGTGCGCGCCCGGCTGCTGGCCCTGCTCTGCTGTCACCAGCTGGCCTGGCCTGCCCGGGCAGCCCCCGGCCCCTGGCAGCACCCTCAGCCCCCCGGGGACAGCGACAGGGACAAGGAGAAGGACAAGGACAAGGAGAAGGACGTGCCTGGCCCCGGGCAGGCGAAGCCGCTGCTGCCCAGCACCTGAGCCAGCCCCGGCTGCTGCTGGGTCCTGCTCGCGGTAAAACCCAGTGAGGCTCCCCTGCTGCTGGGGAGGGACGGGGACAGGGGGACAGGGACAGGGAGTGGGACAGGGGATGGGGACAGGGGATGGGGACAGGGACAGGGAGTGGGGACAGAGCAGGGGACACTGAGCAGGGACAGGGAGTGGGACAGGGAGTGGGACAGGGGATGGGGACAGGGAGAGGGGACAGGGACGGGGAGTGGGGACAGTGACAGGGAGTGGGGACATGGGACAGGGAGAGGGGACAGGGAGAGGGAGTGGGGATGGGGACAGGGAGTGGGGACACGGGACAGGGAGAGGGGACAGGGAGTGGGGACAGGGGATGGGGACAGGGAGAGGGGACAGGGACAGAGGACAGGAGACACTGAGCAGGGACAGGGGACAGCTACAGGGAGCAGGGACAGGGGACAGGGAGCAGGGAGAGGGGACAGGGCAGGGAACAGGGACAGGGGACACTGAGCAGGGACAGGGATCAGGGAGGAGTCACAGGGAGCAGTCACAGGGGGACAGGGAGCAGTCACAGGGGACAGGGGGCAGTGCCAGGCGGTTCTGCTGCTGCCCTGCGGGTTCCCTGTCTGGCTCTGCAGCCCCATCACGCTCCCAAAGCCTTCACAGAACCCTCTGCTCCCTTCCCCTGAGCTGCTCCTCGGGTCTGTGAGAGGAGGAAAGGAGGAACTGAGCTGCAGGGCTGTCTGCCCACAGGGGCAGGGCACCAGCAGGGCTCAAGGGGAACTGGGGGCTCTTTCTGATGTGACATGCCACGTGCACACACATTTTGTCAGTGATTTTGGTGCCTGAGTTCCCCCCACAAGGGGATGCCTCTGGGCAGAGGTGCCTCCTGCTCTTTCCTGAAGCCCTGGCATTCACTTCATCATTATGTTCACTTCATCATTATGTTCACTTCATCATTATATTCATTTCATCTTTATATTCGTGTATTTAAACCCCAGTGGGCACAGAGTAAACACTCAGGAGCCCTTCGTGGGGCTGCTGGCTGGCTCTGCTCCTCAGCCCCCCTGGGGTCTTTGAAAGGTAGATGGAAGCATCTTATCTGTGCCATGGATGACTTCAAGAGTTGCTTTTTCTCCTTTCAAAAGGCTTTTAAAAACTTCTGAAAGCTAAATAGCAACCTTGCCAGCTCAACCTCTTGTGAGTCCCACAAGGCTCAGAAAGAGGAGCTGTGTTAAACTTCTTGCAGAAAGGTAGGATAGAAATGTTTAAATTTTATGAGACTTGGTGTCGTGCTGTGCTCAGTTTCATTTGGAGCCAGCCCTGAAGAGAGAAGGAAGAATTGTCACCAGCTTGGCTTAAGGGGAAACAAAACAGCAGGAAAAACAACACCAGAAAGAATCAAAACAGATCCCATGTCCTCAGTTTGCCTTTTTGCATTACAGAGCTCTGAGAAATGCTTCTGGAGGGATGGGCCAGGGTTCCATTTCCAGCTCCAGGGGTGTGACTGTCCCTGTCCCTGCAGGTGCAGGGTGGTGGCACAGCCCCGCAGTGTCACTGTGACTCATTCTGTGCAGGTTCAGGGTGGTGGCACAGCCCTGCAGTGTCCCTGTCCCTGTCCCTGTCCCTGCAGTGACTGTCCCTGTCCCTGTCGCTGTCCCTGCAGGTGCAGGCTGGTGGCACAGCCCTGCAGTGACTGTCCCTGTCCCTGCAGTGTCCCTGTCGCTGTCCCTGCAGGTGTAGGGTGGTGGCACAGCCCTGCAGTGTCCCTGTCCCTGTCCCTGCAGTGACTGTCCCTGTCACTGTCCCTGCAGTGACTGTCCCTGTCCCTGTCACTGTCCCTGCAGGTGTAGGGTGGTGGCACAGCTCTGTCCCTGTCCCTGCAGTGACTGTCCCTGTCCCTGTCCCTGTCCCTGCAGTGACTGTCCCTGTCCCTGTCGCTGTCCCTGCAGTGACTGTCCCTGTCGCTGTCCCTGCAGTGACTGTCCCTGTCGCTGTCGCTGTCCCTGCAGTGTCCCTGTCCCTGCAGTGACTGTCCCTGTCGCTGTCGCTGTCCCTGCAGGTGCGGGGTGCCGGCACAGCCCCGCAGAGGGAGCTGCAGCCCGGGGAAAGCGGCGCTGGAGAGGCTGAGCCCTGCACGGGTCCCGCTGCAAACTCACCCGCCGGGATGCTCTGCACAGACTGCGCTCCCTCATCTCCCTCATCATCTCCCTCATCTCCCTCATCTCCCTCATCATCTCCCTCATCTCCCTCATCTCCCTCATCTCCCTCACCTCCCTCCCTCCCTGTGCCTCCCCTGGGATCTGAGCGCTCGCTGGGCTCTCGCTTTGTGCCCGGTGGGCTCTGAGGTGCTCGGAGGCTGCGGGAGCTGCTGGAAGGACTGGTCAGGGCACGGCTGTCTGTCCTGCCGGCTGCAGCCCGCTCCGATCCCCGCTCCGCTGGGACGAGGCGATGTTTGTTTGTGGTGCTGGGTGTTCCTCCCTCCCCCTGGTGCTGAGGGGCTGTCACCGTGGGGCTTGGGGGGTTCTCCTGAGGGCACCAGAGCCCTGCAGGCTCCCTGGGTGCTCGGGTGGGGATGTGCCCCAGGCTCCCCAGGGACAGCCCTGCCCTGCAGGACGGAGCCTGGCCCCGAGCTCAGCCCCTGGGCACTGTGCTGGGTCGGGCTGGGGCTCCGTGTGCCACTTGGAGATGATAATGTTTTACCTCATTCACAGCTCCTCACTTGTGTTGGGGTGGGGTTTTTTTTTTGTATTTTTTTGGTGTTTTGTTTTTTTTTTTGGGGGGGGGGTGTTTTTGCGGGTTTTTTTTTGGGTTTTTTTTTCGTTTTTTTTTTTAATTTATTTTATTTTATTTTTGGGTGTTTTTTATGTTTTTTGTTTTTTGGTTTGTTTTTTTTTTGGGGGGGTGTTTTTGCGGGTTTTTTTGGGGGGTTTTTTGGGTTTTTTTTAAGTATTCTCTCCGACGTTTACAAAATAAAGTTCGGTTTCCTTACCAGGACTCTGGCCAGCATTGCATTTGTGCAGCACAAACAGATCTGGCTCTTGGTGCCTGAGCCCAGCTCTGCTGCTGCTCCCTGCAGAGCCCTCCTGGATCCAGCCCTGTCCTTTGGCTGGGCACCAGACTCACATCTCCCTCCCCTAGTTTGATTGGAAGCCACTTGGGCAGCTGATAAAGCAGGGGCTGGGTGTGATTTATTTTCAGGCAGATCACTAATTCCTGAAATCCTTGTTTCACCTGAAGTCTGTTGTAGCCCAGGGGCCCAGAATGTTGAATTAGCCTTGCCTGAGCACTCAATTCCTTCCCAAAATGCAGGTGGGCAGGAATTGTCACCCCTGGGTACATTCTGGGGATGTCTCCTCAGGGTGGGCACTGCAATGGGCACCCTGCAGCATGGCTGGCTGCCAGCTCCTGCTCAGACATCCCATTTTAGAGCTCACCACTAAGGCTCCCCAGCACATTTACTGTCCTGCAAACTAAGCTTGCCCTCTTCATAATTTTTATTTCCCCCAAAGGTTTTCATAGGATTTTCCCCAAAGGTTTTCATAGGATTTTCCCCAAAGATTTTCAAAGGGTTTCATCGGCTCCAGCCTTGAGCACAGATCAGGCTGAGGTGAATGAATCCCTGCACACCATGAGCTGGGTGAGGGCAGGGCAGGCAGAGTGAACATCCCCAGGCACACAAGCTCTGGGGTGAGGAGCAGATGCAGAACCTGGGCTGTGCTGCAGCTGAAATGTGGAAATGCCTGTAAAATCAGCTCCCTGCTCGTTCCTGGCTCTGTCCTTTGCCAAGTCCAACAGGGTCCCAGCTGCTGAAGATGTCACCCCCCTGCAGCCCCAGAAAACCCAAGAAGGTGATTTACCACCCTGTCTCCCTTCACCAACCTCCTCCAAGACCATCCCAGTGCCAGTTGCAGCCACAGAGGTGTTGTTGCCACACTCCTGCTGTGTTTGGAAAACATCCCAACTGTTCTGCTGCCATCAGCACGTTGACTCTGATGAAGGGGTTTTGATGACAAACGTGTGCTCTCTTTGATTCCTGTATGTTCCAAGATCATTTCTTCAAGTTCAGGAGCAGAGTTTTAAGACCATGACAGCGACTTCTCCTTCCCTGCACTAACTGAGTGTCAGAGCAGCTGTCATTCTGCCAAGAGCTCCAGAGGCTGACACTGCCTTTGAAGGACTGGAATTCCACGATGGAAATTTGCCCTCTTTGCAGTTTCCCCAGCTCTGGGGCAGAATTTTCCCTCTTGGTTTGAGACCTGTGAAGGTGAGGGACCAGGAGCGTGAGCCCAGCTGGGAACTGTGCCTCCAGTGGGGAGAAATGCACCAAAGGAGAGAAGCCAAGGATGTGGGGAGCAAACAGCTCCACTCAGCGAGCAGCAGGGCTCTGCTCTCCCTCCTGCTTTGGAGCATGCTGCAGCCACGTGGAGCAGGCGATGCTGCAGCCAGCCAGGGAGCGTGTGCAGGGCACGTGGCTCAGAGGTGTTGCTCAAGAGATGCCTTTTTCCTGAACTGCCCGATAAAAATAAACAGACCGATAACAACCAGCAGGTTTTGTTCTGGTTTATCCGGCTGCTGGGAGCGCCTGTGAACTTTGCATTTCTCCGATAAACTCTGCAGTTGTAGTGGATGATTAACCAGCTCTGGGCTCTTAAAGAATCCCATAGCAGAGGGGGTTGACAGGAGCCAGCAGCACGTGGTGCACCTCTGCATGGAGGGGGAAAGGCTCTGCAGTGCTTGGGGGCAGACCCTGGCAGGCACAGCTCTGGCAGGATGAGCTCTGGGGGCTGCAGGAGTGCCTGAGCCAGCTGCCCCTGCAAGGTAGGAAAGGAGCAGCACTGTGCAGTTTGGGGAGGGGGGAGATCTGGGCAGTTGGTCTGCAGGGGGGTACTGGGGTTCACTGCAGCTCCCCACGTTCCCTGGTGCCACAGCAGCTGGGCAGCACCTCTGGCTGTACCTCCCCCAGCAGCTGCAGCTCCCGGGGCTCTCCCTGCCCAGATTTTGGGGCAAACTGGCTCATTTTACCAGCCTGGGTGAAAGGCTGCCCCTTGTCCCTGGAGGGATGAGCCTGTGCCCCTCTCACTGGGCAGGATCTGCTAAAAGAACATCTGCCACTGGCAGAAGAGTTGGAGCAAAATGAAATTGCAGCCGTGGGAGCGCCAGGCAGAGGAAGGGGAGGATCAGTCCCAGTGCCTTGCCCCGCTGACAGAGCCTGGGAGTGTTTGGAAGAGTCACAGAAGGTTTTTTCTGTGCAGGGCGTCTCCATCCCCGGTGGCTGCCGTGACTGGAGGAGCTGTGCTCAGCATCTGTGACCCAGGGGACAGCATGAAGCTGAAAGGAGGGCAGCAGGGCAGCTCCCAGGGCCCTGGGGGTGCCAGGGGGGTGAGTATGCTGCCTGCCTGCCCCCAGGGACCCAGGACCAGCCTGGGCACCTGGCTACCTGCAAAGGGGGGAAAGACCCTGATCTTTTGGGCTGAGGTGTTTCTGTTTGTGTCTGTGTTGCACTGAGTGATGGCAGCTCTCCCACGCCATAACTTCTGTGTGCCTTTCCCCTCCTGTGTGCCTTTCCCCTCCTGTGTGCCTTTCCCCTCCTGTGTGCCTTTCCCCTTCTCTGTGTGGGTTTTCTTTCCTATTTTCTGATCGGTTCTCAGCTGCAGATGCTTCAGGATGGGGCTGCCTTTCCCAGCAGTGCTGGGGAGTCTCGCACAAGGCACTGCTGGGCGAATGCCAGAGGTTTTCTTGAAAGTGCTGGATGTCAATAATTAACACCAGCGGCTCTTCTGAGCTCCTGGGATTTGGTTCACGAGAGCAAGGCGGCTGCTTTCCTTCACCAATGAGAGAATGTCAGCAGTCTCCTCCCAGAAAACTGGCCTGGAGTCCATAGGCTGAGACAGACTTGAATTTTGATCCCTGTAACACCTTAAACTCTGCAGATCCCTGGAGCTGAGCTGCCGGAGATGCCGAGGAATAGCAAAAGCACCAGCAGCTATTTGGACAAATGTTCAGTTAGGGAGGTGACAGAGCCCTCATGAGGGACTGAGCTGAGTGCTGGGAAGGAAAACCTCGCAGACATTGAGGCTGGTGAGGGTGGCAGCACACGGGATTAAAATGAAAAATGACTTTATTGATGTGGCAGCAGCAGCGAGATGCATTAGCGAGCTATAAAACCCAGCCAAACAAAACCCCAACAACGCAGCTCTGCCAGCACAGCCCGGGGGCTGAGCTGCAGCTAAACTGTTGGGAAAATCGAGTTGTTCTGGTTGTGGTGACCCGGGGAATGTGTGCCCACGGTGATCCCCTGCAGAAGGCAATTCCTCTCTGTTCTGGTGCAAAGGGCAGCTCTCAGCCCTCAGCCAAGCCCTCTGGGGCTGCCTGGATGAGTTCTAATTGGCTTCAGTGGCAATCAGTTAGATCCATAAATAGCTCCATCCCAAAATGCAGAGGAAGAAAAAAAGGAACAGGAAAGGGATTTGGCCACTTAATGCAAAGATCACTTCTTTTTAAAGCTTTCCTGTGCCAACATCCTGTGTTATTGCACTGCCCAATTTGCACATTGGAAAAGAATAATTGCATCCAACCTTTTTCCCTGCAGGGTGGCGTTTTAAGAATGGTAACTTGAAAAAAAATAAATTAATCCTCCAAATGATTCATCAATACCAGCAAAGCAGAGTGAATTACTCTAATGACATTGGGCATATCAAGCAGAACAAAACGAGCTGTAATGGAAACAACCCATTGGGCTTTTATTTGTAGCAAAATGAAGGCAAAAGCACAGACAGCACGACTTTGTGTCCTTCATTGTTTTTACTCAATGTTATTAATGCCTAAGAGCCAGACCCACTTCCAAGGAGGTGTTTATGTTCTTTTTTTCTGTCCCTCTGCAGAAAATGACACTTCCCCTGGCCCTGGTGGCTCTGATCTCTGCCTTTGGCTCTTCCTTCCAGTACGGGTACAACGTGTCTGTGATCAACTCCCCTGCCCCGGTGAGTGGGGGCCGAGCAGAGCCAGGCAGGTGGAGGGGCTGGAAATGAAATGTTCCTTGGGGTGTTTGTGGGCACGGGCTTGTCCCCTCGTGCTCTGGGAGCCAGGCACACCCCACAGGGCAGGACAGCCTGCAGACCCCAGGCTGCTCCATCCCTCCCTGGCACTCACTCCCGCTCACCCGCTCTGGTTTTTCCCCAGGACAGCTGTTTTTTGGCACAGCTTTATGGCAGCTGCTGTTGCCCAGCCCTCACAGCAGGGACATCACACTCACTGTGCCCAACCTGCTCTGTGCTTCCTTCCAGTACATGCAGGACTTTTACAACAGGACCTACCTGGAGAGGACGGGGGTGCCCATGGACAGGGGCTTCCAGACGCTGCTCTGGTCTCTCACCGTGTCCATGTTCCCTCTGGGGGGCCTCTTTGGGTCACTCATGGTGTGGCCCATGGTCAACAGCTGTGGCCGGTAGGTGAGAGCCCTATCTGGGGCCCTGCCCTCACTTTGGGAGCTGATAACTTTCAGCTTTTGAGCTGATAACATTTAATACTTGAGCAAATAACATTTAGCATTTGAGCAGATAACTTTTAGCATTTGAGCAGATAACATTTAGCATTTGAGCAGATAATATTTAACATCAGAGCAGATAGCATTTAGCATTTGAGCAGGTAACTTTTAGCATTTGAGCAGGTAACATTTATCATTTGAGAAGATAGCATTTAGCTCCGGGTCACTCCACCTTGCTCAGCCCTTCAGCTGCCCAAAATTCCCCCCCCCACCCTGAGGCTAAAGCAGGTGGGACAGGGAGAGCTGCTGGGCTCTCCTTGCCCCAGGGTGAAGGAATTTCTGGGGTTCTGGTGTGGGTTCCTTCCCCACTGCCTCAGTCCTGGGGTCTCAGATCAGGCCCAGCTTCTGCTGCTCAGGTTTCCTGGGAAACTTCACTTCTTTCTGGAAGCCTTCATTGCCTGCAGGAAAAATGTGGCCATTGCCATTTCCTCCCTGATCAGTGTCTGGCACGATGGTTAATTTGAGTTTTGGACAGCAGGACACAGAGGGGATCCTTCTGCAGCTCAGAATTGCCCAGCTGAACCTCCCCCTCCTCCTGTTACTTTGCAGGAAGGGCACTTTGCTGATAAATAACCTTTTTTCCATCGCTGCTGCAATCCTTATGGGAACCTCGGAGCTGGCAAAAACCTTTGAAGTCATCATCATTTCCCGTGTTGTCATGGGAATATTCGCTGGTAAGTGGATGGTAAAGGGAGAGCAATAAATATTTCCCTGGCTGTGTAAAGGTGTTTTCTTCTCCCCGCAGATGCTTTCACAGGTATCACACTGTGGAATCTGCATGACAGGGCTGTGCTTTAGCCTGGTGCAGGAGTACTAAAGATCCTTGGGAGATAATGGCCCTGGGACTGGAATTTCAGCTGTAGGGAGGAGATGTGTGTCTGTAAATGCAGCAATAAACATCTGCTGGGCACTGCAGCTCCAGACCTGCTGAGGATTATCTGTTTTCCCAGACAACTTAAAGCAGATGGTCTGCTTCTTTCCTTTTTAACATAACCAGAAGAATCCATCAAAAGCATTGCCAGATCCAATAATGCAGTGCTGGAACTGCCTGTTCTTGCTGCAGGAGAAAAGCAGTGTTAAAAGGGAGAGCAAAGGGCTCAGGGGCTCTGGATTTCCTGCAGAGAGAGGGAAGCCAAGGATCTCGGTGTGTTCCTGGAGTGAGTGCTGTACTGGAGCTGCAGGAACAGAGCAGAACCATGCCGGGCACCCTGAGCACAGCCAGCCCTATCAGGGTCCTAAGAGCATTTAGGCTCAATTAATTGGCTTTGGGCTGGTGAGGCTGGCACACTCCGTGGTGTTAATGAGCTGGGGTAGCTTGTAAAAACAAATTTCCTGCCTTAGCTGGCCAATTGCATTTGCTGCATGTACAGATCAAGCTGTTTTCCTAAGCCAGTTTCTTGTTTTCCATTTTTTTTAGTCCAATGGTTTTACTTTGGCTTTTGACTCCCTTAAAGCTGGCAGCTGCTCTCAGCACTGGAGCTTGGAATAAATGCTAAGGGTCTTGTTAAATGTGATCCCTGCCTGCAGTTATTTATAACCAGCAAGCAAATCCAGCCTGGCTGCCCTGGCTCATCCTGCCCAGGCTGGCCTGGCCTGAACTGTGCCTGGGGAGGATCTGGGAGGATCCCAGGCAGTGGCACCTCTGGCACTGCTGGCACTTGTTTCTGAGCCTTTTAGGCTTTCAGCTTTCAGATATCAGCCTGACCACCTTGGTAGCACGGGGCTCCTGAAGCCCAGGGACTCCAGAAATGTCAGGTGGGAGTTCCCTGTGGTCATTTGATTCCAGGAGCTGGGAGCTGCCAGGATTTGCAGCGTGAGCAGAGGAGCTGGCAGCTCGCTGGGGTCACTGTGGGCAGCCCTAGAATGTTCCTAAAAATAACCCACATCCCTGCTGCCCTTATTAGAGCATAAATACATATTCCAGCAAGCCACCAGCAAAGCTCTCAGCACAGCCTCACTGAGCAGTCAAGTTTTAAAAGCCAACACAAAGTCATTTCCTTCCACTTTCACATCAGCGTGTCTGGACACTGATTTCTCCCCTTGTTTTAGAGGAAGCAAAAAGTTCCTCTCTTATATTTGGAGTGTGTTTCCAAACCTGAAGCTGCACAGTTTTTCTTTGTGTGTCTTGTGCTCTTCCTGGCAGAGCCTGCTGGGAGAAAGCTGCTTTTAGGAGGATGAACACTGAACACTCAGACCAAGACACCCCCAAATCATCTGCTGGCTCTGCAGGCAAGGCAGGCTCCTGCCAACCCTGTCAGACTCCAAAGGTGCTTTGGTGCCCAGCAGCTGATAACCCAGACACTCAAAGCAGGAGGGTTTCACTGTGGAGTTTCTGTGCACCCTGGGGTTCACCAGGAATCTCTGTTCTCAACTTCTAGGTCTGGCTTCCAACGTGGTTCCCATGTTCCTTGGAGAAATGTCCCCCAAAAACCTGAGAGGAGCTGTTGGGGTGGTGCCACAGCTCTTCATCACCATTGGCATCCTTGCAGCTCAGGTCCTCGGTCTCAACAGCATCCTTGGGAATGCCAAAGGTAACGCCGAGGCTCAGGGCCCCTGCAGGGCTCCTCAGGGCAGGATTTCCCTCAGCTGAGTGCTGTGACCTTGCTGCAGGGTGGCCGGTGCTGCTGGGGCTCACGGGGATCCCGTCCCTGATCCAGCTGCTGACACTGCCCTTCTTCCCCGAGAGTCCCAGATTCCTGCTCATCCAAAGGGGCAACGAAGAGCAGGCACGGAGAGGTACAGTGCCCCCTGCCATGGCAGGGGCTGGCAGGGGATGGGTCTGCCCAAGGGACAGGCTGGAGTACCAGGGTGGCAGGGATGGGAAGGGATGGGTGTGCCCATGGGACAGGCTGGAGTACCAGGGTGGCAGGGATGGGTCTGCCTGAGGGACAGGCTGGAGCACCAGGGTGGCAGGGGATGGATCTGCCTGTGGGACAGGCTGGAGCACCAGGGTGGCAGGGATGGGAAGGGATGGATCTGCCTGTGGGACAGGCTGGCAGCACCAGGGTGGCAGATTCTGCACCACTGTGCTGCTGGGGGTGGAATTCTCGGGACACTGCTCCTTTCCCTGGGTGTGTGCATCCCCAGGTGCCCAGCACGGGACCTCAGCTGCCCAGGGTCACACCCTGCTCTGTCCTGGTCTGAGCAGGACAGCTCTCTGCAAACCTGGGGCTCACCTGTGCTCTCCCCACCAGCTCTGCAGAGGCTGAGGGGCTGGGAGGACGTGGATGATGAGATACAGGAGATGTACCAGGAGAACCAGTCGGAGAAGGAGGAAGGGCAGTTCTCTGTGCTCAGCCTGTTCACCTTCAGGGGCCTGAGGTGGCAGCTCATCTCCATCATCGTCATGATGGCAGGCCAGCAGCTCTCGGGGGTCAATGGGGTGAGTGGGGAAGGCTGGGGGCACCAACAAGGGCTGCAGTCCATGGGGTGCTGGGGACAGGCTCCTGGCAGTGCCCCTGCCCCAGGACATGCCCAGTGCCACACGGGGCTGGCTCAGCCCTGGCCACACCAAATCCACGGACAAGCTGCAGGGTCAGCTGCCCTGTTAATGACCACTGGAGTGTGTCTAGAGCAAAGTGCTCGTGCCCACATCCAAGGAGTGTCTCCAGAGATGGACAAATTCCACCCTCGGGCTTCTGTGCGCCAGTGCCAGGATTTAAAGCAGCCCAAAGGATCCCCCTGCTGTGCCCTGGGCCGTGCATGAACACAGCTGTGCTTCTGCTCAGGTCTTCTACTACGCAGACAGAATCTTCGAGTCAGCAGGGGTGCACAGCAGCAGCATCCAGTATGTCACCGTGTCCATAGGGGCCATCAACGTGGTCATGACTCTGCTGGCTGTAAGTTTGTGCTGGGCTCCCCTTGCCCACTCTCCCCTATTTAAATTAGGGTGTGCTCATGGAATCTGACTGTCAGAATGGTTTGGGTTGGAAGGGACCTTAGAGATACCCCAAAACCCCTCCACTAGAGCATTATTTGCACACACTGGGAGGTGTTTTCCATGAGAGATGCCCTGGGGTGTCCCTTGGACAAAAACGTCTGCAGCAATTGCTGAGCCCCTGGTGCCTGCCCCTCTCCCCTCTCCTGTCTCTTCCAGGTTTTCATTGTGGAATCCCTGGGGAGGAGGATCCTTCTCCTGGCTGGCTTCGTGCTGTGCTCTGCCTCCTGTGCAATCTTAACTCTGGCCTTCAATCTCCAGGTGTGTATGAGTGCCTCAGCTGGTCCCTCCCATGGTTCTGGACTTTCCAGAACAGGCCATTGGAATATTCTGAGGATGTTTCTACACCCTGGGGAGGAGGGGCAGTGTGAAAGTCTCTGTACCTGCATGTCTACCTTAAAGAAAGGCTGGTGCTGAATGCTCCCCCCTGGATGTCATGTTCCCAGTTCCTGCTGCATCGGGGTCCTTTGGCAGCAAGGACCATAGCCAGGCTGTGCTCTCTGTGTCTGACTCTGGCACTGAAGGGTGCCACTGCCTTGGAATGCCTCAGATCTTACGGGAACAGTGCCTTGGATGTGCAGGTGGTGTTCAGGCAGGAAGCAGCCCTGACCTGTGACTCAATCCTTGCAGACCACTGTCTCCTGGATGTCCTACCTCAGCATAGTCTGTGTCATTGCCTACATCATTGGACATGCCATCGGACCCAGTAAGTGCCCACAGCCTCCCCTCCAGCTGGGTAAGGGTGTTGTCTTCAATTTCCAACCAAAACCTTTGTGGAGCCTTTGTGTGAGGCTGAATTTCATCTCTGTGTGGCCATGCCCCGTGCAGGTCATTTAATTGTCCAGTTTTTTCCTTTAAATTTAATCCTGGTTTGACTTACTGATAGCTGAAACCACAGTCTGCCACTGAAATGAGCAGTGTAACGGGGAGCTGAGGGATTGCCTCTGGGGTTCCCACCTGCAGGTCCCATTCCTGCTGTGATGATCACCGAGATGTTCCTGCAGTCGTCCCGGCCCGCGGCCTTCATGGTGGGGGGCTCTGTGCACTGGCTCAGCAACTTCACCGTGGGGCTGGTGTTCCTCTACATGGAGGTAAGGACCCACCACGGGGCACAGCCTGGGCTGCACAGCAGCCTCTTCACCCTGTGTTCTTACAGAGAGGCTCTGAGGGGTGTAAATGCATTTTCTGGCTCCCAAAACCCGTGTGTGGGATGGTGTTACAGGCAGGAGAATGATGATTCCCAGCACTTCCTCATCACACCTGGCTGTTGCACAGGCTTTAAAAGAAAGCAGTTTGATTGCCAGGTCTCATCCTGAGCTCAGGAGCTGGGAAAAGATGGCAAATTCCCCATCTGCCACTGCGGGATGTGCCTCGAGGGGACAATTTTAGGTTCTGAGATCTGGGTGCCTGTTAAAGTGCCCCCAGCAGCAGGCACCATGAACTGCTGCAGCCCTGGCTCCGCCCTGGGCAGAGGCAGCTGCTGAGTTTTGTGTGAGTTATGGAGCAGAGCCTCAGCCTCCTTCCCCAGGAAGTTTCCAATAAATCCATGGTGCTGGTTTGAGAAGACAGAATCTGAACCCACCCCAGCTTTGGGTCGTTCAGGTTACAACAGGAGCACCTCACCGTGGCAGCATTTCCAGCCAGAGCAGGTAACTCCCAGCCGGAATGCTGCCCTGACCCTGCTCTCTGTCACTGCCCCAGGCTGGGCTGGGGCCCTACAGCTTCCTCATCTTCTGCGCCATCTGCGTCGCCACCATGCTCTACATCTTCTTTGTTGTTCCTGAGACCAAGAATAAAACCTTCATGGAAATCAACAGGATCATGGCCAAGAGGAACAAAGTGGAGGTTCAGGAAAGCAAAGAGCTTAGAGGTTCCTACCCCCTGAGCAGGCCAGAAGAGAAGAAGTGGCTCTCCAGCAGTGAGATGTGACCCAGCCGTGTTTGGCCTGACAGGATCTGTTCAGGAAAACAAACACAGGGATTCCTCCTTTGATGCTGATCTGACAATCATGGAGCTGCTAAGGCTGGAAAAGACATTTAGCATCAAATCCAACTGCAAACCTAACGCTGCCAAGCCCTCCTCTTGTTCCAAGGAAAAGGAAATGTCCCAGCTGTGACCAAGTAGCGGTGGCACGAGCTGATGTGTGTCCCTGGTGTCCTGGTGACACATCCAGGGGACACAAGCCAGCCCTTGGGCTGGGTGTGGGGCAGTGCAAGGAGGGCACTGAACTCCTCTGAGGAACTGTCACTGGTGTGTTTGAGGTCCAGCAAGGGGAAATGAAATTCAGTTTGGTACATCAGCGTGCTGCCCTCTGTTTTGAAAAAGCAGAACTGTTGAGCAGCTTGGCGTGGATCTTTTTTAATAGATGGAGAATGCTTCACATGATTTACTTTAACCTTAGCAAATCATGTATCTATAAACATACCCGTGCTCAAGTTTGTGACATATAAGTGTTGAAAAAGGCTCTGTTTCCATGCTCTGTCTCTACATCCACTGCAAAAAGAAGGCAAAGTTGTGCCACAGGCCAAGGCACAGGGATGGCACAGGACCTGCCCTAGGACCTGCCCTGCCCGAGCCCCACATCCACCCTCCTGGGGATATGACTGCAAGGGAAGGGGTGGTGGGCTGGTGGTGACAAACAGGAGAGACAAGCAGGGAAGATGGTGAGAAACTGAGACAGGTGAGGGATGGGAGAGAACTTTTATTTGAGAAAGCTCCTTTGACCAGAGGGCACCTCCTTGGCATGAAAAAAAATCTGTGTATGGGGATCTAAATCAAGCCCCTGGGAGGGATGTAACAGCCCAGGGTGCTGGATTGTGCCAGATTCTGCAGTTCATTGCTTTTATCTCACAGATGGAGGTTTTGGTCTCTTGGGAAAGAGCACCAGGAGGTGCACAGTGAGCCCACAGAGCAGGAGCAGGAACAAGCAAACCACCTCAGCTTTTCTGACTTTCCCCAACAAGCAGTTCAGACTCTCTGGCTGCCCTGTGCTCACTGGCAGCTGGTGTCAGGCAGCAGAAGCACCCCCCCGAGGAGGGCCATGGGGGTCTGTCCCCAGGCTATGACATCCCCCGTGGGCTGCCCTGCCCTGCACAGCGCCAGCGCCCGAACCTCTGCGGCGTCCAGCACCCGGCTCCACAGGTTCACCTGGCTCAGCCACCCTGCAAACCCGTTGGAGAACGTGCCAAGCAGGGCGTCCCTGTCCTTGCCAAGCACCAGGGTGCCCCCGGGCTGGCTCACGTAGCCCTTCTGGACGCTCTTGGCCTTGCCAGCTGCCCCGTTGAGCCAGAGCGCGGCCGTTCCCTCGGGGGACGCCCAGGTCACGCAGTGGTGCAGCCAGCCCTGGGCCTCCTGCTGCAGGGGGAAGCTCAGGAAGTGGCCTCCTACCCAGAGCCCCAGCTCTGCGCCCACGGTCACCACCAGCTCGTGGTCGCTCTCCCCAGTGGAGTAGGACAGGACGGTGTGGGTGCCGGCGGGCTGGGATCGGCTCCAGAAGCACAGCGTGAAGGCTTGCAGAGACACAGCACGCAGGGGATGAACCTCCACAAAGCTCTCGATGCTTTCCACGGGGAAGTAGAAAGCTGGGAAGGTGCTGGATTTCGTACCTGAAAGAACCCAAAAGGCAGCAGTTACATTTCCTGTAAGCAAGCCCAAATTCTGGAGGGTAGCATCCACAGAGCTGGGAGGGCTGTGCAGTCTGGGGGTTTTACTGCTGAGTGGTGTGCCAGCAGGGAAGGGGTTTGCAATGATGACAAGATGAGCTCCCCCACCCAAATGTTTGGGAAAGTCATGGTTTTCCCTCCATCCTTCTCTTTTCTCATGTTGTATAAAATAGAGGTGATGGTTATTTTTCCTGGGGGAACTTGAGCTGAGCATTTTGACTGTCTGTAAATATGTGCTCCCATGTGGCAGGAGAGAGCTGCAGCTGCTGTGGGAGTAGCTGGCTCAGGGCTGGCCTTGATGATGGTGAAGGGTTTCCATCAGCAGGCCCAGACATGGCACAAAATTCTACCTGGGTGTGCCAGTACCAAACCTGTCAATGACTTGGGCCACCAAGCTCAGCAGGGCTCTTCATCTCACCAGGTGAGCTGGACTCAGCCTGTGCTTCTTACCTGTGGGGCTCAGCCCATTCAGCAGCTCAGTCTTGATGTCCTGGAGCTGCATCTGGATTTGGTCCAGCCTGAGGGTGAATTCCTCTGCATGGCACTGTGCTGGAGCAACCAGAGAGCTGCATTTACAGAGGGCTGGGACCTGCACAGGCTGCATTTTGTAGCTGCAGCAAAAGCTGCGCTCCAAGGTGCAGCTCCAAAGTGCAGCTCCTCTCCTCTGTGTGCCCGCCCAGAGCTGTTCCCACCCGCTCCATGCACCACACACACCCCAGCTGAGGGTCCTGACGTGGTGCCAGGCAGCTCCAGCCACCCTGCAGGTGTGGCACTCAGCAGGCAGGGCTGGCACACACCTTAAACAAGGGGTGCCAGGCACGCGGGACACCTCCACCCAAACAGGGACACTGCCCTCCCAGACAGATTCCAGCCCGTCCAGCCCCAGGGGCTGGCAGTGTCACACCCTCCCCAGGGGGGTCTGTCCCCCCGGTGTCCCCTGGGCCTACCCTGGCCCTGCTGGGCTGGGAAGGAGGCCTCCACCACGCGGCCCCGCAGCGGCTGCGCGTGCCGGTAGTCGTTGCGCAGGGTGCGGTTGTGCCAGTCCAGCAGGGTGTTCTCCAGGAGCTGCACCTGCCACAGGGACAGGGGCAAACAGGGCACGGCGGGGTGAGGACAGCACTCAGGGCATGGGGACATCACAGGGACAGCGACAAACAGGGCATGGCAGGGTGGGGACATCACTCAGGGCATGGGGACAGCACTCAGGGCATGGGGACAGCACAGGGACAGCGACAAACACAGGGCATCACTCAGGGCATGGGGACATCACAGGGACAGGGACAAACAGGGCACGGCAGGGTGGGGACAGCACTCAGGGCATGGGGGCATAATACAGGGCATGGAGACATCACTCAGGGCATGGAGACATCACTCAGGGCATGGGGACATCACACAGGGCATCACTCAGGGCATGGGGACATCACAAGAATAGGGACAAACACAGGGCACAGTGGCATGGGGACATCACTCAGGGCATGGGGACAGCAGCTGTGCCCGGCCCTGCAGTGCAGAATGGCACAGGGACATCACAGAGGGCACAGGGACATCACTCAGGGCATGGGGACATCACTCAGGGCATCACTCAGGGCATGGGGACATCACAAGGATAGGGACAAACACAGAGCATGGTGGTGTGGGGACATCACACAGGGCACAGGGACATCACTCAGGGCATGGGGACATCATACAGGGCATCACTCAGGGCATGGGGACAGCACTCAGGGCATGGGGACAGCACAGGGACAGCGACAAACACAGGGCATCAGTCAGGGCATGGGGACATCACAAGGATAGGGACAAACTCAGGGCACAGTGGCATGGGGACATCACTCAGGGCATGGGGACATCACAAGGATAGGGACAAACTCAGGGCACAGTGGCATGGGGACATCACTCAGGGCATGGGGACATCACTCAGGGCATAGGGACAGCAGCTGTGCCCGGCCCTGCAGTGCAGAATGGCACAGGGACATCACTCAGGGCATGGGGACAGCAGCTGTGCCCAGCCCTGCAGTGCAGAATGGCACAGGGACACCACAGGGACATCACAGAGGGCACAGGGACAGCAGCTCTGCCTGGACCTGCAGCTCAGGGTTGCACTGGGGGTCAGACAGGAATGGAATCCTCAGAGCCTCTCTCTGGGCAGCAGCTGGGGAAGGAACAGCACTGAGGGCTCTTTTCAGCTAATTCACAAGAATTAATTTTGTCTGGGGGAGTTCTGGGCTCCTGCCTGATGACAGCATGGATGGAGATTCTGCTGCTATTCTGTGCCTTTCTCACAAGTGCCTTCTGGCCTTCCCCTGGCAAAAAGAGTATTCCTTTTCCAAAGAGAGCACACTGCAATCCCCCACTACTGTGGTCTCAGTTTTATCTTTTTCTTCTCCTGGAAGAAAATGTTTCTGATGCTTCTTTATTATTTATTAACTTTAAAGGATTATTTCAGTGTGAGTCTAGACACAGGAAACACCCTGGAATACCTTCTAATATCTGCCAATTATTCTGTAATTATTTTAATGTTATGAATGGCTCTTTTTTGGTGGTTTTTTTGATTAGGTTTTTTTTTCAGGGAGACTCTCTTGCAATAGTTTTTGCCTTGCTAATTCTCACTGGTCTCTTCCTTTTTTCTAGTGCTTCAGGGCTGAGCTGAGCAGTTTTGCTGTAGCCACCAGACCTCTGTCACCTGCTGCCATGCAGAATGACAGCCACCTGTAACTCAGCTGCTCAGGAATCCCCCCAAAAGCTCTGTGGGAAAGGTGCCCTGTGCCCAAAATCCCTGGAGGACAAAAAAGGAGAACGTTCAGAGGGAGGAGGAGCTGGTGAGAGGCAGCGCTGACCTGGGTGTGTGACAGCAGCACTGGGGAGTGGAAGATGGTCCAGATGACGCTCTCGGAGCAGGGCGGGGTGGTCAGGGAGCCCTGGTACCTGTAGAAGTGTGAGAGGTTTTCTGGCAGCATGGCTTGGATGTCCAGAGAGCTCAGCGTTGTTGACTGACCTCCAAAGGAAGCAGAGATGGTACCAGCACTTAATGGGGAGGGGACAGAGAGGTGGAAGAGCTGGGGTTGGCAAATCTCTGCCCACAGCACTGGCCCATCTCCACTGGTGGAGATGGAGGGGCATGAAAGGCCCTTCCTGGGTCTGGGGTGTGTCACTCAGACAGCTCTGGGTCCTGGGGGTGCTGGGCAGCTGCTCTCAGCACTCTGCCAGTCCCTGGGGTGCTCCAGGAGGCACCAGGGGCTGTGCAGGCTGCAGGAAGCTGATATTTGGTGCTGCACAGACCCCCAGGGATGCATTTATTGCAGCCCTGAGCACCTTCCCCACGGCCCTGGGCTGGAGCTGAGGATGCTCTGCCAGCACAGCAGCAGGAAAATGTCTGTTCCCAGAGCCAGAGTGTACACACAGGCTGGGAGCACGCCAGGGACAGAGAAAGGCACTCCCAGGTCTCACCTGCAAACCTGATCCGTGCCAGTTTGGAGATGAATTCACTGTAGTAGGTGTTCTCAAAGTGCCCATCCTAAACACAGCACAGACACTTGATCAAAAGGTGGGACCCACATATGGGAGATACATATTTATATTTATATTTATATTTATATTTATATTTATATTTATATTTATATTTATATTTATATTTATATTTATATTTATATCTATATCTATATTTATATCTATATTTATATTTATATTTATAATACTACTTAAGGGGCAGTTTTCTGGGGCTCCCAAGGGTTGGCTGGTGTTGTGTGAAGCCCAGATGGCCCAGGGGAAGCAGCACAGCCCCTAAGGAGGTGCCAGACCCCATCTCTTGGGGCAGCTGTACAAACCTGGCCGGGCTGCTCCTGTCTGAGGGGGGTTCTAGCTCAGCCAGTGCCCCCGGCCTGGGTCACACCTACCGTGTACAGGAAGGCCAGCACAGCCAGCCCCTGGGGCTTGTCTTTGGCTTCTTCAAAGCTGGAGTAGTTAGCAGAGTCGTAGTGGACAATGTGCAGCTGCCGGGAGAGAGATGGGGTCACTTAGCAAGGAGTGATGAATGGCTCCTGCTTGTTTAGAGGGACACACCGAAGGGACAGCCACCACCCCAGTCCGTGCTGTTTGTGCCAGGCCACAGGGACCTTTGGTCTAACAGGTTTGTGCTGACTGTGGGGGAACACCTCTGAAGGACACGAGTGCTCCTGCCATGGCTTTTCTTGGAGTTTTCTGTGCCAGCACCATCAGGCTCAGCCCTCCCATTGCCCTGCTCCCCCCTTGGCTCCCTGCAGGCTCTGGGGATGCACCCCCCTTTCCCATTCCCCTGCTCCCCTCCCTGCAGGCTCTGGGGATGCACCCCCCTTTCCCATTCCCCTGCTCCCCTCCCTGCAGGCTCTGGGGATGCAGCCCCCTTTCCCTGAGAGTCCAGAGCCCCCCCTTGCCCCCCTGCAGGCTCTGGGGATGCAGCCCCCCTTTCCCACTGCCCTGCTCCCCTCCTTGCATGCCCTGGGGATGCAGCCCCCCTTCCCCTGAGAGCCCAGAGCCCCCCTTGGCTCCCTGCAGGCTCTGGGGATGCACCCCCCTTTCCCATTGCCCTGCTCCCCTCCCTGCAGCCTCTGGGGATGCACCCCCCTTTCCCACTGCCCTGCTCCTCTCCCTGCATGCCCTGGGGATGCAGCCCCCATTCCCTGAGAGCCCAGAGCCCCCCTTGGCTCCCTGCATGCCCTGGGGATGCAGCCCCCATTCCCTGAGAGCCCAGAGCCCCCTGCCCCTGCCCCCCAACCTCGGCGAAGTAGCGCATGCCGTCGATGGTGTGCTCGGAGCCGCTGCTCTCCAGGTCCAGCCCGCCCCAGTGCAGGTGCATCTGCACAGCCGTGTAGACACCCGGGAGCCCTCTGGAGATGTTCATGGAGGGTGGCAAATCGATCTGAACTGGAAAATGGCAGGGTTGGAGGCAGCAGGGGTGCAGCCTTGCCCGTCCCTGTGGTGGCACTGTTGCGGTGGATCATCCAAGTGTGGGGACACGAGTGTGACTCCATTGTTCTCAGAAGCTGATTTATTATCTTATATATTATATTAAAATACTGCGTTAAAACTATACTAAAAGAACAGAGAGAGAAGATGATCAGAAGGCTACAAAGAACAAGAATAGAATAGAATAGAATAGAATAGAATAGAATAGAATAGAATAGAATAGAATAGAATAGAATGCATAACAAAATCTTGTGACTGCTCACAGCCTCAGTACAGGTGGCTGTGGTTGGTCATCAATTAAAAACAATCCACATGGACCAATGGAAGATGCACCTGTTGCATTCCAGTTATTGTTTAATTTCTTTCCTGAGGCACTCAGCTCTCAGGAGGGGAAAAATCCTAAGAAAGGATTTTTCATAAAATATCATAACTCCAGTGGCACCTCCTGGAAGGAGCAGGCACAGTCACCACCCCAGTGTGGGAGGAAAACCTTTAAAGCTGGCTGTGCTTGAAACCTTTCCTGGGCTCAGGCTGGTGCAGCACACCGGGCACAAGCAGGGCTGGGCATCCCAGCTGTGCCTGCAGACCCTTCTCCCCCTGAGAGCTCTGGCGTGGGCAGCAGGCATTAGTGAAAGCTTTGATGCTCAGCTCAGCACATCTGGCACAGGTCTGTTAACCACTTCCTCTCCAAGCAGAAAAGGGGAATAGGAATCAACACAGCCAGGGGGCTCATCTGTAATCACAATTCCCAGTGAGGCCCAGCCATTCTGGGAATGCCCTGTAGGTTTGAAAAGGCTCTGTGCTGAAGGTTTGAAAACAGTCAGTGCTGAAGGATTTGTGGAGACAAACCTCTTCTCTTCTCCTTGCCAAGGAGAAGTCACAAACCCTTTGTCTTGCTGCTAGTTCACTGCCAGAAATCATAGATTATGTTAATAAATCTAGGAGTGCAAGTGAATTGCCTCATCTAAATGAAAGCCCCCAGCATGTTACAAAAACTAGCAACTATCCTTGCAACATGCAGCACAACATATTATTAATTAGTCATAGTTTGGGTTTCTGAGGAGTTTCTTTTGTTTGGGAACTGTTTATAGACAGACAAGACGAAAGCATGTTTCCTTTTAATATCCCAAAGGCTCTAGAGTGGGAGGGATAACATAATCTACCTTTTTCATAAGTTCCCTGCTGACTGCCTTCCATAATGAGGGTTATTTACTTCAAGTACCTCACCAGGGTTTCCACTTTCTACAAAACACAGCCAGGGAATTGTGCTGTGAGTTTCTAACAAGCTTAAGGCTCCTCTAAGATATTCTAGGCAAATATTTGCTGCAAGCACAAGGTGGGGAGCAGCCTGGTTTGCTTCTGCTTTTCTCCCACGTGGAGCGTGAGTGGGGAGTGTGACTGCTCCGAGCTGGCAGTGCCTCCCTCCTGCCCTGCCCTGGCTCTGCCAGGCGGTGGAGAATCAGCTGGGCTGAGCAGGGGCAGTGAGCTGAGCCTTCCCCAGCGCTCCTGCCCTGCAGCTTGGCCTCTGGCCATCCCTGCCTGCAGGACAGCAGCACAGCCAGCCTGCCCAGCCCTGCGAGCTAATGGGCACGCTGGAGCTCCCAGTTAAATCTGCTCCTGGAGGAGGATCCACACATGGCTGACATTTAAATTTCGCTTGTCCTCACTACCAGCTGGAGGACCAACTTTCTTTAAAAGGAAAAGAAAGTGCAAATACAAAAGGCTTTGTTAGCCCAGGCTGTCTGTGTGAGCACTCACACCACAGCAAACAGGCATTTTCAGGTGGGATTTTACAGCCCTACAGAAAAAATGAACCTGGTTTCCTGGGTGAGACATTTAGGGTTTGGTTCTGAAAGCCTGTAAGGAGAGTCCTGCTGATAAATCCCTCCCTGTCCCTTTCAGATGTGCTGAGTGCTCTCCCTGAGAGATTCTGCTGCCCTGTCCCATCTCACTGAAGCCAGTAGAAAAGCCCAGCCTGACTCACAGGAGCTGTGAATAGGCACAGTCGTTTGTCTTTGTGCTTTAGGAAACTGCCCCGCTTCAGAAAAGCATTGTTGGGAAGTTAACAAAAGAACGGGCAAATACACACATGCAGTCAAAAAAGCTAAACCTGCAAGAATTAATGTCTAGGCAGGCAGGGCAGTAGTGCTGACAGAGAGCTCCGGGCTGGACGCTGACTTGGTGAGGGCCACACAAAAGGAGCTGGAGTTTTCAGGAGCACAATCACAGCAGTCTTCACTGCTGGCTTTGTCCCTCAGCCCTCCACTGCCCTGCCCTCACGCCGGGTTCCTCTCTCTTTGCTGCAGGCAGGGAGAAAGAGCTGCTGTGCAGGACCCAGACAGCTTTATGTTCCCAACACCTCCCCAAAGCGCTCACCCTCTCTCCCCTGCAGCCATTAGAAAATTCTCTCACTGCTCATCTGTAGTCCAAAGGCGTTATCCCAACAGCACCAGCTGATGAATTATTTAGGCAATGAATTACAGATTGCAGCAGGGGGATCTGGGATCTCCTCAATTATAAGCATTGCCCTGGAACTGTGTAGCCAAAGGCCGGGCTTTTAACATGTGCTGTGCTTCACTCTCCTTTCCTGAGCCCCAAAATTCCAGTCCTCTGGTGAGGGAGGGATCCTCCTCTGTGTTGTACTTAGGGTGACCTACATCCCAGCAAACCTGGCAGGCAAAGGTTCCATTCCTGTCACTTCTGATTCATGCACAGGCCAAAAGATGCATTTTTCTGAAAGGAGAGGAGTCGATGTGCCCCAAATACCACTCACTGCTGCTCTCCTGTTGTCTTGCAGCACATTAAAGGAAAGGATCAATCTGGAATTCTCCAGCTGCATTTTATCCCCTTTCCATGCCCAACAGAGAAAATACCTTGCAGAACCCTAACTGCCTTTATTTGTCTGATTTATTTATGCATTTCTGGAGAGCTCTCCTGCGTGACTGAGGAAAACGGCGAACCTAAGGGAGCAGAATGAAGTGGGATGGCAAAGTAAGGTGAGTTCAAAACAAGGGCACTGTCTGGGGATGCATTTCCACAGCTGAAACAAAAGGTCTGTTCCTGCAGTGCCCTGAGCCTTACCAGAGTGGCCGTTGTTGGTCATCCTGAGCTGGCCCTGCAAGGGCCCATCGTAGCCACCGAGCTCCAGCTGCAGCAGGGGGTTGAACCTCACTTTCCTCCTCTGGATGTCAATGGGGGATTGCTGCTTGCCAGCACAGTCTGGGAAGCGCTGTGCCCAGTGCTCCTCATCCAGCTCTCCTTCTCCTGGAGGGAGGCAAGGCGGGTGACAGGGACGTGCTGTTTGCCAGCAGGAAAGGCCAATCTCATTATTGGAGCGCCTGGAGCTGCAGCCATAACAGGTTGCTTTGCCTTCCCCAGAGTGAAAATGCACATTATGGTGTCTGCAGGACACCTGTGCTGCAAAGGAAGAAGCCTGCATTGCAGCAGCGGCTCGGTGATGGCTGGAGGCTGAATCCACCAAAAGAGGAGGGTGTTTACATGGAAATGGGGATTTAAATGGGTCCCAGCTGCCAGAGGTGTGGAATTGGCTTCTTAACCAGAGCCGTGAATAGGATCAGGGCAATAGGCAGGAAGGCTCAGCTTGGGATCAGGAACTGACAGCAATTAGCTATTTTTAACTAGGGAGAGAGCAATTGCAATATTGCAACTCTTCAGCAATATCCTTTGTTTTAACTTAGCCCACTGAAGATCATGAAAGGATTAACACCTACTTCAGTGAGCTCTGCAAACAACTCCCTGACACAAATGAAATTTAGATAAAATTTCACCCAAAAAATTATAACTACCTAAATAAGTACTTCTTAGTGCTCTGTACTGCCTGGGATATGACAATAAAATAAGAAGCAGGCAGTATTTAAAGCTTTTCCTTGCAGGATCATCCAAAGGGCAGCTTTTCTTCGAACACACTCTAAAGATTTCCCCCGTTGTTTGAACCTCGTTGTGCTGCCAACCCTGACAATGTGTCCTAACCACACAAAGGAGTAAAAAGAGGTGACATTGAGGAGAATCACTTTCACGACACCGAGGCATCAATGAAGTGGAATGAATGAGCTGCCCTGTGACCTCTCAGCACAGAAGGGCAGGGAGCCTGTCCAGCAGCAGCAGCAGCCCCAGAGCAGCCCCGTTTTTACCTTGGTATGCCCAGGACACCTCGTGGCAGCGGCTGAGGGGTGCCAGGAGCAGGAGGAGCGCTGCCATCAGCATGTCTGTGTGGTACCTGCAGCACGAGAGGGGGACTGGTTAAAAACCCCTCAGAAAGCCCAAATGCTGGTTTTATCCCGTGCCAGCAGCCCTCCTGCCCCTCTCCTGCCCCAGCCCCAGCAGGACAGTCAGTTTGGCTCTGTGGCCCTTTGGCTAAGCTGTCCCCATGAGGGGACAGGTCCCCCGATGGCCAGCGCTGATGGCCTCGGGTCTGTCTGACCCCGGCACGGCTCTTCCTGTCCATTCATTCCTCATGAATGGGTTGAAAAGCTTCTCGCTGCACGTGGGGGCACAACAGGGCTTTGTAAGCAGGAGCAGCCAGCCCAGCCTCGGGCTGCTCCCCTCTGCAGAGCAAGGAGCACGGCAGAGGGCACGCACAGCACTGCATTTCAGAAGGGCAGAGCACTCACAGCCCTGCTGCAAGTCAAACCTGCAGACACTGTGCTCCTCTGAAAGGTGGAGACTGGGTTTAAAAGCACTCCACACCCCTGAGCCTGAGCATTCAAAGCATTTTGCTTTCCACACCTTCCCCCATCACTGAAAATCTATGGGAGAGAGATTTTCAATGGGAGAGATTTGAATCCTTTGAAAAATTCAGAGCTCTCAAAAACTACTTAGACTTGAAAGGTGCAGGAGACTGAAACCCTGATGGCTTTCCAAAAAGCATGCAGGAATTCAAATAAAAACTAGCAGGTGGCAGGTGTCTAAATGCTCTTGTGGACTTCTGTATCTCTTCAGACACTTGATTTTCTTAAAAATGTGTCCCAAACAAATACTTGTCTAGGGCCCAGTAAAAGTCATTTGGCAGAACAGGGAGCAGAGGATGGATTCTCTCCCTGCCTTTTTGTATCGTGTCACCAGGCAAATGCCATTCCCTTTGGAAATCCTCCTCCTCCCTCAGGAATGACACACTGCTGGCTGTCCTTTCTTCCCAGCCATGGCCCCCAGCTCCTAACCCCGTGGTGTCAAAACAAAAGGGGAGCACAATTCTCCCCAGGAATGGAATTTTTACCTTCTATGGAAAAGAACTAGAGATTCCAACAAAAGCAGCACAGCTGGGCTGTTGGTTTTAGGCGACAGGCAGCAATATTAAACACGAGGCAAGAAGGCTCAGATCAGTGAAATCTCAGCACTTCTGTTCCCAGTGTCCCTGCCACTTGTAATAAAATTGGCAATTATTTTCAGGAACGAGGTGATTTTCAGCCACTCAGGAGGTGGCAGCAGCTGAGGTGAGTCTGAGGGTGAGGGTCAGGCTGGGCTGCACAGAAGGCAAGACCTGGTGTGGCAGTTTGGGACAGTTTGGGGGGCAGTTTGGGGAGCAGTTTGGGCAGGACAGGCCCCAGGATGCTGCAGCACAGGCAGTCTTGCTCATTCTGTGATTCTATAAATAATAACAGCAGTTCACCAGTAAGAGGCACAGGTGAGCTACAGGTGCCAGGGGAACTCAGGTTTCTGTGCTGAAGAACAGAAGCAGGTATTTGACTCAAAATCTTATTCTTTGCAAGTGAATTGTTAACATAAAAAGGCCTTTCCTGGGTTGCTGGTTTGTGCAGTGCATATTTAATCTTTGGCAACCGCTGTGCCATTGAGCTGATTCACCAAATGTGTTTTTTCCCTCTCTCCTCTGAAGAAGTCATTTATTCTGACGGTTGCACTGAACTGTGCAAGGACCAAACTAAGCAAACCTGCCCTGCAATGCACTTCTTAATCCTTGTGTATCCAGTTGTGTAAATAGGCTTTGAAATTAGCTGAGGGTGAAACTTTGGGGGTTTATACCTCTTTGCACTTCAGGATTCCACACAGCAGCACAGGAGGGTGTGAAGAAGAGTCAGGCACAGGGGATCACCTCTGCAATGGAGAGGTGCACTGGAATTAATCTTTAATGGAGCTTTTGCAACATTTGTGACATTTCACTTGACATCAGCAAGGGCTGTGGGTGCTCAGCACACCCAAAACCCACATCTGTGTTAGCTCAAATTCTTGTCTTTAAGGTCCCTTCTAACCCAAACCATTCTGTGATTCTATGAAGACACGGCAATCCGTGGAAAGGATTTACTAAGGGCACAAAGCATGAATTTGTTTTGGGGTTAGGAAGGAACAATAATTTCAATTAAGTTCTTTAATTTGGATATTGAGCTTCTAACTAGGAGCTGAATGTTATGGAAGTCCTCCCATGTAAGTATTGCCCACATCAACCACTGGTTACTGGTTCCTGGAGCTTTTTTAGTGTATGTGGTATTAAACCTGGCTGGCCTGAGGCTTGTCTTGGACAGCTCTTTTGCTACCTGGACATCATTTCTGCAGAGAAGAATGGACGTAGTGCCTGGGAGCTCCAGACAGCACAGTGCCTGAGGTGAGCTGGGGCTTCACAGGTGGAGACTGGAACAGGACTCATCCCTGCTCCGAGATTCAGCCAGTGAGGAAATCTGATGTTGTGAGTGTCAGCCGTGAATATTCTTGGCATGATTTCTTCCCAGAGGCAGGGAACTTTCACACAGACCTCAGCTTGCCCCTCCTGCCTCGACTGCAGTAGGAAATAAGCCTTTTATCCCACATTGTTGGCTTCCATGCTCTTCACTTTTATCTCTAGAGTTTCCCCTGACTCTTTGCCATTTTTTAAATCCTGCTTCTCCCAGGCTATTCTCTCTGTCCTGGCTGGCCTAAAGCTGAGCTCAAGTCTGGCATTCTGAGTATTGGTGGCCACATTAAAACCTTGATGTGGCATTGAAGTAGCTGGCTCAAACCTCAGTGCTCCTTTGACCCAGAACTTGAAAGGGTTAACTCCTCTGCCTCTGAATCAGCAGGAATTCCACAGGGCTTGCAGTAAGAGCTGCATCACTCCCCAGCCCCGCAAACATTTGACCAGGAACAGGCTGTTTGAAGTGAGATGGACAGAGTGCCTTCAATCAGGCCATTCAGGTTTTTCTGAGTGAGTCTAAAACCTCTTCAAACACAGCTCTCTCTGCTGAGGTTGTGCTGGATGAGTGAAGGCATCCAGAGCCTACACAAGTTTTATGAAAGGCAAAGATCAGCCAGTGCTGGCAGGCCCAGACCCACGAGGAAAGCTGACAATAGCTCTGCGGATTGAAACACGAGATTCTTTTATTCAACAATTCCTGTAATGTTTCTACATCTTATTTCCAAAACTGGCCCTCTTTTCTTTGATATCTTGCCCAGGCTCTTTTTTTTTTCTTCCCTTTTTGCCCCTGGTTTTCAAGTACATACAGAGATCACAGAGGCAGAAAAGCACTGGAATTCATTTCTCCAGTTCACACAATCCCTTTAGACCTCCTTCATCTTATACAATATTTTGATGTATTTGACTAAATTTAATCACAGAATCAGAATGGTTTGGTTTGGAAGGGACCTTAAAGAATATCTAGTCCAACCCTCTGCCATGGGCAGGGACACCTTCTTGCCTTCTTCTGATATAAATTCAGACACCTTTATGATTCTGCTGAAGCTTTGTGGGAGAAATGGGCTTTGAGGCAGTCAGAGACAGACACCAGAGATCTACACCAGTGCTCCTAAAGGCAGGATTTGCCCATTTGAAAGCAGAGAAGTTCCCTCTGCGAATTCCATTTCACGGTCTAACAGATCTCAGCATTAGCTACCTGCACTTCATTGTCAACCTAAATTTTCTTTTGCTCAGTTTCAGCCAATTACTCTTAGTTATAGCTGTAACCCTTGGATTATCTTAAAACAGTTTTCCCTTTTTAATGTTCACATCACTTCTGGGGTGGTTATCACCTCGCTGCACCATGGGCAGGAGCAGCCTTTCACTGCCATTTCCCCAAGGTGGAGAAAAGGACAATGTGATGCTATAAAAAGGAGAGAACATGGTCAAATAATCCCTCTTCATTTTAATTTCCAGGAAATGTCATTACAGCTCTTGTAATGTCTCTTTAGGGCTGCTCTACAGACTTTGCTGAAAGGGGATTTCATGTTCTGCATCTCTGCTTGAGACTTTGGAAGAAAGCAAAGCATGAAGGCAGGATTAGGAAGGGGGAGGCCAGACCTGCCACTCATGGTGTGTGAGGAGCACTGGAATGTGGTCTGAGTGAGGGGATGGAAGGAGCTGTGTGAGACAGAGCCTTGGAGAAAGGTTTCCATCACGCCAGGGCTCTGTGCTGGGCACTGGATGGGACAGAGAAGGAATAACTGGGTGACAAGGCAGCCTGCAGTGTGTGCCAATAGCTGCTCACGGTGAAATTAGTGCTTTATACCTGTCTGCACTGCTCCCCTACAAATGTTCATTTTGCTCCCCGTCTCCCAGAGTGATGGCAGGCAGGGGAAGCACAACTGCTGCTCCATCTCTCTGAAAATGGACATTAGCAGTGCACAAACAAAGGAGAAGACCCCAAGGCCCCTAAAAAACAAACAAACAAACAAACGCAGTGCACAGACCAAGTAAGGGCTCTGGAAAGTGCTGCTGCTCATTGCTGGGTAAGCACTTTTCCTGTCTGCATTGTGTGTTGAGCAGCTGTGACATCCAGTGGCCAAACACAATACGGCTGGGTCTGGTACAGACCTCTTCATACGTGCTAACAATAACAGAGCCCTTCCCCGGCACTTTTCGTCTTCAAAAAGCTGCACAAGCAGGAATTCATTAACCCCTGCACAGCTGACAGGGCAGAGCAATGCCGGGATGCCAAAAGGACACACAGGAGGGGACAGCACTCTCCAAAGGCATGGCAATCCTCTCTCCAGGCACGTGGGGAACCTGCTGCAGGAGCAGAGTGCAGGACCTTCAGCCCCAAGGCAAGGAGCTGAGAGATAAGGCACCAGAAAGCTGCAGCTCACTCAGCACCTGATGAAGAGGCCACACCTCAGGGATGAGTGGTGCTTGTTTTCCCAAGAGCAAAAAAGTCCGTGGAAAAAGAGAGGAAAAGATGGGGAAAGCTGAGAGATCCCAGCAGGACCAGAGATGCTTTGGAAGAGATCCTTTGTCAGAGGCCTGGCCTGAGGAAAAAGCTGCAGCAGAGAATTTCTGAAAACATCAGAGGACATTGCTGAGAGATGTGGAAGTAGGGAAGGCAGCACAGATGTGGATTTGGATTGAGAAATGCAGCGGTGGAATGGAAGAAATGTGACTACAAGGAGATGCCACCTTAAACTTCCTTTCCAGCCCAGGCAGCAAACCAGCCTTGACAGAGATGCTGTGTTTTACATGGGCATCCCTGGCACCACTGCAGACACGCCTGCTCCTTTTGATGATAAAAGCAGACTCCAATGAGATGCATGCAGAGATCTGGGGACAGATGCACCCAGTTTCAGTGACCAAAGGACCAGTTCCTAAGGTCATCAGTGCCCAGGGTTTGCTTGCTCAGCTCTGCAGTGGTTTTTTCTGCAGGCAAGGTCATTGCAGGGACCTTCAGAAGGAGCAAAGTGCCCACAGTGCCTCCTCTCCCAGCAGCTCATCACCTCTGCACTCTGAGGAGCTGATGGGAGCTGAAAGTGTTTCCCATGAGAATGAGGTTGATTTTTAAGGCAGGAAGACAACATGAAGGAAATTTAAATCCTACTGTCTGTGCTGTACCTGTTCTGTGGCAAGAGGATCCTGCTTGATAACTCTTGTGCTTTACATAACTATTTTGCACCCATTAAGGAAACAAATTAGTTGTTATTGACTACTTTTTTTTTTAGGTTATCGTTCAAAAAGCCCTCAGTCTTAAACACCAAAAATCAATTCCTAGCTTTCCTTCCTCTTTACAGTGGAATACATTTCAAAGAGAGGGGGAAGGCCCTGCCCAGCAAGGAGCCTCAGACACCCTGAGAGAGGCAGTGCAGGACTTGCACTCTGGCCTCCACAGAGAGGATTACTTCATGGTTTCAGCATGGTTGCAACAAGCAGCTGTGGCCTTTGGATCCACTATTCCTGGCAACTAATATCCAGCTGGCTCAGAAGCTTTCAGTCTCCCAACAAATCAGCATATCAGATCATCAGCTCCTGGGAAATGTGCTCTTTGGTATCAGCACCCTGATTCATGCATTGGTTCCCTTCCAAACGACCATTCCCCGTGCCCTGAGAGTGGATGTGGTAGCTGTAAATGTAGGTGAGCATTTCCAGCAGTGAAGAATGTCCTGCCTGGTCCTGAGTGTGTCACACAGCCCTGGTGTACTCAGGGAGGCTGAGCCACCCTGCACAGACCCACACTAACCAGCATGGACTAGCCAGCCCTTCCCCAAAGCCCTGGAGAAGACACATAATGAAGACTGGGAGTTGAGAGCACGAAGAAAGCTGGAAGTGCTGGCAGTTAAGAGCATTAAGAACGCCATGAGGTCTGTCACCCCCAGCCATTTCACTATTCATGTGCCTAAGGGTGCCTCACTGCCGGGTGAAGCTGTGAGACAAAGGCATGGCAGAGAATGGGATGAAAAGTGAGGGAGAAGGATGGAAAGTCAGAGGAGGTTCTGGATGCCTGCAAGAAAACATCTTCAACAGTCATTTCCACAATTTAATAGATACCCAGAAAGAACATCAGTCAGACTCAGCCATTACCTTCCCAATGAAAGCTCCTTGAAAACAGCAGGGTCTGCAGGGTGGATGGAGAGCAGAAATCTGAGTGGCAGAGTGCTCACATCCAGTGGCTTCCCTCTGGAGATCCCAGCTGGGCCGAAGTGAGGTGCAAAGCCTGGCTCCCCGAGAGGCAGGGCTCCCAAAGGAACCTGCTCAGAACACAAACAGGCTGGCCCTGGCAGGCGAGGGAGGTGCCAAGGCAGCCACCCAGGCACATCTGGAGGTGTTCTGGGAGGCACTGGGGGGAAAGAGAAGTCCCTGAGCATGCAGGAAGTGCTTTCAAGGTGTTCCGAAAGCTCACGCCCTGGAATGTGCCCTGCACTGCTAATGGTTATTAGCACTCGAATGCATCTGCATCGCAAACAAGTCCTGATCTGCGGTGGTTCTGCTCTGCCCTGGCACCCTCAGCTGCCTGAAGCAGCGATTTCACACTCTGCAGAGCTCAGAAGGCTCCTGCCCAACTGCTCAGGGAAAGGCTGGCCTGGCTGGCTTCTGTGCTCATCAGCCCGTTGCAAGCCACCAAAAAATGTGCATTCATCACACTTCCAATTTTACCTGTACAGCACAAGGAAGGCGAGGCCTTGCAGTGGAGGGATTGTGCTCCTGAGGGTTGTTCTCCATTTCTGGCTGGTGGTGCCTGTGAGCCAGTTCTGTGCCATGGTTTTACCCCCTGCTCCAGCAGCAGTTCCTCTGCTGTGTTAGTGTTCCTGCGTGGGCTGTCAAATGGGAACACTGGCTTTATGTGTCCCCAAACTCTGTCCCCAGTGTCCACCCCATGAGCCAGACAGGCCCCTTCCAAAACGTGAAATATTTTAAGGGTGTACTGAGTATTTGATAAACTGGTAACAAGCCTGGATTCCCAAAGAAACTTACACTTCCTAGAAATCTCATAGCCTTGGGGATGCTCTTTAAAGCAAGACCAAAATAAAAATCAGGCAGGACACACGACTGAACAGCAGCACTTTTAATACCAGCTCTGAGTTTAATTTTAACATGTATGGCACAGCGCGAGTTTAAATCTGCTGATGCAGGAAAAAGTTATACCACCATCTGAGCAGCGCCAGGCTCGTGCTCACGGATGCTGAGCACTGCTGCCTGCAGCCCCACGTGCCAGCTGTGCCTCCTCGGGGACAGGGCCAGCGTGGCTCCTGGCTGGGATGGGCAATGCAGGCTCCAGCCCAGGAAATCTGCTTTGTGCTCCTCTGTGCCCACAAGGGCAGGACCGTGAGGCAGGGCACAAGTCCTAAACTCCTCCTGACAAGTTCTGAGGGAGAGCTCGGTGTTCTGGGCAGGGGGGTTTGCTTTAAACCCCACTTCTGCCCCCCACCAGGCCAATTATGGCCTTCCAGAAAACGTTTTGTCCCCAAAGAGCACCCTGCTGCACTTCAGCATCAGCCTTTGCTGGCTACTACAATGTTTAATTTCCCTCAGCCTCAGGCTTTCTTGTGCTCCATTTTCTTTAGCTCATTATAAGACTCAACACCTCTGTGTGACTTTCCTGCACGGCAATAAAGGCAAAGATAGTGAAGCATCTCTAATCCAGCCGTTAAAATGCAGCACAAAAATGCAGCTTTAGGATTTCCAGCATCTGGATTGTCTTTTCCCCCTCTCACACCAGGAAGGGTGAGGCTGCAGGATAAGGCAGTGCTGCCAAGGATGAAGGGGTACAATGTGCAGTTTTGGGGGGACTGGCACTTCAAAGAATTATCTACCTGTGACAGTTTAATTCCAAGGGCTTTTCCTGCCTAATGGGTACGACCCAGCAGCATCCCGACTGGTTCATGGCTGTGCAGGCACAGGGATGTGCAGGGAAGGCACAAACCCTCACAGTGGGCACAGGGGACACAGGGCACTGCCACAAACCAGGCTGGCTGGCACAGGGCTTCTCCTCTGCTGTCCCAGCCTGGGGTCACAGCAGGTCTGAGGACACTTGCGACGCCTGGGGAAGGTCAGTCCAGCTGACTTCCTTTGCTCTTTATTAGACTTTAAGCTTGTCCCGAGGGGATGTTCTCAGGAAGGAAAGAAAAATGTGCCCCGAAGGTACAACAGGCACAGGCTGGCAGGGTGAGGCAGGGCTGGAGGAGCACAAACTTCACTGATCTGTGAGCAATAAAACGGCTTTGTTGGTGCAGTCAGGGTGAACTGGGCACTGCCACATCCTCACAGATGGAACACAGAATGGCTTGGCTTGCTGGGACCTTACAGCTCAACCCATCCCTGCCACGGGCAGGGACACCTTCCACTATCCCAGAGCACTCGGGAAAGTTTGTGTTCCTGCTGGCACACTGCTGTGAGCTGTCACAGCCACCACGTTAGTGCTCCTTCTCCCCAGGAAGTGTGATGGTTATTCACTTCAGAGCGAGTATTTATTGCGTTTGTAATTAACCTTTCCCTGGAACACACACACCCGTTCCAGCCTTGCTCCTTCCAGGTTATTCCCACACCCTCAGTCTCCTTGGACTGCCCAGCCCTGCCGTCTCTCCTCATGAGGGAGATGCTCCACACTCCAACTTTGTGGCCTCCAGCAGCTCCTTGCCTTTCTTGTACTGAAGAGCCCAGAACTGGACACGATTGTGAGGAAAGGCTGAGGGAATTGGGAACTGGGAATTGGGATTGTTCTGCCTGGAAAGGAGCTCTGGAGCAGCCTTCCAAGGCCTGAGGGGAACTTAGAGGAGAGCTGTGGAGGGACTCCCACAAGGGCAGGTAGTGACAGGACAAAGCGAATGGGTTCAACCTGACAGAGGGCAGGTTTAGATCGGAGATTAGGGACAAATTCCCTGTGAGGGTGGTGCGGCTGTGGCACAGGGCGTCCATGGCACTTTGGATGGAGGATAACTCTGAAGGCGCCCAAGGCCAGGATGGACGGGGCTTGCAGCAAGCTGGGGCGGTGGGGGATGTGGCTGCCCACGGCAGGGTTTTGGAACCGGCTGGTTCCAAAGCGTTTCCAGGGCTTTGGAACCAGTGTCGGAGCCCAGCCCGGCCGCCCCTCACGCCCGGCCCGTCCCTCACGGCGCCCCCCGCGCCCCGCTCCACATGGTCCCGCCCGCTCCCCCCGCCCGCATGCGCCGCGCCGGCCCCGCCCCCTCGCGCGGGGATTTTCCACGAGGCCGCGGCCCGGCCGCACGTAGCGCACGCACTCCAGCCCGCCGCTGGCGCGAGGCGGCCGCAGCCAATCGGGGCGCGGCGGGGGGCGGCGCTGGCCAATGGGCGCGGCCGGGGGGCGGGCCCTGAGCGCGAGGGCGGCTATAGGCGGGCGGGCGCGCAGCCGTTGGGTCTCAGTCAGAGCCGGGGCGGCGGCGGCAGCGGAGCGGCGGCGGAGCGGGGCTGCGGGCACAGCGGTGAGTGCGGCCCCGCGCCTCCCTCCTCCGGGCGGCGGCCGCGGGGCCCCGGCAGGCCCCGTGGCGAAGGGCCGGGCCGCGGCTCGGCGGTCCCCGGGGGGTGCGGGTGTTCCCGCAGCACCGGCGGGGAAGGGAGGGCCTGAAGGCCGGCAGTGTGCGGGGGTGGGGATTAAAAACGGGGGGTATGGTGGGGCAGGGCGGGGGCAGGATCAGGGGCATGTGGTGGGGCAGGGTCAGGGGGATGTGGTGGGTCAAGGCATCCTTAAACGCAGAGCTTAACCTCTTTCTTTTAATCATTAACAGTCGCTCTAGGCTTGCGTGTGGCGATTTGGACCTTCCCCTCTTTAGCGGATGTCCTTCAGTGGTGATTTGGACCTTCCCCTCTTTAGCGGCTGTCCTTCAGCTTCCCATCTCAAATATTGAACGCTTGCTAGCACTCCTCTGAGCCCGAGGTCTCTTAGCGGGTATTTGAGTGCGGGTTGTGCCGAGGCAGCCCTGGATAAAGCGCAGGTGTGGATAAGGAGCTGCCTGTTAACCCGCCTGCCTCGTGCGGGGCTGCCCGAGAGGGTCCCGGGCTCTCTCCTGCCCCGTTACTTGCCTGCTGAGTCACAGGGTAGGGCCAGGGCTCTCCGAGGCTGGCAGGAAGTACTGAAGTTTGTCATGCAAGCCCGCAGGATGAGCCAGCGCAGTTTCAGGCCTCCATCTTACAGACGGAGAAAGTGGTTAAAGGTGTCTGTGATTTGCTCCCTGCCAGGCATCCTTCAGAACCCGTTGGATCATGTCGTAGAGGTGGATTCGTGCCCCGTGGAGAGCAGAGGAGCAGGGCTGGAATGTGCACATTTGTCCAGTTTCAAGGAGTGCTTTGGCAGGGGAATTAATACGTTGGATCTGATAGAGTGCACTCAAAGGTCTCAGCTTTTTTCAGAGCACTGGTGGTATGAGAGTTGGGGTCATGAGGACCTTTAAGTGTCAAGAGAGGCTTCCACTGATAAATGTGGCAGGCCTGTAATAAGACACTCACTAGGGCAGTTATTTCTATGGCTAAACTTTACTGTTGCTTTTTAAATCTCCATTCAGAGCCTTGCAGTGCTCAGCCTTAACCCTGTATTGATTTTAGAGAAGCGTGGCTGCAAGGTAGCTCACAAGGACAGGGTTTGGTGGTAGGGTTGGCTATAAAAAGAATATTTGGAAATAATTTTCAGTTGGAGTAATCTCCAGTTGAGAGTTGTGCATTCCCTGTAGGGTCAGATGAGGAATAAGTGCTGATTTCTCAGACTTGAGCTGGTGGTGAAGAAGGTCCTCAGAGCTGGCAGGGGTTGTAACTTGCTCCTGGGCAGGCTGGAGTGTGTGCCTTCCCCTGAAGGGAGACAGTGACCTTGTCAGCAGATTATGCTGCAAAAAAAGGTTTAAGGCAGTGTGCTCGTTAAATACCACTGGGTGTTTGGCAGAGAACAAAGGTCAGACGGTGCTGCTGTGACCTCTGTGCCTTCAGTCAGCATTTCTGTGGTTAAACCTGGGCACACAAGGGCTGACCCTTGTGTTCAGATGAGTTGACTGGTTGGATTGAGGCAGAATACATGGTGGTGAGCTGAACAGCAGCAGTTTTACCCTGTAGCTCAAAGGGGGAGTTGTGTCCTGAACTCAGAAGTGGGGAGTTTGCAAAAGGAGCATCACGGATTTCTGGGGTAACAGTGCTGTGAAATGTCACTTTCTGCAGAGAAGGGAGGGACTTGTGGGCCCTTGTCAAGGATGCTGGAGTGGTGTCTGAGCTGGCAGACATTCCCAGTGGAAGTTCCTGAAGTGCCCCCTTGGTGAAGGTCAGCAAACAGCTCTAGCACTGCACTGAGAGCTCCTGGGAACTGGCTGTGCTTTCAAAGAACAAGCCACCTCAAGTTCCGTGGCAAAGCCAAGGTTCTAAAAATGAAAGTAAGGTTTAGCAGGTGCCAGCCTGATAAACTCTAAAGCCCCTTTTGGATAAGAGGGGATTCTTCCTGTCAGCCATTGCTCAGTGCCTCTGCAGGGAGCTGTGTTCGTGTGGGTGGCACTGATAAGCAGAGACCTGCAGGGATTTATTTCCAGCTTGTGTGTTCCCTGATTGAAGCTGGGTAGTGGCAGCATGAAGGTCAGCTCGAGGAAGCTGTCTTGTTTCACATTTTGGTCATATCGTGTGTCAGTGTGGGGGTCTGGCGAAATCTTAGCCAGCATGCAGGGGCAGGACAGCTGGAAGGGACACGGGGAGAGCAAAGGCTGCCTGGGCTTCTGACCTGGGGAGGGCAGAGTCTGCTCTGGGGGAGGAATGAGAGTGTGCAGCTGCCCCTCACAGACTGAACAGCAGCAGCATTTCTAAGGTCATGTTTTTTTAACTTTGCAGTAACTGTGGAAGGATTCGTGACCATTTCTGTAAACAGGGTTGCCACCCACACTGGCTTGCCAAAAAAACAGCTTCCAGATAGCTCAGCTTGTGAGGCTGAGCTTTCCTCTGTGCAGATGGGCTGGGTTTGGTGCCAGTCGATGCCTTGCAGGCATGTGTATGACTTGATTTTTAAAATGTAGCTGGGCTTACATAAGAATCCCCTCACTGCAGTTTTCTGAAGTGGATAAATGTGAGAAGGGAAAAAAGTATTCAAAGGACATGGGGAGTTTTTATTCCTGTTAAGAGAAAAAACTATTCCTGTAAATGCTCAACAGGGTGTAACTATCAATGCAAGTTTTTAGTGAGAGCTGTGGCTGCTGCTCTTTGGTCATTGGTTCCCTTTGGCTCTGAGCAGCTGCTGTGCATACCAAGAGCACTCTGTGCATGCTGAGAGCTGTGGCACTCTGCTCTCTTGTCAAAGAGAACTCTTAACTGATAGCAGAGAGTTGCTGTTTTGGGAGCTCTTTGCTGCTCTGACATGGTGAGGTGACTTTCCTTTAGATTTGTCACCTGCTCCTGCTGCTCTGTCTGGGGTCTGATGATACTGCAGCTCAAGTCATGTGGAAGCATCAAGAGATTGTCCCCTGCACATAAGGAAGTGATTATTTTTTTATAATAAGTCATGGGACACTGGAAGAGCTTTCCAGAGAATCTGTGGCTGCCCCATCCCTGAGAATGTTCCAGGCCAGGCTGGATGAGGTTCCTCCAGCAGCCTGGTCTGGTGGCACGTGTCACTGCTCATGGTGTGGCATGGGTTTTATGGTCCCTTCCACCCCAAACCACTCAGTGAGTAATTGTAGCTCCTTTTTGCAGGTACTAAAGATGTCTATCACCAAGATCCATGCCCGTGAAATCTTTGACTCCCGTGGCAATCCCACTGTTGAGGTAGACCTCTACACCAACAAGGGTGAGTCCTCACTGCAGCTGTTCCTCCCTGCTTAGAGCTGACAGCACTCGAGGCAGGCAGAATTATACACTTCTGTTCTAGCAGTGGGACTGCTGACTCCTTCCTCCACACAGAAAACTTGTTAGAACTTGCTGTGGGACTTGCAGAAAAAGCCTCTGCCTCATTCTGTTGGATGAGTTGGATGCCTCATTCTGTTGGATGAGTTGGATTCCTCATTCTGTTCACTGGGCTCCAGTTCCTGGCCTGGGCAGTGCAGGGTTTTTTGGAGGGTGCTGCTTCTCGTGGCCTAAACTGTGGGCGAGCTGTTCCAAACCTGCCCTCCTTCCCTTGCCCCAGCTTAAACTGGAATAGCACCTGGAAACTCTGTTCCTGAGCAGCTGCTAATGGCCCTGCTTGTCAGTGCTCCCCACTCTATATGGGAACACTGGAAGTTTAATTCTTAATTTGTCTGCAGTGGCTTTCTGTAATGACACAGTCTTCTGCTGCACAGCTGAATTTTGGGTAGTGTACCAAAGTACTCGGGCATGACTGAAGAACATGCCTAATTGGGCTTTCACATGTAACATCTTATATTTTTAATTATTGTAGGACTTTCCCTTGGTTTGTTAGTTGTTCATCCCACATCTGATAGGATCTGACAAAAGCATTGTGCAAGCTCCTAGCGATGTGATTTGGTGGAATGAGCAAACACAATGGCTGTAATACACTGACTAAAGAGCTGATCTTTCTGCCTCAAAAGATTAATGCAGTCATTTAATGAGACTGCCCCCACTGAGCTCTTTGATTTAGTGGGATAAGGGAAGGACTGGAGGCTGAAGTTGGCATCTTGAACCCTGCAGAGCAGGCTCCAGGGTGCAGATTGGCTCCAAGTTCAGCATCCTTGGCTGAAGGAATGGGCTGTCTGGGTTGCTCTGAAAAATGCCATGTCCTAGAAGAATTTAAGAGCTTGCCTTGCCTGAGTCAAAGGCAGATCCAGTGAATGAAGCTATGCTTTTTGGAAGGGGAATGGATGCCTTCCTTAACTCTTGAAATGCCAGTGGAAGAGGAGTCAGTTTGCTGTTGGTCAGCGTGAGGGAGATGCTGATAAATTGGTGATGCTGATAAATTGGTGATGCTGTAAATGAGCAGGAAGCCCCTGTGGGATCACTGGGTGTGTGAGCAGAGCTGTGCTTTGGAGGCTCCCTGGCCCAGCTGCAGGGCTGGGCTGCTGTCTGGCTGGGGCTGTTGTGTGATTGATCTCTCCTGTGTGAGCAGGTCTCTTCAGAGCTGCTGTTCCCAGCGGTGCCTCCACTGGAATCTACGAGGCTCTGGAGCTCCGTGACAATGACAAGACTCGCTACATGGGCAAAGGTAAACCTGGCACCCACACTCCCTGCTGGGCTCCTGTGCCACTGCCTGAGGCCTGGCAGCTGAGCAGGGCAGACAGGCAGGGACAGCAGTGCCTGTGAGCTGGGCAGAGGCAAGGCAGAGGTGGCTGGGCTGCTTTCCTGGGCATGACCTGAGGGTGAGTGCCTCCAGCAGTGCTGCAGGGCAGGGCACCTGCATGGCTGGCTGTGTGGAGCTGGGCACACCCAGCCAGGTGACAGTGTCTCTGCTACAGCGTGTCCAGGTGTACTTTGCTACCCTGCTGCTCTTGCACTGTGGTGGTGTGTGGCAGAGTGCAGAGTGCTTTGCCAGTGTTGTAAGGGCATCTACACTGCCAGCTCCAAAAGCCTCAGTCACCCTGCAGTTAGTCACAAGGTCTTTTCATAGACCACATTTTTCCAGACCTCTTAAATCTGTCAGCTCTGGGAGTGCAGACTCCTTAGATCCCAGCATGTTAAAACCTGAGCCTGAGGTGTAATGCCAGCCCTGCCCACTGTGAATGTGCAGCTCTGCACTGCCAGTCCTGGAAGGTGCCTCTACTTCAGACCCCACAACAGCCACAGCCACTCTGGCTTTTTGTCTGCCATTACAGGTAGCCAGGACACTTAAGTTTGTGTTAGAGGTGTAATATTTTACTTGTCTGGAGACTGGCTGTGCATTCTGAAAAGAACCTAAACCCAGCAGTCACCAGGCTGGCTTGGGAACAGGTATGGGTGAGAAGGAATAGCTGCAGACAAGATGTCATTCCCTAATAAACATCTCAGTAGTACTTCTTGTGATTATTCTGAGAGCTTGGACCCTCAGGACTCCTTCACTTGCTGCTCTAAAAGCATTGGTGATGCCTCTGAAATGTGAGCAATCACCTTGACTTTTGGCTGGAAGAGAGAATTCTTTTCAAACTTTCCTGCCAGGCAGGTGAAAAGAAGCTGAGGTATCTTTTGCCTATTAAGAAAGAACAATTAAAGTGGACAGCTGAATTGAGCTTGGAGAGCCTTGTCTTAGAAGATTCATGGCTGTTAATACCTTAACAAAGAATAAGTGCCTGGATGACTGAATGTCCCAAAACCCCGAGGCTCTTATGCTGTTTGCCCAGGGCACTTTTTCTTGCAGAGAGTAAATGTGTATTTACCTCACTGTGCTAAATGTGTGTGTGCTCAGACCCGTTAAGTCTGATCCTATGGGCAGTTCTTAATGGCATTTAATTAGACTGTGCTTAACAGGCTGTAGCTGAAGGGCTTTGTCAGCTGGGAAATAACATGAGCTATGAAAAAATAATTATCAAATGGGAAGAGTTGCAGATAGCTGTTAGGCCTTTTCTAATGGAAGTCTGCAGACTTAGACCATTTGGAAAAGCAATTAATATTGTTTAGGATGCAGTCAAATAAGCTTCAGAATGATGAATGCTGGGTTTTTGGAAGTCTTTAAACACTGCACAGTAAATCAGGTGATGCTACAGCAGTGTTACAAAATAGTGTCAGGTAGTGAAGTGCCTGAGCTGCTGTGTGTGTAACTTCTGGGGAAACCTTTTCCCTCCCCTTGAGGAGAGCCCATCCTAAAACCTTCCCCAAATGCTGTGGTTCAGCCCTTGAGGTTTGGCTGGCAGAGTTGGAGACCTGGGTGTGGAGCCCAGCAGAGCCTGGCACAGCTCCCCCTGCTCTTTGAGCCCTTTGTGTGCAGTCCATGCCCAGTGCCAGTGCCCTGCTGCCTGTTTGTGTCCTCCCTGCACTGCTGTGGGTTGGCTGGGAGTCCTCACCTTGACTCCCTGTTTCGCTCCTGTCAGGTGTCTCCAGAGCTGTTAAATATGTTAACGAGTTCCTGGCCACGGCTCTGTGCACACAGGTAATGGATGTGCTCCCAGTGCAGCCTGGCACTCGGGTCAGCCTCCAGTGCATGGCCTGGCAGACTAACCTGGCATTCCTGGACCAGTCCTAGCCCATGCATCCCTCATGCACCTCCCAGTCCAGCCAGGGGCCTCTGTTCACCACACCTGGCCATGAGCTCAGCTTGGGCTGGGGCAGCATGAGGTGGTTCTCCTGGATGTTCCTGACATCCCCTACTAATCCTGCATAACCTGTGTGTTGACCAGTGTCTGATTTGCTTGTTCCTTCCAGGTGTCTCAAAAGCTGTTGAGCACGTCAATAAAACGATTGCACCTGCACTGATTAGCAAGGTAGGAGCAATCTGTCTTCTCTTAACATCTCCCACTCCAGGCAGTGTCCAACCATCCTCTGGTGGGGTGTCACCTGGGGGGTGTCAGCCTGTGTGTGGGAGTGCATGTGAACAAACTGACCACAGCAATGGTTTTACTTAATTTACTTAATGAGTGCACATCTAACACGTAATGGAACCTTCTCCAGCAGCCTGGTGGTGTAGTGTGCAGGGACACTTCAGCCCTGGGAGCTGCAGTGCTGCAGCTGGGGTACAAGCTGATTTATGCTTCAGGGTGGCTGAATGATGAGGAGGGGCTAGGTTTTATCCAAGCAGGGTGATTGGAAGGGAATCTGAGAGGATCCAGGAAAGTCTGCTTGAATGAGATTCCTGTGTGCTTTGTGGCACCAAGCCCAGCCTGCAGAGGCTGGTGCAGGACTGGGTGATGGTGGGTGAAGTGATGCACACCAGCTCAGCTGTCAGCCTGGGGCTGCTGCTGTGTGATTGTGGCAGGAATTGGTCTGGCAGCTCTTGGTAGCTGCCCTTGAGCAGGTGTTGGTGCCTGCCAGGGGTGTCCATGCCCTGGTGGGTGGTGAGGGTTTGTGGGGCTGTGCTTGGTGTCAGACAATGTTTTGGTTGCTTCCCTCTGCAGAATGTGAACGTTGTGGAACAAGAGAAGATTGACAAGCTGATGCTGGAAATGGATGGGACAGAGAACAAATGTGAGTGGGCTTTGTGTTGCACTGAGGGGTGAAAAGATAAAGATGGGTCACTAGAATTCTGTCTACCAGAACCAGCAGCCAGTGTATGGCCCTGTGCTGTGCACTGCCAGAGTGCAAACCATGGGCTGCTATTGCTGAGTCTCTGTTGATAAAGACACTTCTCTAATCAGTTTCTTCCTATTCCAGCCAAATTTGGTGCTAATGCCATCCTGGGTGTGTCTCTGGCTGTGTGCAAGGCTGGTGCTGCTGAGAAGGGTGTTCCCCTGTACCGGCACATCGCTGACCTGGCTGGAAATCCAGAAGTCATTCTCCCAGTTCCTGTAAGTGCCTGGCTGGGGCAGGCCTTGCTTTGACTTTAGCCTGGTGCTCCTGGATCAAACTAGAGAAGGAGGAGTGTGAATAAGGGCTGTTAGCATGCTCCAACCTGGCTTTTCCTGCTTCCTCCAAGGCTTTCAACGTGATCAACGGGGGCTCCCACGCTGGCAACAAGCTGGCCATGCAGGAGTTCATGATCCTGCCCGTGGGGGCAGAGAGCTTCAAGGACGCCATGCGTGTCGGGGCAGAGGTCTACCACAACCTCAAGAACGTCATCAAGGAGAAGTATGGCAAGGATGCCACCAACGTGGGGGATGAGGGTGGCTTCGCCCCCAACATCCTGGAAAACAAAGAAGGTGAGGATGAGCCAGGTGTGGGAGGAGATGGAGCTGATAGCTGGAGAGTGAGCTGATAGCCTGCCCAATATAATGGCAGGCAGGACCAATAGGATCAAAGGTGTAGAACTTCCTGCTTTGTCTTTACTCTGTTTCTTATCCTGGCAGACATCCTAAGATGCTCTGCTGATGTGGTCAGGTATTCCCTTGGATATCAGTCTGTGCAGTTGGACAGGGTGGTTTTTACTTCAGTGCCTCATTACTCTCATTCCTGTAGCAGCTTGAGGGAACCTTGTGCCCTTCCAGTTGAGAAGTGGTGTGGGAACTTGTGTGCACTGCAGGTGTTCAGAAGTCAACAGTCAGATCAGTGGAGTTGTTTTTCTGCAGACAAAGAGGGAAAACAGTTTGTGCTCTGCCTGGTTGTGTGTGGGAGGGCACGAAGGCTGGCCTGGGAAGCTGAGGCAGCTGCTGCTTCCATGGCCAAGCAGTTCTGTTCAGGAACCTGTGGGAGAGGCAGCTTGTCTGTGGGAAGCACAATACCTGTTCCTACAAACCCTGTACCAGAGGAGCTTTCTCTGCCTCTCCAGCAATGGAGCTGCTCACGAGCTCAGTTCAGTTGCTTTTGACTTCACAGCTGTTGGTTGTGTGACTGTGGAGGGGACTGGTGCCCTGCACTGCCTTTTCTGAAGGCACTGATCAGCAGCAGTTGTGCTGTTTCTGAGTCCCAGTGCCACAGCTTTGCTGGGTCTGTACCCTTGCAGGCATCAGTGAGGATGACCTTGAATGACAATTACATTCCAAGGGATTTTTGTTGCTGCCAGCAGCTGCTTTTGCAGTCTGTGCTACATTAGCATCTTACAAAACGCAACCAAACCCACACAAAAAAGAACCCAGACAAAAAAACAACCCAACAACAAAAGCAAACACTTGATCTAAGCTTCCTGCTGCAAACAGAGCCCAGCTGATCCCAGCTCAGGGTGGTTGGGGCTCTGCAAACAGTGCCACAGTGGGCAGTTCCAGAGAGTTCTGCTGGGTGGCTCTGTCCCCTCTTGTGCAGTAAATGTGCACGTGGAGAGCAGGTAGGTGCCCAGGGGGTCTCCTGTGCAGAGGCAGGCTCCAGCTCCCTGCTGTCAGGGTCTGGGTGCTCACCACTTCATGGTGAACACCTGCTCTGGAGCTGAAAGGGATTAGAGTGCAGGCACTGCTTCCTGCCCACATGCATAAAGTTGAAAGAGGCTGTGGTATCATCCAGTATTAAGCTTTCTGGGCTGACATGTAGTCCTGCCTGAAGAGATTAGGAATCCCATAATGGTGTCTCAAGGGTATTACAAGCTAAAAGCAGCATTACAGTAATATCTTGTTCCAGTCACTTGAGAAGTGGGAGAATTTAAGAACCTTTTTCTTGGGCTTTCTGAAGGGGTGAGGGGGATTCTTTGCCGAGTGAGGGAGCTGTGGGGTCAGGCTGCCTGCAGGCACTCAGCAGCTGCTGTGTGTGTGTGTTGCAGCTCTGGAGCTGCTCAAGACTGCCATTGCCAAGGCTGGCTACACGGACAAGGTGGTCATTGGCATGGACGTGGCTGCCTCCGAGTTCTACAGGGATGGCAAGTACGACCTGGACTTCAAATCCCCTGATGATCCCAGCAGATACATCTCTCCTGACCAGCTGGCTGACCTGTACAAGGGCTTTGTCAAGAACTACCCTGGTGAGTTGCTCATCAGTGAGAAGCACAGTGGTGGTGAATTGGGGTTGGTTGCTGAAGGGGGGAGTTGGTGTGCAGCCCCTCTTACAGGAGAGATTGAGAGCTCCTGCCTGACTCAGCCTCTCAGGGATGTTCTGGGAAGTGGGTAGCACTTTGGTGCCACTCCTCCAAGCCAGACCCTTGTCCTAAAGCTGCTGTGTCCCTCTGCAGTGGTGTCCATTGAAGACCCCTTCGACCAGGATGACTGGGGTGCCTGGAAGAAGTTCACTGGCAGTGTCAACATCCAGGTGGTTGGTGATGATCTCACTGTGACCAACCCAAAGAGAATTGCCAAGGCTGTGGAGGAGAAGGCCTGCAACTGCCTCCTCCTCAAAGTCAACCAGATTGGCTCCGTGACAGAGTCCCTGCAGGCGTAAGTTCTGCCCTCAGGGCCGGGCCAGGGTGGGGCTGCTTTTAGCTGGATGTACAGGGCAGAGTGCTGTGCTGCCCCTTGGCACTGCCACTGGGCACAGGGCATGGTGTGAGCTGCTTCTCTTGCTGTCTTGCAGCTGCAAGCTGGCCCAGTCCAATGGCTGGGGTGTGATGGTGAGCCACCGCTCTGGGGAGACAGAAGACACCTTCATTGCTGACCTGGTCGTGGGTCTCTGCACTGGCCAGGTGGGTACCTGCAGCTGCTGCACTTTGGCTCTGTGCTTGGTGGGATCATTTGGGGGTGAGGTCAGAGCCATGGTGCACTGCACTGCCTCCAGGGGTGCAGATTGGCCGTGTCTGTTTGCAGGAGCTGATTTGTTAATGGAGTGTGACAAGGGAACACCTTATCTTTTACAAACTCACCTTTAACCAGCAATGTCAAAGGTCTTTGCTCCAGTGGCTCTACTGGGGTTTCCTGGTCCTGCACCACCTCCACTGCTCCCAGGACCTGTTGTGTTCGTGTGGATACTGACCTTGATGCCCAAGCAGAGCTTGTGGTGATGCTCATTGCTCTGAGCAAGTTTTGAGTTGGCACTTAGAGCTCTTCCCTAACTCTGTGATTTCCTCAGATCAAAACCGGTGCCCCGTGCCGATCCGAGCGTCTGGCCAAGTACAACCAGCTGCTGAGGTGAGCCTGGGGCTGGGAAGGGGATCCATTCTGCCTGGGCTTTGCCCCTCAGAAGCACCTGCAGCACGGGGCAGAGCTGCTGCTGGCTGCAGGCTGGGGAGGAGCTGGGGGGTGAGCTCCAGAACAGATCACACCAAGCATCCAGTGGTGCTGGACTGAGACACTGCCCTCTGCACGAGGCAGTTCTCTTGGCAAGCATCCCAAACATTTGGGGTGAGCTGTGTCAGACGTGTGGCACTGCCCCACTGTGCAGGGGCTTGGTGGGAGCTGCCTTGTGGCTGTGGGACCTGCAGGGCCACACAGACCAGGTGTTTCAGGGCCACACAGACCAGGTGTTTCAGGGCCAGGTGGGCTGGGTGTTTCAGGGCCATGTGGATCAGGTGTTTCAGGGCCAGGGGTTCAGTGAGAGGCCTGTGCTAGTGCAGCGGTTCTCTGCTGGCTGCTGACACCCTGTGCTCTCTGTCCTTACCAGAATTGAGGAGGAGCTGGGCAGCAAGGCTCGCTTCGCTGGGAGGAACTTCAGGAACCCTCGTGTCAACTAAGTGTGGAAGAGTCTCCCCTGTTCTGGTTCAGCACTAGATATTGACTTAGATCACAATTACCTGTACTAGAAAGATAAGGGCAGCTGAAGGAAAAGACCAGTCTGCAGGTCCTCTTATCCTCTAGATGATCCCCTCACCCAGTGTTTTCACCAACTCTGGTCTGTTAATTGTAATGCTCTGCTGCTTCTGTAGAACAGTCCCCGGGGGTGTTCTGTGTGTTTAACACCCTCGGGGGTCATGACATTGTGATTCTGGGCATAAACACTTTAGTTCCCTTCTCTGTCTCATCTTCAACGTTTGGAGCTGTGTGATTTGCAGTGCAGCAAGAGGAACCTGCAGACAGAGACGGTAGTGTTTTTACATGTGATAAATAAAAGCATCAAACAACTCAACACTGTGTGTGGCTTGGAGTTATTTGGAGGAGTCTGGGGAGCAGGGATTCCCACCTTTGCATCGTGGAGTCATGGAATGGTTCATGTTGGAAGGGACCTTAAGGCTCATCTTGCCCTTTTTCCTGGGATTTGGCAAGAGTTTTTGGGTGTCTCTGTGCCCATGGTGACTGTTACTGTGTGGGCACTGTCACAGGGAGCAGAGTTGTGACCTCAGCCCATTCCCAGACAGGAAAAAACAAATTATTACACAACTGAGCGAGAGGATGTCTAAGCCAGCTCGTGCTGCTGCTTTTCCGTAGTGGCAGAGCAGTAAGAAAATGATTAATTTCCGATTCTGTTAATGACTCTTGCGGTGCTCAGCGCTGCCCCCCGGTGGTTTGTGCCTTGCACCGCACTCGCACCAACAAATTCTGTTTATTTAATGTTTGAAATCCTCACCTTGGGCACGCTGCAGCCAGGCGTGCTGCAGGGGCCCTGGCACCAGCTACCGTAAAGAATCTTCTCTGTTCTGCTGTGGGAATGACAGGAAAACAACCTCCCGTGGGCAGCTGTGCTCCCTGAGGAGTTTATCTCCTTTGGCAGGCTGCTCTCAAGGAGAGCTTTGCTGTAAATCCCAAACTCAGCAGCTCCGGGCCAGGGCTCCTCTCTCCCACGTCTGTCCTTTCCCCAGGCCCTGCTCTGAGCTGGTTGCACTCCGAGGCACATTTGAAGCCCACTGCACTTTTCACACTTAGCTGATCTCTGAATTAGACCTGTTAAATGAATAAACCAGCTAATTACACACAAATCCTATCAAGGGATTTTTCTTCTCTCAAAGAGGCAGCTTCTAATATCTGCAGGATGGTTTGGGAAGCGTTTTAGCAGGGCTGTGTTCAGGAGCACGAGTAGGGCTGTTCCTCACCTGGCACTCCAATAAATGAAGCCAAATGCTCAATCCCCTGACCTGGGCCTCTATTTGCACCTGGTGCTTTGCTTTTAGCAAGCATCAGAAAGCAAAAGGAGCTGGAAAATCAGGTCAGTGGTTGCCATGAATCGCCCAGAGGGCAGCGGGGCTGTGATGAAATGAGTGACACCAGCAGGGCCTGGCACCTGGGCTGCTGTGCAGCCACACCATTGTGGGGAGAAGCAGGAATCTGGAATCCTGCTCTGCTGGGGAAGAGCTCAGTCCCGGCTCTGACAAAAGCCTTTCGCTGCAAATGGAGCCGGGCATGAATTCATTACCGTTCACACCTTGTCAGAGCAAGGTGGAGAGAACAGCTACAGGTCAATTAGCAGGTGTGCGGTGCCTTAAAACGAGCAGGACATGGCAGGGCTGGAGCATTGCTGCCACTGAGCCCCGTGTTCCCCTGCACTGGGGACCAATCCTGCCGTGTCAGAGCTGTGCTCCCCTGTCCCATCAAACCCCTCAGAAAGCTTTCAAGTTCAATCTCCGGCAGTATTTGGGCCAGATCAGCAAGGTGCTGGCAGCTGCGGCGGATTCAGGCTCTCCCTAATGAGGCTGCAGCGTTGAAAGGAGTCCCTTGCAAAGGAAGAAAAGAGCCCTGAGTGGGGAAGTGCTGCAACGTGGGGCTGGGGTTTGTAGATAAGGATTTTAAGCGCGTTAGAGAAAAGTGAATGATTGGGAGCGCTGTGTGTGTTTGGAGTGAGGGGAATAAGTGAATAGGGAACAAGATTTGATTGCTGAAAATCAAGACCCAAACCCGCAGTGCTGGAGGGGGGGAGCTGCGTCTGCTCCTTAATCAGGGCTCAGCTCCTGCTGCACAGCTCCTCACCTTTCCCTGCCGTCCCCACGGAGTTGGACTCGAAAGGCTGTGCTTTATAACAGAGAGCAAATGTGGCACAGCCAGTGGCTTTATTACTGCAATAATTTGCAGGGATGGCACTCCTTGGAGCAGAGGAGGCATCAGCTTAGCAAACACGAGCTGGGAGGCTGCTCTGAGAATAGCAGCCAGGCTTAAAAGCAGAGCTGTGGTGACTGATGGGCAGAGGGGAGAGGCAGGAGGTGCTCTGGGAGCTGTTCAGGAAAGGATTTATAATGGAGTGGTGCAAAGGAGTGCAGGGGGAAGCTCTCCCATTCCCCCTGGCTGTTCCTAGGTGTGCAGGGGTGCATTTGCTGCCTTGTGGCCCAGCCTGCTCTTAGCACTGACTTCCTCCTGTTGGTTCCGAGGTCTGTTCCAGGCCCTGTCCCATGAGTTTGCTCTGGACAGGAAGGAATGTTGCCATCCCTCGGTGATCTTGAGAAACCAGATGATTCAGCGTTTGGCTTTCCTGCCAGACGTGAGCCCCTGGTGCCAGCCAGGACAAACCTCCTGACCTTCCCTCAGCAGCCGGGGCTGGGGCTGGGCTCTGCCAGGACACCCAGGGTGGCAGTGCCACTGGGACAGGGCTCGGAGCCAGCCCTGCCTGTCCCCAGGGTGGCAGTGCCACTGGGACAGGGCTCAGAGCCAGCCCTGCCTGTCCCCAGGGTGGCTGTGGCACTGGGACGGGGCTCAGAGCCAGCCCTGCCTGTCCCCAGGGCTCAGAGCCAGCCCTGCCTGTCCCCAGGGTGGCAGTGCCACTGGGACGGGGCTCAGAGCAGCCCTGCCTGTCCCCAGGGTGGCAGTGCCACTGGGACAGGGCTCGGAGCAGCCCTGCCTGTCCCCAGGGTGGTTGTGGCACTGGGACAGGGCTCAGAGCCAGCCCTGCCTGTCCCCAGGGCTCAGAGCAGCCCTGCCTGTCCCCAGGGTGGCAGTGCCACTGGGACAGGGCTCAGAGCAGCCCTGCCTGTCCCCAGGGTGGCAGTGCCACTGGGACGGGGCTCTCACTTGTCTCACCTGTCCCCAGGCATGGGTGACACCTCCCAGGGGTGGGGAGCATTCCTCAGTGGGTTTTGTACAGTGCTTTGAAGATAACAAGTGCTGAGGGGAAAAAAGAGATGGTGCTTGGAATGGAGATGTTTGCTCTCCCTTCAGAAAGTCCATTCAGAGGTGCCACCAAAGGCAGCAGTGTTGCAACAGCAGGAAAGAGCAGCTAGCAGGGGAGGTGGCAGCCAGGCACCTCCTCCTGGAGGAGCAGTTTGCAGTGGGAAGGACAAAAATGCAAATCTGAAATCAATCCATCTCTCCCTTGAGTGCTCTGGTCATTTTTAACAGCTCAGAGCCAAGTTGGTCACTCAGGACGAGAAGCCTGAGAATGCATTTGGTGCTGAATGCAGGAGCACTGGTGCATTCACAGGGGCCCAGCTGAGGAGCCCGGGCAGCTCAGCAGTGTCACAGCAAACCTTTGGGCACCCAGGGAGCAGCAGGCCAGCCCTGCAAACAGCCCCTGCTCTGGGCTCCTTCCCTCCCCTGGTGTCACGTTCAGCTGCTTTGACATCTGCTTCCATTGTGAGGGCTGAGCCGATAATTGATTATGAGCAATCAATTGATGTGAGCTGTCAGGAATGCAGAAAGCAGCCAGCCCTGTGCTGTGCTTGTGGCTGACAGTGAGCTCCCTCCAGCAGAGCCCAGCAGTTCAGAGGTACTGAAAATATTCTTTGGGCTGGGTGAGGTCTGGGTCTGCACGAGGCACCTTGTCCTTGTCCCCAGTTCCCATGGCCTGATGGAAAGCTGCTTTGCTGCTGGAAAGGAGGTGGAGAAGCCTCGAGATTTGGGGTGTGTGGCCGTGGAGCTGGATGTGAAGCTGCCCCTGTGGTTGTGTGAGTGAAAGTGCCTGAGCTCAGTGCCCAGTGGCTGCTCAGACACGAGCCTGGGAGGCCTGAGGGTGAAAAGGGACCGAAAACCACAAGAAAACCTCACCCCAAATCCTCCTTGTGCTCGGATCCCTTTTCCATCTCCCTGCTTCAAAGGGCTGCTGCCAGTTTGTGATGTTGGTACAGCCCAGCAGCTGGTTGGGGCTGAAAGCAAGTTAGTTCATTTAATTTGTTTAGCAGGTTTTGTCCGGTATGTAAATCCCAGAATGGGCTCCTGTGCCTGTCCCTAGGTGTAAGCAGGATCCAGAGCTGAGCATCAAGGGCTGATGCAATTAATCCCACTCCTGAGGAAAGACTCATTAGTCATTTGCAGCACCGGTGCCTTTCAAGGTGCACAAATCTCTCGTTAGACACGTTTCATGTTCTGCAGATGCCATTTTGTCCCCTCTCCACATGCACTGGAACATGCCCAAGTTTACAGAAATGAGAGGAGCGATTGTTAGGGCTGAAATTTTTTTGTTCCCTTTCAATGGGATTTTTTTCCCTTTGCACGGCGCACATCCTGGGCTTTGATAAATGAGTCTCACCAGACACTGTGGTAAGCCAACCTCTGCTAATATTCATTATGCAGAACCCACTAGGAAATGGTCTGAGTCAGGGAAATTGAAAACCTTTAAAAGATAAAAGGTTTTAAATTTTTTTTTTAATTTAATGAGGAAACTAATTTATAACATTTTACATTTCCGGGATTTAAAATATTCAGAATATTAAACCCAGAAATTTTGTGGTTGTATGTGCTGCGTGCTAGAAACCTGAGAAGGATCACACAGGAAATAGAGCTTTTCTCCCCAGATTCCTGAGCTGTTTGGGAGGCGTGCAGGGATGGTTTGGTGGTGCACTGGCTGGGGTTGGACTGGTGAGGGCAGAGGGCTTTTCCACCACAGTGGTGCTTCAAAACTTCCTGGCAAAACAGGACTGAGCCAATTCGGAGTCAAGAGACCTTTGGGTGGCAGGAGATGCATGGGAAGGTGGCTGAGGTGTTCAAGGAGCTGCAGGAGCCCTGAGCTGGGGCTGGCTGTGCCAGGCTCCCGTGGGCTCCCTCTCTCCTTCCCGTGCCCTGGCACTGCCCAGAGCCTCTCCCTGTCCCACAGGGACACCAGCAGTGCCTGTGCCAGGGTCACTGCAGCTCAGCCCTGCTGTGGGACCGTGTTCCTCCAGCCCAGGGAAGAGCACTGGGCTTTTCCTCAGCCCCTGGCACTTGCTGCTCCCTCCAGTGGGTGTGAATGTGCCCAGAGTGGTTTAAATCTCATTTCCATGGCTTCTGCTTTCCTTGCAGCCCATGCAGCCACTTCCAGACAGAGATCTCAGCGTCCAGGAGGAGTTCACACACAGCCAGAGCACTGGCCTCCAGGTGGGATGAGCCTTCCAAAAATTCCTGGTAATACCTGTGGAAATGAGATTTTAAATTCCTGAGATTTCTACAGTAAACAAAACAAAGCAGAAAACCCCCCAAAGCAAACAGTTTCCAGCTAAAGGGCTGGTGTTCAGCTGTGACAAAGGGAAAGAGAGAATATAATCCTTTTTTGTGAGTGGAGTTAGGTCATCTGTAAAAGCCTCTCAGAATATTATCTCCCGAGCTAATCGCTGTATTGACATTTGCCTGTTTCATTAGAGCTGAGTTTTTACTGCATTGCTGAGGTTACAACCTGACTCATCTGTCATGGTCAAGGACTGGTTTGTAATTTCATGACTGGAGAATTAAAAACCAAAAAACCCCTCCATTATTTTAACTAGTTGGGCTGAAATGGTGTTCACAAAATTCTCAGCATTGGTGTGTTTTGACTTCATAGTTCCTAGTTAGATTTTTTCCTCTTAGATTTTTGTTTCAATCAGTTGGAAAAATGTCAGTTATTTACAAAAGAGCCACGTTAAACCGGATTTGTAAAGAGATAATTAGAAAAGTTAAATACACCACATACACTGCCATATGGATGTCACATAAAATAGGTGCAAGGGTTGGCAAGGGGAGAAAGAACCACCCAGTGGACTTTTGCCACTGTTTGGTTTTGTTCCCCTGAGATGAAGGAGATGGAATGGTACCGGGTGAAACGGGGTGTGAAATCTCCGTGACGACAGCAACAACAGCAAAACCACAATGACAGCAATAATTTGAGGCTCCGGCTGTTGCCTTGCCTCGGTGGGTCTGGGGTGCCCAGAAGAGCTGAACCCTGTGGCTGAGGGCCCCAAAGCCCTGGCAGGGTGTGGGAGATGGGAACAAACAGGGGCAGCACGGGGAGCCTGGAGCCAGCAGAGCCAGAGCATCAGCAGAAACTGTGCTCAGACCCTCACAGACATCCCGGGTGAGGAGCAGGAATGTGAGGATTAACACTCTGCGTGGGTACCCCGTGTGGCACGCTGCAGTTTCGGTGTCTCGGGGGATTTTGGCCAATTAGGCTTTGTGTGTGTCAGCAGTTCCACTGCGAGACAGAGGCACAAAACACCCAGAGATTCCCACTCTGCCCTCCAGAGCCTGCCAGGCTCTCACAGGGACAGCCTGCATGGACATCAGATTTTTACACCCACAACGTGCCCACTCGTCCCACCAGCGACCTCTCTGCACTTGGGTGTGAACCACGAAATTCTGCAGGGGAACCAAGGTCTCCTCAGCAGCACTGGGGCTCCTTGATCTCCCTTGTGTTAGCTGAGCCCCGTGGCTTTAGCTGGGAGAAGATGATGGGACCAGCTCTGTGGCTTTGTTTGTTATTGTCCACAGGGAGAGCTGCATCTTTGCCAGGAAAAAAAAAAAAAAAAAAAAAAGACAACCCAAAAAAAGCAGCAGCTTCAAGTGCTATTCCTGCAGCAATCCCCTGGCTGTGAACCAAACTCATAATTGGATCACTTGGTGCTGGTGTGAGGATGTGGCTCTGCCTGCTAGCACTGGCTGGGGATAATTTTGGGGGGTACAGATGTTTATTACACTACAGAATCCCAGACTGGTTTGGGTTGGAAGGGACCTCAAAGCCCAGGCAGTGCCACCCCTGCCATGGCAGGGACACCTTCCACTGTCCCAGGCTGGCCTTGGGCACTGCCAGGGATCCCCTGGGCACCCTGTGCCAGCCTGCCCACCCTGCCAGGGAACAATTCCTGCCCAAAATCCCATCCATCCCTGCCCTCTGTCCCTCCAGCCCCTGGAAATCCTCTCTCCCCATCTTCCCTGCAGCTCCTTCAGGTCCTGGAAGGCCACAGTGAGGTCACCCCAGAGCTTCTCTTTTCCAGGGTGAACAACCCCAATTCTCTCAGCCTTTCCTCGTGCCCCATCCCTCTGATCAAGGTGGTCTCCTCTGCACTAGGATACACACATTACACATATATTTGTGAGGCTATCCCCCCAAGAGTGCTTGGGCTTGTTTAACAACAAAATCTGGCATCAAAATGCTGTGAGTAAACATTTCCAGTCCTTGTGTGGCCACTCCCTCACCAGGGCAGAGGAGAGGAAAGGGGAAGAGAAAGGGCCAGGGGCTGCTGTGGAGAATTTCCCCATCACAGAGAGAACGACTGGGAGAAGCTGAAGGCAAACCTGCCACCGTGGCAATTCATGGAGATTTTAATGCAGACATCAGAGGCCAAGGCACGTGAAATTGTAATTAGTGCAGAAAAGAGGAGATGGAAGGGGGCTCTGTCAAGGACAGGCTGAGTGCAGCTCCGAGATGGCTGTGCCAGCCACCGAGCTGATGAGCATTTCCAGACCTGCTCTAAATGAGTTATGAGAGCACAATCTGCTCTGGGTCTCACCCTCCGGTGGGAACGTCCCCGAAGTTATGCTGGGGATAAATTTGTCCTGGGTGCTCAGGGCAGAGAACTGAACTGCTCTGATGTGCCGAGCTCAGATCTCCTCGTGTGCTCCCTTCTCTCCAGTGAGAGCAGTTCCCACTTGCCCCTGCTGAAGGCAATAACAAACTCAAACTTATCTCTGCAGCACCACTGGCACCGACCACGGAGACAGTTTACAGAGACAGCAAACAGTTGGGGTTACACGGGTGTAATTGAGGGCAAAATCTGCCCTGACATATCCGAGTGCCTTTTCAGAAGGAAGATATAATTCCACATGAAAATGCTCAGATGCCCGGGAAGAATGTGTGACTTTCTTTACAGCCCTGTGATTTATTCTGCTGGCCTGTGGAGGAGAGGTGAGGTTAATGTTAAATAACAAGTTTGCTCTATTTTCAGCTCTGGTACCTTCCTGTTATCTTGTCTAAATATGTGATAGCTCGGAGATGAAGAAGCTTAAAAAATCTCCTAAGTGACCAAGTGTTTTATTAATTGCTACTCGGTAATTTGGAATTCTGCTGTTGTGTCAACTTCCTCGCTGCACAGAGCAGCAAGAAGCAGCATCAGCTGTTTATCCAGCAAAGCACTTATGCATAATCTGAACATTCAGTGCAGGGCCAGCCACTGCAGCTCAGTGTGACAGATCCGGAGTGTGAACCCGGGGCTGGAGCTGCCGACAGAGCCATCCAATTCTGCACCGACAGAGCCGTCAAATTCTGCACCTCGCCTCCCACGGAAGACACTTTTCACACACGTTCACTCCTCGGGCTGATGGCTGGTCACCAGTTCATGAGAACGAGCCAGCCCGGGGCAAACAGAGCATGGGGGACACGTCCAGGACAGAGGGACACGAGCACAGCAGGGCTGCTCGGCCTGGGCACCCTGCCGGGGTCGCCTCAGGGGCTGGCTGTCCCTCAGGGTGTGCTGGGGCACCCTGCCAGGGTCACCCTCATGGTCTGGCTGTCCTTCAGGGTGTCCTGGGGCACTGGGGTCACACTCACCAGGGTCACCTCACAGGCTGGCTGTCCCTCAGGGTGTTCTGGGGCACTAGAGTCACCTTCACTGGATGTCCCTCAGAGTGTCCTGGGGCACTGGGGTCACCCTCATGGGCTGTTTGTCCCTCAGAGTGTCCTGGGCCAGCCTTGGGCACCGGGCTCACCCTCACGGGCTCTCCCTCAGGGTGTCCTGGGGCACCAGGGTCACCTCACAGGCTGGCTGTCCCTCAGAGTGTCCTGAGACACTGGGGTCATCCTCATCGGCTGTCTGTCCCTCAGGGTGTCCCAGGCCAGCCCAGGACAGGGGAAGCTGTGGGATGGAGCCCCCAGGGCCGGAGGGAACCCCACAGGGGGCACGGGCCAAAAGCTGCACTCGGTGCTCCACAGATCCTTCATAACCTCACCCATGTGCTGACTCCACAGCCGACACCCGGGCCGGGAGCGGCGGGGGACAAAGACACCTCAAAACAACATCAAAACAACCCCCGTGGGGCTCGGGAGCGCAGAACCAGGGGAAGGAAGGGAAGGGAAGGGAAGGGAAGGGAAGGGAAGGGAAGGGAAGGGAAGGGAAGGGAAGGGAAGGGAAGGGAAGGGAAGGGAAGGGAAGGGAAGGGAAGGGAAGGGAAGGGAAGGGAAGGGAAGGGAAGGGAAGGGAAGGGAAGGGAAGGGAAGGGAAGGGAAGGGAAGAAGGAGGGGAAGGGAAGAAGGAGGGGAAGGGAAGAAGGAGGGGAAGGGAAGAAGATGAAGGGGCAGGAAGGAAGAAGAGGAAGAGAGGGCAAGAAAGAAGAAGGGGAAGGAAGGACAGGAAGGAGGGAAGGAGAGAAGGAGGGAAGGAGGGAAGGAGGGAAGGGCAAGAAAGAAGAAGGGGAAGGAAGGACGGGAAGGAAGGAAGGAAGGAAGAAGGGGCAGGAAGAAGGGGAAGCAAGGAAGAAGCAGGAAGGGAGGAAGAAGCAGGAAGAAGGGGAAGGAAGGAAGGAAGGAAGGAAGGAAGGAAGGAAGGAAGGAAGGAAGGAAGGAAGGAAGGAAGGAAGGAAGGAAGGAAGGAAGGAAGGAAGGAAGGAAGGAAGGAAGGAAGGAAGGAAGGAAGGAAGGAAGGAAGGAAGGAAGGAAGGAAGGAAGGAAGGAAGGAAGGAAGGAAGGAAGGAAGGAAGGAAGGAAGGAAGGAAGGACGGGAAGGAAGAAAGAAGGGGCAGGAAAGAAGAAGGGGCAGGAAGGAAGGAAGAAGGGGAAGGAAGGAAGAAGGGGAAGGAAGGACGGGAAGGAAGGAAGCAGGGGCCAAGCCGCCGCCCCTCTCTCCCTCACAGCCGCCTTTGTGCCCGGCGCCGCCCCCCGCCTCCCCTCGCGTTTAAATCCCCTCCATCCCGCGCCGCCATTGGCGGGCGGCCCGGGCGGCGCGGCGCGGCGGCCAATGGCGCGCGGCGATACTGGCGGGGCGCGCGGCCGGCGGCGTTGCTGGGCGCCCGCGGTGCGTGCGTGCGCGAGGCCAGGGGCGGGCGGGGGCAGCGCGGGACCGGCCGCTGCTCCTCCTCCTCCTCCTCCTCCTCCTCCTCCTCCGTCCCCTCCTTGTTCCCCGGGAAGATGCCCCTGGGCTGCCGCTGCTGAGGCACCGCACCGCGCGGGGTCCCCGCCGCTCGCTCCCCCGCCGCGCCGCCCGCGCCGCCTGAGCCGCCGCCGCCGCCGCTTTGTCCCGGCAGCGCCCCGGAGCCGCCGCGGATGGTGTAGAGCCCGCCGAGGTGGGTGGGCCGCGCCGCGCCGCGCCGCGCCGGCGGGGAGAGGCCGCGGGGATGCGGGGATGCTCCCGCCGGGAGCGCCGGCGGAGTTCTGCCTGCGGGGCTGGGCTGCGTGCGCTCGGGGGGGCTATTTATTCATTTATTCCTGTATTTATTCCCTTATTTATTCCTCTATTTATTCCTTTATTTCTTTATTTATTCCTTTATTTATTCCTTTATTTATTCCTTTATTTATTCCTGTATTTATTCCTTTATTTATTCCTCTATTTATTCCTTTATTTCTTTATTTATTCCTTTATTTATTCCTTTATTTCTTTATTTATTCCTTTATTTCTTTATTTATTCCTTTATTTATTTATTCCTTTATTTATTTATTTATTCCTTTATTCCTTTATTTATTTATTCCTTTATTTATTTATTCCTTTATTTATTTATTTATTCCTTTATTTATTTATTTATTCCTTTATTTCTTTATTTATTTCTTTATTCCTTCATTTATTCCTTCATTTATTCCTTCATTTATTCCTTCATTTATTCCTTTCTTTATTTATTTCTTCATTTATTCCTTTATTCCTTTATTTCTTCATTTATTCCTTTATTTATTCCTTTATTTCTTCATTTCTTCATTTATTTCTTCATTTCTTTATCTATTTTCCTGCTGTCTGTCGCGTCTGCCTGGTGCTCCCTAGGGATGGTGTGGTGTGCTGGGGGAAAGGCTTAACTTGTCCGCCAAAATAAAGGGGGTGTATGGCTTATGTGTATATATATATATATATGTGTGTGTGATTTAAATGTGCGCACACGGGTGAACGGCTTGCCTGTTGAAAAGGGACACTTGCTGTCGTGTGTGTGGGTACGGAATCCTGAAATGAAGGTTTTATGCAAATCGGTTTAATCATAACATTTTCGGTAGCATAGGAAGGGGTGGGGTTTTCTCTTTCTTCTTCTTCTTCTTTTTTTTTTTCTTTCCCTCTTTGGTTTGTTTTGTTTTGTTCTCATTCCTCTTTCTAAAGCGTGAAAAGAAGATGCCCAGAATCAGGAAAGTAGTAGGAGGTAGACAACATTGGAGGTTTCACTGCTGAAACTGACTGCTCAAGAAATTGCTGGGAAGAAAACAATGTGATTCATTGTTGAGGTGTCTCTGCCCTTGGATTTATTTTTACAGGCTGCTTGCAGTTATTTTGGTGTGCTGAGTTCTTGTGCCGAGTTGTTCCTCGAAGCAGCAGCGTTCTTGGAGATGAGGAGCTCGCAGGGTTTATGCAGTCAGCAGGCTGCTGTCTGAGCAGGGCTGTTTACTCCTGCCTTGCATTGGCCAATTATTGAAATCAAAGGGGTTGTACCGCCAGAATTCGGTAAAAATGCCTTCTCAGAGCAGATCTGAAGTGACAATTCAGGTAGGGGTTTAAAGTGACAATTCAGGTAGGGCTTTAACCACATAAAAATGAAAAGGAGTAGTTCTTGGTCGTGAAAGGCACATGTCAAATTTTTTTAATAATACGCAACGTACAACGTATTTTTGTTGTTCTGGCATTGCCAGGCAAACATTGTGTGGGTTTATTTTTTTTTTTTATTTTTTTCCCCTTTGATGCCCAGCTCCCATAGAATCGAGGGCTCCATGGTGGTTGAGAGGCGTGGAACCGCTTCTACCCTAATAATAATAATAAAGCACTTCTGCTCGAGCCGTGTGCTGCCGTTCTCCTGCTCGGGCTGGCCCCCGGTGGCCCGGGGCCGGCTCTGGGTGTCGCAGGCGGCGGAGCAGGAGGTGGCTGCACACAATGCCCGGCTCCGAGCTCATTCATTGTTCTTGCGCGCCCGCCGCCGCCGGGACTCGCCGCCTCGCTCTCGGCTTTTTGCGCGGAGCGGGGCCCCGCGGAGCCCCGGCGGCGTTCCCCCCGTGCCCTGCCTGCCCTGCACGGCTTTTTGTGCCCGGGAGGGGGGAAAAGGGCGATGGGAGCGCGGTGTGCGCTGTGCTGCGCGGGGCGGATGGAGCGGGAGCACGCGAGGTGAGGCTGGGAAGTGCAGTGCACTCCATTGAACTTTCCTTCCTCTCCTTCCCTTCCTTCCTCTCCTTCCCTTCCTTCCTCTCCTTCCCTTCCTTCCTCTCCTTCCCTTCCTTCCTCTCCTTCCCTTCCTTCCTCTCCTTCCCTTCCTCCTCTCCTTCCTTTTCTTCCTCCCCTCCTTTCCTTTCCTCCCCTCCTTTCCTTCCTCCTTTCCTTCCTCCTTTCCTTTCCTTTCCTTTCCTTTCCTTTCCTTTCCTTTCCTTTCCTTTCCTTTCCTTTCCTTTCCTTTCCTTTCCTTTCCTTTCCTTCTTTCCTTTCCTCCTCTCCTCCTCCCTTTCCTTGCTCTCCTTTCCTTGCTCTCCTTTCCTTGCTCTCCTTTCCTTGCTCTCCTTTCCTTGCTCTCCTTTCCTTGCTCTCCTTTCCTTCCTCCCTTCCTTTCCTTCCTCTCCTTTCCTTCCTCCCTTCCCTTCCTTTCCTTTCCTTCTTTCCTTTCCTCCTCTCCTCCTCCTTTTCCTTCCTCCCTTTCCTTCCTCCTTTTCCTTCCTTTCCTCCTCTCCTTCCTCCTCTCCTTTCCTCCTTTCCTTTACTCCCTCCACTCCTTTCCTCTCCTTCCTCTCCTCCCTCCTCTCCCTCCTTCCCTCCCTCCCCACTGCTCTCCTGCACGCCCCCGTGCCCGTGTGCTGGCTGTGTGTGCAGGGGAAGCTGCTGCCAGGGGAGGACACGTCACAGAAGAGCCTCGGGATGACAAAAGCAGGAGGAAGTGCAGAGCTTGGCTTGGGTGTACACACGCTTTCCCTTCCTGCTGGTTGTTTCAGGCTTTTGTTTTGCCAGCAGCGCCTGTGAGAGGGCCCGGAGCAGCTGTGGGTTTGTGGGTGTGTGGAGCTGGGGTGCAGCCCCGGGGTCCCTGAGAGCAGCCCCTTCCTCCCCACAGGGCTGGGGCTGCAGGGGAGCACTGCTGCACGAGGGCTGGAGATCTGGGCTGGTATGGTCAGATCTATGGTGTGGCTGCTGAGGCTGAGGTGTGCAGAAGGAGTGAAAAACAAGGTGGTTGCTGAGCAGAAGTTGCCAGTGTGCTGGATCCTTTGGAAAACAGGAAACAGTGACTGTCATGGTTTAATCATGAGGTCTCTGAGTTTTGGTTTGGGCTCTTTAGCTGACTTCAGTGTGTAATTGGGGTAAATGACTTCATTTTCCTCACCTGAATGAAATGTGGTGGTTGCCTCTGGGTTGAGGACACTTTGGGGTGTTTTTCTCCCACTCCCAGCTTTGGTGTGGCCAGAGACTGTGGCTATTGTCGTGAGTGCTGTGCTCTGAGGTCAGAGAGGTGCAGGGAAGTGCTTGTGCTGCCTCTCTGGGGTTCCTGTGCCCTGTGAATTTGTACTCTGCAGGGGCTGGGATGGGAAACTGCTCCTGGACAAAGCTCCTGATGCTCCTGTGCAAAACAGGGAGCATTTCCTGGGCAGAAAGGGTGAGTGGGACCAGGAGAGACCACCCTGCCCTCAGCAGCCATTCCTGTGGCTCAGCAGCAGTGATTTCTGTGCATCCAGGGGTTTGTTTTGCCTTGGTGGAGTTGTTTGCATGCAGAGTCCTTCCTGTGGAGCTGTGGGTGCAGATTCAGGGCTGCCACAGCAAAGTGAGTCAGTGACAGCATCCATGGGTTTGAGGAGATGTGTGCGTGTGATTTTTGAAGCTGTGAACTTACAAAGCTGTGCCAGGGGAGGGTCAGGTTGGATTTCAGGGAAAGGTTCTCCCCCAGAAGGTGCTGGGCACTGCCCAGGCTCCCCAGGGCCCCGAGGGCCAGAGCTCCAGGAGCTCTCAGGGATGCTCTGGGTGGGATTTTGGGGTGTCTGGGCAGGGCTGAGAGCTGCACTCTGATCCTCAGGGGTCCCTTCCAGCTCAGGAGATTCTGTGATCCCGTGATTGTTAACACTGGTTGCAGCTTAGGTGAGAAAAAGGGCATTTTGATGTTGTGGTTTAATAGCTGACTTTTAAAAATAGCACTCCATCTGTAAATTTATTCTCACAGCTCCAGAAGCCGGGTGGTTGTTTCGCCCATAAAGAACTTCTTTCACTTTCAGGAGAGGGAGGGGACCCAGGTGTGCCAGGAGAATTCAGGAGGGGTAATGGCCCTGCAGAAGGTGCCGTGTCCTCCTGCAGGGCTGTTCCCAGCCCGAGGGGCTCTGACTTCATCTGGGGGGGACCCTGTGAGCCCCAGAGCCCGCTCACACTCTGCTCTTGGTGTGTGAACAGTGCCCGGATTGTGCTTCATTTCTAGTGGGAAAAATAATGACAATTGGAAAACAATTAGTTATTATGTGATCCTGAAATGAGATGAGGGAGCAAGGACATAAATTAATAAGGGGTGGCTGGGGTTGGAGTTGACCATTAAAAAATCCAAACAAACTCAAAACAACCAACTCTAAGTTTCTAATGAACTGGTATTTGGGGTTTTTTTAAAGTGGCATCCTGGCTAGACTAACTATTTTTAATGTTCAGCTATTTTTCACTCTGGTTTTACTATATGTTGCAGTTGTCTCAGTTGCATGGAGTCTAAACAAATCATCCTGCTTCACTTAAAGGGATGCATGCTCTCTGATTTTAGCTCAGAGCTTAAATTTAAATCAATAGGTTTAAGATGCAACATATTTTTAAGTGAAACCTACTTTGAACCATAGCAGAACAAACCCCCTATTGATTAGAAACCTGCTTATTTAATGTGCTCTTTTTAAAGCTGCCTGAAGTGAAGTTTGCAGGTTCCTGGTGCAGAGTTTTTGGCTGGGCAGGGAGCTGGGGAGGTGTGTGAGGCTGGGCACTGAGGTGAGCATCATCAGCTGCTCTGGGGAATGGCTGTTCCAGCAAGCTGCTGGGACAAAACCCGAGCCCTCCTCGGAGCCTGGAGGTGTGGGGAGCAGGATCCACAAGGCAGCTTTGTGCTCTGCCTCTGCCTTTGCCAGCAGCGTTTTCCAGAGGCTTTGCTAATGTTGGTGGCTGTGCCCAAGTGCTCTTTCAGAGAGGCTGCTGGGGGAACAAAGGAGCAAACAAGATCTGAATGCTGCTCTGGCTCCTTGTGCCCGCGCAGCCCACGGGGCAAGGGCTGCCTGCAAGGGGCTGAAAAGCACAAGCAGATCGAAATATTGGCCTGGCTGTGCCTGCCTCAATAGGTGTTGTGTGCTTGGCTTCGGGTTTGTTTTTTAATGCAAATGTTTGTTAGTTCACTGAGCAGCCAGAATTGTACCCTGACCTAGAGAAAAGTGAAACTCGCGGGGATACAAACATCACTTTTCCCTCTGTGCCCAGCGGGGGGAACGGTCACCGGTTTGTTTTTGGTTTTGTTTTGTTTTTCCCTTTGGAATTCTTAGAGCCCTGTGTTTGGAATGCACTGTCAGAGGCACTGGTGTTTCTCTGGATTCCAGACAGAAAGGGTTCTATTTGCATTTGGTGTCTTAATTCTGTTAGAAGTGCAGTTCTGAAAATGTGGATCACTGTAGGTATCGCATAAATCCCACAGATGAAAAAGCAAGTTTTGATGATTGAGTTAGTGAAAAATGGGCTGCTCTCTGACTGTGTAGGTTGTCTTTTGTTCTTCCTACAGAACACAAATGAGAGGCCAGTTCACATGATAAGATTCAGGATAAGTGCAAGAAAATGAGTGCTCGTTAATTTTGAGGTCTTAGTTAATCTATGTATTTAATCTACTTGTCTGTAATAAAAAAAAGTTCCCGTGGTATTATTAATCCCTGACTGAGAGTCAGTTCTGGCCTGGTTCAGATATGTAACAGGATTTCTCTTTTATGATGATGGGTGTTCCGTGATCTTTTCTGGTACAGGCAGTGAGGGCTGGAGTGTAAATTTATTTTCCTGATCAGCAGAACTAATGAAGGTTCTGTTCTAGTGTTTCTGCTGAGGAGACAGGAGCTGACAAATCCTGAAGTTTGCTCCCTGCATCCCTGTTGCCAGTGAAATCCTCTTTTTCCCTCTGTCCTTCCTAGCAGTTGAGTGGGCAATAACGTGGCTGTGCCTACGGGCTCGTGGCTGCCAAGCAAAACCCCAAATGCTGCTTTCTGTCTGGCCATGCCTTACTGGGGATGTAATTAATTAGAGGGTTTTTTCCTATCCATCTGCTGGCTCGCACAAAACTTTCAGGAATGTTGGTTATTGCTGAGATGACTGTCGTGGCAGGCTGGGTGGAAATTCATTCTGCACTACAAGTTACTGGCATGAAATAAGAGGAGGAGGGAATTGGGGAGGGGGGAAGGGGGAACCGAGGTGAATTAGGGAAGTTTGTTTTCTCTGAGGAAAGGGGATAAAGAAAGAGAAAGGAAGTTGTGTCATCCAGTGCTAATAAATATTTCTGTCTGGGTGATGAGCAGTGTCTCCTTTATGTTGGTCCTTTTCATGTGGCCAACTGGTTTGGGGTGGAAGCAGACAAATTATTGGGCACTGGGCCCATCTTCCTGCAGATTTCCCTTCTTTTCTTTTTGGAGCTCTTTGAAAGCACTGTGGTGTCAGCTGGTCTGGGAGCAGGCATCTCCTACAACTGTTGGTAAAATACACAGGGGAAACATTCTTGTCATGTACTAAAAATGAATAAAAGCAGCAAGGAGCAGAATTTCTCACCGGCGAGAAGTGACTGTTGAAACTTTCAGAAGCCCAGCTTTTCTTTGGTTTGCTGTGGGTCTGTGTGTGTGTTTGTAGCATTTTGCCCAGCACATGCAGCAGGTGCTCGCTGCCACGGCTGCTCACCTTCCCTGGGGGCCAGGTGACTGCAGCAGCCCTTTTGTGTCTGTGCTTTAGGAGATGGCTCTGCACACCGAGCCCAGAGTGGCTCTGGCTCCTGGCATCTCAGCCCTGCACGCAGAGCTTGGCTCGGCAGCCTTTGAGCACTGCCTGTTCCATAACCACCCATGTATTGCACAAACTGACACATGGTCTCATTTTAGCTAATGGCTCTAGAATTTTAACAAAAACTAAGCCAGAGAGGCCTTTTCTCTGGTGCTGCTGAGGTCAGAGTGGTCTGGAGGGAGCTGGTGGGACTGCACCATGTTTTACACCTGAGCACCTACAGTAATTGTGTGGTTGCACTGCAAAGTAAAGCAGCACGATCTACACTTGAGTGTTTTGGTGTGGTGAAATAGAGAATTAAACCAGAATATGATGGTTTCTGTCAAAGCTTACTGTTTTGGCAACCAGTTTGTTCCCTGGTTTAAAGAAAATGGCAAATTCAGTTAGTAATTAACTCTGCATTGTAGGGTGTTAGGGGATCAGCAGCTTTGTGCTGAATATCAAAGCTATTAAATATATGTGTTTAAGGATTATGAATCTTCTTAAACAAGTACATATATGGCAGTAGTCTGCTGATGCCAGCATCCACAAGGGACTGGAATATGTTTACATGAAAAGTGTCGTGAATATGAAGGAAGAAAGGGCTGTAGATCATGGAAACCTAGTGCTTTAAGGGTTGTATTTCTGAGAAATACCCAGTAAAAACCCAGAAATACCCAGTAAAAGTGGTGTCAGACAACTGGGACCTGCAGAGGGGCTTTGAATGAAGAAAGAGCACAGGTTCATCAGAGCAGTTGCTCCCTGCTTTAGGTGAAGCAAACACAGTTTCCCAGTGGTTGTGTGTCCTGTGGTGCCTGGTGCTCCTGCCAGGGGTGCAGCCTGGCTAAGAAGGAATGCAGTGTCTCCATTAAAGACCTTCTAATGAGGTCGGTGCAGGAGACTTAAACACTTAATCCTCATTTCTACAAACTGGGAGTGAGATGCAGGAAATCTAATTTATGTCTCTAAGGTCATTCATTTTCATGAAACTTAATAGACCTGGCTCTGACTGCTCCTTAAACCACTGAATTATGTTACTTGCCTTCCAACGTGAACCCTTCAGATGAGAACCTTTACTCCGTGATTCAACAAACCTATTTACCTGTACACTTAAAGATTGCTGTGTGTCAAATGCCCAGCTAATAACTCCCCAGGAAATAACTGGCTTAGCCCCTTGATTTGCCCTCCTGTCTGTGGTTGATCAGGGAAACCTTGCTCTTGGAAGAAAACTGAGGCAGAATCCAGGTTCTCTTCTGCTCTGCTGGAACAGGCCTGGCTGCTGTTTGGATGCTTGGTCAGAGTTCTGAGCTGTTGGAGGGCAGGAGGTGAAAAGGCAGTGGTGCACACAGCCTGGTAATCCGAAGGTTGTTTTTAGTTGTACTAATTCATAGGGATGTTCTGGATTTATCAGTGACATGTTCCTGTATCACACATCCTTTAGCAGGTCACTAGAAACGTATGTGACTTGTAGCATGTTTGTTTTGTACCGCTGCTGAGGTGTTTTTCATAATTCTGCCCATTTCCCCCCTGCAGACTTTGAGATTCTCCCTGTTCTGCTTTGTGGTGATTAATGTGAGTGTTTGAGGATGTTTCCTTTTCCCCAGTCTCAGTCCCCGTGACAGCTCACCTTCCAGGGCTGGCTTTGTTAAACAGCCTGTAAACAGCATATCTGCTCATTCTTCTGCCTGGAAAAAGTAATTTGATTCTTATTTCCTGCTTGTCTTCATGCTGAATAGCCTCAGTCCTTCATTGTTGGCTTTTATTGTGTAACTGCTTCTCTTCGGAGCGTGAGCCACGCTCGCTTCTCTGGGTCCTCCTGCTCTCTGCAGCCCTGCCTCAATTAACGTGCTCTTCCCTGCGCTAATTAGTCAGCAAATAACTCCTTGCACGGCTTTTGTCCCAAAGTACGAGTTGGCAAGACGTGGAGTGTAATTACTTTTGTGTGTGTTTAGTCAAGGCTCCGGCGTCCCCAGAAGTTGCGCTCGCGCTGGTCCTCGCTGTCCTGTCCTGCTGAGCACCCGGGGGGCTCCTGGGAGGGCTCCTGGGGCATCCCTTGGTCAGGACATTCTGTGTTAACCTGGACATGTGTCCTGTGCTAGATCCCAAGCATATTACACTTAGATAATACCTTTAATTCCTGGAGGAATCGGGGTACAAGCAGGCAGCAAGAGAGACTGGGAAGATTCCGGGTTGTTAATTCCTGACAAGAATTTAGGTGTTGGTACCACAATATTTTGGTTCCAGACAGTTAAAAAAGTCACCAGATTCATTGCATGACCTTGAGCCAAGTAACTCCTGGCAGTTGTGTTCTGCTTACAAGAGAGGTGTGAGGGTGCTTTGTTATCAGGGAGCTTTACAGCTGCTGGGCAATAAGAAAGTGCCAATTTGCTGTGTCTGTTTACTCTGCTAATCTAAAAATGTGTTTAACTTAGTTAAACACCGTGTTTCCTTTCCGCAGTGATTGTAAACCAGGTAGTTAATGAATAAAGACCATAAATATATATAAATATATGCATATAATGGTATATTTACACCGAAACATCACAGAGCTCTGTTCCATGGCACTGCAGATCACCCCGTTCTCCCTGTACCTTTGAGTTTAAGATATTTGCTCTTTTACTTACAAATCCGATGGCAACTGTATGTTGTATCTTTGCCTTTGTTATTTTGTGTCCCAGTGTATCTATTTGGTATTGCTTGTCCATTGCAAAGTCGTTTAGGGTTTTGCCATGCCGGCAGCTGTGGAGAATATCTAATTCCTTGGTATTGAATGGAAATTAGTCTTATTGTTTTTTAAATGCCTCTTCTGTTACATGCCAAATTTGAGCTATATTAATTTTTCTTTTCCTTAAAAGTTTTAGAATAAATTTCTGGTTTGCTCTTTTATGTGGTTTTCAGAACTCTTTTATGTCTTGTCCTGGATCAAGTTTGCCTTTAAAATAAGCTTTGTAGGAATAATCTTGCCCTTGGTTTAGGTCTTTGTGCATTCAGCGGAGCAGAAGGATGAGGCAGGGCAGCCCTGGGCGTTCCTGGTGCTGAGCCCTGCCCTTGGTGTCCCTCCTGTTCCTGCTGGGCTCCTGCAGGGAGCCCTTCCCAATCAGCACTGGAAATATTCCCTGAGGAGCCTTCTCTGCACCTCCTGAAACTGCAGGGGCTGGCATTTCACTTCCAGGTGCACAGAGGTGAAGTTTGAATGCTGAATGAGCCTTGCAGGGTGGAAGGAGCTGGAGTCACCCCACTGGAGGCTGAGGAAAAGCCAGGGGGATATTTCCTGTGTACATGTTTGTTTTTAATAAAAATACATACTGTAGAATCCAGTTCAGTAGGAACATAATTTGCACCTCATTTAAATAAGGTTCTTTCAATCAGTCTGTGGTCCAGTGGGTGTATGAAGAATCAAATCTGTGTTCTCTCTTCCCTGGGGAGAGGAAGGGCGGGCTCCGGGGAGGAAAATGAGGCAGAAGAGATTAATACTTGCAGTGCAGGAAACACTGATCCCTCTGTGATCTAAAGTTTCTGTTTGAAGTCCAACCAGGTCTATTCTCTGTGTGCCTGCATGTGGTTTTGAGCTGCTGTGGCCTTTCTGTCTGGGCTGTGATTAGACAAGAGGTGGTGGCTGTAGTGAGCTGGTGTCGCAAGCAAAACCAAAATAGTCCTTAAACTCTAAAATAAAACTCCAGCAATTGTCAGGGAGCTGGCTGGGGCAGGAGGGTTTCCTTCTCCTGTGAGTGTACTCAGGCATGTGCATGAGTTTGCCTCATTTCTTGACTGTGACTTTTTTTTTTTTTCCCCTCTAGTTGGATTTTTTTTTTTTTTAGGTCTACTGCATTCATTTTCCACATTATGTTGATACAAAAACACACCAGACATAAAAGGTACCTTAAAAGTACCTCTTGGCAGCAGCAAAGCCCTTGTCTTCAGTGCTCAGGCAAATGCCTCAAAAACCGCCTCAGATTTTGAGAGGAGTGGATTTTTGTGTGGGCAGAACCCATTTGAGTAGCATCCTGAAGCGTCAGGATTTCAGGAGTTGGGGGTTCAGGGGCAGCCCCCGAGGCAGGCTGTGCCTTGCAGCTGTGCAGCAGCGCCTGCACCCTCAGAGGCTGCAGATGTTGAGTGTGTGGCAGGAGCAGCCCGAGCGTGGCACGTGCCTGCTGTGCCTGCTCTGCTGACTTGATTAGCTCTGCCTTTGGACTGCAGATAAATTGGCTGTCAGCGAGGGCTGCGAGTGTTGTCTCTATAGCACAGCACAGTTTTTAGGGGTTTTGGTTTGGTGTTTAAGGCGCTGGTGTCTAAACAAACCTCGAGTGCTCTGGGGACTGAGCTGGGAGCTTTGACATGGGTGAGAAACTGAGATGAAGGGAGCGCTGGGAGTCTGGCATTTGGGGTGGCCCTGCGTGGGGAAATGCCTCCAATCATCCCAGAGCAGGGAGCTGCTAAACCCGTCAGAGTGCAGCAGCTGAGGGGTTGCTTGCACCTTCCTGTGAGCCCCAGCACGCTGCCAGGTCCCTGCAGGAGCTGGAATCCACGGGAATTGTGTTTGGCTGCTGCCAGCAGTGGGGTGTGTTCCTGAGAGGACAAAGCCTTTGTGTAGTCTGGCTTTTTGATGATCCCGAGCTCGAGGAAACCCACGTTTCTCTGTAGTGGTAACTCATTCAGCTGTGTCTAGAATTTCATTCTCTCTTGTAGGAGGCAAAAATGTTTGCTATGCCTTTAGTTCTCACTGAAGTGTCAGAGCTGAAACACGTTAAAGGAATCTGTGTTAGATCACAAGGTTTAATTTTGCTTGCTTGTGCACTTTTTTTCCTCCAGCATGGGATTTCTTGCTATTTTCTGGGTGTGAAAAAGAGCCCTTACAGTGGCTTTCACCATGGCACAGCCCCATCCAAAAGGAAAATGGGAAAAAAAAAGTGGAAAACGGAAGGGTTTGGGAAATGTGCTTCTCAAAAAGAATGTGACAGCTCACCTGCACATCACTTCATCCCGTGTGTGTCAGGAGAGTTCACAGAGATGCATTTGCTCATCTGTGTTAAAGAGAATTCCTTCTGTGACTGTCAGGCTCAGAGTTACACAGCTGCAGGCTGAGGTGGGAGAGTGATTCAGGACTGGGCACAGGGAGGTGCCACTTCTGTGCTGGTCACAGCCGGACTCTTGGAGGGGCATTTGGGATTTCATTATTCCCGGAGCACTGAGGGGTTGGGCACACCCGGGACTGGCCCTGCAGTGGCCAGAGCTGGCCTGCCTGGACTGGTTGTTGCTTGCCACACGTTTGAGGCACTGACTGTGGTCAGGGGAAGCAGAAAAAGCGCTCTGGAGGCTGCCAGGCAGTTGGAAATATTCCTGACAGGGTTTAGGAGAAGGGGAAAGAGCTGTGCAGATGATTATTAGGGGAGCCTGGGAGTGCAAACTGTATTTATTGGAAGGAAGCCAACTCTTAAACAGAACTGTAAAGACCCGTGCTCTGATCAGCTTTTGAATGTGGAAAGAGCTCCCCGGTCTGAATTACAGGGCTCTGGTTAAATGATTACATGAGGTATGTTTAAAAATAGCAAATGTCTTTTATGTCCAGTCAAATAAGGTTCTTGGCAGTCAAATGAAATCTATGTTGACTTCCATCTGACAGCCAAGTGACTCAAATTCTATGTTTCCTAAAGGAAAATGGCTTTTTTATTTTTAGTTTCCGATTAATTCCATTGTAGCCTGTAACAATAAATAATCTTGTACTGGATTTTCTTTATAAAAGTAGGATCCATAACTCTGCAAGCAGGCTTTCGTTCAGCTGCTTGAAACGGGGGAGGGTTTAAATGCTGTGCTGAGGCAAGTTAGAATTTGTGAGGGCTCTTTTTTCAGTGGGAAATGGTCTGTTGAATGCTTCTCTAGCATGTTCCTGTGCACTTCAGTTTGCCAGATTAACGGAGCTATTAGTAATAGCCACTCCTGCTCCTTCAGCCTGAAAGAGTTGGTAAGCGTGGAGCTATATGTAGTTTGTATTTTTAATTAAACTTGTACTGGGATTATCTTGTATTACCAGCTACCTTCTAGAAGATTATGTTCATAAAAGGTTCATGAGTTGTTAAGTGGAAGAGATTAAAGTGATTGTTGGCATGTTAGTAGAATTATTTGTTGCCTACGCAGCATTTGTTCATAGCTTTAATTTGCCAGTAATGGAAGACAAGTAAAATGCAAGCATCTGACTTTTAAAATCTACACTAGCTGACAAAACCAGGCCGTATTTCAGAGTGATTGTCTTTTGTATTATTATTCCTTTAATGTGATGTTTGGTTGTTCAGAAATACCGAGTGGAAGAATATTGTTTTCAGTGTTTTCAGTGCTCTTACGTTCTGGTGATGCTCTTAATGGTGTGACTAGAAATGTATTTTATTAAAAAATGGAAAACCACTTAAAGCGTGGAGGGGATAAAGGAGCACAAAGAACTGATGAGCAGATGCTGGAGGAGATGGTTTCCATTATAGTGGACTTGTAAATCCTTGCTGTGTTGGTCATTTAATCAATACAGGAGAGGTGTTGGAGGCACCCTGTGCTTGGGGAGATAATGTCTTTAAATGCAGTGCTTAGGATGATTTTATGCATCCAGATCTGTTCAGAGGGAGCTGTGAAATAGGCCGGGCAGCATGAAGAATACAGCGGGTGTCGTGCTGTCAGCAAAGCCCTGGCGAGCTGGGGTGTCCCTGAAAGGTCCCTTTGTGGGGCTGGGGTCCCTCCGGGGCAGGCAGTGCTGGCCTCTGGGCCATGAACGCTGCCTGTGTGCTGCAGCCACAATGCAGCCACAGTGGCAGCAAACATCTGCTGCTCTCACAATGCATGCCAGGCAGCCCGGGCAGCTCCGGGCTGCGCTTGCTGTGCCTCAAACAGGCCATAAAACAAACAGGGCCAACTTACATCGTGTGCTTCTGCCCTGGCAACGTGAGCAGCCCTTACTTTGAGATGGTCTGTGGGGTGGATTTCTGTGTGCAGGGTGTTCATGGGGGGACTGAACCCACCTTCCAGTGCCTGCAGTGGTGCTGCCGGAGTGTGTTGCACTGTTCTGCTCTGCATGTGGTGTAAAAAACATATTTTCCTCTCTAATTTTTACCCAGAAGCTGCCGTGCAGTTGTTTGGGTCTGTGTGGCTGGGGCAGGAGCAGGCTGGGCTGGTGCCCCTTGGCAGGGCTGTGCCAGAGCTGCAGTCCCAGCCCAGCAGCCCTGGCTCTGCCCAGCCTGGTACCCAGCTCTCCAGCGTGGGGATGCTCGAGATGATTAAGGATTCTGATGGTAGTTGCTCTTCGGTTGCCAGAAATGTATTCTGTTAACAATATGTCCAATTTCTGTTGCTGCAGCTCTGCTGTGCCCAGGGTGAGGCTGCTCTGTGCTGGCACTGCCAACCTGTGCCTGCCTGGTGTTAGGGGCTGGGTTAACTGGAAGCTCACACAGCACTGAGCATCCCCAGGCTGCTCTTTGGAACTGGGAAAGCACGGCTCCTGTCTGGAGCAAGCTGCAAGCCCAGGTTTTCGTGGCCAGCCTTGTGAGAAGTGCAGCACTGTGTTTTCAAACACAGCTCCTGCGTCTCTCAGTGCTCCCCCAGCCAGGCAGGACATTCAGGGCAGTGCCCAGTGTACAGGGCAGTCACCACGTGGTGGCAGTTCTCTGAGGAAAGGAATCTGTGTGGATAGAGAGCCTGAACCTTCCTTGCTCAAACATGAAGAATGCAAGTGTGCTTCAAGTTGGGATGTGAACTGCATTGATGGCTCTGTTTTGCAGATGTGGTGAGTTGGAGAAGGTCCACAGATCACAGGAGACTACAGAGAAATTAACATTAGCGCTGCCCTTGAATTTAGTATTTCGTGCATGTCTAGCTGGTAAAATGCTAAATGCAATTTTTTCAATTATAAAGGCTTAGCAAGGCTTAGAGATGATTTTCTGAGATTCTAAAATATGTACTATTTAATACATAATGCAAGAGGAAAAGCTGGTTTCTTAATGTAAGAACATGGAAATGGAACCAGCTGCAACGTTACGCCACCCTGATGCAGCTTTGATGCTGCACTTTTAGCAGTGGATTAAATATTGATACCTCTTTCTGCCCCCTCACCTCCCAGTGCACTTAAAGCTTTTGCAGTTGTTTTTAAGTGTTTATAGTAGAGCTGGTCAAGTTTCTGTAGTTTTTCCCACTAGATTTTTGTGAAGTATTAAGAGTTTATGTTTGTAGTTTTGGGGGAGGAATGTGTGAGCAATTGCCTTCCATAAATACACGGATCTGTTGGTGAGCAGGAGAGCTGCAGGGCTTTGTGAGCTCCACGTTGGTATGGGTGAGGAGGAGCATGGTGTGCCTTGGCTGCAGCAGGATCAGACCCCAGATCAAGTAAACAGTATATGAAATTAAACTATAAAATGGAAGATAAATGTGTGATTATATCACAAATGAAAGACAGATGTGAGGAACCCAGGGATTACACGGGCTGGTATGAAAACCATGCAACAATCTGATGCTTGTTTGAACTGTGTGTTAGCTCTCAGTGTGAGTTGGATCCCCTGAAACTCTTCAGGATGCTGGGGAAAAGTTCCTGTACTGCCAGGGATTAGGAAAGTGGGGAGGTTAAGAGGAGATTTGTGAGGCTGTTGGAATATTCTGCGAGGATGGAAGCTCCGAGTTCAGCTGGGCAGGGAGCTGCCTGGCAGGGTTACAGTCAGGGACAGTGCTCACCGTGTCACCGGTGCCTTGGGGCTGAGCAGCTCCCTGTGGCCTTGGGCTTGGCTCATTCCATCCCCAAACATCTCAGCAGCCATCAGCTAACTTGTATTTGTGACACAGACTCACTGAAGGACCTTTCCCTGCTACCAGAGGAGCTGGAATTTCCCCCCAGTTAATAGAATCATCTTAGTGAGCTAAAGGTGGCTGCAGCGTTAAAACTGGAGTCGGATCAGGATCACTGCAAACGTCTCTAGGTCCTGCTGTAAGCTCTGTAAAATACTTGGTGTGCTCAATTCTGATGTCTTTATTTAGTCCTTACTCTGGTGGAAATGAAGTCAGTGGCAGAGGTTGCAGGACTGCTCCATACTGACCCAAATATCAGCAAGCTGAATATTTTTTTTTCAATTTCTGTACATTGCATTGCCTTGCTTTTTTTCTATGCTGGAAATGGAAATTGTGCCTGGCTTCCCTTGCAGGACCACATCATTGACATTCCAGGGACGGAACGCAGTCGATATTCCCTGGTCCTAATAAAATGTGGCAGCCTTGCAGTGACAGCCCAGGATCAGCCTGGAGACTCTCACATTTACAGCACTGCCAGAAATGAGCCTTGTGACCTTGTTTTTGTGAAGAGCCACGAGCGCTGCTGTGATGCTGTGGGTGATTCCTGTAGGACAGGTGGTTCCTCTCCCTGCTCCCAGACTGCTGGATGTTCCTGCTGGAGCAGTGGGAAGCAGTGAGTGCAGGAGTTTGGGTGTTCCCCACAGTCTGACTGCCTCTTTGCATCAACTCTCCTGTGTGCTGGGGTGTGTGAAGTGGATTTATCTGTGCCTTGCCTGCTGGAAGCTCTGCTGGGATGGAGAGGGGTGGTGCTGTGAGAAACCACCGCTCCAGAGCTGCTGTGGGAGACAGGCAAGGCAATAAAAGTGCAGCTCCACGGCAGAATGCTCTGTTCTGAAAAGCAGCATGAGGAGAGAACAGTCATATTCTGTGACAGCAGAATCAATAGGGCCTCTGTGGAAACAAATGAGAGTTTTATCTCTCCAGGCTATTGTTGAGGGCAGACTGAGGCAAATGTCTAATGGGTTCATGCTTTTGAAATCATTCTGTAACTGTAAGGGAGAGGAACACGCTTTTAAAAATGGAGTGAGCAATTATGAAAAGGAGGTTACTCTGCACTCCTGGAAATGGTGTTTAGTCGGGGCTGGGTGTTTGAAGCAGCACTGGGCAGGCAGCACTCGGGGCTGCCCCAGAGTGGCTCTGGGTGTTTACCCGGGCTGGGTGGATTGGTGTGAAACCTGTGTGTGTGCTCAGGGGAGCTGTGGGCTCTGTGAGCCCTGCTTTCCCAGGGGATACCTCTGCAGTTACAGCCTCGGAGAAACGGGGTGGTCAGGCCTGGTGACATCCCTGCCACCCCCGGGCGCTGGCAGTCAGCTTGTCCCCAGGCTGGCTCAGAGGAGCCTGTGGTCTCAGCGTGCTGAGCAGCTCTGAACACGCTGTTCTGCAGCTCTGCCCCCATTCCTGGCTGCAGAGCTGTCCCTCAGTGCAGGGAGCAGCAGTGGGAGCATGGATTGCTCACAGGAGCAGGGGCAAGGGGCTGTTCTGCAGCTCTGCCCCCATTCCTGGCTGCAGAGCTGTCCCTCAGTGCAGGGAGCAGCAGTGGGAGCATGGATTGCTCACAGGAGCACAGGATTGCTCACAGGAATGGGCTGTTCTGAGAGGAACAAATGATTGAGAACACATCCTCGACATGCACCAAGTGTCACCGTGAGCTGCACTGGGCACTGGAGAGCTGTGATGCTCCTGCCAGCTCCTGAACTTCGTGGGTCGTGGGGTTTGGATAGAAAACGGGGAATGTGGGGATGCGCTGTGTTTGTTTTTGATGAAGGAACTGGAGAATGTGGTGTTTTGGCCGGGCTCACTTTAGCTTCGGAAGGAAGAGTGAGAAATTCCAGCTGGAATTTCTTGTTTATACAACACATGTGCTGAGGCTCTTGCTCTTCCTTACGTGTGTATATATATACACATATATATATATACATACACATATATATAGCTGTGGTGCTGATTATGCAAACAAGGAGAGATGAGCACTCACTGCACTGCCAGGGTTGTTTGAGCTTCAGCAATTTATTCAAACTTAGTAATTTCATGTGAGATGGGAGATGTTTGCTTGGGCCGCTTGCCAAGTTTGAAACTTACTTGTTTTGTTTTTAAAACACTTGGGGTGCCAAAAGCCTTTGTTACATCCTCACTTCTGTTACTGGAGTGGGAACTAGGAAAGAAAAATGCTTTTTTTCCTTTTAAATGAAAGAATAGCCTGAGTTTCAGAAATACTAAGCTGAAGTGATTTTTTTTCTCCCCCTTTTACCTTGTCAAATTAACATGATTGCATGTTTCACTTTTTATGCTAAGGAGTTTCTGATCTTCAAAGACAATTTTCAAAAAGACATGCTGGTTCAGCCAAGGAGACTAATATTTTAGAAGGAATATTACCAGTAATAAAAAGACAGAGTTATGATAGTTTGCATTAATTTTAATAACTTTTTGTGCAGCTCTCGAGTGGAGATGTGAGGAATGAAAGGGAGGCAGTTCTTGCTTGGCCTGAGGTTTGTTCCTGCATTATCCCATCAGCCAGGGAAAGGCTGCAGGGGCTCCTGGGGGTCACTTGGGGATCCCTGGGCAGCAGTGGCACCATCCTTGTCAGCTCTGCCCTTCAAGTGGGACAGCACAAAAATTCTCGTGGGTTTCAGGAGTTTGGGTTAGCAGAGGGTGAAGCCATAATGTGCTGTGTGCTGCCTTAATTCTCAGTAATTAGCTGTGCAAGTCGATTCCTTCAAAACAGTGGGGTCAAAAATACCAGTTCAATATCCACACAGTGTGTGTTTTCCAGAGAGATGTAAAATCAGAACCACTTGAAATGTGGGGTGTAAGTAGAATATCTAATGAGTTCCTGTGAAATGTCAAATCTCATTTATCACGGTAACCATCAATAATGCACCAGATGTTTTGACTGCATTTGGTTTTGTATTAAATTAAACATAGGCAGGGGTGCCTGAAGTTCACCATTAATGCTGCCAAGGCTGCTGCTGTGACAGCCACTCTGTGCTGGGGGTTTGGTGCTGCTGCTGGCTCCGTGTGTGACTTGTGTGTTTGTGGTGAAGAACTGGTGTCTTCATTCAGCTGAGCTCATCCTCAAGTTAAAACTGCTTTGAACTGATTTCTTTTTCCCTTCCATCCTGTCAATCAGGTCTTACATTATTAGTTTAGTGAGTAATTACATTCACTGTTTGCATTTTACTGGCTGAGATGGAGGCAAGGTTCTAAGTGGTAATAATTAGATGTAATACCTGCGTTGTGAGGTAAGCAGGAAACTTCAGGTGCCTCGGATCTTGTAGGCAATGACACCTCTGTGTGGGATGCAGCCCCGGGGGTTTGTGAGGCTCAGCTGGGTGTGATGCACTCGGGGGTTTTGCTGCTCAGAGCTGCCCTCAGCCCTGCCCTGGCTGCTGGGGGGACAAGGACATCTGTCCTGACTGAGCCACGTGTGGGAGCAGAGGGTAATTAAGATGGCAAAGCTTGGGGGTCCAACATCCCCTCCCTCTCTCCTTAGAAAATCAGCTACATCCCTGCAACAAGCGTGCTCTGAAGCCAGAATAAACACCCTGAAATTTTTATCATAATGTTGCTTTTAAAAGTCCTAAATGTCCTCTATTTAAAATGAAATTCTTTTGTATTAACCTGCTTTCATATGCTAGCTTTCACCAGACTGCAGAATTGCCTGATTTGACTTTCTAATGTAACTGTAATGAATCTTCTGGGAAATGGAGCGACTGAGTGCATACACTGTGCAACTCCATTGTGAGATACCCTCTTAGATCTGCTAGATCCCTGATTTCATTTTTTCTGAGGGCTGGGCTGGCCCTGTCAGGGATTAAAATCGAAACCAAATGCATTCTCTGGGGGACCTGGGGAGCTCAGGCACTCCAGTGGGGAACATTGCCTTGATTAAATCTGTTTGCAGCATCACACACATAAATACTCTGGGTGATGGTGGCACAGCCAGATTAAATTCAAAGGCGTGCATTTGGAGAGAAAAGAATAAAGATGAAATTTATTGGCAGATACCTGTGTAGCTCCTTTGAGTACCTACAGGACAGATTATTTTTAAAAATGTATCAAAGTGCACACAAAACTCTACACAGGGAGTGTGTTTTTGTGTTGAAATGCTGCCTTATTCTGCAGCTGCACTTGCACAGTGTCTGCCTTGTGAACAAAACGACCCTTTGAAGAATATTGCATATATGATATGAGAGAGGGAGGGCACAATCCGAGTATCCAGTGCTCAGCTTGGCACCCAGCAGCCATTCCTTTCATGCTCTGATTTCAGGGCCAGAATGCCCATTTTTTGCCCTCTTTGCAGTCTCCTCCAGGGAAGGCCATACCCAATTCTCTCGTGTCTTGCCTGTCTTGATACCTTTTAAAGCCGTATATCTGCTCCTGGGGTTTTTAGTTCCTGTGTCTTTGGGCTTTCAGTTTCTTTTTGCCATTTCTCCACAGATTTTTCAAGTTTCCAAAATACTGGGAGTACCATTCAGCTTAAAAAAACCGTGCTTGAGACAAAAACTGCCCAGCCCACCTGGGGCTTGTTGGCTGTTCCAGGTGTGTGGAAATCACATTTCCAGAGCAGTGCTGGCTGGAATCTCCTGCACATCTCCTGTGGTGGCTTTGGAGTGGGGTCAGGACACATCCTCCAGCAGGGAGCACGGGAAATATTGGCAGCTGGAACTGCAAAATAATAAAAGAAAATTATCTGTAAGTGCCAACTTCCAGCTCGTGGCTGATCCAGCTTCTCCTGGGAGGTCAGTGCTGCTTAAAGGGGGATTTCCCCTCTGCATATTCACCTGATAAGGGCTGATCTGTTCATTCAGAGCAGCTCTGTGCAGTGCCCTTTCCCTGGAAGTAATGGAAATTGCTGTGAATAAAACTAGACACAGTTTATATATCTGTGGAGGAAAAAAAATCAATATTTTCTTTGGGATCTGATGTTGAGTCCACTTAAATCTGTTTAACTTCAAAATGCAGGTAGTATATTGTGAGATGAAGACAGATAAGTACAAAGCAGGTTCTCAAGCCTTGGAGAATGTTAAAAATTCTATATTTTCCCTGCAGATAACCTTTTTCTTCTGTCAGTTGAGTCGGGCAATTGAAATAAAGGCTGGAGTTGCACAGAAAAGATGTTCTGTGGGCTTATCTCCAAATTGTGTCAGCGTTTTCTGCTCCCCCCGCTTTCCTTCCGTATCGAATTGAATTCCTTAAATCCCTTGCAGGAGGTGGATTCGCCTGTCCCTGGGTGTGAGAGGAGTTATGGGCACGCCAGCCTTGGGTGGGAGGGTTGGGGACAGGGTTGGGGACAGGACTGGGGACACGCCAGGCTGTCACCCCCGTGCCCCCACTGCGTGTCCTGCGCGGCGAGCGTCCCTGGCGCGTGGCTGCCGTTTTTCCCTGCCAGCTGTTGCCATTTTGCATTCGGTTTTTGTAATCAGCCTTTCTAAAATGGCTTTATTGTTGGCTGATCAGGTGTATCCTGCCATAAATAAAACATTGGCAGTAATTGGCTGTGACAGCTCCGCCGCCGCCGCCCCCCGCGCCTGCGGAGCCCCGGCCCCTCTCCCCGGGGTAATTGGCTTTGACGGGTTCTGCTTGCTGCAATAACACTGATCCATGAGCCTGTGTGAGCTGCATAATGCCTCGAGGATTTTGTACCCATCAATATGTCCTCAGCTTGAATCATTTTTTTCATACTTTTTTTCCGTGGCGGTTTATTAAAAGGAGTGCTTGCTGCATTTACTGTGTGTTTGGTATCTACACAGCCTCAGCTGTCATGGCAGATGAAAACACCATCCTGCAATTCCAAGCGCTCCTGTGTGCCTGCTGCTGGTACAAAGAAAACCCCCCTGCCATTGCCCAGAGACACTTGCAGTTGGAGTCTCTCATTTCTGTAGGTACATTGATGTTTTAGAGCGATCCGTGATAATAAAACGCGATAATCTGTTGGCAGGAGCACAACTGCTTTTGTTTGCAAAACTTAATAAGCTGTGAGACAAACACAGAAATATGCAAAGGCAGAGCTGTACGTGCTAAGTGAGGCCTGACAGTTTCGCTTCCAACCACAGCTGAAGGCGTGCTGACTTGTTTGCTACCTTGGGTAATAACTCAGATTTCTTTTGTGGTGTCTGGTGGAAACAAAAAATCAAAATCTCGTATTTGCTGGGATGGGATCACACTTGATCTTATTAGGACGTTCTGAGAAATGTAAATGGCAGCAAATGCAACTTGGTTGGATCCTAATCAGCTGCAACACCAAAGTTATTGGGTTCTTAACCAGAATTGGCACACAGAGCTGAAATTCATTAAAAGTAGTTCTTAAAGTGGGATTAGTTTTTCTCGGTTACAATTACTGCTGGCTCATCACGGAGAGCAGAATTTCTGTGGGTGAAGTGTGCCCAGAGTAATTCACTATCTCAGCAGGACTCGAGACTCCTTTGGGGAGGAAGTTTGTATAAATACCCCTGTAAACTTTGGTCCCTGACAAGCTTAGGGAACGATTTCTAAAGGATTCCAGGAGTGCTTCAGGAGCCACTCCAGAGCAGACCATGTCTGCAGTGGCTGAGAAGAACATATTACTGTCCCTGTAGAAGATTATTATTTATTTTTTAAGGGTGCTGGTTCTGCCATGGGTTGTGGGTTTGCAGTACCACAGTGCTGATGGCTCTTGTGGGGAAATAGCAGATAACTCCTAGGGATAATCTGCATCTTTATTTTTAGAAACAAAACCCTTCCCAGAGAAACAAACCCTCTGCTTTCATTATGTCATTGTGGGGACGTCTGGCAAAGTTTTAGCTCCTTGTTTCGTGGACTCAGCTGTGTCTTGGTACTGGAAGTAAAAGTTGTCTGGTTAATTTTGTGCTGCAGAGAGGAGGTTGATGATCAGTGCCTGGCTGCCTGTTTGCTTTGGGTTCCAGCTTTCCGTGACAAGAAAAAAATGTTTCCTACTCAGCTCCTACTTTGTTTTTATAATTGTTTGTGTCTTGAACCTTCAGGCAAAACCCTGAAGCAAAGTATTCCTCACTCTGTGTTCCTTCCACTGGTGTTTTGGAGGAAAAGGCACTGAAATGTCATTCTTTCCACTAGATGAGCTCACAGTGCAAATCAAATTTCAGAATGGGATTTCCCTTATTTTTGGTAGATTATCTCCCCTGAAAATTACAGTAATCTCTTGGGTACAAGCTTTTCAGAGGCAGAAAAAGCCAGTTTCAGGAGCTCACTTCTGCATTCAGAAGTACCTAGAAACCAGAATGTGGCAGGGAAGTGTGCACTGTGAGCCCTCCTTCTGTCCCTGTGGCCACTGCAGATCGTCTCCTGTGTTCCAGGTAAACCTGGATTTCAGAACATATTTCCAACCTTTCAGCCTCTTCTGTAGTCTGGCACTTTTATCCAGCCCATCCCAAGAACCAAAACCAGGGAAGATCAGTCTGTCAAATATACCCAGCAAAGTCTTAGGAATTAAAAATAGCAAAATGCAATTACAGGCTAATTGATGAATGTAATTAGATGTAGATTTGACCAAAACTAGGTTCTGCAGCATTAGCAATTTAATTACAAAATGCCTTGTGATTGTAAAACTAGCAAGAAATACTTTGCTGGTAGCTGTAGCTGCTCTTTCACATCCTGTTTTTCACCAAATCAGCTTTAGGAGCCATCGTATGAGCAAGTGAAATATTCAAATTTGCATCAGAGTGAATCTTGCTCTGGAAACCTAAGCACAGGTCGAAATTGCTTACAGAATTTCAACTTCAGGAAGGTAATGGCAGTTCTCACAGCTTTGGACTTTGCACACAGATGGGATTCTATCCATCTTGGCACGTGCCAGCCAGGGAGTTCTCAGGGTTTTTGGGAATGTGGAATCCCAGCAGCCTGCCCAGGATGGCTCTCCTCACTCATCCCCTCTGGCTTTGCTCCCCTCCTTTCACAGCAGTGTGAGTCCCACTACCCAGTTCAGGAGCTGTCCCTGCCCAGGTAATTTTTAAAAGCTGTTTCTAAGCTCATCTTTATTGGCTTAACTAATCCCCTTGGCTTGGAACTTGGATTTCAGCAGTGGTGTGGCTGAAGAGCTTTGTACCTGAGGAGGAGGAGGATGGTGTGTGGTGGGTGCAGAGCAGTCACCGCCCCGTGCTGCTGGGGGTTTTATTGATTTTGTTTATTTTTGTATTTTGGAAAGGCCTCCTGAAGGCCCTGCTGGCTCTCAGGGAGGTTTCAGAGGGTGCCAAGGTGGGATTTTGGAGCAGCCTGTGCTTGGTGTGCTGTGCTGCTGCCCTGGCCTGGGGCAGGCAGGGCACAGCAGGGGACAGCTGGTCACAGGGGGGACAGGACACAAAGGGGATGCTGCTCTGGCCAGGCCTGGTGTTGTCACTGGAACAGTGTCAGGAAAGGGCACAGTCTGCTGAGCCACTGGGAAAGCCCCACAACCTCATCAGCAGACACTGCACCCAGAGGATTAATGCTTCACAGGGCCTCTTCTCCTTGCTCTCCAGAGGAGATTGATTTCTTTGTCAGGTGTGTGAATGGCAAAACACAAACCTTGAGTTAACTTATTTTCTTAATCAAATGTACATTTCATGTAACGCTTGAGATGTGCTCTTCTAAATAACCTCATAATGATCTACAAGCTTGCCTTGCCTTAAGAAGATTAAGGAATTAATGTCAAATTACAGCCACAACTGCAAATAGTACTTGCTTTGTTCAGTGTGCGGGAGGGGTAGACAGTTGATAAACATGAAATATATTTATAAATTATTTGTTTCCTTAGAGGAAGAGTCCCAGGTGTGAGGATAATTTAATGTTGTGAGTGTGTGAGGGGAGGAGATGCCCTGGCCAGTGGGATTGCTGTGTTCTGAGGGTTTGGCTGAGGACACAGAGCTGCTCAGAGCTGAAGGTGTCAGATCACAGCTCCACACTCTGCTCGCCTGTGCAGGGTGAGTTTTGGGTGAGACAATGACAAAACGCCTAAGAAGATTGTCTGTGTTACATAATGCTAATGGAATTATGGTTGGATAAACACATTAATATCAGGGAGGGAGAAAAAGCCCAGACTTTAGCTGTGGGAGGCATAAATGTTGCTGCAGAAAGCCGTGGCATAATTTCTGGAAATGGTTTGAAGTTCAGTGTAGCTGGTTAAAAATAACACGTAATAAGTTTCGTTTTCCGAGCTGTAAATGGCTTACCTTAATCTTTCTATTTTGGTCAAGTGAAAGGGAAATGAGGTCTGAAGAATTGCTCTTTAGCAAAAGATGTGAGAGCCACCAAGATCACTGCTCTGGCAGTGGAATTGCAGGTGATTTTTGTTACGTGCAGGTTGCTCACGTTCAGAATCAGCAGGGGGTTACAGAGGGAATGGGCTCTGCTAAAACCTCTGATCCTTTTTGGGGACGTTCTGTGTTGAGGTTTGGAGCTCTCAGGGGCTCTAGGTTTGCCTTTCAATACTGTCCTTAATTCTTGGTTTATGTTCTAAGGTAAAGAAACTTGAGCTTAAAACTTCACGTTGCTTCTTGCACTGAGTGTTGTAGAACTGCAGGTTCTGTGAGCAGGAGCTCTGGGACATGCCTTGGCTGGCTGTGACACTTAATTTTGGCCTTAAAAGCTGTGATTCTCTTGCAGCAAGTGTCTGTGATGGAAGTGTGCTGTATCCTTTTTGTGCATCAGTGTTTCCGCCTCTTTCTGTTGCCAAGAATTTTCCTGACCTTTCCCAAATCTTTATTTTCCTGGCAGTGACTTTGTGTTGAAGAGACAAATTATTTTCTTCTGCCTCTTTGGCTTTGCGTTGAGCTTGTTTAAATATGAAATAATTTTATTTGAACTCCTCATTTTCCCTGTGATTTACTTTAAAGGAGTGGCTGTTTGGAGGTAGCCAGAGCAGGGTCCTCAGGAGATTCTGAGTCCCCTCAGATGAAGGATGAGTGTCCTCACAGTTCTCCTCATCAGATGAAGGATAATTGTAGATTTTCTGAAGGTTCAGCTCTGACAGGTGAGCTCTGAGGGTCCAGAGCTGACCTTGGTGCTCCCCTGCCTTCTTGGGCTGGGATCTGTGGCCCCGGCACTGAGTGAGGATGAGGATGGTGAAGGAACAACATTGCCCCTAAATTCAGGATTGCCTGCACAGCTCCCTGGGAGCTGCTGCTGTTGTGTAGCTTGTTCTGTGTCCTCAGCTCTGTGAGTCTGCCTGACTTGGGGATAAAACCAAAAAGACATCAGGGAATTCTGCAGCCTGGCTTTCCTGTGGTCCTTCTCCTCCCGAGGGCTCGGGTTTGTACGAAATGAATCCCTAATAATGGAATTGATTAATGGTTCCTGATTAGAGGCTCTCTGCACAGCTCCTTGTGTCACTGATCTTTGAGATGTACCTGCTTGAAGCAAAGGTTACAATCAGAGAGTGAGAACTTGATGGCACATTTGCAGTTGCCTTCATTGGAGGCTGAAATGGGTCTTTTGGTCATAGTTTGATAACTAAGTGGATGTTAATTAACTGAAATCCTCTGCCTTAAAGTCTTTCACTTACAAATAATAATTAAAAACTCCAGTTCAAGGATGGCTCCTGCAATCCATACTCTGCCTGATATAAAAGATGTGGGAAGCAGAAAAGCTTCTTTATTCACTTCAGTGAAAGGTGCATGTGAAGTCTTGGGATACAAAGCTGAGTCTTTATTCAGGATGAGGTGCTTAATTCTCCTCCAGCTGAGAAATAGTGCCTTATTTTTAATAGCTTTGTACTTTGATCAGAGGTGGTGTCTAATTTTGTTACCGGCACACGGATGGGACTTCAGGGAGAGCAGAGATGAATGTACACCGGGTGTAAATTTAGAAAATACATTTATTCCTTGAAGCGTGCAGAGGCTGCTGAGTTTGCCGATATATAAAGGTAAAATATTGCTGATTTCAGAGCTCTGCGGGGAGCAGGGGGACAGCGGGAGGGTGGCAGGGATGAGGAGCTGGCTCTAGAGGGTGCTCTGAGCCAAGGCAGCGGCTCCATCCCCTCTTTAACAGCCACTGATGGCGTTTTGCTGAAGAAAAACAATAAAAATCGCTCTGCCCTCCTCCCCAAGCACTTTATTGGAAACCTGAATATTAGTTTGGCCTGGAGAGTTTTTCTGGAAGATGCTGCTTAATTATTTAGCTCTGGGGGGATTCCTGCACTGTGAGCTCTAGCATCCATCCATGTGTTCCCATGCTGATTTAAATAATTTGGATGTTTAAGTGTCTTTGGAGGTCTTTAGAGAACATAAGTAAAAGGATGAATGGTTCAAACTTGATGGCATTTTCTCCCTTTCTTGGACAGGAGGTGAATCACTGCATTTTTGCCTCAATATATTAATAGAGAAAGAAGCAGTGTCTTGACCTGCTGTGATTTTTAATATCCCTTTCTAGCAGCCAGTAATAACTGGTAGTAAAACATGTAATAATAGACAAATTCCACAGCGAGATTTCACACAGGGGTTTTTTTGCTGTTGGCTGTAAGTGCCTGTGTGACACTTTGATCTTTTCCTTCCATTTTCCAGTCCTGGGGAGGGAATTTCCTGGGCTCTGTAGGGCCTGGGGTGCTGCTGTGCTCAGGGCTGGGCACCAGCACAGGGTGACTCCCAGCTCTCTAATTCACGTTGAGCTTTAATTGATTTTTCCTCTAAGCACGGCAATTGTTTCCTTGATGCCAAGAAAAAGTTTAAAGCTGGAGGTTTTGGCCAGGGAATATTTACATCTGCAATCTGTTCAGATCTCTTGTCTCTGTGCTGGATTTTGGCAGGGCTGTTGCTGTTTTTTCTACCTTAAAAGAAAGCCCTGAGTGCCAGCAGTGCATGGCCATTGTGGCACATTAAAAACTGGGCACTGTGCTGTTTGGGCTCCCCTTTTTTGTTCCACTGATGGTGCTTTGTGTTTTTCCTCTGGAAAAATGTGACTGTTTCCCCCTGAATATGCAGTTGGGTAATAGAAATCTCGTAATTTTTACCTCTGACTTGAGTGGTTATGAGGACAGTAATTGTTTCAGCCTGATGGAGATTAAAACTTGTCTCCCATGTCAGTTATTAAATGTGGAAATAGCTGCAGGGTGTGGAATAAAATATTTGATTTACAGTGCAACTCTGTGAAAGGCTGTAACACAAGAACTATGGATTTGTTTGGTATAAAAGCTTCATTTGAGAGGAGAAGCAGCAGCCTCTGACCATTTCTGGTTGTGATTTCTGTTTTAGTAGGTGGGAGCCCAGTGTGGTGATTTGTGTGGTGGAATGACGATAATTCTGAGCTGGAAAATGAGTTGTCTGTAATTCTGAGCCTCTCAGTGCTCCAGCTTCTTATCAGCAGAGTTAACAGGGGCTGAGCTGTCTGTAATTCATGGAGTTTTCCTGTTCCTGAGTTAAAGGTTAAAGTTATTACAAGCATGTGTGTGAGCTGTTGTTGGCATTGCAGAGTGCTCTGGATGCTTGCACATTATTGCTGTGGACATATTTTTCTACTTAACTTGGTGAGCTGTTGTTTAATTGGAAAAGCTGTTACTTCTCTTGATCCTGAGCACAGTAAAAATCAATGTCTCCTCTGCAGTCTGAACTAATAGGAATCAAACTCATTGAAGGATGAAAATGGTTTAATCAACAGAGAGATGTCTTAAAGGTTATTTAAAAAACAAAAGCAACCAGCAAGCCCACAAACAAACCAAAGAGCCCAGCCCAGGTGTGGAACTAATGAGGAAAAGCTGGTGCTTGCCACCTTCAGCTGGCCTGACGAGGGAAGGGAGGAAAGTTTCCATCTGCCTGCTGGAGGGATATTCTTGGGAGCCATCTGATTTCAAAGGCTTTTCTTTTAAACGCCACTTGTCTGTATCTTCAGCCTTTGTGTGAACTGACAAAAATGAGGTCTAATGATGGGTTTCTTTGTAGTGCAAGCCATGAAAGGGACTTTGTCTTTTCATTCCCAGAACTGAATGTGAGGCGATTGTCAGCCTTGTTCTTGACCTCATTTGTCCAGCGAGCTCTGCTTATTTCAGATGCATTTCAAATATTCAAATGCAGTTTCCTGGTACCCCAAAGGGGAGATTTCCCCGGGAAGGGAGTGGAGAGGAGTGACAGCTGCATGTTTACCTGCATGTGAAGTTACACAGATGGGTGATTTCAGAGGTTTCCTCCTGGAACTCGGTGGCTGGAGGTAATAAAGAACGAAATGGATAACCTGGTGTGTGTTCTGTGACTGCTTAATGCTGATTCTATGGAACTGGAACAAAGTGTAACCTTTAAATGATGTTTTTGCCTCTTGATGTGCCACACCAGCATGTTCAGATCCTAAAAAGCAAAGCAGCAGATCTCATTTCAGGAGGGAGTGCCTGCCAAGCTTTACTCCAAGTCTTAGGAATGGATTGTTAACGAGCTCATGATGTGACATGTATACTTCTTTCTGATAAAACATTAGCATGAAAATTGAGCAGTGCCTGTCACTCACCTCTCCAAGCCCAGACAGAGAGCTCAGAAAGGGAGGGAGCAGCACTCAGAACCAGGAAGGTGCTCGTGGTTTGTTCTGGGAATCACAGGTTGGGATCTGCCTGGGCCCCTCTCTGGGTCCCTGCGCCCCTCTGTGCCCCCTCTCTGGGCTCCTGAGCCCCTCTCTGGGTTCCTGAGCCCCTCTGTGCCCCCTCTCTGGGCTCCTGAGCTCCTTCTGGATTCTTGAGCCCCTCTCTGGGCTCCTGAGCCCCTCTCTGGGTTCCTGAGCCCCTCTGTGCCCCCTCTCTGGGCTCCTGAGCCCCTCTCTAGGTCCCTGAGCCCCTCTGTGCCCCCTCTCTGGGCTCCTGAGCTCCTCTCTGGATTCTTGAGCCCCTCTCTGGGTTCCTGAGCCCCTCTCTGGGTTCCTGAGCCCCTCTCTGGGCTCCTGAGCCCCTCTGTGCCCCTCTCTGGGTTCCTGAGCCCCTCTCTGGGCTCCTGAGCCCCTCTGTGCCCCTCTCTGGGTTCCTGAGCCCCTCTCTGGGTGCCTGAGCCCTTTCCATGCCCATTCATTTGTTCCCTGGTCCATGGCTCAGTCCTTGGGCCACTGGAGCTGAGGGGAGCTGGGCACATTCAGGGCTTTCCCAGGATGTCACTGAGCCCTGAGCTTTGTGGATTTCTGAGCCTTGTGGATTTCTGTGCTTTGTGGATTTCTGAGCCTTGTGGATTTCTGTGCTTTGTGGATTTCTGAGCCTTGTGGATTTCTGTGGTTTCTGGATTTCTGAGCTTTGTGGATTTCTGAGCTTTGTGGATTTCTGAGCTTTGTGGATTTCTGAGCGTTGTGGATTTCTGTGGTTTCTGGATTTCTGTGGTTTCTGGATTTCTGAGCATTGTGGATTTCTGAGGTTTCTGGATTCCCCCTCAGTGCTCAGTGGGGCTGCTGGCAGCACTCAAATCACATTTCCAGCGCAATCCCAGCTCTTCACTGGCTTTGCAGGGCCAGGCTGGGCTCCCACTCTGGTTTCAGGCTGGCACAAGGTGGCAAAGCCCTGGCACTCCCTGCAGCCAGGGCACAGCTCAGCCCTTCTTGAAGGGCTTTGCAGAGTCTGCTGCCTCCAGGGCTGTTTGTTGTCCTTGGGAATTGCTCACATCCTCTGGAACCCCCTGTTCTTGTCCAGCAGGGTTTGTTTTTGCTGTGGGTGTCACGCAGGACTCCCTGAGGTGAATGTTTGTTTTGTGGACTCCCTGAAATGAATGTTTTGTGGACCCTGTGTGCTGTGCTCAGGGCTCAGGAGGGGATTTCAGCCCAGATGGGACAGGCTTGCACTGGGGGGAATGGGACTCTGCTACTTCACAGCTTTCTGCAAGGGCTTCCAAGGAAATTCCTCAGAATCCTCACTGCTAGGATGCCTCGAATTATTTGGTTGCCTCCTCCTGGTGGGAGTTATGTATTTGAAGTTCTTGCTGTTTTATCTCCATATCACAAGAAGCTAAATAGAACACCTGGGATGCCTTTTATGTTGAATTCTTTAATAGGCCACTGAAGGAACTGTGCAAAGGAAAAACTAATGTGTTGCAGGTTTAGCCTTCCTAAAAATACTGAATTTAAACGTTCCTGTAGTAGCTGAGGTACACGTGAAACCAACTTAAATGGAGTTAAGATTATTGTGTGTTTTACTTGAGAATTTGAAGGAAGTCCAGAGTCAGAACACAGCCACGAGAATGGGATTTTTAAGCCTTCAGTGTGATTCTGTTTTGTGTTGGATACTGACAGGAAAACGTGCATTGTGTTGACAAGCAGCATGGGGCTGATTTCTGCTGAAACATGCAGCAGCATCCTTTGCTTTTGAGAGTGTTTGCTGAGTTGGTGTAAGCCCTGCTGAGCTACTGCCACCTCCTCGTCTCCAGCCTGAGCAACATTGTGAAACTAATTTTGAGAAGCTTTTTTGGCTGTTAATTGGTTGATAGCAGCTATCAAAAATCTGCTGCTTCCTTGCAGTTGACTCCAAGTTCCTGTGTAGGTGGCTGCAGACTGAGTGCTGTGTGAAACGCAGCCCTGCACCAGTAAATCCCTGTCTGCTGGAGGAAAAACAAATCAAAACGAGTCCAGCAAACTGCTAAAATAATAATGCTTCCTGTGGGAGTGGAGCTGGCTTGTTTGCTTACTCTTGGAAGCTGTGGAGGGAAGAGGAGAGGGATCAAGTGAGAATCTTTGCATTATTCGGTGATTTGGGGGTTCTGGGGAGGGGTGGAGGAGCAGTGCCTGGGCTGGTGCCATCCACTGAGTGACTTTGGGAAGTGAAGAGTTCCTTCCTCCTGGAACTGAGGGACCTGGGAGCTTTCAGACTCTTGATATTTTTTCAAGATTACACTAGAAACTTCCTGTTTTTAGAGCTTATCTCCCTGTCTGGAGGGAGAGGTTATTATAGGTACGGTCACATCCTGTGGTTGTTGTCACTTGTAAAAAAAAACACCAAAAATTGAATTTTCAGAGGCCTTTGAATGTGTGAACGATACTGCTCCAAAAAGTGAGCTGCAGCCCGAGTTCCCACCTCCTCTGTGATCTCAATAAAAGGCTGTAAATCCATTGCAAATTTTACATCTCTGTTAGCTCCATTTGTGTGTGGAGAAAATCCCCAGCTGAAGGATCAGTCTGGCTCTGGGAGGAAGATTGCCGAGGAAGCATTTGGGAGTCATTTCCTTCAGCGTGAGTACGAGCGCTTTGTGCTGTAACATTTAAACATTCCACAGGCTCTTGATGGAGGGATCAAGTTTTCCATCCCCAGAGTTCCTTTTAGTTTAAACTGGAGGGGGGAACAGGCAAACTCCCATTGTTTTACAGCTGCTTTGATAGAGCTGAAAAAGATGCCTGTGCTTAATTCTTCCTTCCCTCCTTTGGTTTCACCCTTCCCACACACATTTAACTATTGAGAATTTTATTTTGTTTGCTTTTTTATATTCATCTGAGAACAAAGAGCTTCTTGTTTGTTTTAATCCATTTGTTACATTTTCAAGTATGCAAATTTTTCCTTTTAAATGACTTTTTTTGACAAATATTGGGATTTTAGTTTTTGTTCTGTGTAAGATAATACGTTCTAAAAGGGCCTGTGTGCATTCCTTTGTGTTAAATTCAAGAAGCTGCTGAACAGGTTGGTGTCTTGCCGTAAGTACCACGAAATCTGGCAGACACACTGCATTTTCTTTTAATATTCTTGGCTTATGGTTTACCATTCTGTAATATGGGGTTTCCCAGGGCAGGGATTTTTTACAGAAACACTTTTGAATTTAAGTGTTGGTCCCTACAGAAAAGAGGAAACAAACCAGATGAGAAGTACCAGAACAAAAAAAAAAAAGGGTTTTTTTCCCCCTTCCATCTTCCCAGAAAAAGCATCCTGTACTTCTGGCTGAATTTTGTCCTCTTTGAGGTGCAGCTGGCTGAGATCGTTGCCCTAGAACTGGGTTTTATCCCTGCTGTGCCCCTTCTCTGCCTCAGGTTTGCTTCTGCTTGCCCATGGGGCTGGAATCGGGGTTCTGTCCTGGCAGAGCTGGGTGTTCAGGGGGGTTTGGGGTCAGGGTTTTGGGTTTGGGGTCAGGGTTTTGGGTTTGGGATTCCTGTCCTGGCAGAGTTCAGGAGGGTTTGGGGTCAGGATTTTGGGTTTGGGGTTTCTATCCTGGCAGAGTTCAGGAGGGTTTGGGGTCAGGGTTTGGGGTCTGGGGTTCCTGTCCTGGCAGAGCTGGGTGTTCAGGGGGGGTTGGGTTCAGGGTTTGGGGTCAGGGTTTTGGGTTTGGGATTCCTGTCCTGGCAGAGTTCAGGAGGGTTTGGGGTCAGGATTTTGGGTTTGGGGTTTCTATCCTGGCAGAGCTGGGTGTTCAGAGGGGTTTGGGGTCAGGATTTCAGCAGGATTTGGGGTCAGGTTTCCTGTCCTGGCAGAGCTGGGTGTTCAGGGGGTAGAGCAGGAGCTGGGCTGGGCTGGCACTGCTGGGAACTCTCTTTTCATTGTATGGACACCGGTGAGTGAACCCTGCCAGGGCTGGGCTCTTTCTTGTCGGGCTGTGCTTGGTTGTTTGGGGTTTTTCTGGTCTTTTTGGTTTGTTTGTTTTCCCCAACACCTCCTAAGCCAGGCCTTCCTGTAAAACTGCTTTTCTCGCTGTTATCATGTGAATTGCCTTGTCCTCTCAGCTCCCTGGGGAGCCAGGGTTGCTGTTTCATGCCTGCTGTGGCAGAGGCAGCCAGGATGCTGTGCACAGGCAGCCCAGGGTTTCTGCAGGCACACTCACTCCCCTTGCAGCCCTGTCCCCGTTCTCAGGGATGCTCTGCCTGTGCCAGTGGCACTTCTGGGCTGTGTCACAGCTCCAGGGCTGAGGGACAGTCCCAGGCAGCTTTTCCTTCCTAAGGAGCACAGTGCTGGCAATTTTATTTATTTCTGGGTTTATTTTACTTATTTCTGGGTTTTTTTGTATTTATTTCTGGGTTTATTTCTGTGGTTTGGTTTGTGTTTGTGCTTGGCTTGAGAGCCGTGCCTGTGTGCCCAGCTGGGCTGTGCCAGAGGGGTGACACCGGGGCAGTTGGTGGCAGTTGCTGGTGGCAGTTACAGCAGGGCTTTGCCTGCAATTCTGGGCTCCTATAAGAGGCTGGAGTTCCTCAGAGTGTTCTGTGCCTCTGAGGGCTCTCTGTGCCAGCGTGCTGATGTGCTGCTGGACTTTAACAGGACCTGTGAGCACTTAGAGCGTGGCCAGAGGTCACCTGGAACATCCTGAGCACCAGGTGAGTACAGGGAAGGAGCCACAGTTCTCCAGCCATAAAATGTGTGATAGTGCTGGTAATTAACAGGGGAAACCTCACCCCAGCAAAACAAACTCTAAGCCAGCAGAAAAGCCAAGCCTCTGAAGGTCCATGGTGTGTGAAGGGTGCGGGTTCCTTTGGGGATTGGAGAGGGCCAGGGAAAGGGCTCATGGCAGCTCCAGCAGTGACCCTGTAAGTGACAATAACCCCTGGCTGGCTTGTGGGAGCTGCTGTGTGTGCCACTGTGGTGCAGAGGCAGGGGCTGTGCCTGTGAGCAGAGCTTCCAGCAGAGTTTAAAGCAGAGTTTAAAGCAGTTTCCAGCAGTTCACAGCCTCCCCGGGCTGGGTCTGCAGCACCTTTGGGCTGTGCTGGGCAGGAGCAGCAGCAGTGCCCTGGCTCTCCTCTCACAGCCTGCTGTAACCCTGGGGCTGTGGCTGCACAGCTCACAAACCTCCCAGCAGGTTTCCTGTGGGTGCTCACAGGTCTGCAAGTGCAGGCACGACTTCTCCTGCTGCGAAATGAGTGTGCAGACAGCAGTAAGTGTCTTGTCAGGAGCTGGGGATCGGTTCCTCTCGCTGTTTGTGCCAAGAAAACAGCATTATTTACACAGGAACAGAGCCTCACCTCTCACCTGACCAAAGGTTCTGTGTTTAGATGGAGCTGGGGTGCTTTGATGTCCAAGTGCAAACAGTCAGGAATGGGTTGCAGACGCTCGGTGCTGCTGTGGCAGCAGAGGGGGGTGACCTTTCCTGCTGGCAGCCCAGCCAGCGATTCCTCTCCCTGCTGAGAGATCTCCAGGTGGCCCCCGGAGTTCTCCAGCTCACTTTCAGTTTAAGCTGTGTCAGGTTTTTGTTTTACTGGAGGTGCCGTGGGGGTTTTGGCTGGGGTTGCACCACTGGCAGAGACTGGGAAACTTGTGGTGAGCTCTGCAGCTGATGACACACAAGGAAAACACTGCTGGGACAACATTAATCTGTTAATTTGTTCTCCATGAACCGACTCCCTTCCTCTTCCCCCTGGCCAAGGCCAGATCCGAGGGGAGAGCTTGATTTAGAGGAGCTCTGAAGGCAGCCTAAAGTCCCCTTTGAAAAATAGGTCTGGCTTAGTGCTAGACTTGCCTGAGCTGGGAAGTTGTGTTGGACTGGCTTTTAGGAAACCCTTGTCCTGTTCGTGTCTCCGTGTGTTCCCAAAAGGAATTTGAGGCTTCTTGGTGTTCATTCCCTGGGATCCGCTGGAGTTGTGCAGCCTGCTTTGGACCTGACTGTGGGTGAGCCCCGAGCTCGGTGATTGTGGCACCTCTTTGTCATCAGCGTCTCTAGGGAAAAAAACAACTGAATGGACCCGTTTAATCTGTATAATCTCATTAAGGCTGTTTAGGGCTGGTTTGTGTTCCAAGTGTTTGCGTACCTGGGAGAGCCGGAATTGCTCCTTTGGAGGAATGTTTGTGTGTGCTCATGGCTCATTCTGTCACAAGTGGGGAATGCTGCTGATTGATAGGTCTTGTGTCTTGGAGGGATTACATCTTTATTTAATATTCCTCCAATTTGCGTGTCTGTGTTTAATATTCTTGCAATAGGGTCGGAGCGGTGCGAAGTTATGAATTATTCGCGTTTGTTCTGAGTCGTGTGTCTGGAAAGCAGCACATTTTCCAGCCCTTTGAAGATACACTGTCTGTCACTTCTCAGCGCTCAATCTTTCATGAGCTGCCGTGCGTGGGTACAGGATACAAAGTGCTACAGGATGGGGAAGCGCTGGAAGCCCAAGCTGTGAGTGAACAGGTGCAGAGAAGGTGTGCAGGGCTGGATGCGCCTTTGAGCGGTGTCAGAGCCTTATTCCGTCAGATTTCCAGCTTCTGTTGTTTATTGTCACGACCTTAATGTTTCTTCAGCTAGGTGTTCTATTTAATTATGATGTTTATAGTAAATATCAGCTCCCTTGGCTGTGTGCTCAGGCCTGTAGCATGCGGAGTGCTTTGCTTGTAACTGCATCCCTTGTCTCAGTTCATTATCTGTTAATGGTACTCGACATGACAGGCTTGTTTTGATAAATGGAGCCTGCCAAGAAAGCTGGGATGGATTTTGCAGGCGGTGGAGCCGAGCTTTGTTTCATTGTGCAAACACCACGGAGTGCCCTGGGAGCTCTCTCCAACCCTGCCCATCCAGGCTAGGATCCTCTCAGGGTCTCCTCTTTTCCTATTTTCCTGACCCACGTGGAAGCAGATTTTGCCTGGTCTCCATGGGCTTTGTGAAAGTGTAACTCACATTTCCCCCCCTTTTTCAGATATCCAGCTTTCAGAAGGGATACAGAAAGAAATGCTGTTGTAAGTTTATAATGCTGTGGCTAGCAAAGGTTTTCATTTCGTGGCCAGGAAAAGATGATATTTTATAGTGCATTTTCAAAAGACAAGATAAAAAGTCCCCATTGCAAAATGGAGCTTGAGGCTGTACTCTGTGCATGTTTTTTATTTTAGGCTCTGAAATGGGGGCAGATCTCCATATCTCCTAGGAAAGCCAATTAGTGAAAGTTGAGTTGTCTGTGATGTCGGTGATTGAGTGCTGTGGCTGTTCTGCTCATTCAAGGATCTCCAGAATGCTGTGTACAAACAGATGGGACTTGAGATGATTTCTCTGCCATCTCCCACACTGCTGAATTCGGAAGTTGGTTTGTGTTGGATTTGCAAGACAGTGTCTGAGATTCAAGAATAGTCTCCAGTTCTGTTGCTGTGCTCAGACTGCCAGATGCTGTGCTCTGAACTGTTTGGACAACTTTCGTCCTAACGGGATACAAAGAAATCCACATTTAAATCAACATTAAAAACCATATTATTATTATTATTATTATTATTATTATTATTATTATTATTATTATTATTATTATTACCACCATCATCAATACAATTATTAATATTATTATTGATATTATTAATATCATTATATCTGAGTGCATTTTCCCTATATATATACACTGACTTTAGGGATTTGTGATCCAAGCTGGCTCAGTCACCTGCCCTAGGAGGATAAGGTATTTTTAAACAACAACCATCAAACAGGGTATTTTTCAAACGACGAAACCTGCCCTGAATTAACTTCCTGCTGGGAAGCTCTTTTGGAAGTCTGATTTAAACACCCTCTGGAGCAGCGAGTTCCCTTCTACATGTGCCAGGTGCTGGGCCACGTTTGGCGAGGAGGCTGAGGAGCGAGGCCGAAGGCTGGGTGCTGACTGGAGGAGCGAGTTCCAGCTCCTGGTGGGTCACTCAGCTCCTGGTGGGTCACTCAGCTCCTGGTGGGTCACTCAGCTCCTGGCTGCAGAGCGTGTTTTGCACAGCTCTGGCCAAGGCAGGCCCTGAATATTGCAGGGTGCACCAGCCTCGATTTGTATCGATCACAGCAGCCCTGCCACGCGCTGGGATTAATCAGCTTTTAGGGAGCTATTTCTAGAAAGCACAGGGTGAATTTCAGACTTGGATCTTTGTCTGCTGGAGGACTCCTGGGCTCCAGTATGAACATGGTAGCAATGGGCATGGATAAATAGCGGGAAGATACACAACTACAAATAATTAGCAGCCTCTGGAAAGATGAAGTTGGCAGGCAGTACTTGAGGGTGTTGCTCTAATTAACCGGGTCTGTGAACCTTAATGATTATCATTTTTTCCTATCTTTTTTTTTAAACTTGGCTTTGTAAAACTAGCTCGGAGGTGGTGTACTCCCATATTTATTTTATAGGTAAAATATTACTGTATGGCTAAGAAATGGATTTGCTCGGCAGGGATAAAGTGTGCGTTGCCCCAAGGTAATGGATTACACAGATGACTTGTTTTGCGTGTTCTTCTGCAAGGGAAATAGCAGAGCTTTGCTCTAAAATTAAGGCGGTACTAACAACTGAAAGGTCATGGTTTGGTGTGGAGGAACAACTCAAGACGTTGGGAGATGCACAGTCAGATAAATACTCATCCTTTATAAAAAACCCAATTAAGAGCAGATGAATTTCTGCTCCTAATGGGGGGCAGGAAGGCATCGCAGGAAAGAATTGGAACAAAATGGCTCACTAATTGAAGGCAGCGCAGCCAAATCCCCACGCAGAGCGTGCTGGGCTGCCCGGTCTGTGTGTGCCCGGTGTGTGTGTGTGTGTGCCCTGTGTGTGTGTGTGCCCGGTGTGTGTGTGTGTGTGTGCATGCCTGGTCTGGGTCTGTGTGTGCCCGGTGTGTCTGTGTGTGTGTGTGTGTGTGTGCCCGGTGTGTCTGTGTGTGTGTGTGCCCGGTGTGTGTATGTGTGTGTGTGTGTGTGTGTGTGTGTGCCCGGTGTGTGTGTGTGTGCGTGCCTGGTCTGGGTCTGTGTGTGCCCGGTGTGTCTGTGTGTGTGTGCCCGGTGTGTGTGTGTGTGTGTGCCCGGTGTGTGTGTGTATGTGTGTGTGTATGTGTGCCCGGTGTGTCTGTGTGTGTGTGCCCGGTGTGTCTGTGTGTGCCCGGTGTGTGTGTGTATGTGTGTGTGTGTGTGTGCCCGGTGTGTCTGTGTGTGTGTGTGTGTGCCCGGTGTGTGTGTGTGTGTGTGCCCGGTGTGTCTGTGTGTGTGTGTGCCCGGTGTGTGTGTGTGTGTGTGTGCCCGGTGTGTGTGTGTGTGTGTGCCCTGTGTGTGTGTGTGTGCCCAGTGTGTGTGTGTGTGTGTGTGTGTGCCCGGTGTGTGTGTGTGTGTGTGTGCCCGGTCTGTGTGTGTGTGTGCCCGGTCTGTGTGTGTGTGCGCCCGGTCTGTGTGTGTATGTGTGCCTGGTGTGTCTGTGTGTGTGTGTGCCCGGTGTGTGTGTGTGTGTGTGTGCCCGGTCTGTGTGTGTGTGTGCCCGGTCTGTGTGTGTGTGTGCCCGGTCTGTGTGTGTGTGCCCGGTCTGTGTGTGTGTGTGTCTGTGTGTGTGCCCGGTGTGTGTGTGTGTGTGCCCGGTCTGTGTGTGCCCGGTGTGTCTGTGTGTGTGTGTGCCCGGTCTGTGTGTGCCCAGTGTGTCTGTGTGTGTGCCCGGTGTGTGTGTGTGTGTGTGTGTGTGTGTGCCCGGTGTGTGTGTGCCCAGTGTGTGTGTGTGCGTGCCCGGTGTGTGTGTGTGTGTGTGCCCGGTCTGTGTGTGTGTGTGTGTGTGTGCGTGCCCGCTGTGTGTGTGCGTGCCCGCTGTGTGTGTGCGTGCCCGGTGTGTGTGTGTGTGCCCGGTGTCTGTGTGTGTGCCCGGTGTGAGTGTGCCCGTGCCCAGCCGTGCCGCGGCTGCCGGCCCGGGGGATGCTGGCCGTGCCGCTGCTCGCCCATCAATCACGGGGCTCCCGGTTCCGGCGGGAGGCGGAGCGGGGCCGGCCGCGAGCCGGAGCCGAGCCCGGGGAGCGGAGCCGGAGCCGGAGCTGGGGCCGGGCGGGGGACGCTGGGCTCGGCTCGGCTGGGCTCGGCTCCGCTCCGCTCCGGCCGCAGCTGCTGGGCGGCGGAGGGGCCTCCTTTTGTTCAGCAGCTGCGCCTGCCGGCCCCGCTTCCTCCGTGCCTGCCCTTCCCGGAGCCCTCCTCCTCCTCCTCCTCCTCCTCCTCCTCCTCCTCCGGCCGCCGCCGCTCCTCCCGCCGGGCTCCGCCGCCGGAGCGGGGCCGGGCCGGGCTCGGGGCTCGGCCGGAGCCGCGGTGAGTGCCCCCCGAGCCCCCCGAGCCCCAGGACCGCGGGACTCGGTGCCTCCCAAGTTGTGTTCCCCGCTGGAGGAGAATTAAGGCTGCGCTGCGAGTTGATTAATTGTTACCTGGCTAACGATAACTGCCTGGATGGAGGAAAGGCTTGGCTTAATTCTCTTTTCCGCTTTGGGTTGCTCCAGTTTTTCGCTTGGTGTATTTTTTTTTTAATTTTTTTTTTTTTTTTCCCAGAAGAAGTTGGATCGACTTGGTAGGTGCGGCGTGGGTAGGTTGTTGTTGGCCTGGGAAGTTCAGAGCGCTCTAAAGGCTGCAGGGTTGTTGCTGGATTTTTTTTTTTTTTTTTCCATAACAAATGCTTTACCTCCCTGTTCTAAATATAAACAGTTGGGGTGACCGGCCTGCTGTGTTTAATTCTGTTTTTTAAATGCAAATGAGATGAGGAGATAAGGATTGCATTTTCTTTATCCTGGAAGAAAGTACTTTTTCATTACTCCGGCTACAACGGAATGCCTTTGAAGCACTAATTGGGACAGTGTGTGGTGTAACCCTTTAAACGGTGTTTAATGGTGTTTTAGGATGGTGGCAGAGAGCTGCTCGGCCACTTTGTTTCCTGCGGAAGAAAGCAGCTCCGCTTTGTTTTGCAGTTGTTTTTGAGCTCTTCCAGCCCATGTGGCTCTGCCCTGCGTGGGGCATTGTGTGCTGCACGGCTCCTTCAGCCATATGGGGCTGCTTTAATGCTGGGGGAGCGGGAATGGCGCTTGACAGGGCCACTTAATCCCCTTCTTTGTTGTTTTAAACTTAAATGAATTAAGTAGAGGAAAGCGGTCCGGTGGAGCGCGGTTTGGGATGCTCCGCGCACGGGTTTGTTCTTTTTTTTTTTTTTTTTTTTTTTTTTTTTTTTTTTTTTTTTTTTTTTTTTTTTTGGCTCCGCCGGGTCCCAGCCCCACATCCAGCCCTGCTCCAGCACATGCAGCCCTGCTCCAGCACATCCAGCCCTGCTCCGTCTCATCCAGCCCTGCTCCAGCACATCCAGCCCTGCTCCATCCTGCTCCATCACATCCAGCCCTGCTCCAGCACATCCAGCCCTGCTCCAGCACATCCAGCCCTGCTCCATCACATCCCTTCATCTGCCGGAATTAGCTCCAGACGTGCAGCCCGCTCCGCGTTTGGCTCCGGTTTTGTTCTTTGCTGGTCGCGTTTGTGAGTGCTGCTGCCCAGTGACTATCAGCAGACAGGCTGAGGAGCAGCTTTAAAAAGCTTTTATTTATTTTTTTTTCCCCCAACCCTGTAATTTGGTAGTGTTTAAACTATTTTATGAAGATCTCTGGGAGCAGTGAAAGGTGGTTTTCAGTCCCGAGCACTTGAGTGCTCATTGTGCTCTGGCAGGCTGGGTGCTTGGCAGGCACTTCTCGAAATGTTATTTGATCTGGCAGCACGATAGAATTCACTGGGATTACACAATTTTTTTTCACCCCCCGGTTGCTGTTTGAAAGTGATGCATCAGCGAGTGTTGTTCGAGAGCGTATTTTAAGACCCAAACTGCGTGTATTGGCTTTAAACAGGATTCCAGGGAGAGGCAGCTCAGAATTTGTCTTGTTTTGTGGTTAGGATTTATGAATTGAGGCGAGGCTGACGTAATCTATCCGACCACTTCCTTTGTGTGTGTTTTAGAGTTGATAGTGCTTTGTTTTGCTTAAAATAGCCAGGGCTGGTTCTTGAATACTTTTCTATCTCCTTTCTGCTGTGGCCTTCAGTGTAAGCAGACAGCTTGTTCCAGTTGTGTGTGCTTCTGTCCCTTTGAGGAAATGGTTCCTTCCTTTTGTCACTGAGGTTCAGTGAATTGCTTGTATGCTAAGGAGATGAGACTTTAATTTTAATTAACACAATGATGTGTACAGCTGTTCTGTCAGAACGCATCGCCTGTCTTTGCAGTTTTACTACAGGTTGTAGAGAATCCCTTGATGTGCCTCTCAACCCCTCTTTTGCTTACTTTTGTTGGTGTGAAGGTGACAAAGACGGGGCTTTGTCTGCTGCTGAGTGGCTAACAGCTCCCTGCCAGAGAGCCTGCTTTGCTTTTTGTGTGTGGGGAAGGAAATAAGCTGTTTATCACTGACCTAATCCTAAACCTCCCTGTCTTTGGGGTGCAGGGGTTTGTGTTGCCCATTGTTCTGCTTCAGAGCAGGCTGGGGTAACCTCTGCATTTCTTACTGCTCAATTCTTTAATGGCTCTGCAGCTTTACAGAGCTGCCTCTGTGTTGGGTCAGCGTGCACATGTTAATTGTTAATTGTTCTGGGGCTGCAGGAGGTGTTGGGGGGTCCTGCTGATGTGTTGGGTTGGAAGGCACACAGTGTTTAGTTCTAAAACAGGGCAGAGCAGCATTCTGTAACTTGTTGATGTATGTGGCTGACAGGATATTTCTGAGAGCCAGTGGCTGTGCAAAAAGCAGCTGTGAAGGCAGGGTGCAGAAATGGGTGCAGGATGCTGAGGTTGTGAAATGCTTTTGGCCAAGTGAGTTTCAGATGAAGGCTGTGCCTTTGGAGCATTAGGAATTAGAGCTAGGGTTAAATTTGTATCCAAAGGTGAGAACTCGAACTCCAGGCACACTTCGGGATGAATACTGTTTTATTTAGGTTGGAAGGGGCTGCTGGAGTCCCCAGCTGGTGGCTTTGTGTCCCTCTGGCCAGTGGCCTCTGACAGACCCTGCCTGGAGCTGGGCTTTGAGCTCTGCTGTCCCAGGCAAGCTTTGGGTTAAATAAAGCCCAGCTCTGCTGAGCTCAGGGCTGGGGCTGCTGGGGGACACTCGGGTTTGGGACAGAGCAGCAGGAATTCTGTGGTGCTGCAGGCACCCAGCCTGACTTTGCTGGGACAGGCTCAGCAAGCTGCACATCACTTTTATGAGTTTTTGTGAGCTGGAGTGTTCCGGCCAAGATACTCTAAAGTAACTTTTATTTTAGCTCGACCCTTGTGTGTTTAAAGTGCCAGACTCAGTAAGTGACACACGGGAGCACTGAGTGGTTCTGTTTCGTGTTTTAAAGGTAAATAAAATGAGAAATGGTTTCTGAACCGCTGTAGTCTGACAGCAGGCACCCTGATGCTCTGCTGGGAGTGGATTTAAACCTTCAGTGCAGTGGGGAGGCCTTAGCTGGAGTGAGCAGCAGCCCCTAACAGGCAGATTAATGTGCAAATCTTTATTAATGTGTGTAAAAGCGTGTCAGGAGGGGCACTGGGGAAGCAGGGCTGTGTCAGCAGAGCTGGGTAATCCAAACTCGTGTCACCTGGACCTTGCTTAGCCTTGCTCCTTGTTTGGCTGGTTCTCCACTATTTCAGAACACAGGACAAATTTCTCTGTTACTGCAGGCTGGAAAAGCCTTTAATGGTGTAACACTCCCAGATAAGTAAAGAGGACCCATAAAATGCACGTTATCAGAACAACTTCATGAAAAATAACGTCAGGCACCTTGAAATGAATCAGAGGGAAATCTGGTTTATCATACTTCAGCTTTCTTAGCAGAAGTGAAAATCTTTCCAGAAAAGTGGACAAAAATAGTATTTATTCCAAAGTTTGCCTGGGGTAGTGGTTTGAGTTCTGACCTTTGGATACAAAGTGAGAACAAATAGTGTTGAAAAATGTAAATGATTAAAACAAGCTGGCCTTCCCTAGGAAACATTTGTGTCAAGTTTATCTGGGAAAAGGGCTCGGTAACTGGATAAATGTTTTATTAGTGGAATAGATAGTATTTGATTGTGATGTGTAGATTCTCTCATAATGTTTTTTTTGTGTAATTGGTGCGTTTGGAATTCAGGCATTTTCTAATGTTAGAAGTGCAGAAGAAGTGGAGGCTGTAAATTCAGCATTAACCATGTAGCTGTGCTCTTCTCTGGGGAAGGAATGGCAAATTTTGAAAGGAAACTTGGTTTAATTAGTCTTCTGTGAATGGATATCACTTTCATTTTCATGAGATGACAATACAGTGTGAAATAACAAATCAGGAATGTGTTAGTACTGGGGCCTAAAAGTTTTGATACTTGCAGGTTTTTCATTCCTTATTTTTCCCTTTTTTTTAAATGAGCTGACTGTAAAAAGCTGTGATTAGGTAAACCTTTTACTGAAAGCAGCCAATTTTGGTTCAGATAATTGCTGCGTCTGTAACACCAATTTTGTACATGAAATACATTTTGTCTTAAATGCTGATTTGAATTTTCTTGAGACTAGCAAGAAAAAATGCCTTGGTTTTGGCAGTGTTTCCTTGGTGAATTTGCTTATTTGTAGAGATCAAAATGACTTGTTTTTTTGAAATAAAACTGAAATTTTGCTAATAGGCAGTAAGTGTTCCAGCAGCATCTGCAGTTCTGTCCTTACTGTGGGAAGTTCTCTGCATTTCTGTTCCTGCCCACAGCAGGTTTTTAAAGCCAGGCACAAATTGAAGCTGGGAGCTCAGCTGGCTGTGGTTTTTGCTGTTGAGAAGTTTCCTGGCTTTGCTCAGTGCCTGATGAGCACAGTGCCCCAGTGAGCAGTGAGATCAGTGTGGGGATGACTGAGCCATGAGATGAGTCAATACAATTCAAGCACTTAAGGTTGGGGGACTTTTTTCCCTGAGTTTGACATAGTAACAGATCCCTGCAGAATTTATTCTTCCAAGCAGTCAAAACACACTGTATTTGCTCCTTTTCCTATTGAAATCTAACAAAGAAGCCAAAAATCAGATTTCCATTTCCTGGTAATAAAGCTATTCCTTTGAGATTAGAGCTGGGAATGGATTTTTTTATATATATATATATGGCAGTTCCTGCTTAATAATTGAATGTTCTTTGGTGTCATGTGTGAGAGGATGTGAGACAGAGCTGATTTTCCCTGTGTGTTTAACATCAGACTGCTGGAACTGGCTTAAAATTGGATCCCCAGCCTGGGCTTGTAGTTAAAACTGGTATTAAAGAGTTAAGAGCAGCCAAGGTTATCAGGTTGTTGGGAAAATCGCCCTTTCCCAGTGCAATGGGGTAACTGAGTGCTGTGTGAGAAGGGGTGCAGGCTGTTTGCACTTTCTGGAGTTCAGCAGGAGTTGCATTGTCCCTGGGTGCTGATCTCACCCTCTGCACATGCAGAGCATCTCCGGCATTTGCCACTTGCAGCTGGGAGTGCTCACAGCAGTTAAAGCCCAGACGGTGCCATCTGTTTGTGAGGGGCTTTGGGCAGGTTTTTGAGATGCTGGCAGTGTTTCACCTGGGGTCTGCTCCTCTCAGGGAGTGCAGAGCTCTGGGTTCACTCACAAGGATGGGATGGAGGAGCTCAGGGCTTCTCCAGCCTCATCCTTGGTGTTGCTGTGCTGCCTGACAGGAGCTAAGGTGGTGCTTGTTAAAAAAACCAGTCCCCATCCTCAGTTTGTAACTCAGGTAGCACGTGGCCAGTGCTCCCGGGAAGCTTTTGAGATAAAAAAAATAAATAAGTTTTATCTTCAGTGCAAAAAATGAGATCTGTGTTTTGAGTTATCGTAGTTTGTGACTACAATAATGTGAAAAATAAATATAGCTGTGGTTGTACATCAAACTAGGCCTGATTTACCTTGGGGTTGGTAGTTGAACTCATTTTTGGGAGGGTTGGGACCTGGTGTGGCGTGTCAGGTTTGTCCTCTGGTGCCTGTATTTGCCCTAGGAAGGTGTACACCTCCAGGAGCTGCTAAAAGCACTTCCTGTGGGTTTTTGGGGCATGGAGTCAGCAGCATAAATGGGAATGCAGCAAAACATGCACAGGCTGAACTTTAGACTTCAGCTTTTTTTAACAGACGCTGTATAAAGTTCTGTTTTGGCACAAAACCTGATTGAATCCATGCTTTTGGCTGGGCTCTTCTCTTCCCAGGGCTTGCTGTGGCATCTGAGGTGCCAAAGGTAAATATGAAAATATAACTCACTGGTGGGGGACTCCACAGTGGTTTGGGATTTCAGGAGCGTGGCAGAGCTCCTGACAGGGAAATGTTGAGTGCACATCTCAGTTTAAGTGGAGAGGGTTGCTGGGGATGAATTAGAAGCACTGTGTGTCAGGTTAATAAAATTCTGAGGGCTTTTTCCTCTCTGGAACCTGCCTGGGATGGATGTGGAGCTGCTGTGGCTCTCGTGGGACAGCCCTTCCATGGAAGTTTAAAGTGTTCTCCCTCTTCTTCTGGGCACATAAACAAGGGCTTGAGCCCTGGGGAGATGAGAAATAAAATAGGTAATAAAAACTTCCTCGTGGTTGTCTTTAGGAGAGGGTTGAAATTTTCCTGCCTCTTCCAGCCTAAATGGTGCTCGTGCCAACTTCAGTTTGTTTTTGTTTTGAAGCATAATGTGTGAGGAAGATAGTGGTTATGTTAGGGGATTTTTTTTTGTCTAGATTTATATAGGGATTTTTTTCTTAGAACTCTTGCTGTGGTTTTTGCTTTGTTTGGGGTTTTTGCTTTGATGTGTTGTTTTCTGGAGGTTTTGGCTTGGTGTTTTTTTTTTGTGCCCTCTCCAAAAAGACTGTTATGGGAGGTTTTTAAAAAACTCTGAGCAGCAGGTGTGGAGTTATCCCTGTCTGGGAAGCAGTGGACAAAGAAATACACACAGCACTAGTGGGAAATAATGAAAAAGTTTCTCACTTGGCTGTTGGGCTGAGAGCTTGAGAAATACCCTTCTAAAAGTTTCCTTTTCTTGGTCTTAGCCATACCATTAGATACGAAAATGCTTTACATTACTTCTTATTTCATGTTTTGAATAAAAAATAGTAGATAACTTTGAAAACAGTTTTGAAATGTCACTTCTAGCCGAGTTCATTCTGATTCAAAGGCCAGATCAGCATATGTGAGAGGCAGTCAGCAAGTAATAAATCTGAGCATAGCTGTGTGTTATCTCAGGAGAAAACTGCCTAATCCCTCAAGTGCTGGCTGCATTTAATTAGGTCCCAGTTGCTTGGGCAACTGGCACCTAGTGAATTTTCCCGTGTAGTATTTTGAAAGTAGCTCTGAAGTCAGCTCCTGATGAGGTTGGTGTTTCAGAAAACCTGGAACCTGACGGGACATCCTTCTCACTGCTGCTTGTTCAGCTGCTCCTGCTCACCTGCAGCAAGCCATGGCAGCTTCACAGCAAAGAGCCTTCAAAGCTGAGCTTTTACAGGGAAAACTTCAGTGCATCAGGTCCCTAATAAATCATGTAATTTGTTTTGCTGCCTTTGGTTGCTGAGGGATCACAGGTTTTCATTTGAAGGAACAAGGAGATGTGGTAACCCCAGTTTGTTGTTGTGGGAATAAAGAAGGTCTTGAAAGGCTTTGCTTGGTCAGAGTGGATCAAACACTGCTCTGAACAGTTTATGGTGCTCTGCTCAGTCTGGTGTCTCCTCCACTGCAGGTCGCTTTATTAAACATTTAGTGTTGTTTCACAGCTGTTAGTGGTGTCTAACCTTAAAGCTTCACCTTGAAAATAGTCAGGAGTTTCGTATTGCTTCATTTCAGGAAAATAGCCTCCATTTGGAGGGTGTTCTCAGTATGAGACATGGCTTGTGTGATCTTCATTTGCATGTCATGGAGCATTAGTGTGTCATTATGAAACCTGGGAACGTTTTCCTTTTTTATTTCAATTTTATTTCGTGCGTACAAGGCCACAAACCCAAACTGCTGCCACGTGGCCTCTGCCATGTCCTGGTTTTGCTGGTGGCAAGTGCTGAGGTGTGGAACCACAGTGTGAGCGAGGCCACCCCATTTCATGTGTAGCTTAGTGGATATTTGCATTGGTTGTTCTGTGCTTAATGGCTTAGGGTCTCACTCTGCAGCCTTGTTCTCAGCAGCTTACAAGATCAGCCCCAAATGCAGGGATGCAGCTCGTGCTGCCACAGCAGAGCCACGCTGGAGTTCAGAGCCTCTGCTGAGAGCCCTGCCAGGAGAAATGATATTAATGTCTGCAGCGTGACCACAGCCAGGAGTTATTTCATGCAGTGTTAAAGTATTTCCTCTTGCTGTAGATTAGAAGCAGATTAATCACTTGGAGCATTTCTGAATATTTTTTTTTTCCTTCTTCTCATGGAAGATGGGGCCAGTGGTGAAGCCCCCTTCAGCGGGCTCATTAGCAGTGGGTAGCTGGGCACTGATGGGGTCACTGCTGTGGCATTTGAGCATAATTTTACAGAGCTGAAACACCCAACGTGTGAGAGCTGACAGCTGGTCCTTTTTTAAAAAAGCAGTGCTTAAAATCTACTCAGGAACTCGGTTGGTTGTTGCCCAGGAGCAGTGATGTGGCTGCAAAGAAGATGAATTTGTCAGTCGTCTTTGAAACCATGTTCTCTTTTTTTTAGAAGGAACCTTTCTGACTTCCAGAAAAGCAAACCAGACGGAAGGGAAAAAGCTGTGAAAGCCAGTGCAGTGAGAAGCCATGGGATGGCCTTGGGGCACGGGGAAATTGGTGCTGGTGGAGCTGGGCAGCGTGGGCTTCTGTGGGAAGTTCACCTCGGGCAGGGGGATGTGTGGGAGACTCTGAGATGCACTTCTGGGGTGAAAATATGTTGGAAGTCAAAGGCTGACATTGACAGCTTTGGTTTCTCTCACTTAAGGTCATGCAAGAGCTCATATGATCCCTTGAAACACAGACCCTCTTTGCAAATACCTTTTAACACGTGTCTGGAGCCTTCAGCAGGAACCCGGGGGATAACGAGCCCTTGTGCAGGACTGCTGCTGACTCACTTCTTTTTAAGCACTACACCTTTGTCTGACAGCTCCGTGCTTCCCCTTCCTTGCACAGGATTGTGTCTGTTTGCTTTTCAAATCATTTTCCTGCTGCCTGGTGGCAGAACCTGCTGGTGCAGATGAAAGATCAGAGGTCAGCCTTGCCCCAGCAAGGTTTGCTGCTTTAAATTGCTGGTTATTTATGAGTGTTTCTTTAAATTGCTGGTTATTTATGAGTGTTTCTTTAAATGCTGGCTATTTATGAGTGTTTCTGTAAATGCTGGGTATTGATGAGTGTGTCTGTAAATGCTGGGTATCTATGAGTGTTTATTTAAATGCTGGGTATTGATGAGTGTGTCTGTAAATGCTGGGTATCTATGAGTGTTTATTTAAATGCTGGGTATCTATGAGTGTTTATTTAAATGCTGGGTATTGATGAGTGTGTCTGTAAATGCTGGGTATCTATGAGTGTTTATTTAAATGCTGGGTGTTGATGAGTGTTTCTGTGCTGCATTAAAGGCAGGCAGGTGTAATTGAGCCCATCTCAGTGTTCATTGCTCTGAGCTGATGGGGAACAGGCTGCAGGCAGGCTCTGGTGTGAGCCAGGGCTCAGGCCTGCATTTCACACATGGATAAGCACACTTAATCTCCTGATTCCAGCAGCCTGGGCTCTGGGCTGGGCAGCTCTGACGTCTGCTCTGTCATTAACCAAAATAAAGCTGCTCCTTGGAGAAATGAGACCAATGGCTGAAATTAAAGACAGCATCTCCAGGCAGAAATATCATCTGTCTTCCTGCTTATGCATCAAGTGTTTTAAAACAGTGGGCAAGAAAAAAATGTGCTCTTAATACCTCTTGGTCATCCTGATAACCTTGTGCCATCCTCTGCCCCTTGGCTGGGAGCAGGATTTCTTTGTTTCTGCTGGTAGGGAATTTTATGGGGCACTTAAGTGGCCCAGCTTTAGTTAGTCTTACAGATAGTCTCTATATCTCAGGGTGCTGCTTTCTTTAGAGAGAAATTGCTTTAATTATAGGCACGTTTCCCTGGGAATGTCTGGTCAGGCATGGTGGGAGCCCACCCTGCAGTTACTCTTCCCTTTTGAGAGGCTCAGATGCACAACTGTGTCTGGAGTTAAATAAAACAGCTCATGTGGCTGAAGACCAGAGGTTTTGCCTTTCCTGCTCAGAGGGGTTTTCCAAAAATAACCCGATCTAGTTCTCTTTTGGGTGATTTAAATAACTATAGTTTGAGGCTTTCTGGAGGATGAAAGGATTGTGAGGGACAGCTGAGTGTTCAGCCATTTAAAAATGAAACATCCAATGGAGAAAAGCTCAGCTAAAAACATGCAGGGAGGGACAGTTTGGTAGATATTTGTAGACATGTTCCAGAGATGGAGGCACCAAAATAAAATTTAGAATGGAAACTGGAATTAGTTGAGAGTTGGAGATGAGTTCCACTTGCAGAGCAGCAGTGGGCTGGTTCTATAAACACCCACAAGTGTGGGTGCAGAATTCATTTTTGTCTTAAAATAAGTGACCTACAGGCAGCAAAGGGTGATGTATGGTGGCTTCAGTAATCAGGCATCCCATAAAACCAGGGCTGTTCTAAGAGGGACACATGGTTCTGTTCTGTGGAAGGATTCTTTCCTGTTGCCATTGGCTTGGCTGTTACTGTGTGCCAGGAATTTCTGTTTATGCTTTGATTTCTTTGTTGGTATTTCCCAGATCTCAATTTACAGCTCTTTGGAATGTTTTTATTTCACCTATTTTAGTAACAATACTACAGACTTCTCTTTTTTTTGCCACAGACTTGCCTGTCAGGAAATCCATATGCAAGCTTTTTCAGGGTTTACCCTTGTTGCTTCTCAAAGTCTGTCTCTCTGTTCAAAATAAATTGCTGTGTAGAACAACAAGTTGTTGTTCAACTTTTTTCTTTTTTTTTTTCCTATTTTAAATGTTGTTAAGCAACCTCATAATGCAGATGTTTTCATGGCTCCAAATGACTTCAGGTTCCCCAGATAATTGTTCTTGTTTTAGCAGCAGCTTCTGCAGGTCCTGTGGGTCTGTTCTCCCCTAACAGGAGAGTTGTAAGGAGGGAGTTATCCCACATTATATGGTCATTTTTGAAAGTTCTGGTTTTTAATGGTTTGATGGGATGAGTGCTGTGCATTACTCAGCCCTGGATTGTGGTAATCACCTACATTAGGGCTGAATGACTTCAGAGAAGGGTAAATACACAGCTTCATATTTATTGTCTGTTTGCTCCCATGTGTTGTGAGTGCAGAGGCATTAAAGCAGCTCTGAAATGACGAGAGGAGCCCTGAGCAGCCACTTCGAGGCAGGATCAGTGCAGTGGGCTGGAGCAGAAGGCTGTGCTCCCCTCCTGGAGTCACCCCCAAGCCCCTTGGGGAGGAAAAGGGGTTTGGGAGAGGCTGCCCTGGGTGTTCTGTGTGTCAGCCCCTGCTCTTCCTGCCTTCCTCACCCAGCACTAATGGAACAGAAAGCCTGGCTAATTTATCTGCTAATTTTGGCATGCAGAAGCTTTCTAAGACTGCCTGGATTCTATGTTGCTGCTCTTGAACCACAGAAAAAATGTGGCTTATTTGGGATGACATCACTTTCATGGGAGCTGTGTGTAAAAGTGTCCAAAAGCAGGTGTTGGCACTTGACTGCTGTGGATGTGGGGCAGAAATTGCCCATCCATTTTTGGAGGAGGCAGGAGCTGATATGTTCACTCCAAATCTCATGCCCAGCCCTTCAGTCTGCTCTGTGCTCAAAGCTGACTCTTGTAGAATTTCACTCTCAGTCCTCACTGAATTCCTGACCTCTCACAAATAGAAAGTTGTTCCACTTGTCCTCCCTATGCCCATTGGAATAACAAAGGGAAATGTTATTTTGCTGTCTGGGGTCCTTAAAAATCCTCATTTTCAAGGACCTGGTGTTTTCCTGGCAGTTTCCTCTTGGGGAAGTGACTGAGGACACACCAATAACCTGGCAATTTTCTCTCATGAGTGCAGGGGTGTTTTGCAATATGAAATCTTGCTTTGCTGCTCTTCTCCTATTCATAGAGTTGTGTGGCATCAGGGTTGTGTTGAATAGAGGGCCTTAGGCTCTTGTCTGAGCTGTCAGGCTGTGTGTGGAGTGTCACAGCCCCTCAGAGCCATGCCCAGCCAGGGCCGTGTCAGCGTGGCTGGGATGTGCAGGGGGGCTGAGCCCTGGCTCCCAAATGTGACATCTCCTGTTTGCTTTGCTCAGGTCACATTGGGTAAACAGCAGGGGGAAGGAGAGGTCACTGCCTGTCGTGGGAAACACCTGGAATTGTGTGCCTGGAGGGGCAGTGACCCCCCAGCACTGGGGGGCTGCTGGAGCAGGGCTGCCTGTTCCCCCTGCCCTGGGGATGGGGGGCACGGGGCACCCAAAGGGGGCAAACACTTCCATTCATGTTCTGACAGGGCTCACAGGGGCTGTAAAAGTGTAACTCAAGTGACCAGTGCTGGCCACAGCGTCCCAGGGCTGTGTTTGTGTTAGAAACTCCAAACCAGGCACGGAGATAAGGGAGACAGCTGATAAGGGGCACATAAATCACCGGAGACACTCCTGAGGGCTTTTTAAGACTTCAAGCAAATCTTTTTTTCCCAGGAGGGTCCCAGACTTGTCCCCTGAGCATTCCAGAATAGGCAGTGGGACCCTTCAACACCCACTGGGCACCAGCAGGGTTGGCACAGAGGAGGACATGGAGCATTTTTACTGACTGGGGCATTAGTGTTGTGGGGAAAAGGTTTTGTGTGTGTCTGTGTACTGCTGGCAGGGAGAGATCTGTGTTTTGACTCCGTGTGTGGTGGCTGGTTGGAAAATTCTGTAGGTGAACCCAGCAGGATCTGGATTTTCAAAGTTGGGGTGAGTGTCTTTAGTAAAATCTCACCCCAGCAGTGAAAAACAGTCCAAGAATAGTGGGGTGAAACTCTTGCTGTGCTCCCTTTTCCTTTTTTCTTACTTTTCCCCCCTTTTTCCTCCCCTCCTGTGCAGGTCTCTGAGTTTGCCCTGTGTGCAGCTGTTGTCAGTGCTGGCAGTGTGAGGTGATGGATGGGCCCTGGGAGTGGGGAATATTCTGGGGGATATCCCACATCAGCTCCTCATGCACTTGGTCCCTCTGCAGCTCATGTTTTCCATGGCAAGCAGGCGATAGGGGAGGAATGTGGGAGTAAGTTGATAGCAGATGTTCCCAGTCTCCCCCGAAAGCTGAGGTTAAAGGTGTGATAATGAGCTTTATCAGGGTGGGCTGTGTGCAGTCCCCTGCTCCGAGCAGGGTGTGGGGGTCTGAGCCACAGCTCCTGCATTCCTGGAGTTCAGCTCTGCCTCTGCTCTAATTTGTGTCATTTTTCACAAATGATCTCAGAGCTTTGCTTAAAGCAGTTCTTAAAACCTTATAAATACATGGGGAAACCTTTAAGAGCTGTTTTCTCTTTTTTTTTTTTTTTTTTTTTTTTTTTAGGTTTTAATCCCTTGCACTTAAACTGAGTTAAAATTCTTCCTTGACATCAAAATTAGAAAAGCTCTGTGGCAGGAACTCTAGCAGTGGCAGCACACAGTTCCTTTAATCTGGCATTTGCTGAAAACAGTGCCTTTTTATCTGGCAGTACGAGACTAAAAGCTTACAGAAGAATGGTCCTGTTGTGTTTATTAAGACTGGGAACACATGACCAAACAAATCTTGTTAAAAGATTTATCTGTCTAGCTTAAATAAGAAAAAGGAGCTCTTCTCCATATTTTTAGGTGCCCTGCATTCTTAGATGCCTTCCTGTTACAGTCTCATAGCATTTCTGGACTTGCTTCCACATTGTCTTTAAAACCTGACTCTTTAATTCTGGTTAAGAGGTTTAAGTACTTAATGTGCAGAGTGGTGCTATATGTGCCTTTTGCTCTGACAGGGGTTTCCAGGTGTCCAGACAAAATAACTGTGGAGCAGGTAACTTGTGGGAGTAGCAATATCCTCCTCTCCAGCTGGGATTTAAGTGTGAGAAGGGTTTGTGGCTGTAAAAAAATTTGAAACTTTAATTTGAACTAGATTTAAAATGCTGGGGGAGGATATGGGGAAATGAACCAGGTGAATATGGGGTAATGATCAGTTGAAAATAATGATTATGAACTTCTGCACTTGAGATTATTAGATGAAGGTAAAGGTTAAATTGTGCCTGCTGGATTTCTCCAAAATCCTGGTGGGAAATTCTCATTTCCTCATTACTGGAAACCTGAGCATTTTAGCAGGAATATCAACATTTGGATATGATGGGACATTGTCAGTGGCTGCATTTTCTGCTCCAAAGCAGAACGGGAGACTTCAGTGAGTAACTCTGCAAACACATTTTTGGCTCTGTTTGATCTCTAGACAATTCAGGGTAAAAAAAACCTCCCAGGTCTGATAGCAGAGTGGGTGGAGATGAAGTTATCCCAGAGTGCATGTAATAAACTTACTGAAATGGCCATATCCTGAGGCTCGAGTTAGAAAACAACAACAAAAAGGTCTGAGGGTGTGATTGCAGTGAAGTTAATGTTTGGGTTTTTCAGCTTGCACTGAGCAAATAATGGATGGGGGCTGTTCTCCCTCTGCTTTGCGTGGCACACTTTGTGAGTGCTTGTTCCTGGGGTGAATTCCCTGTGTCAGGAGAGTGAATTACCTCCAGGGGCAGCTACTGGTGCTGGACCAGGATGGCTTGGCTGGGGCAGAGGGACAGGAGCAGCTGCCAGGGAAGATGCCCAGAAACCCAGAGCTTGGCAAACCCCACTGTGGGTTTCAGTGCTGCCCAAATCCCAAATGCAGCATCCGTGTGATTGCTGCCCAGGGAGGAGCAGCCCAGCTCCCTGCAGGGAGCAGAAAAAGGCTCCCAGTGCTTCTGTGGTGTCTGTCTCTCGTTTTGGGTCCCATGTTCACTCCTCATTGCACAGAGCGTGGCACGAGCCCTAAGCCCACTCAGCAGCTGGTGAGTGGTGTTGAGTCAGCAGAGGAGCTTTCACGAGGCTCACATTTTGGTAAAGAGTTTCCTGTTCTGTGGTGGGTGAAGAAAGAATGTGTGAGAGGTGGATTTTCCCTGGAACAGCTACTCTGAAAGTCATGGAGCTGCTTCATTCTTAGACAAAGTAGTCAGTGCTTCATGGTGATGTTAGCTTAATCCTGCCAAATCTTTTGAAGTTGAGTATTTGGAGTGAAATCGTCTTGGAAATGTGATATATTTATGTAGGAAAGCAGTGGCTGTGAAAATTATTTTTTATGGGATCCCTGAAATGGGAGCTGGGAGGAAAGTGGCCATTTGAGTGGAAATTTCACAGATGAGCAGGCTGAGCAAAGTGTGGCACACACTGCTTCTTGCACAGCCCTCCGGTAAATGAAATAATCTGAACATGGTGTTTGTTTATTCAGTGTTACTCCTCTATGCAAAACTGTGTTGTGCAAAGAAAATAAACCCAGGAAAAAAAGATCCCCAGAGTGATTGGACTTGTAATAAAAGCACTGCAGGGTTGTGTGGAGTGCTTGGCCCAGCAGGCTGGCAGGGTTTGCTGTGCTGTCGGCCTCAGGACAGGCTCTGAAAAGTGCTTCACTCGACATTTACTTTCAAATTAAAGTTTAGCAAGGAGCAGCCTGCTCTGGAATTGTGGCTTTCTCAGAATTGTTTGCACAGCTCTGGCTCCTTGAGACTTACACAATACGAGGTGGAGCTTGGAGTGTTTCAGATGCAGGTCAAACAAATATGGATGCGTTATCCGTCAGTTATTAATCAACTTTTTTATTTGTCCTTAAGACAAAAAAATCATTTTGCCTTCAAGTTTAGAGGTGTGGGGTGGTTGGTATCTTCTTGGCTCTTCACCCTGAGGCTTTGAGGAGGAGCCCTGGAGCTGGCCAGGTTTCAAACTTGCTCTTTCTGTCATTTACTGCCCATCTTCAGTAATGAAATGGTGACTGATGGGGATTTTTTTAATTGGAAACGATTTAAAAAAAAAAAAAAAGACATTTTGCACTTGGCAGCCCATGGAAGGTGCTTGTGCTGCAGTTGTGCCAGAAGAGGGATGTGATCCTCTCACTGAAGTGATCTTTGTATGAGCAGCAATAGGAAAAACCCCAAGCTCTGTGCTGGGGAATTCCCTCCCCTCTGGAAACGTGAGAGGTTCCTTCCTGAATCCCTGCAGCTCTCAGCATTCCCTGGCAGGCTCAGTGAGGTGTTTGCCCTGCAGCTCCATCCCATCCCCTGGGAGCTGTCAGAGCAAACAGCATCATTGCCTACCTGAGAGCCAGGCACTGCCTCCCTGCAGCAGCAATTTCTCTTTTCTGGTTGTCTCTGTCTTCTGGTTGTCTCTTTTCTGTTTGTCTCTTTTCTGTCTGTCTCTCCTGCTGCAGCAGGGACAGGAGCATTGAGGGCTGAGATCTGGGTAGGACTGAAGGAATTTCCAGTGCACGGGATCAGGGACTCCTCAGCTGACTTCTCAAAAATCAAGCCAGCCTTTTTCCTTCTCTCATGTGGTTTCAAAAGCTGAATGCATGAGCAGTCAATGTTCTCAGGTCCCTGCCTTTCAGACATCCTACACTGTGGGCTAATTCTGAGTTACACCACGTAGTAGCTTCCTGGAAACTTAGGAACCTAATGTGGGCAGATTCAGCATTATTGGTGAATTAGGGAAAAAAAAATTACCTTTGTGGGTTGAATGCCTCCTTTTTGAAATATCCTCCTTTCATGAAAGGTCCTGGTTTTATACATGGAAAAGCAGATTTCGTTAGTGCAGTTGTAACTACTGTGGTTTGGTTCGGTTTCAATTAATTAATTCCTGTAATCTGTGGATTACAGGTTAGCTCTATTTTTGGCAAAGCAGGGTAGGGGCAGGACTTGCTGACAGATTGCCCTGGAAGTGGCAGATGGCATCCCTTACCCTGTACCAGCTTTGTAGGGCACTGCTTGTGAGATGTGAAACAATACTGCCTTTTGCTGAACTCCCTCATTTGCTTCCAGAGGAAAGCTGGAGACTCTTCCCCTTTGCATTTTCCTTTCAGAAATGCTGGATGGGTTTTGTTTTTGGCACTGGCACGCTCCCTGTTAGCTCCAGGTATAAAGTGGTACCTGTTCTCAGTGGGCACTCCCCATCCCAGAAGTTATTGCGTGTCTGCAGCGAGCTGAAGGATTTTTTAAAGAAATTGAGGGATCTTTTTTGAGGATGGAGGTAGCTTCAAACATTTCCACACACTGAAGTTACCATTTCTGTGAAGTCTTCAAAAGGCTGCTTTGTATTTTACTGCTTGTGCTTTCCACACTGGATTGCTTTAGGATGTGGGGTTTTACTGGGTTTTAATTTTTATCTTACGGAATTGAAGGAATTTGGAATACTAACATGGGCTTTCTCCTTCTTTCTCTCCCCTCACCTCCTCAAGAACCTTTTTAAAACGCTGGGGTTGCTGGAGTGGTTGAATTTTTCCTGGCTTTGAGTGAGAAATTCAGAAGACTGAAGCCCAGGCTCACTGTCTACCTTTCACGGAGGCCCAGCCGTGAGAGGACAGAAGAAGGCACGTGGCGAATCATGACAGCAGACAAGGAGAAAGACAAAGACAAAGAGAAGGACAGGGACAGGGACCGGGACAAGGAGCGGGACAAGCGGGACAAGGCGCGGGAGAGCGAGAACTCGCGGCCGCGGCGCAGCTGCACCTTGGAGGGAGGTGCCAAGAACTACGCCGAGAGCGAGCACAGCGAGGACGAGGACAATGACAACAACAGTGCCACCACCGAGGAGTCCACCAAGAAGAGCAAGAAGAAACCCCCCAAGAAGAAGTCGCGCTACGAGAGGACGGACAACGGCGAGATCACGTCCTTCATCACCGAGGACGACGTGGTGTACAGGCCCGGAGGTAAGGAAAAAGATAAACTTGTATAAATCTCATTTGGTGTTTCTGGCTGCTCCAGGGCTGGCCGGCGTGCTCCTGGAACTGGGATTGCCCCAGTCCTGGGATTGCCCCAGTCCTGGGATTGCCCCCAGCCTTCCCCTTCAGGCAGATGTGGGTGTGCGTGGAAAGCTCCTGGCTGCGTCTCGTGGTATCTGAGTTGTGGGAAGGAACTTGGCTCCCCTCTGGAAAAGAGCCACCCTTTTTGCTTTCTGCTGCATTCGTTGTCTGTGTATCACGTGGAGTCTCTGTCCCTGGGAGTTTGGGAACCAAATTGGATAATGCATTAAGTGCTTCACTCCCACTTTGGAGCGAGACCTGCCCTGAGCTGGCGGTGTGGACACATCCTCAACCTTTCTGGCAGCTTTTCTGGGAATCTCTGATTGCTCTGGGAAATAGAACCCAGATGAGAGAGCATCTCAGAGCTGCTGTTGCACTGGTTCCACCCCTCATTCCTGGCTGTGCCTGTGCCCAGCTGTTGGGCAGAGCAGTGCTGGAACCAGGGGTGTGTGGGGACAGCACCAGCAGCTTGCAGTGTGCTCTGCACGTCCTGGATGTGCCTCTTCATTACTGCCAAGTTCACAGGAAGTTTTTAGGCTCTCATGTGAGGTGTCAAGGTCTAACCCGTGCCTGCTGCCAGGGAATGTTTTCCTCAAGCTGCCCTTGAAATGAGATTACCCAGCTCCCATTTGTGAGTCCAGGCTTCCCTGTCTGTCTGCAGAGCCCTTTGAGAGTGCTGCCTGGAGATTGTTCCCCACAGGCTGGGGTTGTGTTTGGCTGCTCTGCTGGCAGCCCTGCTGAAGGGCCCTGGCAGGTTCATGTCCTGCTGGGGCAGAGCAGAGATGGATTCAGATGGGAACAGGGAGCCAGCAAGGTTCAGATCCTGCTGGGGCAGAGCAGAAATGGATTCAGATGGGAACAGGGAGCCAGCTGGGTCAGATCCTGCTGGGGCACTGCTGGGACACAGCAGAGATGGATTCAGATGGGAACAGGGAGCCAGCCAGGTCAGATCCCCTCTGCTTTTCCATGGGAGCTGCTCAGCTCAGCTGCAGCCATCTCCGGGCTCAGGTGGGGGTGTTGGAGGTGCTGCATGCAGCTTTGGTGCTCAGGGTGCTCGTGCTGTGTGTGGGGCAGCTCCAGGTGGGATGTGCTGCTTCCATCCTCCTCCTCCTCCCACGGGAGCCCTGAGCAGTCTGGTGTGCACTTTGCTCCACCAGCATTAGTCAGAGCAGCTTCTCCTGAAATGCCTCAGCTTCCATTTCAGCTCATTTCATCAATCACTGCAAAGGAGCTGGTTGTGCCACGGTGTCAGGGCTCGTGCCTCAGTAATATTTGTTTTTCACAGGGGCAACTGGGAGCCTGCGGAAGCGTCAGCTTTGGTGGCAATCTTATTTTCAGTGTCAGAGGATGAAAAATAATTCAGAATCTGTTGAGAACAGCTGTTGTGTGGGCTCAGGAGTACAATGTGATACACTGGCTTTATTGCAAAAAGAGTTTGCTTAAAATGAAGATGGGAAATCAGTTTGTGGTCTCAATTTTATCCTGTGGAAGGATGGAGCCGTGGCTGTGGCTGATCTGGAGGAGGTTGTCCAGGGAAAGAGATAATATTTGTGATAATGGGGATATTTTGTAACTGTTCTGTAGCTTAAACTCCTGCTTATTAAATTCTGCATTTTGCTAATGGTAATCAGCATAAGAGATGTACCCTGGCATTGAAACTTTTCTGTTGTGTTGCCTCTTTGTGCTGTGTAAAACTCGTCTTGGAAACTGCTGAGGGTGATGAGAGCAAACATGAGCTCAGCTCTGGAGGGACCTGAGCAGGGCTGGAACCTGAACTGAATATATCCATTTTTAAATCTCATATTAAAGGGAATTTCTTGTCAGGAGTGAGATCTGGAATCCACATCCCTGTGCTGGAAGTGTTCTAAATCAATGTTAGCACCCATTGCAGAAGGAGCTCTGCCAGCTCCTTACATACAGGGAGATGTATTTGTGGTTAAGGGTGAAAATTACATAAATTTTAAGAGGGATTAGAGAGTTTAAATTAATGAGACACAGCAAGGATTAGAAAGATGAAAATTAAAGGTGTGTGCAGAAGGGATAGCCATCTTCAGCTTACATCTTCTGGCTTTAAGGAGAGGAAATCCTTTCCAATCATTTGATTCTTTCTCTTAAGTGCTCTCATCTGACGTGGATGAAAGTTCAAGGTCTGCATTTCTTGGTTCAAGTCTCATTCTGTGTTTACCCCATTGCTGCAGAGTACTTAATCCAGCACTTAATTCTGCTTTTTTTCCTGTGCTGAGCTCAGCAGCTGCATTGGAGTAATAGCAAATAAACTGTAAATAAACAGATAATCAAGATCATTGAATTTTTTTCGAGTGAAAGGTTTCACTGTATTGTTACCATGTAAATACTGCTCTTATTAATTTGCATAGATATAATGAATGTGTGCCCAGCTTTAAATAATGTATTAAACAGAATTGAGCAGGGCTTAGACAGCACTATGCAATTAATCTTCTCTTCTTTGCTGGAAATCACACAGGCCTATCCTAAAAGCTTGTTGGCCCAGTTCCCCATCTGTCCTCTCAGTTTCCACGCCCTCCCTCCCATTTCCTTCCAAATCTCATCCCTGGGGTTTTCCTTCTTTTTTCCCTCGCAGTTCTCACCTTGCCTGTTGAGCAGCATTCATTTTTGTTGCACAGTGTCTATTCAGATTTGCTTTAGGCTTAGCATGGGGAGATGGCAATGAAAGAGAGTTGTGTTAAAACTGAGAGTTATTTTTTTTTCTCCTCTCGGATTTCATTTAGATCATTTAATGCTGATTTTCCTTCCATTTCCCATGCAGACTGATCCCTTCCATGTCCCTGGCTTTTGCCAAAATCCACCTCAGGAAGGGCTGTGATTGAATTAAATCAGTGCTGGGGATATTGGTGCTGTGTGGTGGCACCTGGAGGGCTGGCTGAAAGCCTGGCCAGAGCAGGTGACTGTCACCTGGACATGGGGACAGCATGGCTCGCTCTGCCTGCGTAGGAAGAACCATTTAAAAGGATCTGCAGGAATTAAGGGGATTTGTGAGGCTCTGTTCCTGCAGTGACATCAGTGGCTGCACTAAGAGCCCTCCAGCAGGAGGTGAGGCAGGGTGAAATGCTGAAATTCCTGCTGAGCCTGCAGGGTGCAGGCAGCAAACCCTGTGTGCAGGAGGGGCTGGGGAGGGCAGGGGGACAGTGCCCTGGGCCAGGGGGACACTGCCCTGGGCCAGGGGGACACTGCCCTGGGGCAGGGGGACACTGCCCTGGGACAGGGGGACAGTGCCCTGGGGCACAGGGACACTGCCCTGGGCCAGGGGGACACTGCCCTGGGCAGGGGGACACTGCCCTGGGCCAGGGGGACACTGCCCTGGGCCAGGGGGACACTGCCCTGGGACAGGGGGACACTGCCCTGGGACAGGGGGACACTGCTCTGTCTGACCAGGAGGGTGAAGGGATGGTGCAGTTAGCAGGGAAATGGGAAATGCTGACATTTTTTTTTTTATTTTCAATATTTTCTATTATTTCTGTACACAAATAAAGCCCATCCCATGCTGATGAGGTACAGAGGTGTGTTAAACTTTAATTCTCATATAATATACAATATATTAAAAAAATATATATTTAATTCTCATATTGTGTGTGTATATATATGTATGTATATATATAAATATATGTATGTGTGTATATATATATATAAAATAAGGACAGCAGAGGGAGAGGAGTTAAGGAGCCCCTTGGTGTTTGTGGTGGGCTTGGGAGCAGCAGAGTTTTCTGAGCTCTCTTGGAGTGCTTGAGGCTGTTCAGAATAAATCCAGTGATGTCATGCATTGTGATGTTTTTTGTCCCCACGTTGTCCATGAGGAGCTTTGGGAGGCAGGTGGGGTTTCTGTGAGGATTGTGAAACATCAAAGAGGGAAGTGTGGCACCTCCAGCCACCTCCTGTGGCACTCAAAGGCCAGGCAAAGCCTGTTAGGAGTGGCACACGTGCAGCAAAGCTTATCTGGCGCTGGAGGAGGAGTTTCAGACTGGTTATTTAATTAATTTCTTTTATCAGCCTGGATTCTTGTTCCCACTCCTCCTCCCTCTTCATGTGTTTAATTGGAAGAACACCTCCAAGGCAGGAGGAGGGGGCTGAGCAGCCACGGGGTCTTTCTGGCAGTGTGGCATTTTTGGGGACACAGCTTGGTGTAAAAAGGTGTTTGCTTTGTGCAGATCTGTACAGAAGGGTACAGATCTGCACCTTACAGGGAGAACTGTGCAGTGTCGTGGACATGCTTGAAAAATGCAGGAAAATAATTGGTGTGGGAAATGATGGAGCTGGGGGCCTGAGCTGCAGAACAGTTGCTTTTATGAAATTGGGAACTGCAGAGTACAATTAGCTGTCATTAATTTTGTTGAATAGAAATATGTTCCATTTATTGTACAATCAGGAGCCAGGCTTGAATGAGTTTAAATAGATGAAATCTAAATTATACTGACAGTCCATTAAACAGCAGCAAAACCCCTTAAAGAAAATGGATTCACTATGATACCGGTTTATAATAAAATCATTTGCCAAATAAGAACTATAGTCCAGGCACTGGGAATACTCCTGTGAGCTCCAAATGAACGCAGTAAATTGGCTGAACCATTTATTGCAGAGCAGGGCTGCAGCTCCTGGTTCCCTGACAAGGAGCCAGCAGCATTGCCCGAGATGTGCCCAGCAGGCAGTGACATGCAGGAGCAGCCTGGCAGCTTGTGTGGTGGCACCAGGGAGGAGAGGCATGGCCAGCTCCCTGCCAGTGGGAATGCTGCTGCAGCCTGCACTGGGGCCCTGGCTGCACTGCTGGGGTTGTCACTGAGCTGAGCCCCTTCCCAATGCATTGCTGCTGCAGGTTTGTCACTGAGCCCCTTCCCAATGCATTGCTGGGTCTGTCACTGAGCCCCTTCCCAATGCACTGCTGGGGTTGTCACTGAGCCCCTTCCCAATGCATTGCTGGGTCTGTCACTGAGCCCCTTCCCAATGCATTGCTGGGTCTGTCACTGAGCTGAGCACCTTCCCAATTGCTGGGTCTGTCACTGGGCGCCTTCCCAATGCATTGCTGCTGCAGGTCTGTCACTGAGCCCCTTCCCAATGCATTGCTGGGTCTGTCACTGAGCTGAGCCCCTTCCCAATGCACTGCTGGGTTTGTCACTGAGCTGAGCACCTTCCCAATTGCTGGGTTTGTCACTGAGCACTCCCCAATGCACTGCTGGGTCTGTCACTGAGCCCCTTCCCAATGCATTGCTGCTGCAGGTTTGTCACTGAGCCCCTTCCCAAGGCACTGCTGGGTCTGTCACTGAGCCTCTTCCCAATGCACTGCTGCAGGTTTGTCTGCAGTGCTGACCTTTGTGTGCAGGTTTGGCACTTTTCCTGAGCCTGGGGTGCAGGCCAGTTCAGCTTCCAGCCTTTAAACTCAGTGAGTGTTGATTCTGCTCCTCTGGGAGGTACCACCAGCTCACTGATGAGCTGTGGCTGCTGGCACCCTGCTCCTCCTCACATTTAGCTGTTCTGGGGGTGCTGAGGGGAGGTGACATTAACCTGGGAGGTGACATTAACCTGGGCCACCTGGGAGGCTCCTGGGCTTCCCAGGGCTCTGGCTCAGAGCAGTTCTGGAGCAGGGTCCAGGCTTGCTCAGGGGCTCTGGGACCTCTGAGCCTTTTCATTTCAGGCACCAGGATGAGGAGTGTAAATATTCCTGATTTCAGGAGTGTAGATATCCCTCACCTGCTGGTGCCAGTGTGAGCTCAGGGTTTGGACGTGGCTGTGCCCACGTGCAGGGTGAGCTGGTGAGACCTGCTGGGGAGGGATTGTGGATAATTCCTTGACAAAGGCTTTCAAGGAATATCCTCCCTGTGGAAGTGTGTGCTGTGCAGAGCCTCTGGCTTTGTTCCTTGGATGATGGAAGTGTTGACTCATTAGGTAAAACATGAAAGGATTCTAATTGTGGAGATGGTTTCTACAAAAACTGCAGCGTTTGAGCTGCTGAAGGTTCAGGAAATGGAGCTGGTTGGGGTGTTTTTCCAAAGGAATTTTTTACGTCCATGCATTGAAGCTCTGATTTTAAAAGCAGCTTTTAGTGTGGGAATATTAATGTAACCCTTCAGAAGTAGGGCACATCTGGTGAATATCACAAGCCCAAAGGCAGAATGACTCTGTGCCATGTGTCAGGGAAATGCTTCATCTCCAGTGGGACGTTTTACACGAAATGGGGAAGTGAGCAATGCACTCATGGCTCAGGCTGGCAGGGAATCCAGGGGCTGTGCAGGGCACTCAGCATTTCCTTACTCTGTTTTGCAAAGCTTATGGAAACCCTTCTTTTTATTTTTGTTAACTTCCTTGCAGATCATTTGCTGGTTTGTCGTTGCTAAACTCAGTGATTGAACACATCAGATGTTGAACTTGTCTGAGTTTTGGGTGGCTGATGTGAGTGCCTCTGTGAATATTCTCCTTTTCTGAGGGCATCTTTGGAGTTCCTGTCATCCCCAGCATTGCTGTGCACCTGGATAAACTTGTTTTTCTTATCTGCCTGGCCTCTCCTGCTCTGGAGCCCTGTAGCTGGATGTCATCACTGTTTCAGGGCTCGGCTGGCACCCAGAGCGAGTTTTTATCCACAGGAGATGCCCCAGCCCCTCAGTGTGTGCCAGGGATGCTTGGCTGGTTGTTCTGCCTGCTGCCTGATAAAACCCTGAAAATGAGGCTTGCTCAGCCCAGGTACCGAGGGGAAAGAATAAAAAGAAAAGATCTTGCAGGTTGTGGTGCTGTGTGTGTGGAATTTCACTCCCAGTGAGTGCCCAGGGAGCAGGATGTGCATGGATGGTCCTAAACAGGGCCTGCAGCCTTGTCCAAGGAAATTGGGATAACCAAGGGAATACTGGAATTGCTGGAGCTTCCAAATGAGCTGGATTTGAACTGTGTCTTATAAAACTCTGAGATTTTGGAGGTTTCCTGTAGAAATCCCAAAAAGTCCGTGGAAAATCCCTGCCAGGACAGGGGTGTTTGTTGTGTTTTGAGCAGCAGCTCCTTATCAGTGTGTGAGAGGGGTCACCAGGACGTTCTTTAAATATTGCCTTGCCTTTGGGGCTGGCATCTTTCTGTTTAGCAAGCTGTGTGTGAGTGTGCTGAGCTCCAAGGTCAGGATCATTAATCAGGCACTTCTCTCCCATCCGTGCCGTGTTTCCATTCCGAGGGCACTGCTTTTGTTGTAGTTATTGCCAAGACTGTTTTGAACACAACAGACCTTATGTTACAGCAGCCTTGGAGAGCACAGTTGTCAAAAGCAAACAGAAATAATTACTGTGTTTCTGTCTTGTCAAATGTAATCCGAGAAAGCGCAGGCCTTCCCTGAGGTAAATCTAATTTAAGTTTGCTGTGTTTCATCTATGATTGGTTGCCTTGGTTTTCTTCACAATTAGAAGAGAAAATATGTTAGTGCTGGGTTCTTAATGGCAAGCTGACCACGAAAAATCTGATTACTTTCCTCTCTTATTTTGGTCTGGTTCATAGGCTGTGACCTGGTCATTGTTATTAACTCAATCCAGAGCGGTCTTTAAATTCCTTTCTTTTTGTTTCCCTAGCAAAATGTCTATTCAAATCAAAGTTAATTTTTATGCAGTTAATTCCCTTATTTATCATCATAAATAGTTTCTATTTTTAGAGCACACTCAGAATAAATTACACAATATGCAAATGCAGTGGTGGTTCTTTCAAAGTTTAAGCTGTGTTTGAATTCATCCTGTTGTTGTGTTCTTTCTTGGAGGCACAGAAGTTAATGCCCATTATTCTAAAATCTTGTGTTTTTAAAGATTGCGTTTATATCGAAAGTCGCCGGCCGAACACGCCCTATTTCATCTGCAGCATTCAAGACTTCAAACTGGTAAGGAACATTTTCCATCTCCTCCTTTCCCCATCCCCAGGCTCCAGGGGGGGATATTTCCTAGCCTGGATCCCTTCCTGCAGCTCCTCTGAGTGAATCTTCGCCCTCTGAGCCAGGAGCTGGTTTTTGTTAAACCCCAGCCCTGTCCTTGGTGCAGCCTCTTGATTTCTCCTCCAGTGTGAGATACCAACAGGAAACCAGCCTTGTTTTGCCTTCAGCTAAATATGTCAAGTGAAGCAGGAAAGTTAAAGTCAACAGCTTTGAAATGTCACCTGCTAATTAAATACATTATCGTGTTGGTTGTCACAAAAGAAAAGTTTTGGGCTGAGTGTGTGAGCCTTACCTTTCGCTTCCCCTGGCTCTAGGTGCAGTCTGGGGACAGGAGTTGATGGGGGTGCTTTGCTGATAAAAACAGGAACATAAAGTTATATTTTAAAAAATGAGAGGGAGTTAAAGGTGACACAGCCAATGCTGTGCATCCTCCTGCAGGGTGAGAGGTGCAGGAGCCATTCTGGGGTGGGAATAAAGTACCACTGATAAATTGGGGTTTAATTTGCTGTTTGCAGTAAGATCTGAGATCACAACTGGCCGATTTTGTGTTTATTCTGAACTCGAGGTGTGCCTGTCACTGCAGGATCAATAACATCCCCCGGGATCCCTTCCCCAGGTGCTGCTGTCCCCGGTGGTTTTGGGGCAGGAGCTGAGGGCAGAGCACTGAGGCTGTGACAGGAGAGCTGCTCTGCCACTCAGCAGTGCACTGGTGTTCCTGCAGCTGGAAAACCTCTTGGAAAAAGTGAATTTCAGGGCAGCGTGAGCCCCCAGAGCAGTGCTGCTGTCCCACAGCTGTGGGGTGAGCATCCCTGCTGGAGGGGAGCTGCAGCCCTTGGTGGGGAAGGACTGGGAGATGCTGCTGGGGAGAGATTCCTGTGCATCCTCTCTCAGAGAGGGAGAAATTGGGAGATGCTGATGGGGAATCATCCCTGTGCACCCTCTGTCAAAGAAGGAGAAATTGGGAGATGCTGCTGGGGAGAGATTCCTGTGCATCCTCTCTCAGAAAAGGGGAAATTGGGAGATGCTGCTGGGGAGAGATTCCTGTGCATCCTCTCTCAGAAAAGGGGAAATTGGGAGATGCTGCTGGGGAGAGATTCCTGTGCATCCTCTCTCAGAAAAGGGGAAATTGGGAGATGCTGCTGGGGAGAGATTCCTGTGCATCCTCTCTCAGAGAAGGAGAAATTGGGAGATGCTGATGGGGAGAGATTCCTGTGCATCCTCTGTCAAAGAAGGAGAAGATTTTCCCCCAGCTGCCCACAGAGATGAGCTGGTTAAACACAAATGCCATGGCAGTAGAGCCTGTGCTCCAAAGGAGATGTGTGGGGCTTGAAGGGATCATCAGCTCCTCTGCAGTGGCATCTGGAGGTGGCCTTGTCCCCCAGGCCTGTCCCACCCTGCCTTTGCCCCCACTGAGGGGCAGGATGTCCTTGCTGGACCAGGAGCACGGTGGTGGTTTGGGTTGGGGTTGGAATTCTGCAGAATTTGGAGCAGTTCTCTGGGAATCCCCTGGTTTGTTTTTGCCCTCCAAGCCTGACATGTGTGAGTGTTGGCTGGTAAAAGTGCAGCTTCTTTTTCTGCTCCTCACAGAGTGACGGGGTGGCAGGTCAGGTGGGAAGGTGTGAGATCCATAAATGCTTTTCTTTGTTTGCTCCACTTCACCAGTCTGAATTATTGAGCTTAAAACATTTTAAGAGTGAAATTGCTGTTGTCTCTCAGAAGAGTATGAGATAGTTGTCTGTATTTAAAAAAAAAAGGCACCAGATGATTTTTTCCTCTGCTGATTGGGTTATTCTGTGCTGCCTGTGTCCCAGAACATTTTATTAATCTCTTTTTGGTGCTAGTTCATTTTCTTTGGATTAATACTATCCTCTTTCAGGATTCAAGACCAGATTATTCTTAAGGACTTTGATTAGGAGCAAACTGTGGTGAAGCAGTGATTCACTCTGAGTTTGCTCTGTTGCCTTGCCTGTTTTTATTGGTTGTCAGCTTCTGCTTCAGTGCTGATATTCAATATTTGCTCTCCCTCCTGAGCCAGTGCTTGGCTTCAAGTGGTCTCCTGGAAATCTGGATTATGCAAGGTCGTGGTTGGCTTTAAAGCAATTTTTCTCACTTTTTTTTTCCCTTGGGGAGCACTTCTTTCCCCAGTTTAAGCCTGTCCTATCCAGTTTACAATGTCAATTACTTTAAAAATGTTGTTTTTTCAAAAAGGAAACAGCAAAATGTAATTGGGAAGCTGGAAGGTGGAGAAAGCCTGGGAAGGGGCAGAGTAATGTGGCTTTAATACTTTCCTGGCATTGCCTGTTGAGCAGCTTTAATAGGAAAATGGTGTTTTCAGAATGGCCAAAGTGGGATCCTTACCATGGGATTCAGGCTTTGCTTGCTGTGGGTGTTTTTGTTCCAGAACAATCTTACAGCTTGGGCTTTAAATGACACAGGCAAATCAATAAAATGGAAGCAGTAAATGCTCTGGTGCATTAAAAAAACATAAGTTTCTCTGATTTTTTTTTTCCTGTGAGAAAAGGTCCAGGTTGTTTACATCAGGAGTTGTCCCCTGGATGTCAGTCTGCTGCTTTTCCCCTCATTCTGCAGCAGCACCAGTGCATTTTGAGCAGTGCAGCAGAAATCCCCATTCCCTGTTCATCAGCAGCTTAGGGAAGCGTGCTCCTCGTTCATTTTCATTTGGCACCAGTCAAACATTTGCAAAATCTACAGCCTTGATGAAGTGTTCCTTAAATGCTGCGTGGTGCTACAAATACCTGATCAAAGCAGAGCAGAGCAGGGCTGCCTGAGCCTGCTGGGGCTGGCAGGGGAGGGGAGCTGGGGTTGTCTGCAGCTCTGGGGAGAGACAGGGAATCCAGGGCTGCTTCTCCTCCCCTCCGTGTTAATTTGTCCCGAATTGATCCAATCCTGGCTCATTTCATGCCCCTCAGCCCGGCTGCAGCTGCCTGTCCTGTTGTGGGCTCTGAGCTCTGCTGGGAGTTCATCAAACCTGGCCAGGATCGCTTTGATCTCCTGCAAGAATGGCATTTCTGGAGGAAATGGCAGAGGATGTGCTCAGCCAGTCCTGTCTGGCATTCACACCCAGCACCTTCTGCTGCTTCCTTCCCACTGCCCCCCAAAGGAAACAAGTCCTTTTGTCAAAAATTCGCTTTTAATTGAAGAGTGCTGTGGTTTTGAAAGTGGAAATTCTCACTGAATTTCCCTTCAGATCAGGTCGTTTGAAGGAACAGATTTGTAATTTCTTCAGGCTGAGGGTATGGCTTCAGAGCTAAAGAGGTTTTTTATTAAATAGTAATGTTTAATGTGTTTCTTTTGTAGTTTACACTGATTGTAATACAAAGAATTATAAACAGTGAAATTTCCTTTTATCTCTTTGTTTGTGGTTAACAAGTCCTAAAATTCTGTCCATTCTCTTTATCTTAATTAAAATGTTGATTGTGATTACTTCTGGCTGATGAAAACACACAATTAAAACTCAGCTGAGTGACTTGTGTCAGAAAATCCAATAATTGTGCAGAAATTCAGTTCCTGTGTGCACCCAGTGGCTTAAGGGACATTTTATAACCCCACACCTCAGGTATAGAATTGAAACCTGCTTTAGGGAGGGCTCTGGCAGCTGTGATGGGAAATCCAGCAGGAATATCCCTGGGAATCCTTCAGGATCTCAGCAAGCTCCGAGAGCTCGGCCAGGGGAGGTGTCCCAAGCTCTGGGTGTTCTGGTGAATCTGCCTCCTCAGGAGTGGTTGTGAGCAAAACAACCCTGCACTGTTGGTTACAGGATTGTTTCATCCCAAAGAAAGTGTCCTCCTCACCTGAAACAGCCAGCTGTTGGCTTTAAATACATGATGCAACAGCAGTAATTACATTTCAGATATGAATATATTAATTATGTAGTGCCTCTAAACCCATGCGGCTCCAGCTTTGATTAAGGCTCAATTTCAATATCAAAAGTAGTGCAGAGCCATGTCTGTGGGAAGGGGCTTTGCCTGCCTGCACAGAGCAGAGGGGGAGAAGTTGGCTGAATTTGGGGTTTGGGAAGGGGCACGAGGTGGGAGCTGGGCCAGGGAGGTTGAGCTGGGGTGTGGGAATGGTCCTGGAGCAGCTCAGGTGAGGTCTGGGGGCTGTGCTGGGGTTTGGGAATGGTCCTGGAGCAGCTCAGGTGAGCTCTGAGAGATGTGCTGGATCCTGGAGCAGCTCAGGTGAGCTCTGAGAGATGTGCTGGGGTGTGGGAATGGTCCTGGAGCAGCTCAGGTGAGGTCTGGGGGCTGTGCTGGTTTGGGAATGGTCCTGGAGCAGCTCAGGTGAGGTCTGGGGGATGTGCTGGATCCTGGAGCAGCTCAGGTGAGGTCTGGGGGCTGTGCTGGTTTGGGAATGGTCCTGGAGCAGCTCAGGTGAGGTCTGGGGGCTGTGCTGGATCCTGGAACAGCTCAGGTGGGCTCTGGTGGCTGTGCTGATCCTGGAGCAGCTCAGGTGGGCTCTGAGGGCTGTGCTGACCCTGGAGCAGCTCAGGTGAGGGCTGTGCTGACCCTGGAGCAGCTCAGGTGAGCTCTGAGGGATGTGCTGGATCCTGGAGCAGCTCAGGTGAGCTCTGAGGGATGTGCTGGATCCTGGAGCAGCTCAGGTGGGCTCTGAGGGATGTGCTGGGGTTTGGAAATGATCCTGGAGCAGCTCAGGTGAGGTCTGGGGGCTGTGCTGACCCTGGAACAGCTCAGGTGGGCTCTGGCACCAGCAGCCCCAGCTCAGCCTGGCTGGAGAGGAAGGGGACACAGGGACAGCAGCTCTGGGGCTCTCACCCAAAAGGTGATCTGCATTTCCCCTGGGACAGCACGTGGAGCTGAAGGGAGAGCTGAGAAGGAAGCAAAGGTGGGTGAGGAGTGAGAGGCAGAGGAGAGGCAGCTGCTGCAGCCAGGCTCTGAGCTGGGAGCAGCTCATTCCTCTGTAATTCCTACAATTACACTCATTTATTTCTGCATTCCTACAAACACAGCAGAGCTGCAAACCTGCCCTCCCATCCTGCCGTTTAGACCTTTCCTGGTGCGAGTTTCCAGCTTGGATAAATGAGTCCAAATTGCCTTTTGAAGGTTTTCCTGTGTTCCAGAGGGACCCAGAACACCACCAGCAGATGGATTTCAGCAGCGTGTTTGTGCTTTCTGCATCCTGCCTTAATTTGATGTCACATTTAAAATGCTAATGGCCACACTCTGAATGGGAGCATCAGAGGGAAACTTTACACCAGGAAAACGCTGAATTTGCCACACAAAAGGAAACGTTATTAATTGTGCTGCAGTTGCCCTTTGTGCCTGTGTGTTTACTTGATTGAAGCATCTTGACTGTGGAGCTTTCTCCTTGAAGCCTGATTTGAATGGAGTATACAGCTGGATTGCCCCAGGGCCTTGTAACAATTTATAGTCTGGATGGAAAGGCAGAAGTGCATAAAAAGACAGTTGTGAAATGCTGCTAGTGCCCTGTAATAGAAAATCTGGCTCTGATGACCTTGGCTGCGTGGGCCTCTGGGATCGCTTTGCTCCCAGCCCGAGGATTATAAAATGGAAAGTGTTGCATCTCACCTGGCATAAAGGAGGGGAAAAAACCAAAAGAAATTTGTTTTTCTAAATGATGCAGTTCGTGCTTCCTCTCCTTTGCATTCCTGCTGCATATGGCCTTGCATTTTAGCAAACATGTTAAATTTGCATCTGTTATTCTCTGCACTCTTACAGGAGCTGGGGGTTTTGCATGCAAATATCTGGGTGAGGTTTCTGTAGCCACAAGCATTTATGTATTTAAAAGCCTCATTCTGTTTGCAGATGAATTGATGTTCTGTTCCTGAACTGCAGCTGAATTAATTTGTGGCAAATTTTTCCTGGCCAGTTCCGAGGCAGCGTGACCTTTCCTTTTTGGTGTGGAAAAAATGCTGATTAATACAGATTTTTTTCCCCCCCCCCTGCTTCTCCAGATCCATCGCTCTATCTACAGCCAAAAAAAAAAGGCAAAAAAAGATTTTCTTCTTCCTCCAAATCACCGCTGAAGCTTTTCAAGGCGAGCTTGGACAGGCTGAGGGGTGGAGGGTGTGGGGCTGGGTGGCTTTGGGTCCTGCCAGGGCACACCAGGCTGATTCCTTGGCCCTGGAAGTGCTGCCCTGTGGTGCTCAGTCCTGCCCAGCCCAGCTCACTGTGCCACAGCAGCCTGGCTAAAAGGATGAGGCGTTTGGAGGAGCACTGAATTATTTAAAATCAAAAATGTAGCCTGCAGATGAGGTTGGCTTTTCTGGGTAATGTGCAGCAGATGGAGGCACTGCCTTGGTGGCAGTGGGGCAGGCGGGGTGGCACTGATGGAGCAGCAGAGGTGACAGTTTAAGGATTGCATGGCAGGGGCTGCACAGTGATTAAATCCTCTGATGCTGTCACTGAGCCGTGAGGCTGCAGATAACATTCTCTCCCCGTGCTGGAAACAAGAATCAATACAAACTCCTTGACAGGGGCTAAATTATTAAATAGAGCCTTCCTTACAATGTTTCATTATCTGGGATTTACCTCAGCTGGTGATTTGTCAGCAGCACAGGGAGATTTGCTGGGCGTTTTGTATTAAAATAATTCCAGATGCATATGAATCCATTTTGATAATTCCCCTCCTTTTTACAATGCTTCTCTGTGTATTATGTTTCTTTTTTGGTTGCTATTACCCAGATGCCACTTTGAATTCTCACACAGATCCTAAGCTGCGCTGCACAGTGAGGTTTGGGCTTGTCACATCTGTGTAAAAATAAATTCTTTTTGTGTGGCAGCCTGTTCTCTAAGTGCTGCTTTCAGGCTGTTGGATTAGCAGGGGATTTGCAGCGTCTCCCAGGTGAGCTGAGGGAAGAGGCACGAGGCTGCTCTGTGCATTTATGGGCACTGGAGTTTCACTGGACTCGGCTGAAATATGGAGCAGCATTCTTTTATTTTGTTGTACATCTCGGGGAGGAAGGCAGGAGCAGGAGCCATCCATTCTGGGGCTGCTAGCCCAGCATATTTTGCATTCCCAAGGTGCTCAGGGCTGTGTGGAGATGCCGTGTTCAGCCCTGGCTGGGATGTGCCATTTCATCAGTGCCATTATTTTGTCAATTAACGGATGTTTGGGATGTTGGGGTTGTTTTTGTGAGTAGCCTCACAGTGTAATGCACCAGTGCATGAATTCCTGCAGAGCTGCAGTGCTGTGTCACAGTTACACCCTGGTCCTTTGGAGAGGCAGTGCTCGTGTTTGGGGCTTTAAAGCAGATGGAGCATTGTTCAGAGCGAGGATTAACAGCTGGAAGCTGAGGCTGTATCTGTGTTTTTGAGGGCTCAAATCCAGCTCTGCCTCCATTCCTTCCATATGGCCTGGATCTTTGCAATCCAGCCCTCACAACTCAGGGGCTACATAAAAAAACCCCAAACAAATATACAAAACACCAAAACAAACAAACCCCCACAGAATAATCCACAGGGGGTTGTTTTGATTTTTTTTTTCCTTTTTGATGTGATTGCCCTGTTTGTTTTTGCCTCACTTGGCATCCAGCAGTTGGAATTCTCATGGCTGGCTTGTTGGCACAGGAGCACTGGAGGATTATTCCCCCCAGGAAAGGCTCCTGGGCTGTTTCCCTGAGCTGATATTTATAATTTCATTAAGCCTTTTGTCATGGCAGTGTGGTGTTCACCACCTTCAGCTTTCTATTTTACCTTTCTCCTGCCTTGTTTCCTCCCCCTTACCCGAGGTAAAGCTGTTTCCTACACCTGTGCTGAGATAATTGAGTGCTAAATAAATCATTGTGTGCCAGCTGGAAAATACCGAGAAAAAAAATGTTATCTCTAGCTTTTAGGGGGGGAAAAAAAGTATCAAATTGTACATTAGCTGGGTTTTATGTAGCAGGAGAAAATGGAGTTAGAATAAATGTAGCCGTGTCCTCTGGTGTTGAATAGTGAGAGCATCTGTCATGTTTAATAATGCTTCTGACCTTTAGGATTATTGAAGTCGAAATTTTCTCTCTGGTCATTTGGGGGTACTTGAGCACTGTCAGATTTCTCGTGTCTCTGCTCAGCCTCCAAAGACACATTGTTATGCTTGGTGAGCTGCTGAGGGTGATTCATTAAAGGGATTTGTTTTCCTGCTTTCCAAGGGTTTCCTTGAGGAACGTGAAATGTCACAGTGGCCACTGAGTTCCCAGCCCTGGGGATGTGCTTGGGGTTCCTCCTCAGCGTGGAGGTGATGCTTTCAATGCTGAGGAAGGAAGTTTGGGACGGCCTGAGCAGGGCAGGGGCTCCCAGGGACCAGCAGGGCTTGGCCTGAGCAGGGATGGACTGCTGGGGAGAGATGGAGAGGACATTGCTGGGAAGGGTCTGCACGGGCTGGGGGTGAGTGCGGGTGCTGCTCTGTGCCTGGGGGCAGGAAAGGCAGAATAGCCCTTTTTTGAGTGCCTGTTCTGTGCCTGAGGGGCAGGAAAGGCAGAATATCCCATTTCTGAGTGCCTGTTCTATGCCTCAGTGTCAATAAAGGCAGAATATCCCAGTTTTGAACACCTGTTCTGTGCCTGAGGGGCAGGAAATGCAGAATCTCCCTTTTTTGAGTACCTGTTCTGTGCCTGGGGGCAGGAAAGGCAGAATATCCCTTTTTTGAGTACCTGTTCTGTGCCTCAGTGTCAATAAAGGCAGAATATCCCAGTTTTGAACACCTGTTCTGTGCCTGAGGGGCAGGAAAGGCAGAATATCCCATTTCTGAGTGCCTGTTCTGTGACTCAGTGGCAGGAAAGGCAGAATCTCCCTTTTTTGAGTGCCTGTTCTGTGCCTCAGTGTCCATAAAGGCAAAATCTCCCTTTTTTCAATACCTGTTCTGCGCTCGAGGGCAGGAAAGGCAGAATATCCCATTTTGGAACACCTGTTCTGTGCCTGAGGGGCAGGAAAGGCAGAATATCCCATTTCTGAGTGCCTGTTCTATGCCTCAGTGGCAGGAAAGGCAGAATATCCCTTTTTTTCAGTACCTGTTGTGTGTCTGGGGGCAGGAAATGCAAAATCTCCCTTTTTTGAGTACTTGTTCTGTGCCTCAGTGTCAATAAAGGCAAAATCTCCTTTTTTTTCAACACCTGTCCTGTGCCTGAGTGGCAGGAAATGCAGAATCTCCCTTTTACTCAGCAGGGACTGATGGAGCCACTTAGGAAAACGCTTCAAGTCGGCTCCACCTGTGCTTGGCAGAGCTTCAGGTTGGGTTTTGTCCCCTGGTGTCACCTCTGGGGACAGGTCCCTGCCTGGCCCTGGCAGCCAGGGATGTGATGGAGCTGCATTTTTGACACTGCAATCACTGAACGCGAATCCATGGAGAATTTGGACTTGTAATTTTGATTAAAGTGATTGATTTTTAAAGCAGCCTCAGTTCGTTTTGGGCCATTAGAGGGTATTTGAAAGGAAAATAACTCTTTAATTAAATTAGTAGTGCGTAAGCATCCTGCTCTGCTTTCTAAGCAGAACTTCTGGGGCTTTTTAAATCATATTGCCTTCAGTTGTTTGTGGGCACATTTTGAGGTTAAAAGTGATGCAGAATTATTAAGACCAACAAACTCGTGCTGAGCAACTCTTAAACTTCAAATAAAGTTTTTCCTTTGGGAAAACCCCCAGGTTGTGTGGTTGTGTGAAGCAATTCTTGTCCACCCACCTGGATGTGATATTAATATATCCCATGGAAGGAATGCTGTGTAAACAACAAAGTGCTTCCCTTTTATTTGTAGCACATCCTTTCCAGACTACAAACACGTCTAAAACGTTCAGTTTGTAGAGAGAATCAAATAAGTGAGATAAAAGAATGTGCATGTTTCAGTGCTGAGGAATAGAAGGACATAATTTATGCTCAGTATCTCCCCTCGTTGTGATTAGTGACCTGAGGCTGTTGAACTTCCTCTTTATGGATTGGGAAAATGCTGTGACAGTTTTCAAGGGAATTGCTCTCTTTGAGTTTAAAGAGATGAAAATGGCTCTGCTAACAAGGACCAGCTTCAGCGTGTGCTTTCATATTCCTCGTGCTTTAAAAAAAAATAAAATAAAAAAGAAGGCAAGAAAAGAAAAGGCAATTGGGTGCTTTGATATGCGTGACCCCAGACCCTGCAGGCAGCAGCTGCAGGATGGGGAATGAGCCTGGGCAGCTGCAGGGAGCTGCTCCTGGGTGCTGGGTGCAGTGCTGTGCCTGAGGAGGGTGGGAAGGGTGTTTTCCCAGAGGGGAGCTGCCATTTGCTGCCCTTTTTCCTGTTCTGGGGTGTTCTGGTGCTTCCCATTGATAATCCAGGACCTTCCCAGAGCCAGGAATTCCCTCTGCCTGTGCTGGGCTCTTCATCCAGCCTGGACTGGGATTTAGAGCTCCTCTCCCTCAGCTGGGGCAGATTGGTGAGGAAATACCTGAAAATGCTGCTGATTTCAGGTGTGGCTTTGCTGCCCCTCAGAACACAAACTCTGCGAGTTTTGAGCTGGTTTGGGCCTTTCAGCTGGAAACCTCACGCTCTGAAGTGCAAAATTCCATTAACTGTGGTGAAATATCATCATAAGTCTCTGATCTGGAGGTGATTAAACCGAGGGGCTGTTTGTTACTGAAGACAGTGGGCCAGGAAAACAAACAGCTGGGAGCACATCTGGAGCATGGCTGCGTTTGCAGCAGGCACAGTAAATATTGAAATTGGAGCTAATACTGCCTTCCATTCCAGATTAATTTATCTTGTGCTCCTTGGGAAGCACTTGTAGGACGAGTGCTGCAGTTTACACCAGTTCAAGTGCTGGGAAATGGCTTTGGATTTGTCAGCGTTGCTTGTGCCAGTGCATGAATATTTTATTTCACTTTTCCAAGGTACTGAGCACTCAGGAGCTCCAGGGCTTTTCAGGTCAGGTTCCCAGGGAGGTGGCACAGCCAGACAACTGCACAGGCAGCTGAAATATGGGTTCAGAATTGATCCACCAGGCTTCTCCCCTTGACTTGTGTGTCACAGAGAGGCAGAGCTCCTCGTTTGAGTCCATGGTCTCAAACCCTTCCCTTTTCCCAAAGGCAGCTCCTGCTCAGGAGTTTGCAGAACCAAGTTCATGGAAGTGCTAAAACCTTTCTGAGAAGATGGCCTTTGGTGAAAGGAAGCTGATGTAAATCATGAGCTCTCTCTAAACCATCAAACCAAGTTTTGTACAAATTCCCTGAATGACTTCTGGTCATTTTTCTGTTTTGTAAGGTTCCCTGCCAGTTTCTGCATTTCTGGTAGCACAGAGACTCCTCCTGCTTCCAGTGGGTCTGGAAAGAACTGGCTGTGATTCCCTTGGGGTGAATCCCTGTGCCCAGGGCAGGGCAGAGGCATCAGCCCTCATCATCATCATCATCCTCAGGAGGAATCTGCAGTCAGAGCCTTCGAGGCTGGCACTGATGGGTTCCACCCAGTGCCTCCAGTAATAGAGGAAATTAATTGGAGTTCTGCACGAGGCCTGGGTGCTTTCTGCTGCTTGGTCTCAGCTTTCTGCTGCTGGACCTGGGAGTGAATTAACACCTTGACTTCTTTAATAGGAGTTATTAGTGGCTTCATTTGTTGGAGTTGTAATGCCGTGGTGATTATGTGGCCCAAGACAAACGATTAACTTTGGAATTGTGCATTAGCTTGGCTGGCTGTGCTCACTGCAGCTCAGAGCAGAGTGCACGTGGTGGCCATGGGATGTGCTGGAGCTTTAAAAACCACATTTCTCTATTTCAGAACTGCTTTCCTTGTGACCGTCCCAGTTGTCTGTATGTTCACACTTCCAGCAGCCAAGAAAAGTTATTTTTTTCTTTGTATTTCTCTCCCAACTTTTCCTTTGAGGTTTTTTCTCTTCCAGCAGGTAAATGCATCCCGTTTATTCTCAGTGTAGTTATTTCTGATTTTAGTGTTTTCAATATCTGGCTATTTCCAGATGAATGGAGAGCATCTTTCCAATCTTTCTGTTCAGATTAGATTGCAGCCTGTGGAGCTGGTTTGGGCTATGTTTATTTAGTCCTGATTTACATACAAATACAAAGAAAAACTAAAGCCCGGTGTTGCTGATTTAGCTATTGATAGCAGGGCAGGCAGCACCGGTTAGAAATTCCCTGTGTGGTGAGGTACAGCCGTGCCTCCTGCAGATTGACATTTTGGAGATTGCTGCTTTGTTTCCTTGACGAGCTGCCCTGGGTGTTGCCGTTAATTAGGGCAGTTTTTGGTGAGGCTGTGTTTGCCAGCCTCCTGGGTGAATTCCCTGTGAAAAGCTGATTTTGCTCTGGTCCCAGGCTGGTCAGTGGCACAGGTTGGGCAGTTCCTGAGGGAAACATTTCAGTGAGTGACCATTGACGGAGTGCATGACATCCTCTGGGCAGCTGCACAAGGAAACATTCACTTTCAGGCATTAATTTCCACACACACTCTGTTTCCTCCCAGGAACAGCTTTTGTGGTGGAACAGCCAAGTCACAGGCTCTGGCTGATCAGTGCCTTTTCTTTCCTTTCCTTTTTGTGATTTCCAACCCCAGCCTGTTGGGAAAGGTGCTTTAATTTTTCCTGTTATAAAATTCCCTGCCCATGAGGTGATATTTTAGCAGGCAGTGGCTGTTCAAACTCAGGGCTGGGTTTGCAGAGCAAACTGTCTCCTGCTTGTTTTATCCTCCAGCTCTTGGTGTGTCTTTGTTCCAAGGTAAACCCCTCAGTGAGATGGTAAAGAAAATGTGGCCTCTTGATATTTAAAAGGTGAGAAATCTATTTAAACTGTGTATGATGGCTTTGAATAGCCCCACTGCTGAGTGCTGCTTGTTTTAATAGAAGTGATAAATACTGTGGCGGTGCTGCTCTGCAATTAGATCTGAGCTATGTGCTATAAATGACATTTAATGGCAAATGTCAGGCGGGGCCCGAATGGTATCTTCATTTCAGCGCTGCACTTCTTTGGCATAACGCTAAAAACACCTTAATGGGATTTAATTACTGGAGCATCCATTCAGTGATCAGTGGAATGCATTTGTGATCCCATTAGGGGCTGGTGGCTGCTGGTGCTGGGCTGGGCAGGGGATGCTCAGAAGGGTCCCTGGCACTGCTGGGTCAGATCTGCTCCTGCGGAGAGGCAAAATCTGTGAGCAGAGTTTTGTGGGGCTGGGAGAGGCAGAAAGCAGGGGGCTGTGGTCAGAAACTGCTTATTATTTTCTGTCTGTGGTGTTAATTACAGCCCGTTAATGACTCTGGGCTGTGCCTGGTTCTGGGGTATTGCTGCAGAAACAGCAGAGCTGTGGCACCTCCACGGCCTCACCTGGGGTTTCTGAGTTTGTATGAAATGAGTATTTGTGGGTTTGCTGTGGAATGGGATTTCCCTGCCCTGCTGGAGCAGTGTGACACCCGAGAGGCCCTGATGGAGGGGCAGCAGCTCTGGGTGCTGCCAGCACCTTCACCTGCACCAGCACCTGGAATTCCCCTGAACCCGGAGCTGTGGGGGGAAATAAACCCAGGAAACCTGGATGGGAAAAAAGGAAACGAGCAGAGAGACCACAAAGGGATTGAATGAGGTGGCAAGCAATGACCCATAACCTTCATGGAAGATCTTATCATAGTTTTATTTTAAGCCAGTCAATTTTTAAGCATAACTGCTTTTTTTTTTTTTTCAACAAGATGAAATTATCTTTTGTCGTTTAGGATCACAGTGAAATTTTAGGGGTATTTTGTACCTAAGTGTATTTCACTCAAATGAAAGCAGGTGACTTGCTGCTTCTCAGCACAGCGAGCAGCTTTGTTTCTGGTAAAGCTGATGGAATAAACTGCAGAGTTTATTTTAAATACAAACATCTCTCACCATCATTACCTGAAATGAATCATGTTCTTTTTCCCCTCTAAAACCCTGGATGAGGCTGTGCTCAAGGTGAGACAGGAGTGACACTAAATAAAACAAAGGGCTGACACTTGTTCCACATCAGTCAGCTTTTTAAAAGCTGCTGGGTTTGCTGAACTTCTTGGGGCACAAGGAGCTGAGTGCTGGCTCCTGGTGGCTGCTGCATCCCCAGGCTCAGTTCAGTGCCTTTTCCTGCACGTCCTGGTGGCTCTGTCCCGCTGCAGAGCTGCCACAGCTCTCATCCCGAGTGTGTCCCAGCAGAGCCCGCCGTGCCCAGAGCTGTGCTGCAGCTCAGGGCTCTGCTGAGCTGTGTTTTTCAGCAAGTCTGGCAGCTCCAGTGCCAAACACCCACGCTGGGAGACAGCAGATGGCATCTCCTGGGCGCTGACTGCAGCTCTGCAGAGCTGCAGCCCTGGGGGCTCCGGGGCTGCCTCACATGCACAGAAAGCCTGCCGATGATGTGCCCTGCTGGAAGGTGGGTTTATGCAGTTCTTAAAGGGGTGGGCAGGCTGCTGGTTGGTCCTGGGGTGGGTCAGTGTGTTCCTGGGGCTCTGGTGCCTCCCTCTGAGGAACAAGACCACAAATGACCATTTGTGATGTTCACTGCTCCACGTTCTGTGGGTACAGAACAAAAACTCCTCTGAGCAGTGTCCCTGAGTGTGCATCCCATGTCCCTGCAGGTGCTCTGGGCACCTGTGAGAGCCTGGAATTCAGGGCAGGGTGAGAGTGAGGAGTGTTCTACATCTCAGAATTCCTCCCACACCAGGCTGAATTCATTTCCATGCTGAGGCCACTCGCTGAATTCCAAAAGTTTTATTTGTGAATAAAAAGGACACGTGAAGAATTCTTGCTGTAAACAGTCAGAAAATGTCAGTTGTGAAAAAATCCGATATTGTTTTGTCAATAAGTTATGCTGTGGCCTGCACAGATCACAGGAATGGGCCTTTACCCTGGAAACAGCAATATTTGCTGCCCCAGCAGCTCATTCCCAGCTCAGCTCACACTTGAGTGAATCCTCTGATCGATTATCCGTGGCTTTCCCAGGGCTTCTCATTTCCTGCCTCCCATTACTGCGCTCAATCAGCCCAAATCACACAAATCACAGCCTCTGTGCCTGCCTCCCCTGCCCAGATAAGCCAGCCAGGCTTGTTCCTGTTAGAAAATCCGTGTAGCTGGAGCATCATTAGATAACAGGAGCGGGCTCAGGGCTGCAGGCTCTGCCCGGGCTCGGGGTAAGGGGACAGCCCTGCCCTGCTCCAGGATTAATCTGCATGTGGCCACATCAGTGCTTTCATTTCACATTTGTGTTCCTTGCTGAACGCTGACAATGCTGCTCTGTTTGCAAGGAGTAATTATGTGTTGCTATGCAGGCGTCTGAATTAAATAATCAAGCTGCAAAAATAACATTCATTTGTAGTAATAACCTCTGCATTTCCAGGCTGGGTTTGCTTGGCTTACAAACAGCTGATCAGTTTTCTTAATTAATTAGCAAACAGCCTACAAAAAGATACCCTGAGATTGTGAAATTGCACGTGCTGCTGTGGAGAGGGAGGAGAAATAATCCTTGCTGTGTCTCTTTAGCTCCTGATTCCCAGATAGGCTCATTTGTGTCCCCCCTCTGCTTTTTTTTCCTTTCCCACAGTGAATCTGAGTGGTCTTTATGTATTTTTCCTTTTGTCTCCCTTGGCTGTTAGTAGATGTCAGAAGTGACTGAGGGTAGGAGCGGTTCTGAGCAGGGTGAGGCTCCGTGGTGGCAGCAGCTTGGGAAGGGAGGATGTTCTGTTCCTGTCCCTGTCTGTGTCTCTGGAATTGCTGCTAGTGCCCATCTGTCACCTCCAGCCTTTGGCACGTGTTTCCCCAAGCTGGCTGTGCTTGAACGTGGATCTGAGCAGGGCAGGAGTGAGTGCAGCGATGAAATCCCTCTGGGAGGGGCTGCAGGACATCTCTGCTGCTTGCACACTTGGGTTCTCACCCCCTGCCAGAGAGCCTGGACTGCAAATCTGCTCTGGGGCGTCCCAGGGAAAGCAGGCACCTTGGAGCTGTCACAAACGCTGTGGAAATCAGGGCATTCCTGCTTTCCAAAGAGAACTTCCAGCACTATTTTTTTCCCCCCTTCAAGGCTCATTTTAAATAGAAGTGGACCAGATGCTTGTGAACTGAGAGGCTTTAATCCATTTACAGATCCCATCTAATTCTTGTTCAATGTCCAAAACTGATTCATGCTGTTTAAAAGGAACAAAACCCAAAATGTCAGCGAGAATAAAACCCCCAAATGAGCACTTTGTGAGCGCTGCAGCAAAAGACAATATTTTCATTAAAGGGGAGAATGTGGTTTTGCAGCACAGGGAATAATTTTGAGCTGACAGAAAGACACTTGAAATTTAAAGCTCTTGCCATGGCTGCAGTTTCTGCAAGCCTGGATTTGGCATGTGTCTGCAGCTTTTCAGATGTAAAGGTGTAAAAAAGGGAAAAAAAAAAAAGTCACACTTTTAGGAGGTAGGGGACCCTTCTTTTGTGTGCACATGGTTTGAAAATAAATAGTCTGCCACAAAAGTTGGTGCCTTGACACCTCTGAGTGCAGCCTGCTTTATAAATGACAACGTATTTAGGAAGTTGGCTGACAAAATAGCATGTCTAGGAATTCCTGTGCCATGAGGGATGGAAATGTGAAAAGGGAGACTCTGACAGACGTTTTGTATTTTTAGCAAGATTGAAGCTTCAGGTTAAACCCCACAAAATCATCTTTGCTGGAGAGTGGGCACAGAAAAGGGGTTGTCAGGGTGCAGCTTTTAAATGAATTGGACAAAAATGGCCAGTGGTGGTAAAAAAAGGTATTTAGGGAGGAGATCAGCTCATCTCCCCCCAAAAAACACCCCCAAAGAAACCCAGAACCCATCCAACCCGACCCCAAGTGCACAGACTTTGCTGTGAAGGGTTCCTTGCACATCCCATTGTAAAGGATATTTTTGCTGCTGCTTTGCCTGTGTGTGGAGCCATTCCATGCTCCAAAGGGGCACTGTCAGCAGCACTGTCAGAGTCTGAGAATTGTTCTGAGCTTCACCTTGGCCCCGTTTATCTCCTCGTTTCTGAATCACTTCAGATGCCTCTCAGGGTTTGGGTGCTGGGAGTTCAGAGCTGGGAGCAAAGGCAGCACGGGTGGGCTGCTGGTGTTTGGTTTTATCTCCTTATAACTCTTGTTTTCTCCATGGCTTTAAAAGGCAGATTATTGCTGTTTTCTGGGTGAAAGAAAAGGCATTTCTGGGTGTTAGGGAGCCCTGTAATCTGCTCTGCTTTGCAGTGTGCCCTGTCGGTGCCAGCAGTGGTGGCAGTGCCATTTCTGAGTGGTGAACACCTGTAACCACTTGGTGCTCTCTGTGAATGCTCCTGAATATTGCCCTTGTGCAATCCCTGCTGTTCAGGTGTTGGTGCACACAGCTGGTTCAGCTGGGCTCCCACCAGGGGTGGCAAGCAGCAAAATCTTCTTTTTGCCTTGCCTGAAGGACCCAGAGGGGCTCTGGGGGCAGACTGAGGTGCTCCCTTATGGCAGCAGGGGGAAAACCTCACTTTGAACCACGGATTTCTTCCCTCCAGTGCCACATGAGTGTGAGTGCTGCCCCTGGCCTTGTCCCTGTGCTGTGACAGCAGTGACAGGGCAGGGGGTGGTGGCATCCCCGTGTCCCCTCAGCCTGGGGCCCGGCGTGGTGGGACCCTGGCAGTGCCCCCCCTCCTGTGGATGTCAGGGATGAATTTGGGCCCCCCAGTTCCCCCTGCAAAGCTGTCCCCTCCCAGCAGGGTGTGTGGAAGGACACACAGCCATCCATCCCTCACGGTCCCTGCAGCAGCTCCCTCTTTTCTGGGCTCTGCCCTTTCCTGGGGGATGATTTTGGGGTTGTGGGGAAGCCGTGGCAGGGCACAGTGCACCTTTCCAGTGCTCCCCTGCCCTGGTGTCATTTGCTGTCCCAAACCACCCCCAGGCTGTGCCTCCTGTGCAGTGAGTTCTGCTCTTTGAAAGGCTCCAGAGGCCCAGAAAGCAGCGTTGGTGTGAGCTGTCCTCGTGTGTGTGAGTGGGACTGGTGCCAGGGAAGCTCTCCGAGCATCCTCCCGGGTGTGTAACAGCAGAGAGGGGTTTTGTGCTCTCAGCTGAGGAGCACAAAGAGAGTTTGCAGGGAAATGCTGGGTGGATGTTTCCCATCAGTGCCGCGAGCTGCACTGAGAGAATTTATGAACTCTTAGCGGAGGGTAACAGATTATTTACTCGGGCTTTTTTGGCTCCACAATTCAGAGGGACTGCCCATCAAGGCTGTGCTGCACAGAGCATTGTTCCAGCAGAGCAGGCCAGCCTGAGCCCCCTTTCTGAGCAGCAGCCAGAGCCACCCCTCGCTCTCCGTCCCTTTGCTTTCCTGCAGTTCCAGGCTCTGATGGCACAGGGGGGTGGAAAAGGAGCCTCAGCCCGGGCTGCTCAGGGCCCTGGGGACACGATGGGGACACTCAGAGGCTTTGGGGACAGGGATGGAGATGTGGGGGTGGCTTTGGAGACGGGATGGGGGTGTGGAGGTGGCTTTGGGGCAGGATGGGATGTGGCTCTGGGGACAGGATGGGGATGCTCAGGGGCTCTGGGGACAGGATGGGGGTGTGGAGGTGGCTTTGGGGACAGGATGGGGACACTCAGAGGCTTTGGGGACAGGGATGGAGATGTGGGGGTGGCTTTGGAGATGGGATGGGGGTGTGGAGGTGGCTTTGGGGCAGGATGGGGATGCTCAGGGGCTCTGGGGACAGGATGGGGGTGGCTTTGGGGACAGAATGGGGGTGTGGAGGTGGCTTTGGGGACAGGATGGGGACATGGAGGTGGTTTTGGGGACGGGATGGGGACACTCAGAGGCTTTGGGGACAGGGATGGAGATGTGGAGGTGGCTTTGGGGACAGGATGGGGGTGTGGAGGTGGTTTTGGGGACAGGATGGGGACATGGAGGTGGTTTTGGGGATGGGATGGGATGTGGCTCTGGGGACAGGATGGGGATGCTCAGAGGCTTTGGGGACAGGGATGCTCGGGGGCTCTGGGAACAAGGATGGGGATGTTGGAGGTGGCTTTGGGGACAGGGATGGGGATGTGGCTTTGGGGACAGGATGGGGATGCTCAGAGGTGCCTTTGGGGCAGGATGGGGATGTAGCTCTGGGGACAGGATGGGGATGCTCAGAGGCTTTGGGGACAGGGATGCTCGGGGGCTCTGGGAACAAGGATGGGGATGTTGGAGGTGGCTTTGGGGACAGGGATGGGGATGCTCAGAGGTGGCTTTGGGGCAGGATGGGGATGTGGCTCTGGGGACAGGGATGCTCGGGGGCTCTGGGGACGCTGGGAGGCTCGGCCCAGCTTTCCTGGCACAATGCTGCCACTGGCAGTGCCGTGCCGGTATTGCAGGGGCTGCGCTCGGCAAATGCAGCTCCAGTGCAGCTTTGGTGCCGTTGGTTCAGCAGGAGAGCTGCACTGGAGCCCAGGGAGCTGCTGTGAACCCAGAACGGGCTCTGGGGAGTGCAGCCCAGAGCAAAACCTGCTGCTCTTGGCTCGTGCCAGAGCGATGTTCCTGTCCCTTTGTTGCCTCTGTGCTTTGGAGCAGCAGAATTGCAGAGCAGGGCTTGGAGATCAGACTCCATCCAAAAGTTCTCTTCATTTAAGTGGTGTTTATGCTTCAGTTTCCTTCTAAGAAGGAGCAAATTGGTGGCTGGAGCCTCGATAAAAAAGAGCATTTGGGGAAGACAGTTTTGTGTAAATTTTGCTGTGAGGTTGATGAGCAGTCAGAGCCTGTAATTATTGTGATTGAAGTGCAGTATCCTATTCTTTTGTGTAATAAAGAACATCTATGATTATGTCTGGATCCATCTGTCCTTGGGGGGAAAAAAATCTATTATCTCTTGGTTTCCACTGCTGAGAATGAATGGTGTTACTGTGTGTATTCCTTTTTGCATGTTTGGCCATAAATACTTCTTATTTGGGGAAATCAGCAGACTGCACGAGGCCAAAAATTGCAATCCTTTTCTGCCCCCTCCTCTTTCCCTGGGTTAATTAACACCAGTGAGTAGATTGGGGTTTGCTGGTCAGAGCAGAGAGACACAATGGTGCAGGAGGATCTCCCTGCCTTTGTCTGGGCTGGAAACCAGCACAGGCTGGAGAAATTCCCCCCTCTGGGTCTGGATTGAGGGTTTCCCAGCGAGGGCTGTGGGCTTTGGCCGATTTCCCTGCCAGTGACACCCGGGGTTGTTTTTCAGAGCAAGAGGGACCATCTGCTGATGAATGTCAAGTGGTACTACCGCCAGTCCGAGGTGCCCGACTCGGTGTACCAGCACCTGGTGCAGGACAGGCACAACGAGAACGGTGAGTGGCCGTGGCCCAGCTGGCCTGGCCTGGCTTAACGGGGCCAGTCTGGCCTGGCCTGGCTTAACGGGGCCAGCCTGGCCTGATCCAGGCTTAACAGAACCAGCCTGGCCTGATCCTGGCTTAATGGGGCCAGCCTGGCCTGATCCAGGCTTAACAGAACCAGCCTGGCCTGATCCTGGCTTAACGGGGCCAGCCTGCCCTGATCCAGGCTTAACAGAACCAGCCTGGCCTGATCCTGGCCTAACGGGGCCAGCCTGGTCTGATCCTGGCTTAACAAGGCCAGCCTGGCCTGCTCTTGGCTTAACAGAACCAGCCTGGCCTGATCCAGGCTTAACAGAACCAGCCTGGCCTGATCCAGGCTTAACAGGGCCAGCCTGGTCTGATCTTGGCTTAACAGGGCCAGTCTGGTCTGATCCAGGCTTAACAGGGCCAGCCTGGTCTGATCTTGGCTTAACAGGGCCAGTCTGGTCTGATCCAGGCTTAACGGGGCCAGCCTGCCCTGCTCCTGGCTTAACAGAACCAGCCTGGCCTGATTCTGGCTTAACAGAACCAGACTGGCCTCATCCTGGCTTAACGGGGCCAGCCTGGCCAGTGCCAGCCTTAACAGGGCCAGCCTGGCCTGATCTTGGTTTAACAGAACCAGCCTGGCCAGTCCCAGCTTTGACAGAGCCCCAGTCCCAGCTCTAACAGAGCCAGCCTGCCCCAGTCCCAGCTTTACAGGACACTTCTGCACAGGGGTGTGGGACCAGGGCACGGAGGCAGCAAAGGCCTGGTGCTTTCTGTGCCTGCCTGGTGTCCCTGGTGTGCCCTGCTCCTGCAATCAGGGGCGTTCCAGGTGTGCTGGGCTGTGTCAGTAATAATGGTTAATAACAGCAGCAGAAACAATGTTAGTAACGGTGGAGTGATAAAAACATTATTATTATTATTATTATTATTATTATTATTATTATTATCATCATCATCATCTCCTTGAGCGAGGAGAGAAAAGCAAAATAACCCCAGATCCTTGGCAGGCCTGGACACTGTGCTGATAATGAGCTGAGCACCAAATTATCTGCAGAAATTGTTTTCTCTGGTTTCTGTGGCTCTGCCCCAGTGCCATGAGAGCTGTCTCTCACAGTCTGCTCCCTTGCACGTGTGAATATTCACTGTGATTAATATTGCAATGAGGGATGGGACTGAAGCACTCGGAGCTGAGTTTCCCCTTTTCTCTTTGCAAAAACAAGTGTGATCTTGTGTTTCATAGAAGCAGCAGAAACTTCAGTACATATCCCAGTGTCATTTATCTCCTGCCTCCAGGGAAGACATAACATTTGCTTCTGTTCTTACCAGGAAATTTCCTTGAGGCAACTGTTAAAAATTCTGCAGATACTCCAAGGTGAACCGTGATGATAAAAGTTGGTGATTGAAATCTGGAATGCAGCAACTTTCTGGTGCCTGGCAGAACAAAGTTGAGCACACGTTCCCCTTTTAAAGGACATTCCGGGTGTGCTTTTAGCAAAAGCTCCACAAATCCAACATTGCTGTTACTAATTTATTTGAAGCTTCTAACAGTGAGATTACAGGCACAGTGTCACAAAGTATTTTTGATAGCATGGCTGCTTTTTAATGCAGTCTCCTGTGTGTGGAGAAATATTCTTGTGTTAGAAAGAAGCCATGGAAAAAGTTGTCTTCCAGTTCTTTTGTTAACACTCAGAATTTTCTGTGTTTGAACATGAGTGTCAATATTTACCTCAAAGCCAGAGCTGTGTGCAGTCACCACTGCCAGGGTTTTGTTGGAGATTTGCCATTAGATATTCCCAGGAGCCCATCCCTTATCCTGGAACCCCAGCAGCCCCATTTCCTCGGCTCCTTCCCCTGGGAGTGGCTCCAGAGGTCACCCAGTGCCCTTAGAAGGTTTTTCCCTTCAGGAGCCCTGGGAGAATTGATGATGAGGATGGGAGGGATGTTCTCCCCGTGAATTCCCACAGCCCAGCCTGGCTGAGCCCACGAGCAGTGTGTGTCACCTCAGGGGCACCTGGGGAGCAGCTGTGCCCCGCTGCGGGTGGCAGTGGTGGCAGTGGTGGCAGTGGTGGCCCAGCTGCTGTGGCAGGGCTCTCTGGGCTTTGTCTCTGCAGACTCGGGCCGGGAGCTGGTGATCACCGACCCCGTGATCAAGAACCGCGAGCTCTTCATCTCCGACTACGTGGACACCTACCACGCTGCTGCCCTCAGGTGGGGACACCTGGGACACCTGGGGACGGGCTGGGGACACCAGGGACACCTGGGACACCTGGGGACGGGCTGGGACAGCTGGGGATGGGCTGGGGCACCTGGGGATGGGCTGGGGACACCTGGGACATCTGGGACAGCTGGGGACGGGCTGGGGACAGCTGGGACAGCTGGGGGACAGCCTGGGACACCTGGGACAGCTGGAGACACCAGGGACACCTGGGACAGCTGGAGATGGGCTGGGGACAGCTGGGGACACCTGGGATAGCCTGGGGACAACCTGGGGACAGCCTGGGACACCTGGGTACACCTGGGGACAGTCTGGGACAGCTGGGGACACCTGGGGATGGGCTGGGACACCTGGGACAGCTGGGGGACAGCCTGGGACACCTAGGGATGGGCTGGGACACCTGGGGATGGGCTGGGGACAGCCTGGGACACCTAGGGATGGGCTGGGACACCTGGGGATGGGCTGGGGACAGCCTGGGACACCTGGGACAGCTGGGGGACAGCCTGGGGACACCTGGGGACACCAGGGACACCTGGGGACGGGCTGGGGACACCTGGGGACAGCCTGGGACACCTGGGACAGTCTGGGACACCTGGGACAGCTGGGGGACAGCTGGGGACACCTGGGGATGGGCTGGGGACAGTCTGGGACAGCTGGGAACAGCCTGGGGACAGCCTGGGGACAGCCTGGGACACCTGGGGATGGGCTGGGGACAGCCTAGTGATGGCCTGAGGCTGGGGGACAGCCTGGGACATCTGGGGACAGCCTGGGGACAACCTGGGGCTGGGGACACCCTGGGGGACACCCTGGGCCTGGGGACAGCCTGGGCCTGGGGACAGAGGTGTCTTGGCATGGGGGGACAGCCAGGGGGGACAGAGGTGGCAGGGGCTCTGGGGGACAGAGGTTCCTGTGTCACTGCCCCAGCCCAGCTGTGTCCCCTGCAGTGGCCTGTGCCCTGCTCCAGCAGGGAGCTGCAGGCTCCTGTGCATGCCAGGCGGGCCGTGGTGCCCAGCAGTGCAGTTTGCCATCCCTGCATGGCTGCTGCAGCAGCACTGCCCTTCCCTCAGAGCCCTGCTGCCATGGCACTGCTGCCATGGCACTGCTGCAGCACTGGCTCCCTGGGTGACCTGCACTAAGGGCTTGCTGTGAGTGCTCAGAGCTCAGCCAGAGCTGAGTTAGATCTGCCTGCCCCGCAGGGAGTGCCAGCTGTGTGCCCTGCACTGTGCCCTGCCACCTCCAGGTGCCTGAGCTGCCAGCCAGGCAGGCTGAGGGACTCACTTCTGATGTTTGCAGGTCCCAGCAGCAAGGAGTTGTTTGTCAGCTGATTTTCAGCATGCCAAACATGCATGGGTGTTGTCAAGATGCAAATTGAATAATCTGCCCGGTAATGGTGCTCAGATGGTGTTTCACCACAGCCATCTGGAGACCTTGTTCTGTTCACAGCCACTTTGCTGAAGCCACTTACTTCAGGACAAACTGGCTTCTGTTCTGGTGGGGGAAAGTCTTTGATTTACACATTAAACCTTTCTTACAAACTCAGAGCATTCCAGGGGTGTGCTGGGGGCATTCCACAGTGCCTCTGCTGAGTCCCCTTCCAGTTTTACCTCAGGAGCCAGGCTGGAAATCAGCTCAAGCTCAGAGAAACTCAGCTCTGTGGCTGCAGCTTCCCTGGGACTGTTCTGGCTCCCCTGCCACATCCTCTCAGTTGTTTTTCCCTTTAAAGAAAAGATAGGAACGGAAAGATAAAAATGGAATATCCATGTGTGCCAAGCAAACTTGAAAAATAACCTGGGAGTGCACAGGATGAGCAGAAGGATAATTGCACATGGTGTTCTTGCAGAGAACATGGGGGAGGCACAGAGAGTGGTGATGCATGAAAGGTTAACATGAGATTCTAATTTATTATAATACCAGATTATTTCTCTGCCCTGTGCAAACAAATGGCTCTGGACACACACTGGATTGATGACAAACTGGGGAATAAAAAGCAGTGATTGTAACTAGCAATATTCTGCTCTAACCAGTGGAAAAATTTAACTAGAGGGTAGTTGTAGATCTCTGTGGAGGTGTGCAATAAACATGATGTGCTTTTTACCTCTCTGGTAAATCTTGTGAAATGCAGAGCTTCTGGTCTGGAGTGCTGGGAGCAGGAGGTGCTGCTGCCATCCACAGAGGCAGTGCAGCTTAGCTGGAAAATGCTTATTAGCTGCCAGCTGAATGATTGAAAGGAAGCTAAACCTCTTTCCTTAGAGCACTTGTAAAATGTGAAATACCCAAACAAACCCCCTGCTCATTTTGTGTCTCCAAGTGACTGAACTTGGGCAGCAGTGTCAGCCTGCAGGGAGAAATCAGTGTTGGGGGGAAATAAATCAGTGTTGGGGGGAAATCAGTGTTGGGAGCACTCGGGGTGTGTGGGAGCCTCTCAGACCTTGCTGCTGCTCTTTGCCTCAGCAGCGTGGGCTGGGGAATTTTGGAGGATGTGGCTGTAAGAGCTTTGCACATTACAGGCTGTCAGGATTGCATCTGGAGCTGCTGTTTGTTTTTGGGCTGCTCAGGAGGGGAATTATTGAGTGTTTGCAGAGCAGCATCTGAGCCACTGTGACTGCATCTCCTTCCACTTCTGTTAAAGGATTTTTGTTAAAACATTGTATTTATGATGTTCTGGACATTTATGAGAGCAGGGATGCCCGTGGCTTCCCCCCAAATTGCAGTGGCACTTAATTAAAGTAGCTGTTACTCAAGCTAGAATTCTGATGCCATTTTCTCCTTCCTTCCTTCCAGGGGGAAGTGCAACATCTCCCATTTCTCTGACATATTTGCTGCTAGAGAGTTCAAGGCACGAGTGGATTCATTTTTCTACATCCTGGGCTATAATCCAGAGACCAGGTAAGTGAAAATGGCTTTTAAACTCCACTCCACCACCGACCTGAGCTGCTGCTCACTCAAGGGTTGGGACTGATGATCCTGGAGGACTTTTCCAACCTTAATTCTCTGAAAATTACTCAGGGGAAGAAAGGTTAAAATCCAGCTGGCAGGAAGGGATGCAAGGGAGAAGCTGCATCTTTCTGAGTTGTGTTTATACAGGAGAGAAATAAAACCAGAAAATAAAATTCTGCAGTGAGTCCTGATATCCAGGTGCATCTCTGGGTGAAGAATGTGCTGCTTCTAAACAGCTTCTTGGAAATATGGAAGTTTTTTAAAACTTGCAGACTTCAGCAGGAATTCTTGTCTGTCTCGTTGGCTGAATGTACACCCTTGAAAATACCTCTAAAAATAATTTGCATATTCTAGTCAGCAAAGTTGAAATTTAGACACTTGTAAGAAATCAAATTGAAAGATTTTAAGTGTGGAAATTCCTGCTTTCATGTGTCAATAACTGTCCAGGGTTCCCTAATCAGGAATTCCTGGTTTATGCCTCGCTGGCCCAGAACAAATGGGAGGTACAGAAAGAATTTTTTGGGATCAGTTCATTTTTGAGGAAGGTGTGTCCATGCTCTTCAGTCTGCCTGGAAAGGTTTCTTCAGCCAGCCTTGGCCAGCTCTGCTTGGAAAGCTCAGTCCAGGCTGTGGCTTTGTTATTTTCTGGGTCCAAACATGACACTTTCTGCATGTATGGGATTTTCTAGCACAGAAAATGCCCCACAAGTGCCAGCCTTGAGGATTCTTTGAACACAATCAGCTGTGCACCTTGATTTCCAGAAATACCCTGGAGAAAAGTCTCGTTGGAAGTGGGGGTTAACATAAATAATAAATGTTTGAATTGTTCTCTGCTGGATTTGCTGTTTGTGAGGCAGATCTGGATCTTTGTGCTTCAGGGCATTGCCAGCCACTGACTGCCTGCAGGTAGGAGGGGCTCCCTGAGTGGGTATTTGTTATGAAATCACCGTTTTTGAGGCTTCCTTGCCTCATTCTGGGGTGTCCCAATCTGTCTTGGTGGCTGGGCTGCTGCAACTCCTCCCTCAGGCATTTCCCCTTCTCTGGCAGTCTCCTGGTGCTGAGCCCTGGGGATGCCCCAAATTCAAACACCATCCCCTGAAATGCTTCTGGAGCATCACTGGTGCCGCCTTGGGAGCTGTCCACGAGGCAAGGGGTGGTGAGGATTTCATGGGGAGGCTTTAATTGATATAAGGTTTTCAGTGGTGAAGTTTTCATGGATGAGGTTTTCATGGTGAGGTTTTAATTGATGAGGTTTTCATGGTGAGGTTTTCCATGGTGAGGATTCAATTGATAAGTTTTTCATGGATGAGGTTCTTCATGGTGAGGTTTTTCATGGATGAGGTTCTTCATGGTGAGGTTTTTCATGGATGAGGTTTTTCATGGATGAGGTTTTTCATGGATGAGGTTTTTCATGGATGAGATTTTTCATGGTGAGGTTTTCATGGTGAGGTTTTCATGGGTGAGGTTTCGTGGATGAGGTTTCGTGGATGAGGTTTTAATTGATAAGATTTTCCTGGTGCCCCTCTCTGATGTTGAGCACCCTCCCTGACCCCTGTGTTGGTCACTGTGCTTCACTTTGGGGTTGGAGGGTTGGCAGTGGTGCCTAAGGGATGATTTCCCCTGGGAAATGGCATTTTAAAAAGTTTTAAACCCACTTTCTGGGCAGAGGTAGCTGTTAATTCTTCCAGCTCTTAGAGGATGACTGAGCCTGAAAGGATCAATGAAAGGACAGAGCAGAGCACTTAGTGATCAGCTAATTACTCAAATTAGCCAGCTCTGCAAAGTCAGCTTTTCTTCATTTGGGTGCAGCCAGGTTTCTTTGCCTAACTCAGGCCTGGTTTTTGTATTGGGGAAGGTTCAGAGAGAGAAACCAGAGGGAGGTTGGTTGGAGTATGGTTGTGTTCAAGGGTCCCAGGACGAGGGAAGAGATGAGAAACTTGACTCCATGGTTCAGAAGGTTTATATTATATCATATTATATTATATTATATTATATTATATTATATTATATTATATTATATTATATTATATTATATTATATTATATTATATTATATTATATTATATTATATTATATTATATTATATTATATTATATCATATTATATTATATTATATTATATTATATCATATTATATTATATCATATTATATATTATCTATTGTTATATTATATATTATACTATACAACATATTATTATATATTATATTATAATAATATTGATTATTATATAATATATCATAATTATATAACAATTATATTAGAATATACAATATCATATAGTATGTAATATCCTATCATAATATATTGTTATATTATGAATTGTTATATATTATTTTATGATATTATGTAATATCATATTAGATTATAATGCTATACTAAAACTATACTAAAAAGAATTGAAAGGATCCATGTGAAGGATAGAAAGGAAAGGAATGATAACAAAAGCTCGTGACTCTCAGAGTCTGACACTGGACTTTTGATTGGTTATTAAGTGGAAACAACTTGCACAGATTAATCAAAGATGCACCTGTTGGTAAACAATCCAGACTACATTCTACAACCATCAGTAGTTATTGTTTATGTTTAGTTCCTGAAGCTTCTCGGCTAGAATAAGAGAAAAATCCTAGGGAAGGATTTTAATAAACATGCCACGGTGGCAGCTGGAGATTTTTGGGCTGTGTTTTGCTCGTGGCTGTGAATTTCTGTGCTGCATTTCCTCTGCCGTGGGAAGTGAAAGTGTTTGGGGCACATTTCAGGGCTGGGCTTTGTCAGCTCCATCTCCCACTCGATCAGCTTTCCCAAAGAGCTGTTTGGGTTCCCTGGGGGGGTGAGGCACACTCCTGCTTGTGGGAAAGGTTCTGAAGGGTGCAGAGAGCCCTGCTGGGGATGAACCTGAGCCCCAAACCCCGAGCTGGGCTCTGTGTGTGCCAGGGCATTTCTGCCTGGGGCATTCTGGGCTCACCATGAGATGCTCAGAAACGTCTGCAGCGCTCTCAGATGCAGCTCATCGGGGTGGGGATCTATTTTAACAGGTTTATATGTTTGCAAAGAAGCTATTTTTGTGTGTTTGTATTTGCAAAATAAACCCCAGACTGCAGAAACATTGGGGGGGATGTGTAGGACAGGACCCTTTTGTTGTTGGAGGACACAGAGCTCAAGGAAAGGTTGTTTTGAAACTTGTGATTCACAAGGAAATTGTGTATCCACCTGTGCTACAATGAACACTCCTCACCGGATTGCTGTACAGGAAAATGAAGGATTGTTCTGGGCCTGATCGGTTTTGCTTACTCCATCTTTCAAAATTCAGTATTTGGGGAATTTTTTATCCTTCTTTGCCTCATGGTGAGTGGAGGCATCTCAGGAGCTGGAAAACAGAGGGATGTGTCCAATTACAGCTGGGCTGGGGGCAGTGAGGGATCCCCCAGCCCAGGGCCCTCCATCCTGCATCCCTCCCCCCATCCTGCATCCCTCCCTCAATCCTGCATCCCTCCCCCCATCCTGCATCCCTCCCCCCATCCTGCATCCCTCCCTCCATCCTGCATCCATCCCTCCATCCTGCATCCCTCCCCCCATCCTGCATCCATCCCTCCATCCTGCATCCATCCCTCCATCCTGCATCCCTCCCTCCATCCTGCATCCATCCCTCCATCCTGCATCCCTCCCCCCATCCTGCATCCATCCCTCCATCCTGCATCCATCCCTCCATCCTGCATCCATCCCTCCATCCTGCATCCCTCCCTCCATCCTGCATCCATCCCTCCATCCTGCATCCATCCCTCCATCCTGCATCCATCCCTCCATCCTGTATCCCTCCCCCCATCCTGCATCCCTCCCCCCATCCTGCATCCCTCCCCCCATCCTGCATCCCTCCCTCCATCCTGCATCCCTCCCTCCATCCTGCATCCCTCCCTCCATCCTGCATCCCTCCCTCCATCCTGCATCCCTCCCTCCATCCTGCATCCATCCCTCCATCCCTCCCTCCATCCTGCATCCCTCCCTCCATCCTGCATCCCTCCCTCCATCCCTCCCTCATCCCTCCATCCCTCTGTGCCTCATGGATTCCCTCTGTATTTATTGGTAGTTCCCCTCTGTGTTTATCATTGGATCCCCTCTGTATTTTTCAGTGGATCCCCAGCTCTTCCAGCAGATCCCCAGCTATGTTTATTTACAGATCCCCTCTGTCTTTATCATTGGATCCCCTCTGTATTTATCAGTGGATCCCCAGCTGTATTTATTGGCAGATCCCTGGCTGTATTTACAGATCCCCACTGTATTTATCAGTGGATTCCCTCTGTATTTTTCAGCGGATCCCTGGCTGTATTTATTTACAGATCCCCGCTGTATTTATTGGTGAATTCCCTCTGTATTTATCGGTGGATCCCTGGCTGTATTTATCAGCAGATCCCCAGCTGTATTTATTTACAGATCCCTGGTTGTTTTTACGGATCCCCGGCTGTATTTATTTAGGGATCCCAGCTGTTTTTGCGGATCCCAGCTGTATTTATTTACGGATCCCGGCTGTATTTCCAGATCCCGTCTGTATTAATTCCCGGATCCCGGCTGTATTTATTTAGGGATCCCGGGCTGTATTAATTCCCGGATCCCGGCTGTATTTATTTAGGGATCCCGGGCTGTTTTTGCTGATCCCGGCTGTATTTATTCGCGGATCCCGGCTGTATTTATTTCGGGATCCTGGCAGTTTTGGCGGATCCCGGCTGTATTTATTTGGGGATCCCGGCTGTATTTATTTCGGGATCCCGGCTGTATTTATTTCATTTCGGGATCCCGGCTGTATTTATTTGGGGATCCCGGCTGTATTTATTTGGGGATCCCGGCTGTATTTGTTTAGGGATCCCGGCTGTATTTATTTCGGGATCCCGGCTGTATTTATTTCATTTCGGGATCCCGGCAGTTTCGGCGGATCCCGGCTGTATTTATTTGGGGATCCCGGCTGTATTTATTTCATTTCGGGATCCCGGCTGTATTTATTTCATTTCGGGATCCCGGCAGTTTCGGCGGACCCCCGCTCGTTCCGGCCGGCGCGGCGGCGTTGCCGTTCCGGAGGGAGGAGGAGGAGGAGGAGGAGGAAGGCGGAGGGAGGGTCACAGCACATGCTCAGTGCCGCGGGTCCGAGGGCGAACTTTCCGCGTTCTGCGTGCGGGCTTAGGTCACAGCACAAGCTCAGTGCGGGCTCGGGGTCTGGAGCCCGCATGTGCCTCCATTTTGGGCTGGCAGCGGGGAAGAGGCAGCGCCGGGCCGGGAGCGCTGCGGGCGGGCCCCGGGCCGCTCTCGCCGCCATGGACGATCCCTCCGGCCGCTGCAGGTAGGCGGCAGCGCCGCGGCCTCCGCTGCTGCCCGGCCCCTTCCTTCCGACAGCCCTGCCGGGGCAGCGGGGCTGCCTGCGGCTGGGTGCGTGCAGGGCTGCGAGCTGCAGCGGCCAGGGCTGCTGGGGCTGTGGCAGGAGGTGCAGTCAGGGCTGCACGGGGGCTGTGGCAGGACGTGCAGCTGCAGCAGTCAGGGATGCACGGGGGCTGTGACAGGAGGTGCAGGTCAGGGATGCTGGGGGCTGTGACAGGAGGTGCAGCTGCAGCAGGTGATGCTCAGGTACTGTGGCAGGAGGTGCAGGTCAGGGATGCTCAGGAATTTGGGTGCTGTGACAGGATCCCCTCTGGGGAGGGGAGGTGCAGCTGCAGCAGTGAAGGATGCTCAGGAGTTCAGGTGCTGTGACAGGAGGGTGCAGGTGAGGGATGCACGGGTGCTGTGACAGGAGATGCAGCTGCAGCAGTCAGGGATGCTCAGGTGGTGTGACAGGAGGTGCAGCTGCAGCAGGTGAGGGATGCACGGGTGCTGTGACAGGAGGTGCAGCTGCAGCAGTGAGGGATGCTCAGGTGCTGTGACAGGAGGTGCAGCTGCAGCAGGTGAGGGATGCTGAGGTGCTGTGACAGGAGGTGCAGCTGTAGCAGTCAGGGATGCTGGGGGGCTGTGACAGGAGGGTGCAGGTGAGGGATGCACGGGTGCTGTGACAGGAGGTACAGGTGAACGATACTCAGAACTTTGGGTGCTGTGACAGGAGGTGCAGCTGCAGCAGTGAGGGATGCTCAGGTGCTGTGACAGGAGGTGCAGCTGCAGCAGGTGAGGGATGCATGGGTGCTGTGACAGGAGATGCAGCTGCAGCAGGTGAGGGATGCTCAGGTGCTGTGACAGGAGGTGCAGCTGCAGCAGTGAGGGATGCTCAGGTGCTGTGACAGGAGGTACAGGTGAAGGATACTCAGAACTTTGGGTGCTGTGACAGGAGGTGCAGCTGCAGCAGGTGAGGGATGCTCAGGTGCTGTGACAGGAGGTGCAGCTGCAGCAGCTGCTGGGTGCTCCCTGCTGAAGGAGGGCACTGACCCCTGCACTGACAGCCAAGGAGCAGGAGCTGCTGGGGCTGGGCTGGGCTGTCAGGCCCATGCAGGTAGCAGCGGTGCATGGCAGTGCAGCAGCGCTGCCCTGTGCAGGACAGCAGCTCAGGGGCAGCTGTGCAGCACCCCGGGGGCTCGGCAGGCATGGCTCAGGCTGGTGGGTGAAGGGCAGGGCTCTGGGTGCCCGTGGGACAGCCAGCAGTGTCACTGCTGGGTGGAACGGGGCTGTGCTTGGGTCACACCCGTGTGTCACACCCGTGTGTCACACACGTGTGTCACACCCGTGTGGCCTCATTGCCAGGTGTGTCCCTGTGCTGTGCCTGTCCTGCAGAGCTGGGCTCGCTCAGGGGGCTGTTTGGGGCTCTGCAGGCTGGAAGGGGGTGGAGAGGGGACAGGGCTGTGTGTGCTGCTCACAGTGACAGCCCTGGGCTGGGCAGGGTGGCCCTTAGCCCTGCACACATTGTCACCCCCCTGGCAGGGGCTGTGGCTGGGCACAGTGACACACCACGGGGAGCAGCTTCAGGCTAACAGAGCAGATGTTTGGATGAGAAGAGAGGAAGAAGTTCTTCCCTGGGAGGGTGGGCAGGCCCTGGCAGTGCTGCCCAGAGCAGCTGGGGCTGCCCCTGCATCCCTGGCAGTGCCCAGGCCAGGCTGGACACCGGGATTTGGAGCAGCCTGGGGCAGTGGGAGGTGTCCCTGCCATGGCAGGGTGGCACTGGGTGGGCTTTGAGGTCCCTCCCAACACAACCCAGTCTGTGACTCTTGTCAGAAGCTGAGGAATGAGTGAGGAATAAAGCTGCAGGATTCTGCCCGTGTCAGTGCCACGTCCCTGTCTGTATCCTGCCCCAGGGGTCATTCCTGTATCCATCTCCTTTTGTGCCTGCAGAGCATAAAATAAATCAACAGCACCTCTTTCATGTGGATCACTGAGGCCACTGGCTGAACAGGGTCCTGCTGGTGATGGCAGAGCATTCCCCTGAGCCTCAGCCTGCCTGCATCTCCTCGTGGCTTGGAGAGGAGTCTCCATGGGCCTGCGCTTTGGACACATTCTTATTCCTAATAAAGGAGCTCCTTGAGTGTGTGCAGGCATCCCTCAGTGCTCTGCAGGAATACAGGGACGTCCTTGTGTCCTTAGCACTGGTTTTAAATGTTCCCTTCTAGGCAGAAGAGAAGGGCTTGGGCAGCCAGGCCATCCCCAAGCAGCTCCTCAGGTCTGTGTGGAGCTGTAAAATTTGGGTTAAAAACAAAACCAGACATGAACAGGAACCCAACCTCGTGCTCCCCCGGGCAGGGAAAGCCCCCAGCCCCCCAGGCAGCCCTGGTGGCAGCGGGGTCAGGCTGAGGGGTGTGCAGGCTCTGAGCTGGCCCTGGGCAGGCAGCTGGGCTCCTGCAGCCCTGCCCTGCCCCAGGGGCTGCTCTGTCCTGCCTGCATGCCCAGCAGCTCCTCCTGTTCAGGCTCTGCTGCTAGGTGGTCTGGTGAGTTAATGCCCCTCCAAACAGCCTGTAGGAATTGCAGATATATCATGGGAAGTGCTTGGATATTGTCCTTTGCATGAAGAATAGTCTCTTGCCTTTGTTCTGCCTTCATTTCAGCTTTTTTTTCCAGGCATAAATCAGCAAGATTACCTCTTTCCCCTTCCTTCCAATTCTTTAGGATGTAATTTGTTTTAATTAGAGCTTGTTTCCAGGTGCGTGGTGGAACTAGGGGTACCTTCCAGCTCCTTGCAGGCCTGCCATTCTTCATGCTTGTCACCTGTGGCAGGAGCTGCTGCTGTGCCCTGTGCTGCTCCCAGGTGTGTGTCAGGCAGGCTCAGGGCCCAGGGCTGAGCTCTGCAGGGAATATTTGGGAATGTGGGAAGTGCAGGGGCTCTGGCCATTTCAGAGACTGTGCAGGAGCAGCACTGATCTCCTTTACACAGTGACCCTCCAGGGTCAGGCTGCTGTAAACCACCCTCTGCTTCCATTCAAGTCACACCTGAGCAGATAAAACCCGTGCATTATGCAGTGGCTCCCAGTAATTAATTGATTTGAACTTAGGATCAGAGTGCTGTGTCTTCCTTACCTGCAGGTAAGCAGGTGTCAGAGGTGCTCCAAGGCAGCAAAGCATTTCCCAGTGTGGGGAGAGCCCTTCCTTCCTTTGCTGTCACCCCCATCCCACCTTTGGCCAGGGCACACCACTGGGGGCTCTCTGTAGGCTTTTTATTTTTTTTTTTCCCTCTATAAACATGATGAAAAAACAGCTTTATGTTGAGAAAGCTTTTCCTGTGTGGCTGAAGTGCTTCCTCCCCAGCAGCACGGGTGCAGAGCAGCCTCAGTGCAGGCAGGGACAGGCTGGGGCTGGCTCTGCAGCTGCAGCTGCTGGGACACGCTGCTCCTTCCTCTCTGGGTGAGCAGGGACTGGGAACCTGCCCTTGGCCTGAAATACAGCTTGGATTTTCCACCCAGAAGACAAAATTCCTTATTTTTTTTTTTTTTTTAATTATTGCAACACTCAGTTACAACAGGTTTTAAATGAAGCTTAAGCATACAAGGGGCAAGGATATTTTCTGAGCATTAGGATACCATTTCTGTAAAATGAAGTTTAAAATCTTGCTTAAAGAATGAAGGTTTAGGACACAGGTGAATTCAGGGACTTGTTCCTCTGAGGTATTTCACTCATTTAACTCAGGTTTGAGGTAGTTGTGGGGTTTTTTTTGGTTAAAGGTTGTGCAGGCTGAATGTGTTTGTCCCTTTTCTATTTTGGAGTGTGCAGTGGTTGAACGTGACATGCAGAAGATAATTTTGGGTTAAAATTACAGATCCACTTGGCAGTGTCCTGCCTCCCAACAGTGATCACAAACAGATGCTCTTGGCTGCAGTGCCAGCCACTTTCAGGCCCTGATAAACTGGGTTTTAATCTGCTGAAGTTAGAGTGGAGTAATTCTGTTCTGCCCTGTTTTGTCCCTCTAGAGATGGAACAGAATGATCCTTGCCAGATGTTTTGGAGCTGCCTCTGAAGAGCAGGGGTCTTTCATCTTGGCTATTGGACTATTTGAATTAAAGGGTTATTTTTTTAAAAAAAACACCTTTTCTTGGGAGTTGCTGTTAATTTTACAGAAATCACAAGTATCTAGGAGTTGCTTTGCTGTGTCCCACTCTCAGTGGATGTAATTGATTGTGTGGCCATCAGTGATGGCTGGTTAGTCAGTGCCAAGTGTGTGACTGCACTTTATAATAATTCTATAACACATATATCTGACATGGGCCTGCTTTTATTCAGTGAAGCCACTGGTGTTGATACCAGAACCCCAAATCTCATGGCACTCCTTGTTCAGTGCTACAGCTTGTTATTGTCTTTATTTGCATTTATCAAAAACAAACACAGAGCCCAAACCCCTCGATGTCCTGGCTTGAAGACTTTCCTCTTTCAGTCCTTGGCTGTACAGAAATAATGACCTTTTCCAGCTGTTTTTGGACACCTCCTGAGCTGTCTGAGAGGAGCTTTGTGGCTGAGTGAGGTGGCTGCTCTAAAAACCCTCTTGTTGGAGCATCCCTGTAATTGAATTTGGGATCACCTCAGTTTGCAGAGTCAGGGATGGATGCCCAGGGTGGTTCTGTGGTAGCACAGAATGCTGTCCTGGGTGTGTGTGGGGGTTCTGGTTTTGCTCTGGGGTTTGTTTGGGTTGGTTTTTGAACTGAAGGGCAGCACTGAGTTGTCTCTGTGGCTGGAACTGTTCTGGCTGGCAGAGCAGCCAGGGCAGGGTGGGCACAGCAGCACAGATAAACCCAGGCAGGTTTACAAATGTGCATTTCCTGCAGGACAGGCGTGCTGCTGAGCTCTGGCAGGGGAAAGGAGCAGCACTGCTGAGGTCCCAGCTTGCAGGGGATCCCTGGCCCTGCAGGCACCCAGCCGGGTGTGCTTCAGCAGAAAGCTGCCACTCCTGGCCAGGGGGGATGGCAGCAGGGACAGGGCAGGGCTGGGCACAGACCCCCAGGGCCCCTGGCATGGCCCAGCCTCGGGAGAGCCCTGCTGGAGTCCCTGCCCTGCCTCCTGCCCAGCTCTGGGCATCCTGGAGCAGAACCCAGGGCTGTTCTGCTGGGCTTTGGGGCACCCCTGGTGGCACTGTCCCTGCCCGTGGTGGCACTGTGTGCAGGGACAGGCTGCCAGCTGTGCCAGCCTTGGGTGACGGGTCAGTGCTGGGGACAAGGCAGGTGACAAACAGAGGGTGAAGCTCATTTCTGTGCTGGGAATTGTGCAGGCTCTGCTGTGCCAGCCTTGGGTGGCTGGTGAGTGCTGGGGACAACAAGGAAGGTGACAAACAGAGGGTGAAGCTCATTTCTGTGCTGAGAATTTGCAGGATCTGCTGTGCCAGCCTTGGGTGATGGGTCAGTGCTGGGGACAAGGCAAGTGACAGAGAATGAAGCTGGTTTCTGTGCAGGGAATTTGCAGGCTCTGCTGTGCCAGCCTTGGGTGGCTGGTGAGTGCTGGGGACAGCAAGGAAGGTGACAAACAAGGTGAAGTGGTTTCTGTGCTGGGAATTTGCAGGCTCTGCTGTGCCAGCTTCCTCCCTGTGTGCTCCTGCTCAGAGTGGGAAGGAGAGCTGTGCCCCAGCCTGTGCTCAGCCCTGGGCTGCTCTCAGTGCCCTCCTGGGGGGGTGTGTGCCCCCTGAGCCCTCTGGGTGCCCTGCTGGGGTGTGTGCCCCCTGAGCCCTGCCCTGCCCTGCCCTGCTGGGCTCTGTGCCTCTGCCTGCCCTGCTCTCCTCCTGCCTCTTTGATATTCCAGCTCTGGCTCCCAGCTCCTTTCTGACCAGCCCCTGTTTACTTTGCAGAACACAACGTTGCCATGGCAACAGGTTACTTTTCAAAGGGAACATCTTGTCATTATATTTAATCCACTGCAGCTGAGGAGGACTGAAATATTAAGTTGTTGTTGCTATGGATACTGCTTTGTTACAGCAGTTTCTTTTGTGTCACATTTCATATCCAGGGTTGGCTCCTTTTTTCCCTTTGCCATCGAATAAACACAGGATGCCATTCCATTCTCATTGTAATTGCCCTCACCAGTATGATTTAGCTTCAAATCTGCGCTGCATTTTCGTTTCCATAGCAAGAATTTTTCTCTCCCTTTGAAAGCCATTGCTGGGGATGTGGGGGCAGCAGAAATCCCAGAGCAGGCTGTCCTTGAGGAGCCAGGGGCTCGGTGCCCTTGGAACATCCAGGGGGGTGTGGAGCAGCCTGCCAGGGCAGCCAGCCCTCGCTCACCTTGGGCAGGGCAGGGAGCCCCTGGGCTGGGAAATGCTCCCAGGAAATGGGCACTGGGGCTGGAAAGACACACAGAAATGTTTCTGTCCATCCCTCACGAGGAGAGGCTGGAGAGCCCCACTGGGCTCCCACAGAGCAGAAGTCCCATCCCAAACTTTGATTTTAACTTTGCAGTTACAGGATGGTCCAGCCTTGGGTGTTAAATGTCTGTTTGTCATACTGAGTGTGGTGCAGCTGAAGAAACGGGGAGCTGGGGGTGTTTGGTTCTTGCTGTCTGAGCTGAAAGCAGCCCAGGGCTCAGGGTGGGCACAAACCCAGCACAGCAACCTTGAGAGCAGGATGTGCACGGCCTAAAATGAATTCTGGGAGGAAAGGAAGAGCATCAGCATTTTCTGATGTCAGCTTCCCCTTTGCTCCTCACAGGGAAGGATTCTGACACCTCGTAGTAACCTGGTATTTAATGCAGAACTTTGTAAATAGAAAATTGATCTCCTAGTTCAGTCATTTCCTTGCATAGCCTGAAAACAAGGAAAGTGTCAGGTTGTCTTGCACAAATATGCCCTGGGGGAGGACATTTTGAGGTGTTCTGATTGTTTTCTGGAGGCTTTTGGCTCACATTTGGAGAGGATTTGTGTCCTGGAGAGTGGCACTGTCCCAGCCCCTGCCCAGGGACACCTTCCACGGACCAGGCTGCTCAGCACACCTGAGCACAGCCCCTGCTGTTCTGTAAATAATGTCTCCTGTTCTGTAAATAATGTTTATTTCTGCTCTGCTCCATCTGCATTGGAAATACAGTGACAAAAAAGATTTCTGAATTTCATTAATTGCAATTCTTTCTCACTGCTGTTTTTCCTTTGTGCCTAGGAGGTTAAACAGTACCCAAGGTGAAATCAGAGTGGGACCCAGCCACCAGGTAAGGGCTTTGTTTGTGCTCAGTGTCCAGAGGTGCTCTGGCCTCTTGCTGTGTGCAGATGACAGTTGTTAAAGCTGCATGTGTTCAGACAGGTGAGGGATTTTGGACTCATCTTTGGGTGACTCACTTCAGGCAGTCCTTTAGCCTTCCTCAGCTCACTTACTGAGATTTCTCTGTGTCAGATGTTGATATCTTAATGATTTTCAGTAGCAGAGGTGCTGTTGGGTTAATTCTTGAGTAAGATTGAGGGAATGTGAGTAACTGCTGGAAGCTAAAGAAGTGCTTTAAGTCATTTGGATTGTTAGAACAGAAATTGAGGGAGCTGCTGAGTGTGTTCACACACTGGGAAGCAGAATAAGGTTAAGACTCTAGATGTTCCTGGTATGTTAATTCTAATTTGAGAGAAATCCTTCATAAGCACTGGAAATAATCTGTTCTTACAGGGTATTAACATACAGCTTGCTCTGGTTCACGGGGCCAGGTCTGTCACTGGGAGCTGGGGCCTCTCCTTCTCCTGAGGAATTGACTTTGTACTGTCCAAGTGCTGGAGTGCTGCATCCAAGTGATGAATATTCATTCAGACCCTCTTAAAAATCCTGTTTCAGAACTAGTGAAAGTAAATATTTATGGAACCTGATGTCACATTCTTGAGGATGTTTTGCCTTCAGAGGAAAAAAAGTCCTTGGCAATTAAACCTGTGGTGTTCTTTTCAGTAGTCATAGCAAGAGCACTGTAAATGATACCTTCAAAACAACTTTCATCTCAAATTGTCATTTAATATTTTGGCAGGCATTAGTCACCCTGCTCTAAGGTGTAATTACCATGTGCCTTTATGGATGGGGAAGGAAAAGGAGGAAGGCCCATTGATTTGGAAAACTGTTAATCCTGGCTTCACGTTTGAGCCTTCCACTGTTCCCTCTCTCATCCTGGCAGATGTCAGCCCTGCCACCCCTCAGTGGGCAGCACAGAAGCAGAGCCTGGGCTCCCCCAGGGGCTCCTGCTGCCTCTGGAGCCCTCATTCCCCAGCTGTGCCCAGAACAGGGCTCAGGGGTGCTGGCTTGGCTTTCCTCAGTGCCCTGATGCCCTGCCTGTGTCCCCAGAGCCACCAGAGGAGACAAGTGTTGTGTAGGATTGCTGGGGATTCACCTCCCTGCTCTGAGTGTGGCCCTGGGACAGCTCCAGGTGACAGCCAGGGAGGATTGGAGTGGCACTGTGTGCTCTGGGCTGGGGACAGGGTGGCCACAGGTCACAGCCTGATCATCCTGCAGATCTCCAGCCTCAGGGGTGCTGTGAGGAGGAGGAGGAGCTGCTCCTGGGAGTAGCTGCAGTAACTCAGCTCATTGCAGGGGGCTGCAGGTGGCTGGTGCAGCCCCTGCCTGCTGCAGAGCCTCTCTCACAGGAGTCCCAGGGCTGCCTTCCCCCTCGCCAGAAGAGAACTTCAATGACATAGCCATTTTCCCAGGCAAGAAGTAAAATAAAGTACAGATTAAAGAGCAGAACATGAAAGACATCTGAACCTGTGACTTGTAATTACTGGTTATGTATAAATGTTGCCTCTCAAATACGTTTAGCGTTGTGAGTATAGGAGGTAATTATAGGGCTTAAAAGCTGTTTCTGAAGAGGCTCTCAGCTATCTCATCTCGGAGCAGGAGATGACTAAAGATGCTAATTGGGTCTCTGGATAGAGTGTAATACTTATTTGGAGGCAGTGTTCATTTTGCTGAGCTATCTCCCTTTCAGGAAATGTCTTTGTTTCCCTTCAGAGTCCCAGTGATTTACCGAGCATTTCATTTTAAACTCGGTGTCAAATCTCTAGGGTTTCTTGCTGGTTTCAAATGGGACCCATCTGGTAGCTACCTTCATGTGTGTTCTGGGAGGGTTTCAGCCTGGCAGGCAGCAGCTGGATCAGCATCCCTGTGACAAATGCAGCTGCTGTGTCTGAGGGGAATTATCCACCGGCTCTGGACCTGCAAACCAGGGGGCTGTGCAGTGCCAAGTGCTGTCCTTCCCATCTCTGCTGCTCTCACCTGTGCAGCTCCACTGGCAGTGGGCTGAGGTGGTGTTAGCATCAGGAAAGTCACTGCCACTGTGAGGAAGGGGTGTGGGTGAAGGGCATAGGCTGGGCTCGGCGCCTCGGCGTCCTCAGAGCTCCGAAACGCGGAGCAAACCCTTCAGCAGCTGCTGTCTGAGCACCTTCCACCTTCCTCCTGCCACGCTGCAGAGGGTTCCAGGGCTGTGTGTGCTGGGGAGGAGCAGCTGCCATGTGTGTGTGTGTGTGTGTGTGCCCTGGTTTTGCAGGCCAAGCTCCCTGACCTGCAGCCGTTCCCGTCCCCGGACGGGGACACGGTGACGCAGCACGAGGAGCTGGTGTGGATGCCAGGGGTCAACGACTGCGACCTGCTGATGTACCTCAGGGCAGCCAGGTGAGTTCAGCCACCTTCCTGCCGTGCCCGTGGCCTGCAGGGCAGGGCTGGGCTGGTGCAGCCCCTCCTGCACTCTGGGGTGCTGAGGGTGCCAGGGGATCAGCTGAGACGTTGGGTTTGAGGCAATAACTCTGAGATTTGGGCCAGCACAGCGGCCTCCATCACCTGTGGCATCTGTGCAAGGGCAGCAGCGTGGTGTGGGATGGGTGACAAGGGAGGAGCTGCTCAGGTGGAGCAGCTGGGGCAGCAGAGGGTCCCTGCAGGGAGGCAGTCCCCTTGGGAGCTCCAGTTTGCACTTCAGCTCTTCCCTGGTGGGTTCAGCAAACCCCTGGTGGGCTTCACAGTATTTCAGAATTCAGGAGATTACTTGTAGCTTGCAAGAATTCAGAGGCTGGGGAATGTGCAGTTTCAGTCAGTTTTCTGACATTAAAACCAAGATGAGAGCACGAAGTTTGCTGTCTGCTGAGACTGTTCTGTCTGCAGGTTCAGCTTCTGTAATCCTGCTTGGGCTCTGCTCCTTTGGCAGTGCAGACTCGTGGCTGATGAAAGCAAATGAGATTGGCTTGTAATGCTGGATTTGTTCTGTGCTGGGGTGACTCAGCTTGGCAGCTCTGTGGCACCTCACTGATGCACGGTGTCACAAGGCCCTAAACCCCTGATCTGGGGTGTGAAGCAGTGTGTGTGAGGGCACTGCGAGCTGAGGATGTCCCCCTGCCCCCCTGGCTTTGCAGGAGCATGGCAGCCTTTGCAGGGATGTGTGACGGGGGATCCACGGAGGATGGATGCGTGGCTGCCTCGCGGGACGACACCACCCTCAACGCCCTCAACACGGTGAGTGACCCCAGGAGCAGCCCCCTGCCCCCTGCCCCCTGCCCCTCCTGGCCCCAAAGCAGGCCCTGCAGCCAGCCTTGAGCCAGGTTTTGGGGTCACATCTCCTGCTCTCAGGCACCAAGCGGGGTGGTGAACTCGTGGGTGGTGCTCAGAGGTGACCCCAGTGAGGTTTTGGGAGGCTGCTCAGAGCCCCCAGCTGGGGCTGGGCCGTGCTCAGCTGCCCCTCAGCTGGCTCCTGGGGCCTGGTCTGGGTTTTGGCTGGAGCTGGGATGCTCCCTGTGCTCCTCTGCCCTGGATGGAGGCCCCGAGTGCCTCAGCCCTCTGCCCTTGGCTGAGCTGTGCCCTCACACCCTTCCCAGAGACTCACACTCCTGTTAAGGTCAATAATCATTAAAGAGCTTTTGGAATTGGAATTTCTGCCCCCTTATCTATAATAATAGCCTAATGCAGAAAATTCATTTAACTTCCCTGCTTCTCCATCTACTTTAATTACTGCCTTTAATCGCTTGGCAGCCCGAGGAATCTGCACTTGCACTTGCAGAGTTCTTGCTTCTCAAATTACATTAGTCCCAAAATATTTTGGTTTTGTTCTTCTGGTTCTTTTCTCTTTGTGTTTCTAGTGCATGTCTATTTTAGGAAATGCTTTCCTTGTCCACTTGGAGTTTTTCTAGAAAAGAGTTTCCTTATGAATAATAGTTCTGTCAAGGGTATTTTAAGAAACTTTGACTTATTTCTGAGACCCTGCTTTTTTGACTTTAAACGGTTTAGATAGGTCACCTGTTGTCCTGACAAAATGGTGCCTTTTTATCTTTCAGTTCACCACCTATTTAAAAGAGATCAGATGTATCTGATAAATGATTTGTGAGCCTCTTAACCTGCACTAAGTTGTGTCTTTGTTTAGAAATTACCATACGCAACCCAGAAGATGAATGTAAAAGAAAATGGTGTGCTATGATTTCTTATTATGGAAATCCAATAAACTTCAGGGTAGCACTTCACATAAATCAGTCTTGACAAGCTCCTTTGCTGCTGTTTTATTTATGTAATAACAGGTGCTGTAAGCCCCCAGAATGATTTATTGTTAATTATGCCAGATAGAAATGGAGATCATGGAAGGCACAATGCAACATACAGACATGACATACATGTGTTTGTATCTCAGCTCACTGAGAGGATTGTTCACTCAGCATTCCAGGTGAATTCCAGCTCCTGGCCCTTTATTGGGCTTTTGCTGCCACGTTAGTCCCTGTAACCCTTAGGAAGGAAATTAAGTTTTCATTTGGAGTTTGCTGCCCTCCTGGTGGGGCCCCTGTGGGATTGGAGGGCTGGAGGAGGCCACGGCAGCTCCTGCAAGTCTTTCCCCATAACAATGGTGAAGAAGTGATCCCAGGAGGCTCCTCCTGCTCTGGGGAGGAGGTGCCAGGCCTGGCAGTGCAGGGAAGGGGGAACAAGGTGAGTATTGAGCACAGAGCTTGCTGCTGCTGGCCGTGCTGAGGAGGGAGAGCTGGGCAAGCCTGGGAGTCCCTTCCCCTCCCTCCTCCCCTCCTCTTTGCCTCCAGACTCTGATTCAGCTCCAGATGTGGTTGAAGATCCTTTCTGTGTCCACACAAAGGCAGAACCTCCTGACCCCTTCCATCCCTCTGCCCTGGTCAGAGGTTCTGCAGTGCTGTTCCCAGGGATCCCAGGCCAAGCAGGGACTCATCCCCTGCTCTGTGCTGGGGTCTGGCAGAGCTGCAGAGGAAGAATCCATTCCCAGGGGTCAGCCTTGCCTGGGGCAGAGCTGGGGCAGGCAGGCTGCAGGCTCCGTGTGCAGCTGGGATCTCTGGGCTTTGGTTCTTGTTTCTGCTGGGGAAATCACAGCCAGCCACTCCTGTTTGTCCTCGTCAGATGGAAAAATAGCAGCACTTCAGCTCATGTAGTGCAGCATGGAGGAGAGCCCAAACAATGACATGCTAATATTGTGTAAATCTCTCTTTACTAATAGTGTTGTTGTGCCTTCTCATGGCTCTGCTGCATGGGAACGTGTCATTATGAGTGACAAACATGACAGGCTAATCTCAGTGCAAGGAAATTCACTTCTAACTAAGATGTCACCCAGACAAATTACTCCCTGTTTTAACTTGCCCTTAGACCAGATTTTCTTGTTCATTAACTACAGACGAGGTTGAAAGCATAAAAAAAAATTATTTAAATATATGTTAGCATTTCTCCTTATGACTGGTTCTCCTGGTGGCTGATGTTAATGAGCAGCTGCTGCTCTGGTTCACACGAGGCAGGGCCAGGCTCCCTGCCCAGGCCTGTCCCAGGCTGGAGCCACCTCAGTGCTCGAGACAGTTCTGCACTGGAGTTTCCATCCATCCTCATCCTCGCTCGTACAGGCAGGGCAGAAGGGGCCAAACCCACTGCTGTGATTGCTGATAACATTTTGGGAGAATATACAAAATACTCCTGGTTTTTGAAAGGAGTTTAAGTGTGTTCAAAGTGCTGTGGTGAGTTTTGCAGGTAGTTCTTGCCCTGGCCCTGGTGGAGCACTGGCCGTGCCTGCAGTGCCCCACAGCTGGTTTGCAGCTGCATTTTGGGCTGCTTGGCACCTCCCTGGCAATGCCAGGGCAAAGGGGCTGCATCACAAACATCAGGCTTTTTCATCTTCAGCAGCAGCTCTTTAGTTGACTAAAATAGATTGGAGCTGGGGGAAAGAGATGGAAGTTGGGGGTCATTTTGTTTGATTTTGTCTGATACCCAAACTATACCCTAAAGGGCACTTGGGGCTCCTGTCTTGCTGGGTTTTAGGAATGGTTGATAAAAATTAAAAGGAGCATATTCCGTTGTCACAGTAGGGCAAGATGTCCATAGCTGCACAGACCATCCACAGCCCACTGAAATTTGTCAGCTCTGCTACTGAAGGAAGTGGCCTGAATTACATTTTGTGTTAAAGGAGGTGTTGGGTTGGAGTTATCACAGCAAAGATGGAGCTGCTGGTGGCAGCAATCCCCATCCTGCTCCTCATTTTCCTGGTCCTTTTCCTTCTCCCTCAGCATCCCATGGGAATTCCAGGGCTGTCCATCCATGCTGGATGTGCTGCAGCCCCACTGAAGTGGTTTCTCTGGACAATCCCTTCTGCCCTGAGCTCCAGCCCAAACCAGGCTGGCACTCCCTGCTTCTGGAGCAGTTCAGTAAAACTCTCCTGGGATTGCAGCAATTTTTCCTTGGAGAAGAAGGCTCTGGGATCTCAGTGCTCTTAATGGACTGCAATTATTTAATGCTGAGCCCTGAATGCAGCCTGGCTGGGCTGGGCTTTTCAAGGCACAGCATAATGGCTGTAATTGCCAAAGGAAGCCTTGCTGGAGCAGGAGCTGCCAGATGCAATGGCACTCTGCTCTAAAAAGGTCACAGGAAAGGGACATTTAAATTAAGTTATAAATTACAATTGAAGAACAATATTTTGATGAGCAAGCCCAGAGATGTCAGAGCTGCAAGATGTAATTCATGGGTTCATTACAGACTGGAGGTGCCTGACAGCTGAGCCATGCCAGAGGAGAATTTATTTGCAGCATCACCCAGACAGAAATGGCAGCTCTGCTCAGAGGCTGCAGGAGGAACTGGAGCCTTGTGGGAATGTGCAGCCTTGATGTGAAATCCCTTCCTGGGAGCTGCTTTCTGTAACAGCAGTGGGAAGGAGCCTTTTGGGCACCTGCACAGCCAGAACTGTGCTTTAATCCTGTCCAGTGGTGCAGAAGCTGCTGTGTTTTCTGTTTCAGGGTGCATTTGTGGTGGTTCTCTTCATTGCAGTTGCTCACAGATCAAATCTCACAGAGGTGCCAAATTTGGATGCAGAGTTAATGCTAAAAGTGGAGATTCTCTGGCTGCCTGGACAGTGATGCAGTGTTTATAGAAGTACCTGGAGAAGTTCAAGCAGAAGTTAATGAAACCAGAGGCAGTCATCATTAGCTGTTATTTATACTCTGAATCTTGCCAATAAAGTGCTCAGGAATACTAAAAGGCTGAAAGTAGAAAGCAGAGAATGAGCCAGGCTGGAACATGTAAATTTAACTCCAGCACTTAGAGAAAATATTTTTCCTTTCTGCTGCATTATTTTACTCCTGGCATTTACAAACCCTTTTTTCCCACTCCCACCTGCTAAAATTAACATTTTTCAGAGGCCCCTGAGCTTGTAGCATGTTTTCACAGGGGCCTTCTGTGCTCCATGCTCCTGTGTCACATCTGTGCTGCTGGGCTTGGGGTTGTTACTGATGTCATTATTGCTCAGGAGTTCATCCCACATAATCTGTGGCTGATCTGGGGCAGCCTTGCAGCCCTGTAAACTTCTCTTTTTCTGGAGCAGCTGCCTGTCAGCCCAGGCTGTTCTTTCTGGCCTTGTCTGGTTTATTTTCCTTGCAGATTGAGCTGCCTGGGCAATGCCAGGGAAAAACACGTGTTGTCCTTGAGGCAAAATAAAGATGCCCTCCAAGTTACAAAGAGGCTTTGGCATTATTCCTGCTCTGGGAGGCAGCAGGGAGGGGAGGCAAACAGGAGCTCCATTCTCCTCAGCACTGCCACATCTCCTGAGTGAAAAGTCCTCTAGGTAGTGGCATGCACAGAAAAGAGGCATTTGCAAGGTGAGCTGGCAAAACAAACAGTGCTTTTTTCTTGGAGATGGATTTGTTCCCAGTGCTGGAGTGCAAACAGGGAGGAAAATTAATGTGTACCCAGCAGAAAAGGCAACATCTTATTTTCATGCCTGTGAGTAGGCATTGCATGCCACGGGAGCCTTAGAACTATTTTTTTTAAAGTTGTTTTTTTTTTTTTTTTAATTTTTTTCTCCTGCTGACCGCAGGAGACTGGAGCCAAGTTGTGTGAAGTCTAACCCAAAGTGTATTAATTTTTATTTTGTCATGAGCCCTGTGAGTGGCAGGGAGCAGTGTGACTTTGGGTTGAACATCACCTGGGGCAGGTGTGGGAAGGAAGGAAGGAAAGAAGGATGGATGGATGGAAGGAAGGAAGGAAGGATCCCTGCTTGGTTCAGAGCTTCTTCCCCTGCTGGAACCCCAGTTACCCCTCAGGTTGTTTACATCTCACTTCGTACAGCAACAGGAAAAATAATTAGGCAGAGAACATCTCACGTGGCTCCCTGTAGTGGTTTTTTTTTCCCCTCCAATATCAGATCACTGCTAATTCCTTTGAATGATCTATTTGTCTTTTCTCTCTCAGCTGCATGAAAGTAACTACGATGCTGGAAAAGCCCTGCAGCGCTTGGTGAAGAAACCTGTGCCAAAGCTGATTGAGAAGTGTTGGACTGAAGATGAAGTGGTAGGAAATGATTTATCTCCTCCAGCCTTGATGGTTCACCTTGCTGCTCTTGCTTTTTTATGTTGGGTTTTTTTTTTCCTAAAGAGGTTCTCTTTATGAGCAGGAAGAGGGCGGGTGTGTAAATAAAAATACACATGCATGGGTATATAAATGAAAAAACCTGATCCAGTGCATGACAGAATTAATTACTCATGGAAAAGTGGCAGGAGAAAAGTTTGGTTGATTTTGTTTTTTTATTTGCCTTGAGTGTGTCAATTTTTAAGCTGGTTAATTGGTGAAGTGTTTAAATAAGTAAACAAAAATAAAAATGTGATCTTATTAAGCTACTGATAAAGCTGGCATTGGTGTTAGGAAACAGAACTGATTAATGGAGGAGACTTTCATGTTCTCTTAGTGGCTTTAATTATTCAGGCAGTGGCTGGAGAGATTTTTTAAGCTGTAGGTTTTCTGCAAGGCTTTCAGGGAGCTCTTGCAGCGCATGACGTGTGCTCTGCTCTCTCCTCACTTCAACCTTGCTGCCTGGGGCTGCTTCCAGCCCAACAAAGCCCCTTTGTGGCTGCCAGGGCAGCGCTGCCCTGCTCAGTTCTGCTCAGCCAGAGGGGCTTTGTGTGGGCACTGAGTGCTGCAGCAAACCTTGCAGGGCTGTGCCCTGGGTTTGGGATGGCTCCAGCTGTGCCCTCTGCACTCCTCCAGGGTCAGTTGTGCCAGCCCCTCTCCTTCCCTCCCTCTGCAGCTTTTTTCTCCTTTTTTCCATCAGCTGCCCTGGCTGTGAGTGCTGGAGCTGCTGCTCTCAGGGCTTTGGATGATCCAGCCACGTTAAATGAGAGAGAATGGAGCCTTACCAATGGAAAAAAACAAAGTTTATTGAAAAGTGAAGCATTGCTGCAGAAGTGCAGCCTGTGAGCACAGAGCAGTGATCACTGACTCCATAAATCATTGTCAGCCCCAGCTCATTTGATCATATTTGTTCTTGTTCTGCTCCGTCCAAGTTTCCAGAAACATTTGGCAGCCCTCCAGGCTGGGCAGAGCCAGAGATCAAGCTGTGCTCTTATTTATAGACAGCAGAGCTCCACCTGCACAGCCTCAGAGCCTCTTGGTCCCTGCAGCTCCAGCCCAAGGCAGCTGTGCTGCATTTCGGAGCATTTCGGAGCCTTGCAGGAGAAGTTTCCTTATTGCAGCCCTGGGAAAGGGAGGAGAGCTCTGACCCACGGGGTGCTAAAGCTGCAGGGGAATTCTGCAGTGAAGTGTTGCTCAGAAAACACTGAGCTGTCAACCCTGAGTGTGGCCAAAACAATGGAACTGTGGTGACAGCATTAACTGTGAGTGTCCCCTCCATGCCAGGACTTGTGCTGGGGATAATCCAGGGAGCTCTGAGGGAAATGCAGACCCAGGCCCAGTCCCTGTCCTTATGTGGGCTAGACCTGTCATAAATCTCTTCTGGCAGCCCAGCAAATGTGGCTTACTTAAATTTAAATATTTAGATTTAAGCTTGCAGTTGGATAAGCAAGCAGATCCCACACCTGATACAGAGCTTTAGTTAGTTAACCTGAAAAATAATAATAATGATAATAATACCAGCACATTTAAAACTTTTTTGTGGACTTAGGTGCCCAAAGCCAGAGCCTTTGTTTTGCATGAGAGCAGCTCTGCTGCCTGTGTCCAAACTGTGAGGCAGGAGCTGCTTGGCAGTGTCAGAGCTGATGGAAACAAAGGCTGGGAGCTGTGTTATTTTTCCTGCTGCTGATGTGGTTGCAGATGTTTAGCTGGAATTAAACAGAGGATAAAATTGGCCACTGATTGAGTTACTGAGGCTGTGTAAATACAAGGCTGGGCTGTGTTGTTCCCCTGGTGTCTCTGAACCTGTGGCTATTTTTAAAGCCTTTTTTGTCCCAGTGTGTAAATGCAGAGGCACAGGGGGGGAGGCAGCCTTGCCCACAGCCTGTGAGAGTGGCCAAGGCTCCTCCAGCAGCTGTTTCCTGTTTGTGAGGGCTCCTTCCCCACCTGACAGCATCCATTTCCACTGAGCTCTGTTGGGCAGGCCTTGCTTTCTCTGGCAGTGCTCAGGAGTTCACTGCTGTGGGCAAGCTGCAGCAATTGTCACATTCTGTGCCTGGCTGAGGCACACACATCCTCCAGCAGCATCTCCTGGTGCCCGGGGGCTGCAGCTGCCCCAGACAGCAGGATGGAGCAGGGGCATTGCTGGGGGAGCAGAGTTGTCTTGGTTTGTGCCTCCTGCAGGTTGAAATCTCCTCCCAAACCCAGCCCAGTGAGTTCTGCTCTGCTCCTCGTGGTCACCTCTGAGAATGCCCCTGTAAGTCTTTGGGTGCAGGCAGGCAGAAATCCCCCCTGGGATGGACTGGTGCTGGTGCTGCTCTGCTCTTCCCCAGCAGGAAATCCCTGCTGGCTGCTCTGGGAGGGGGTTTGGAGCCTTGGGATGAGCCTGGCAGTGCCTCTGTCTCCTCTCTTTCCTGCCCTGATGGTGGGGCTGAGATCCCAAACCTGGAGCCAGGATCAGGAGCTTCTCCAGCTGAGGTGAAGTGAACATCCCCACCCCTGCTGTGGTTCCAGTGGGAACATCTCCCAAGGCAAACCATCCTTAGAAAATTACCACGAAAAATCCTGGGAGAAAATGTTCTCTGCAAAATGGCTTTTGTCCCTCAGTGATGTCAGTGCAGTTCTGAGCCTGTTCTTGCTCCAGGTGCAAAAATGAGCTCCCATTTGGGATCAATAACTACCAAAGAGGTAATTTATACAGGGAACAGTGAGCAGCTCTGGTTTTAGTAACCTGATGGAAAGGTTTTGTGCTCTGGAGTGCTTCACGTGCAGGCAGTGAGGAGGAGAGGAGCTGCTCCTGGCTGCTGCTCACCCCATGCCAGCTCACACTTTTATCTCTTCATTCACAATGTGCTTTCTTCTCTGTTTTTATCAAAAGTTCTGACGAAATCAATAGGGCTTTCAGGAGAGAGAAATCCGAATCAGAACTGCAGGAACCTCCAGTTTATTAGGTTTTTAATTAAACATGATGAACACATTTTAAATACCACAAAGGCCTGGGGCTGAGCTGCATCTAATCGAAACAGATTAAGTCACCCGTCCACACTTGGGTAGTTATTAATTCTGTTTATTTATGCATGCTTGCTGCAGGCAGGCTTTGCTGCTGCTCTGCTGCAGTTTATTGCACAGGGATGCTCTCCTGCATGGAGCTGTGCTCCTCATTAGCAGTCAGATGTTGATTGTGAGGAGCTGGTTTAATTGGAGCGCCTTTGGAACTCGGGGCTGAAGCAGATCTGGGTGCAGCAGCTCTTGGACATTCTTTTCTGGGCAGTTTCTCCCTTTGGCTCTGCACTTTGCTCCATCCATGGTAAATCCTCTAGAGGAAGTTGCCAGGTGCTCCTGAGGAAGGTTCTGTCCCCCTGTGCAGAGCTGGCAGTGCCACCCCTGAGAACTGCCTTTTATCTTGACATATTCTGCCTGTGGAATATTTTACATGGCTCTTGATGTCGAGTAGTTGAGGTAAACAAGCTCCATTCAAACAAGCTCCTCCATTGATGTGCAGGGGTGGTTAATCCTGGCTGGTGTTAAATCTTAATTGGCCGTGTACATCGATTCACAAGTTCATAAATTTTAAAATATCCACACCTGGCTTCAGCTTAAACTCGTTTATCATAAAACACAAGTGGAGATGCTGCTGCCAGAAAGGACAGGATACAGCAAACTCCTCTCCTAATATGTTTGCAAGTGTTTGTAATCCAGTGTGGCAGGTCAAGGAATTACTTATGCAAAACCCACAGACTTATTTGCTTGGCTCCTTTGCCTGGAATCATCCTCAAATGTCTCATCCACCCTTTTTGGAGTGTGTGCTGCTGAAAAAACATTGTTCTCATGCTCTCCTTTGAAACCAGGGCTCTTCAGATGGGCTGGGAGACAGAGCTGCTTACTGGGGCACAGATACCATGGATTTTATTTACTGTTTATGTGGCAGCCACAGAAAATGGAATTCAGAGCCAGATTGAAACAGAGCCTCTGGAAGGGTCGAGTGGAAAGAAATCATAAAGGAGCATTGGAAAGGCTGAGCAGCATTGCAGGGCTGGCTCCTGCAGAGGGCTTGGAAGGCTGAGACACCAGTTACTGCTCAGTGCCATTGTTCTACCCAAAAAATAAACACTGAGAGTCCCACTGAATGAACATTTGCTGGAATTTAGGGATCCAGCCACGTCTGCAAGGGTGATAATCAGCAACAGTTCAAACTCAGCTGAGCACTGAGATAAAAACCACCAGACTCAGACTGATTGGCTTTGTAGGAGCTGTGTTTAAGGAATAAATAAGATTTTAGTTTAAGCACGTGTGGGAAGGTCTTGTCTGTGTCTTATTCTAAGAACTCAGAGTGGAAAAGAACCATCAGCCCTCACAGTCAAAAGTGACCAGTGAAGGATGAAATTATTCTGCTCGGGGGAAAAAGTTGTTATTTAAAGGTTGCATAAAATTATAGTTACTGAGTAGCTGGCAGGTTTACAAAGTGCTGAGGTGCAGTACAGCTGGAGAATACAAGGTGTATTACAGCTCAGAAAGGGGAATTTGGTTTAAACACAGGTTCCTAGATGAAAGATAACAATCTTTTGTTTGTGATTAACTTGCATCAGTCTTTGATCCAAGCCCTTGTTGAGAGGGATCAATACTGCACATACAGCACCGAGTTTATTGTCGAGTCCTTTTGGAAATAAGGCAGTGAATTAAAAATCAATTATACGTGCAGAAAAGTTTGTGTAGGGCAATCAATTCTGTCCTTTTAGTTTGCCAAAAGATTCCATTGTTTAACCAGCTGTGAAAAGGAATGAATTTTAAAGGCCTCCAGCAAATGAGGGAGCCCAAAGGGGCGGGGGGAGAGATTAAAAAAAAATTATTCCAGCATTTCATGTTGAGCAGAGGCTCTTCAGGGATAAATCTATAAATCCTGTCAGTGACCTTGGCTTCAGAGTGGGTGATTTCAGTGCTTTCCCTGATGCTGGTCTTTGCCCAGCTGCCAGAGGAGTTGCTGTTTCCTCAACAGTATCATTTTGGGCTTTGCTGAGCTGCGTGTGCTCTGTCTGCCTTCATGTGGAATATTTTTATCTCTTGAGCACTTACCATGCTGCTGATCCCCAAAATCACCAGCCCAGCCCCTTGGCCTGGCCAGGAGCCAGGGCTCAGGAGCTGTTTCTGTGTGGGATGGGAGAGAAACTCCAAATTCCAGCTGCAGCACAGCCCAAAGCACCCGTGGGTGCCCTGGGGAGCTGCTGGTGGGTGCTCCAGAGCAGGGCTGCTCTGCAGGCCCTGAGCTCCCTGCTGCCAAGGGGAGGGATGTGCTGCCTGCAAGGTTCATAAACACCAAGAGGCTGAGTGTCAGAACTTTCCAGCTCATTTTCAAGGGCATCTTAAAAATGGAGCTTCCTGGGGCTCTCCAGCATCCCTGTGGGTGCATTTCCAGGTGGGGACAGTGCTGGGGGATGTGGGGCTGCCTTTGTCCTCCCAAGGGCAGGGGTGCTTTGATAAAAACAGGGCCCAAGGAGCTGCTGTTGCTCTGCAGCAGGGTGGGCTTGGTGTCTGTGGGTCTGTCCCAGAGCTGGAGCTGAGCAGAGCCCAGCAGAGCCCTGTGCTGGGCACTGAACCCTGTGCTGGGCACAGAACACAATGCTGGGCACTGAACCCTGTGCTGGGCACAAAACCCTGCCCTGACACAGAACCCTGTTCTGGATACAGAACCCAGTGCTGGGCACTGAACCATGCCCTGGGCATAGAAACCAGTGCTGGGCACAGAACCCTGCCCTGGGGACTGAACCCTGTGCTGGGCACTGAACCCTGTGCTGGGCACAGAACACAATGCTGGGCACAGAACCCACTGCTGGGACAGATCCCTGCCCTGGGCACAGAACCCTGTTCTGGATACAGAACCCTGTGCTGGGCACTGAACCCTGTGCTGGGCACAAAACCCTGCCCTGACACAGAACCCTGTTCTGGATACAGAACCCAGTGCTGGGCACTGAACCCTGCCCTGGGGACTGAACCCTGTGCTGGGACAGAACCCTGTGCTGGATACAGAACCCTGCCCTGGGACAGAACCCTGCCCTGGCACAGAACCCTGTCCTGGTACAGAACCCTGCCCTGGCACAGAACCCTGCCCTGGGCACAGAACCCTGTGCTGGATACAGAACCCTGCCCTGGCACAGAACCCTGTGCTGGGCACAGAACCTGCCCTGGGACAGAACCCTGCCCTGGTACAGAACCCTGCCCTGGCACAGAACCCTGCCCTGGTACAGAACCCAGTGCTGGCACAGAACCTGTGCTGGGCACTGAACTCTGCCCTAGGCACAGAACCCTGCCCTGGCACAGAACCCTGCCCTGACACAGAACCCTGCCCTGGTACAGAACCCTGCCCTGGCACAGAACCCTGCCCTGGGCACAGAACCTGCCCTGGCACAGAACCCTGCCCTGGCACAGAACCTGCCCTGGCACAGGACCCTGTGCTGGCACAGAACCCTGCCCTGGTACAGAACCCTGCCCTGGCACAGAACCCTGCCCTTCCACAGAACCTGCCCTGGGACAGAACCCTGCCCTGGGCACAGAACCTGCCCTGGGCACAGAACCTGCCCTGGCACAGAACCCTGCCCTGGTACAGAACCCTGCCCTGACACAGAACCCTGCCCTGGTACAGAACCCTGCCCTGGCACAGAACCTGCCCTGGTACAGAACCCTGCCCTGACACAGAACCCTGCCCTGGTACAGAACCCTGCCCTGGCACAGAACCTGCCCTGGTACAGAACCCTGTGCTGGCACAGAACCCTGTGCTGGGCACAGAACCTGCCCTGGTACAGAACCCTGCCCTGACACAGAACCCTGCCCTGGTACAGAACCCTGCCCTGGCACAGAACCTGCCCTGGTACAGAACCCTGTGCTGGCACAGAACCCTGCCCTGGCACAGAACCCTGCCCTGGGCACAGAACCTGCCCTGGTACAGAGCAGCCCCAGGCTCCTCCTGCAGCAGCTCCTGCCTGCCCCAGGCTGACCCTTCATGCAGCTCCTATCTGCCCAGGGATCAGGAATCTGGGTTAAATAGAACCTGCTGCTGCATCCTGTGCTGCTCCAGGAGGAAACTGAGTCACGGCGTTCAGAGGGCAGCTGGGAGGGCAGGGACCATCACAGCTGGGCATTTCTGGGCTTGGGGCTTCTGGCACAGCCGGGAGCCCAGGGAGGGGTGGAACTCCCCTCTGGTGCTTGTGCTGCAAGTGCAACTGAAAAACAGCAATAAATAATGAAGTGCTTTGGTGTTTTTCTGGTTTTAGTGTGTGATAGAACTCTGCAGCTTCTTTCCAGCTGATGTTGGCTTAGTCCAGGTTGATGTAGGTAAAAGCATCTCCTTTTCATGTGCCTCTGTTGGAATTGCACTTTATTAACTCACAGAGCCCAGGAGTGGCTTGCTTGGCGTGGCAAATGTCTGGTTTGTTTTGGAGGAGTTGTTTGCTGTCTAAATGGCAATTTGCTGTTCCTGACAAGCTTGCTTTACAAACACAGGAGCCCCAACCCCTAAAACAAAGCGAGTGCAGGCGGATGACAGCGTTGTCTGCGACTTGACAAGATGATATTTGATTTTTGAATTTTTTTTCCCTGGTAGTTTGGTCTCTGTCTGAGTCTTGACTTGGATTCTTTGTTTGAACACAGAGGCTGACAGCCCCAAACCCCCAAAGTTCCTGATTGTCACTGAATTCTCTGTGTTCTGCCCAACAGCTTAGCTGGGAATTTTTCGCCTGGCCCAGTGGCCATTGCAGCAGCAAATGACAAAATGCTCTTCAAATGGGTGTAGTGACATAATTCCTATTGAAGAAATGTTGATTACTGTCACAATGTGGATGCTCTGTGTGCTTTGGTGCTCAGGGCTTATCTTTCTTGCACAACATAAGCAGTATGAATGCCAAAATACACCTCATTTGCAAGTGCTGTTTGCATGATAAATTTTATTTTTCTAATCTCCCCTATCAACAGAACCAATTTTTTTTTAATCTTTCCGATGACATAAAAATGCATTTTAATGAAGCAAATTATCAAGCTTTGTCTCCTCTGTGCACGAGCGGGGCGGCCACGTTCAATTAGGCTGAGAAATGATCATTTGTTCCATTACAGCTGTAAGAGAGGCAGTGCAGAGCCACGATCCATCACCAGTTGCTCAGCTTTATGTTACTTAAATCACTTGCCATCCTGTCAGGGGCTCGGAATCCTCCACGGGAGCCATTATTTCATTTAAGTTTGTAAAGGTGTCACTTGTTTGATAATAGGCTGCTTCTGTAGTAGATGAATGGGGACTAAATATTCATCATTTCCTGCATCCATCCCGGATCCCTAATGAGTTCCAAGGGTGGCAGTGCCAGTGGAGCTGATGCTGGCAGTGCCATGGAAGGAATTTGACAGCAATGAGGGCTCGGTCCAGGGGAAGCTCCACACCTCGAGTGGGAGCAGGCAGAGGGTGGAGGGCACTGAAGGGCTCCCCAGGGAAGGGGCACTGCCCGAGGCACAGGGAGGGATTGCTGGGGAGTTCTGGGCAGGGCTGAGAGCTGCACCAGTGCTCCTGGGGGATTCCAGCTCGGGATGTTCCAGGGTTCTGTGAATCCTGCTGGGGCTGCAGGGGCTCCCTTTGTGAGCCTGGCCCCACACTGACCCCACAGCCAGTGAGGGGGGTTCCGTGTGGGCTGTGAGGAAACTCAGTTTGGTGTGGGAATTCCCCCTGGAAGGAAGCTGGGGTCCATCCTGGCCATGAGGAGCTTCCCAGGGCAGCTCCTGGAGCAGCCAGCCCCTCTGTGCTCTCGGGAGCTGCCCTGTGCTTTCCCCTTGCTCTCTGCTGTCTCACGTGTGTTGGTCTGTGCCCAGGAGGCTGAGCTGAAATCTGCAGCCTCTGCCCAGCGTTGTTTTTGTACTTTTGTACTTTTGTGCCTCGTGGCTGTGCCTGTTCTGCGGTGAGGGCTTTGTGGTTGTGCTTCAGCTTTCACAGCCTCTGTTCCCCCCGAGCCTGGGTTTCCCCAGCCTTTGTTCTCCCCTGCTGCCCCAGCCCTGAGTGCCTCCCTCAGATTTATATGGCTTTTAGGGGAGATTGATCAGCCAGGCCTTATGCATTTAGAGGAGCTGATAAATGGCACGGCAGCACATTCCCCTCCGCCGCTCTGGAATAACTTCAGTGCTCAAATCAAACATCCCATTTGCCACAAATTGGGGAAGGCAAAGAGGGCACCTCTGCTTTATTAGGGTGCATATTTCATTTATCTCTTATGGGCAGGTATTGTCCAGTTCTACGTGTCTGGGGAGGCAATTCCACAGTCTGAGCACCACCTCCCCCTGCCCCTCCACAATATCCACCTTCAAGGTTTCCTTTGCAGCCTTCACCTTTGCTACAGCTGCCTTTCTGGTCCTTCATTTTCAAATCTTTAATCATTTCCTCTCTTATTTGTGGTCCTTTTTTCACTCTCCCCCTCACTGAGGATGTGTCCCTCAGCCTGGAATTTGATTTTGTCATCCCCAGTATTTCCTCCACCCAGCTTTGCCTGCTCAGGTGTCTCCTCACTCCACTGCAGCCAGTGGCAGACTTACTCTGAGAGGAATTTAGGGAGTTTCCAGAGGTTGTCTGGTATCATTTTGGCAAGGGTCAGACCCTGGAATTTGTATCCGAGTGCCTGAATTCCACCCTGGGCATGGCTGCAGTCACAGCCTCTGTCAATGATTTACCTGGGAGGCACCTGCAGAAATACCTGCTCTGAGAGGGATCGTTCCCATTTTGTCTCATTATTCTTGGATTTGTTCATGGCTCCAAAGTCTGGGGGCTCTTGAAGTGCTTTTATTTGTTTCCTTCTGCCATTTGCATAAAAATCCCTGTTTGACTGCAGAAACTGTCTCCAGAATAATTGACAATAATGGTTGAAATCCCAAGGGAACAGCATTTCTGTGGTGGGGAATTTCTTCACTGGAAATGCTGTGTTGGAGCCTTGAAGGATGACACAAGATATTTCAGGTAGTCCTTGAAGAGGAACATGTCCAGCTCTTTCTTTCCACTTGCTCTTTGGTTTTGAGGTACAGGAAGGCTTTTTGTGTACTAGCATTTTAACAGCAGCTTAAAATAACAACCAGAAATGAATCTCGTTGTGTACAGAAAAGGCAATCTGAAGTGTAATCAAAAGCTTTCTGTTGTCTCTTGTCAGCAGCACATTTGTTTTGCTTTTCTGGGTCACAAATGTGCCAGACCTTTGTTCTGTTTAACTCTTAAAAGGCACCTTTAAAAAGTCATTTATGTAAAAAACACACTCAAATCATGTTAGCTCTGTTAGCAACACTGAGAAGCTGTGGATTGCAGGAGACAGAGAATGCTGGATAAACAGAAAGCTCATTTTGGTCGGGGCCAGGACTTGTTGCTCCCTTTGGAAGCTCCTCCTGCCCTCACCCTCTGTGCCTTGGTTTGGAAAGGGAGCAGCTCCTCTTCTTCAGGCAGAGAAGAGGAGATTGCACACTGAGCAGCCTTCAAGAGAGGTTCATCTCTGCCTGCCTCTTCTCCCCTGCTGAAATGTGGGACCTTACCAGGGCTGATAAACCTGGAACCATCAGGAGCTGGCCTTCCCACAGGGGAGGCTGCTTGTCCAGCAGCCCTTCCAGAGCTGCAGGAAAGGAAAGGCAAGGCAGCTTTCCTTTTCTCCTGCTGCTGCTGCTTTAATGCCCAGGGCAGGGTTTGATCCGAGCATCAGCTGCTGCTGCAGCTCTGCCTGGGCTGGCTCGGGTTTCTGGTTTGGTCTCCTTCAGGGGATCACATTGCTGCTGCTGCTCTGTGGGGTCACTGTGGGATCTCTGTAGGATCTCTGTGGGATCACTGCGAGATCTCTGGGTGATCTGTGGGATCTCTGTGGGATCTCTGGTGATCTGTGGGATCTCTGTGGGATCTCTGGGTGATCTGTGGGATCACTGTGGGATCTCTGGGTGATCTGTGGGATCTCTGTGAGATCTCTGGGTGATCTGTGGGATCTCTGTGGGATCTCTGAGTGATCTGTGGGATCACTGTGGGATCTCTGGGTGATCTGTGGGATCACTGTGGGATCTCTGGGTGATCTGTGGGATCTCTGCCTCCCACAGCTCAGCAGCAGCCAGGAATGGAGCTGGTGTTCCTCACAGAAGCCTTTGGAGCTGGATTTTACAGCGTGCCCCTTGGCTGTTTGTCAGCAGCTCCCATCCATCTGTCTGTCCATCCATGCATCCCTGCATCCATCCGTCCCTGCATCCCTCCATCCCTGTGTCCATCCCTGCATCCATCCCTGCATCCCTCCTGCTCGGGTTGCCTGGCAACCTGGTGCTCCCAGTGCCTCCCAGCACTCGGGGATGATTTATTGGGGGTGATTTATGGCAGGGCCGGGGTTTTTAACGGGAGCAGCCTGGAGCTGAGGGCCTGGGAGCATTTGATCCCAGAGCTGATAATCAGGGTGCAATTAGGGCAAACAGAAAGGCTCCTCGTTTAGACAGAATTGATTTTGGAAATTTATTTATTTTTGGTTTGGTTTTTTTGCTCTTTTGTTTTTTCTTTCCCATCGGGACTCCCCCAGACACAGGTACAGTGCAGAGTGGGAATCAAAGCTTTCATGGGCTCTGGGTGAACCTGCAATCTTTCTCTTTATAAAAATAGCTCTGGTAAAAATCCTGATGGGAAAATACAGCTGGGGTCAGCACAAAAGGTTAGCAACACCCTGACAGCTCCAGGCCCGGGGTGGAGGAAGAGCTGAATTCTCCTGCAGCTCTGGAAACGTCTGAGAGCTGTTGTGTCACCTTCAATATCATGTTGCCTTTCATGCAGACTCTTGCATTGATCCCTGGCATTAAACAGAGGAGGGGAAGAGGAGGTTTGTAAACTGGCATCATGCTGCTCACAAGGAGAGCTCTCACCCCCTTGAAACATCACATTTAATAGGGGAACTGGTGCTGGCTGGAGCCCTTTCCCAGCCTAGCTGTGAGCAGGGCTGGGCAGTCCCTGCAAGGCATGTTGACAAGAGCATTTGTGTGTGTCTGAGGAGGCAAAGAGGAGAAAAAGGATGATGAATCCACCCTGACCTCCTGAATGGCAATATAAATACTTTATTGAAAATCCTAAATAAATGTGTTTGTAACCAGTAATCCTGCTCTGCATGCAATCTCATTTAGCCAACTGGGTATGCAAATGCGCTATTAATGTGTTTGCATCCAGTATAAATACACAAATCTAATCTGTTTATACGTGTCATTTACACACAGCTGTGCTCACGCTCACTTAATACCAATATTTCCAGCCAGCGAGAGGTACCATGGGAGCTCCATTGTTCCCAACAAAAGCAGCTCCATGGAAGGGGGGTCATTATCATCCAGGATCTTTTGGCATTCCCTCGAGGGAGCTGTTACTGACTCGGCTGAGGCTGCTGTGGGTACTCAGCTCGGGCTGGGAGGTGCCTCTCCCGCAGAGCTTTGGGTTCAGTCCCCCACACTTGGGGCCAGCCTCTCGTTTTTCAGTGTAATTTTCCAGGAAGACAAAGCCATGCAGTTGGGAGGGAGAGAGCAAATTGTTGGGCACCTCGAAGGCTTTCAGCTGATCTATTCCTTGTCAGTTTGTTTAGAGAGGGCACTTGATCTCACGGGCAGATGGCCTGGGGAGGGTAGGGTTTGTGTCACGTGTGGGTGACCAGGGCTGCACTCTGCACAGGGCTTTGAATTTCCACTGGGAACATCCCTGCCTTGTCATACACACTGGTATCTAATGAATACCACCAAAATATTTTGGTTTTCCGTGTCTTTGCGTGAGAGAACTGGGTGAAAACGTGATTTTATTTTCAAATGTCTCTAAATGTGCTGCACGCTGAAGTTTGGCAGCTTGTGAAGACGAAGAAGTAAAGATGCTTTCATGTATTTAGTGTTTATCTGCTGTTAATGAAAACCCCATAAATTTTCCTACCATATTTATTATAAAACTTTAAAATGCATATTAAATATGGAAGGTGGTGACAACTTCCATTGGCATCTGCCTGGAAAAGCTGGCCTTTCCAGGCATGCACTAAACCTACTGCTTTCATAACAGCAAAATCTCCCATTTTGTTTGCTTAGAATTAAGGAAAATGTTGAGAGAAGAACTTGCTGTTCTTGGACATAGGCTAAAGAGGTGATTGGATTTTGTTTTTTATTAAAAAGATTGAGAAATAAAATCCTCATTTCCTGGATTGAGAAAGATCAGAAGAGGCCCTGTGTGTAAATGTTTTGCATTACACAATGCTCTTCACTCATTAACCAGGTGGAAATCATAGGGAGGGAATGGAGCAGCACATGGAATTTCTTAGGGAAAATAATGAGCTCTAAACCCGATTGCAGCACCACGTCAGAAGAGACAGGTTAGTAGTCTGAATTTGCAGGCTCACCAGAGTTGTGCTGCCTTTCTGAAGGTTTCAGGTGGAAACCTTCAGCTGGAAGTTTTGCTTGTTGTTTTTGCAGTGGGTGTCACTGTCCCTTCCAGCAGCAGCTTGATTTGGGGTTTGTGAGGTGGAGGAGCACACGGGGTGCAGGGCTTGCAGCGGGCAGTTCCTCCTGCCAGGCTGTAATCGGGGCAGAATGGAAACCCTGACGCACGAGCTCAGCCCTGGCACTGCCAGCCCCGTGACAAACGTGCCAGCTGAGCTCCGTCGGGCACGGCAGAAGGGCTTTGTGTATCTTGTCAGGAGGTTTGTTCCTCGGGATGAAAGATGGGACCTGCAAGTAGCACGCAGGCAGACATGAACATGCTTGTTGCTTGTTCTGCCCGGGTTATTTGTGGTTATTTATGGTTATTTATGGTTGTTTATGGCTGCCTGGCTGCACGCAGGACGCTGCAGCATCGAATGCATTTCATCCAATTATCAAATGGCATGAGAGGCCTCGTGCTGGGGCTGGTCAGCAGCCATGGAAACCACCCCATAAAACTGAGCCCTGGCTGTCAGCACCGGCTGCCCCACAAGCCCTGGGATTTCCTGAAGCTGCTTCAGAGCCCTCATTACCCACAGCACTTCGTTAATTGTGGCACAGTTTGTCTCCAGCGGGCGGCACGAACAATAACGCTGACAGAATCCTGTCATAAGCAATCTTTTAAAGTTAAACAGAAGTGCTAAAATCGAAATGTTTGTCCTAAAAATCCAAATGATGCACTTGTAAAAATGAAACCATTGTGCTCCGGAGCCACTTGCACTTCTTACCCAGACTTATCCTAGGCCTGAGCCCCAGCCCTGTGTTTGGGGCTATTTTAGCTTGGCAGCTGTCGCTCTCAGATGCCTCCTGTGAGCAGTGCAGCATCTCCTGCAGCACTGCTGCATGCCATTTGTGCAGGGGACAGCAGATTCAATCAGTGTCAGGCAGTCTGCTTTGTGACACACCGGGGAGCAACAGGTCACCTCTGATTTGGTGTGCAACTATTTCGTTCTGTTATGTTTAAAGCCATTTTGAGGTCTCTGTTGGGCTTGACTTGGAGAAAATTCCTGTTCTTGCTGCAGGGAAAATGGGCCTTGATGCCTGAATTAATGGGAGTCTAGAATAGGCAGGAAGATCTGAAATTTAAAAAAAAAATATTATTAAGCTCTAGAATTTCTGTCTGAGTTTCTGAAATTATTTCTTGTGTGCTTTGTTGTTATTTGCATATTAAGAAGTGTCTCTCCCTTGCCTTTCCTAGAGGCACAAAGCTCCTTTAGGGTTGAGTGTGTGTCAGTGCCTCAGTGGCCATGGGAGAGTTCTGTACATCAATAAAGGTGACAGCAGAACTGGCCAGAAGGATTGACTTAATTCCTGCTTGGAAATTTGGAGTGCATTCCAAGGTCCCTCTAATTCTGTTATTCAGATGGGCTCTGTGCTAGGCTTGCGTTTCCAGAAGGGACTTCTGACATCCCACGGGGTCAAAGGAAAACAGTTTGTCATAGGTTTTATTAATAGAGTTGAATCACAACACAAGCCAAATATAACATAGTTTGGTTAAAAGGAATCTTAAAAAAATAAATTAAATGGTTGCCTAAGAATTCAAGTGCACCATAGTAAGTCTTGGGCAGAATAAGGAACAGGAATGGGGTGTTCTCATTTGATGCAGCTCCCTTTGAGTGCCTGCCTTTCCATGTTTCCCCATTTTGCTGGCGAATTCCTGCAGGTGGGAATTGCACTGCTCTTTGGGATGCTGGCACTGGGCTGTTTGTCACTGCTGCTGCCACCTTCTCCTGCCCAGAGCACCAGAGGTTTGCGGTGCCAGGGGAGGGATGCACCCACCCCAGCACAATGAGAATCCCTTGGGAAAATTCCCCTGCTAAAAATGAGCGTGTGAGTGCATTGGGGAGCAGCTGTACTCCGTGGGCACTCAGCATCCTGCTCTGGCAGGGTGATTTCTGCCTGTCTGGTGCCTTGCTCTCAGTAAAACTTCCCGAGTTTGGGAGCTCCGACCCCCCTTAAGCGCTTCAGTCCCGGGTGCAGTGTGGGCCGGCTTGGAAGGAGCAGGTGGGGATGAGTAAATCACACACTGCGAGGGACTGTAATCTCCAAGCCTTTACAAGGGTGGTTAATTCCCGTCTCCGTGGCCCCGGGCACGTTCCTGGCGAACTCTGCAGTCTTGCTGGTTTGGAGGGTCAGGGTTAGGTGAGGATAGATCCCTGTGGGAGCAAACCTGCAGCTCTTCCTCACTTGCAGGGCTGTGCAGGGAGCTCAGAGCACCTTTGAGCAGTGAATTCGCCTTTTTGGGAGTCCTCCTGCCCTTCATGGAAGCCTCTGATCCCTGCCCACCTCCTTCCAGCAGATGTTTGCAAAAAGATGCGATCCAAAACGCATTAAGCCAACTTGAGGCTCGTTTCTCTCCAGGGGATTTTAAAATCTCATCTCCCTCCCTTCCCTGGCATAGTAGGGCCCACGTACTCAGCATCCATTATCTTCTTTGCAGACAGAATTTGTTATTTACTTGTTGTTTATAGCTGTACACAGTGTTTATAGGAAAGGAAAAGCTTTTTTGTTTTTTGGTTTTTTTTTTTGCTTGTTTCGTTTTAGGGAATTACGAATTATCATTTCCCTCCTTTCCCTGGAATAGTAGGGCCCACATACTCAACATCCCCTATCGGCTTTGCAGGCAGAAATTTGCTATTTCCTTGTTGTTTATACCCGTGTACGGTGTTGATAGGAAAGGGAAAAGCCTTTTTATTTTGGCGTTCGCGGGGAAGGAAGAAGCCCTCCTCTAGAATGTCCCTTGCAGAGAGAGGCACTTTGTTCAGCCGGCTCCTGTGGGGATGCGCCGGGGGCCGTGAGGGGGCCGCGGGCAGGGCCGGGGCCGCCGGCCGCGGCTGTACCGGGGGAAGGGCCGGGCGGAGGACGAGGACGAGCGGCAGGGAGAGGACGAGCCGGAGCCAGGAGGCAGCGCTGCCGGCGGCCGCTGGGAGCTGCCGGGGGCCGGGGCCGGGCGGCGGCCGCTGCCGGGGGCGGTGTCGGGGCCGAGCCCGGCGGGCGGAGGAGGCGGCGGCGGTGCCGGGCCCGGGCCCGCGGCTGAGGGGGGCCGGCGATCCAGGCCGCCTTTTGCGGCGCGCCCCGCGGAGCCGCCCGCCCAGCCCCGCCGCCATCACACGCTGGGCGCCGCCGCCTCCGCCCGGCCCTGCGCGGCTGCTCCGGGGCTCGGCTCCGCTCGCCTCCCGGCCCCGGCTCCAGCTCCGGCTCCGGCCCCGGCCCCAGCGAGCCCGCCAGGAACGCGGGGGCTGCCAGCCTTTAACCCCTGCGGCACCTGCCCCAGCCCCGCGCCGCGCTGTGCCCGGCCGCGGAGCCGGCCCCGAGCGGCTCCGGCAGCGGCAGCGGCCCCGCGGAGCTCCGGCCGCTGCGAGCTGGAGGCGGAAGGGGATGCGGCTGGGATTTTTCGCGTCTTTCCCGAGCCTTTTCCCCCCTTCGCAGCCCTGTAGGTGCGTTCGCTTCCCCGGGCTCCCGGCGCCGCTCGGCTCCGCTGCCGATTCACAGCCGCCGTTTGGGCGATTTTTTAAAATTTTTTTTTTTTTAATATTTTTTCTTTGCTGCTGCTGACACGCTGTTTTTGTTATCTTTTATCACAGAAACGGTTTATTAAGGGGTTGAGGCAGTACGGCAAGAACTTCTTCAGAATCCGAAAGGAGTTGCTTCCCAATAAGGAGACCGTAAGTACATTTGGACTTTATGTAATTCGCTTTTTCTCTCGCTGCTTCGCTGTTTGATCTTGCGAAACTCTTTCCTTTTCACCCCGAATTCTCCTCAGATAAACGGAAGAGAAATCCTCAGCCAGCCAAGGCAGCTGCTGGTTTTCAGTGCAGTTTTCAGGTCTTGGGCTATGAAAGATGTTACATAAAATAATCGTCATGGCTGGACGGAGCCGCCGAGCCTGGCTGAAGTGTATTTCTGGAGAGTGAATCTAATTTTAAATTCTGACATTACGGCGGGATAATACATTTTGTGTCACCCGGTGGGGCTCGAGTGGCATCGGGTAATTAAAGAAAACCTAAACCCAAGCAGCATCTGATGGGATCGAGGTCTGCCTGTGACCCGCACCGTGCCCTGCTTAACTCTTCCCCTGCCTGGATCTGAGATCTCTGATCTTGCTCTCGGGGTTATGTAACCTTATTATTTATTAACCTTATTTGGGGTTATTCCACCCCAAATCTGGGAGCCGTGGGGCACTGCTGCACAGGAGATGGGGTCTGGGTGCCTTGGGGAGCCCCTCACTTTGCCATTTGCCCCAAAAGAGCCTCGGGTTCTGCCCTGCAGGTGTCCTCTGGCTGCGGGGAGCCTCTGGGGAAGTGCTTTCGGTTTTGGTCTGGGTTTGGAAGGCAGGTAGCTCCGTGAAAATGGAGCTGGACTGTTTTCTAATAACGTATTACTGTGGAAAACACTGATTTAAGGCATCACAGAGTGTTCAGGCTCCTGTAGGTGTTCAGTCTGGATGTGCACTGGGGAAGAGCATTGCTGTAATGATATTTAAAAAGCTCCCCGTTTCTGTGGGATGATTCCATTCTCCTCCCGGAGGTTCTTGCGAGACAGTGCTGTGATAGCACAAATCTCTGGGTGGTAAATAGTAACACTGTGTGAGTTAAAAAGGAAGGGGAGGATGAGACAATTACAAGTTCGCTCATCCTGCTGAGAAAGGAAACTCAGATTACTGCTGGAGTGTTGGTGGACTCGAGGATCCTGCTGGATTTTGAGGCGTGGAGGCCTGGAAAGGTGACAGCTGGGAAGGAATGCTGGAATGGTGTGGATCTTATCAGCATCTGACAAACCTACACGTATCGTGCCTTTCCTCTTTCCTCCAGAATATCTCCCAGAATGGGTTTAGAACAAATCAGTGTTTGCTTTTAGAAATGAATTCTGCTGGTGGTAAAGTTTTTGAGGGGCAAAAGTCCTCTTCTAAGTTGGAATTACAACAGCTCTGAAGTATATAGTGTTTTTATAAATTGAAATTTATATTTTAAATATGAAATGTGGGATTTTTTTTTTTTTTGTGATGGAGAAAAACATTCTGCAGGGGGGAGGGAAAAAAAAACCCCTGAAAAATGGAGAGTTTGGGACAGGTGCCTGCCCCTGTTTGTGCTGCTTCACTTCTTACGTTGGAGCTTGGATATCGGCCTTGGGGTTTCTGTAAAAGTTTTGCAAGTGGTGTTAAACCTCACAGAAGCTCTCATTTTTCAAGTGTTATATTTTTGTTTCATTAGGTCTAATTTTTTACTACAGAGAAGACTAAATATTAAGTCTGAGCTGTGGGAAGTATCACGTTGATGGCTTTGGGCTCAGGGGTTTTTTTAGCCCCTGTGGTAACTGATCTACAAATAACCTTTGACCTACAACGGGTTGTTTATAATCTCTGCTTCCTATTTTTGCCCACAGGCCTCACTTCTGCTTTCTTTAATTCCCAATCTTTTGCAGCCAAAATTTACAGCTGTTTTGCTATAGAAAGACATTGCAGCATAAAGGCTGCAGTAAATATTTGACTGTACAGTTTTGCTTCTGTTCCTTAAAGTGGGATAATGAGTAATGTAAATGACAAGGCTGTGGGATTAATTTGTCTGCATTTTTTCATCAGCAGAATAATTTCAGATACTTTGCCTGTCATTTTTCTGCTGCAGTGCGAAGTAACCATGTAGCAATTCCAGAAACACCAGAGAAAGGCTTTATTCTCGTGTTCAGCCTCCACATTAACATCAGTGAAAGCCTAAAAAGTTGTTAGAAGGATACTAAAGCAACTTGCAGGTACTTAAAAATGTGTCAGGGGCACTCTTGGACATCTGATTTATGAAGAGTTTTCCTGCCTGGTCCCTGAAGGTTGTGGGGAGGGAACCCAGGGGGTTTTGCCTCAGCAATCCCCACTAGAAATTAAATATCCCTCTTACCATGATTTCTGTGAAATGTGTCCTTTCCTAGACCCCTCTCTGGGGGAAAACTCTCCCTAATGTTACCCTGAACCTGGGACATGGAAAAGTGGGAGAAAACACAGCAGAAGCAGGGAATTCTTGCAGAGAGAGGCCTGGTTCAGGTTAAATCAGGCTGAGGCTGCTGTGCAGGGCTCAGCACGTGGAGGTGAACATGACATTGTGTTTCTTCTCTGCTTTGGGAAGGTGTAAAGTGGTGAGAGATGAGAATCAGGCCACGCTGTACTGAGCTTTCACAAGTGTGTTAAGGAATGTCCTATTTGAGCTGTGCCTTGGCTTTTTTCCCCCTCCATAGTTAGTGTGCAATATCTTCTGAGAAATTCCTGGATTTATCAATGTCTTAGCTAGTTTAACATAGTTTTTCAATGATTTTAAATTATTTCTTCTCAGTGAGTAATCTTCAAGAAAAAAAGCTTTATGAAAGAGAATGTTTATTCATATCAAAGGTGTTTTGTTTGGGTCTTCACTCCACTGGTTTATTTCGCATTTCCAGTTTATTTCCATGTTTATTTCCATGTTTATGTCCAGGAGGGGCTCCCAGTGCACGCGGGAGTAAATAACTGCAGTGGATCAAGGAAGGTGCTGCTTTAATGTAGGATCAGTGTTAACCTGGAGGAAAAGTGCCTCCGTGCACCTGAGCCACGAGATTTTAAAACGAAACTCCTGAAACTTCCTTGGGTCTCCACTGACCTGTCTGAAATTCACCTTCCCTTCTCTTTCCATGCAGCTTTTTTCCTTTTATCTCCCCCTGGGTGCTTTCCCTCTGGCTGCAGCTGATGAACTGCCCTGCTCTCCTTTGCTTCCTGCTCAGCAGCACTTCTGATTGCTCTTCATGGGAAGAAGTAAATTTTGGAGGCTTTTCAGTGACATGAATGGTTTTCAATAATTACTTTCATTTAAATTCCCATGTTGTGAGAATGAAAGGTGCACAGCTGGCAACAGTTTGCTTAACTATCTGGTTTGGCTTTAAATGTGGTTTTATTCTCCTCCCATCCACCCATTTTGGGATAATTTGCTAAAACTTCGTGATAATACAGGATTTTCTGAGTATTTAACATTCTGCTCTGAATTCTTCAGATGATTACACTGAGCTACTTGAATTTTGAGAGTTTTAGAAGCACCAGCATTGTGATAGGCCTGAGATAAAGGTACTGAAATGCCTGCAGGGCTGGGGATTGCCTTCCTGTGTTCCTGGGAGCAGCCTGGCTGGTAAACAGCAGCAGGGAAGGGGCTCGTGCAGGGCAGTGACTCCATCAGAGGGTGCCACGTCCTGGTGTCACCTTGCAGGGACCCGGGGCTGGCTCCTGCTGCTCAGCCTGTCCTCTGCTGCTCTCAGGAGCACAGGCTGCCCTTGCCCTTTGGCTGGGCTCCTCAAGGTGCCAGCAGGAACAGTCGTGTCCCTGCTGGGGTTCCTGCAGCCTGCCCCGGGGCAGGGCTGCTGTCTGAGCAGTGTCCCCAGAGGTGTGTGGCTGTCCCTGAGGTGCACGAGGGGTGTCCTGTTACCCTGCCACGCTGCCCTGGCCTTTGCTGCGGCTGAGGTGAGATTTTGGAGCCTGCTTGTCTCCCCTGAGCACTCTGGGCCCTTCTGAGAGCTGGGGTGGCAGCTCTGGGGACGTCCTGGGGCTCCTGTGTCCCCAAGGACAGGTCCTGGCACGGAGCTGCTCCTCGCTGGCCCTGCAGGAAGCCCAGGAGGAGGACAGTGATCTCTGTGCAGGCACACAGGCTAATTCTGGGTTGAATTTCCCTGCTGAGCACAGAGCTATCTGTGCTGTGTGTGAGTCTTGGCTTGGCTGCTGAGCAGGAGATGGCAGAGTGCAACCCAAAGATCTTGCCTCTGGGTGGATGCTCCTTTATTTAGCTCTGAAGCACAGTGTAAACAGGAGTTATGAATATTGGCTGTTTCCTGACACTGAAATACCTGCAGTGTGCTGTATTTATGCACAAAAGAACTAAATGTGCATCATTTCTTTAGGAAAAATGGTCTCTCTTCTGATAGTAAAATCTTCCTCTTCAAATTAAATGCTGCTGGGACTTAGCTCAGAGACTAAATAAGCTGTGCTCTGTTAATGTTAGGAGGCAGAACGAGTGCAGTGTGAGCTTTCAGCACAAACTTCTGTTTAATTTTAGATCGGGGTTTAGATAAACAATTTTATTCTTGCCTCATTAATGCTTAATCTCGTGTTACATAATACACAATATTGGCTTCCTGAGTAGCACTTAAATATAGTGCAAATGTGTGGTAGCTGAAAGGTCAGTGCAGTTACCATATGTGCAGGCTGGCAAGGTGTCTGTCCCCTCCCCGTGTCACTCTGATGGCAGCCAGCAGCCCCAGGAATATTTGTGCAAGGCTCTCCTGAGCATCTGAAAGGTAGAGCTTCTCCCTCGACACAATTGTTCAAATAGCAGAGTGCCTTTGATCAAAGGAGGGGGATAATTAGATGAATATCTCTTGGTCTGTTGGTATAAAGTGATTACTTAGCCCTACATTGGCTTTTTAATATTTGCATTTAGTGGTGAGCCTTGTTTGTGGCAGGAGCTGCGTTGTGGCTGTGGCGTGGGCTTCATCCCTGCTCTGCTCTCCCCAAGGAAATCTGCTTTATTTGAGGCCACGTTCCCCTAATGATGGAATATTAATACACTGCAGCCACATTATTTCCTGCCTTGTCTTTGCTGCGGGAGCGTTCAGAGAGGGACAAGCTGTGGAAGCCTTTTCTGTTTGAAAGCTGAACCTTTTTCTTTAATAACTTGTTCTAGCCTGGGTGCAGTCAGAGCTGAAATTTTCCATTAGAGTTTGAAGCGACTGCCAACATAAACAGCCACTGCTTCTTTTCATTTCATTTCATTTCATTTCATTTCATTTCATCCTGCTCTCTGCTGCTGCTGCTTCCAGAGCGTGGCCACTGCAGGCACTGGGCTTTGCTCTTGTTCACACAGGGGCTCGTGGGCTTCACCTTCCCCAGATGATTTCAGATGATTTCAGATGATGGGCTGAGACTTTTCTCTGTAGTCACAGCAGGTATCCTCCTGGGCTTCAGTCCAGGGAGCAAAAGGGGCAGAGGCAGCAGTTGCTTTTCCTGTGTCAGTGAAACCACCGAGTCATTTGCATAACAAACTCTTCTGGAGGGAACCTGCTGCCTTTGGGTTTTTTTATTTTCCTGTTTTTGTCAGCACGGCTGTCTCAGCTGAGGCAGGACGAGCCCTGAGCTGGTGTTTGGCTCCAGGTGAGGCAGGGTGCTGAGGCAGCTGCAGCCAGGCTGGGGAAAGCCAAGGAATGTAATGACATGATGGAGATATTCCTGAATTTCAGTGGCTCTCAGCTGAAGGCTGTTTGCAGAGGGATGTTCAGTCTGTGTGTTCCCTGTGATCTGGTTTGTTTTCAAAAGTTTAACTGTTAAACCTATTGCAAATGCCATAACTTTATTGGATAATAAACCAGGAGGTTTGGAAGGGCCTTTAAAGAGACGTAAAGGTTTAACTCACACACACCATGGTGTCTTTCTTCATCTCTGAAGGGATTGCAGGTGTTCAGGTGAGCACAATGAGTGTATCCTGTGAATTCCCATCTCCTGGAGAACAACTATACAGGTGTGTTCCTCCAATCCAGTTCCCTGAGTGTGTCCTGTGAATTCGCATCTCCTGGAGATGTTCTCCTGGAGAACAACTATACAGGTGTGTTCCTCCAGTCCAGTTCCCTGAGGATATCCCATGAATTCCCATCTCCTGGAGCTCTTGCCTGGCTCTCAGCAGCCCTTTCACCTGGCCTGTGCCACGTGTGTGCTCATTGATTAATGATTGATTAAGGACTGGCTCCAGCTTCCAAAGACCAAAATACCCTTTCCCAAACCTGCCTGTCTCAATTCCAGCTGAAGCAGACAAAACCAAAAAAAGTGCCTAAAATGTGCTTTGTTTTTATTGTTTTTGTTTGAAATCTCTTAAGCGGTCTCTTAAGACAATAAGAGGATTAATTTTCAATTGTATCCTTTTACTTTTGTGTGCCAAAGGTAATTTACAGCGTCATCAGCTCAAAAAATGAGCTGCTTATTTGACTTTCTTCCTAAGAAACCCTCCTAGATGGAGAGCATAAAAGCAGAAGGTGTGTTCACGGTGCCAGCTGGACTCTAGAATTGACTTTAGCATGGGCAATAAATCAGCTCTGCACTCCAGTGGCTTTTTTTTATTATTTTACATTACAAGATTGGATCTCATTGTTTATTTTTCTCTGAAGGTTTAGAGGTAGGTAGGAGTAAAATATTGTTGCAAGTAAAAGAGGGCCATTAGGCAATTGCATTGAGCTCTGTCAGGGAGCCAGAAAGGACAATTTCTGCTTTGTAGGGAAAAGTCTGTAGTCCAAGATACAAGCCAAGATTATTTGGGTAATTGATACAATATTGTCTGAGCCTTCCTCAGCAACTGAGAGAACACAATGCTGCTCCTCAGAGTTCTGTTCCACTGCATTTTCCTTACTTTCTGTTTATAATTCACTATCCTAAGGAATTTCAGTTTGTTTATTTTCCTATTGTGAATTCTCTTTCGCATCTGTGCTGAAGGGTATGTGTGACTCTGGTTAAAATGCTTTTGTTCATCAACAGCTGTACATTTATTCTGTGTTTTCTTTCCCTGTGAGAAAAACCAGCAGCTTTTCTTCTTCCCTGGCAGTTGTCAGATTGTATCAAACACTCAGACATCAACCCTGAGGTCCTGTGCATTGCAGGTACATAAAATAGGTGTCTGGTAAAGGATTTGTGCAGTTTATTTTCATGGCTGAGTGTCCCAGCCTGGCAAGGCTTTTCCATGGCTGCCATGCATCAAACCCTTCATGGTGCTGTTCCCCATCCAGGCACTGACTGGAGATGTGCTTTAAAGCTTGAGAATGGCTTCCAGGAAGGCAAAAATAAACCAGGCATGTCAGCAGCAGTGCTGTGTGTGGGACATCCTGCCCCAGAACAGTGCTGATGTTTTAAAATCCGGGCAGCTCCTGGAAGAAATGCATCTGTGTAATCCTGCCTGGGGACTGGCTTGGAAAGGGCTTAGGAGAGGAGCACTGCAGGTAATCCTGTGTGTGTTTACAGTGGGTGACACCAGATCACAGTTCAGGAGCTGCTGCAGCAGTGTGCTTTGAGTTTTGGAGTTCAAGGAGTGAATAAATACAGCTCAGACGTGTTGTGAGCCGTGTTGCAGGGGAGTCAGAGCAGAGTTTGGTTGCTGAAGCACACAGGGAGTTGTGCCTGGGCTGTGTGGGGTTCAGAGCACAGGATTGTGCACTGGGAAAACCCTGGGTTGGCAAGGAATAAAGTGTGCTTTGAGTGAGCCTCACTGCACAGAGCACAGAATGGACTTTATCCTTCCACAGGGGAGCAGTGGGCTCAGGCATCACCCCAACCCCAACTGCTCTGTAAGAACAGCACCCACTGCTCCCCTGGCTCCAGACCAGCCCCAGCACATCAGTCACCCCTAAATATCCTGTGATGTGCTGCTGGAGCTGGGAGGAAAGACAGCAACAACTCCAGGAGACAGATGCACTCATTTTGTCAGTTTTGTTTCCAGCCAGCTGTAAAAAAGAAGCAGTGCTTGATTACTGGGGGTTTTTTGCTGCTTGGGTTTTTTTCATGCCAAGGAAGACTCCCAGGAATTACAGAGATGGTGGAATGAAGGGAGAATGGGGGCTGTGCCATAGGGGAGGTGAAGCAGTTTGTGCACAGAACTGGCTCTGTAAGCAGAAGAAACATTTAACATCACACCTTGAAATCTGCTGCATTTGCTTTTGCTTTGTTTTTCCTCTCCATTCTGGATCTGAAGGGAGAACACTTAGGAGTGTGATGGAATTCAGACTGTCAGGACATAAAGATGCTGGTGGTTGCTTCTAGGTGAGGGTGATGTCATTGTGAGTGAACTGCTCCTGTTTTCTCCCAGCCTAGGGAAGGGAGGATTCCTGTTCTGCAGGGTGCCAGGAGGGCTGTAAGTGTCAGCCAGAGCCCTGCACACCTGCACTGTGCTGGATTTATGGATATATGGGATGTGGAGAGGTTCCTCTCCCTGCCAGAAGGTGTATTGATGTCTCCTGTATGTGGAAAAGCTGTGAAATGCTCAGGCCTTGGGTTTCCTACTCCTGCTCTTGAGGAATAAGGATCCTGCAGGGTTGGGATGCCCCATTTGTGCTGTTTGTGCCTTTTCCCTGGAGGCAGGAGGGGCTGCATCCTGCAGGACAGAAATCCAGCCTGCCTTCCCTTCCTGCAGGCTGGCTAGGAGGGGGCAGGTGATGCCACAGCACCCCCTGAGTGATCAGAGCAGATGCCACAGAAAACCTCCTGCTTCTTGCATCTCTTTTTTAAAATCCCAGACCAGTGACAGGCGTGTTTCCTTCTGATTCACATCTCCCAAGGTTAAGTTTGTCCATTGCCCTTTTGTTTGCAAACTCTGTGAGCTGGGGAGGTGTCAGTGAAGGAGCTGCTCTCAGAGTAATTGCTGTGCTTGAGAACTCGGAGCCTTAAGAAACAGAGTGTTACAGGAATGATGACAAAATCCCAGCTGCTGAAGCCCTGGTGGTTGGGAAATCCTCCTGGCCGTGGTCACCTGGGGTGAGCAGCATTGGCAGGCAAGACTGCTTGTTTTACCCTCCCAAACTCCTGTAGAGCAGGGAGAGCCCTGGCCTGGAGAAGGTGCTGGTCAGTGCTTTTATTGCCATGGTGAAATGGTTTTGTCTTGGCTGGAAGAGTTGGGCTGATCCTCCCCCTCCCCCAGGCCCTTTGTGGGCTCCCTTTTCCCCTGCAGTGATTCTGCAGGATGCCTCCAGACCCTTCAAAGAGAGGAGAGCACATTCCAGGTTATAAAGCAGCTCTCTGCTCCTGCAATCTGAGAAGTCCTCCCTGGTGTTCAGCCCAGAGCCTGCTTTGTGCCTCTTGTGTAAAGCACCAGGACATCCCACAGGAACTCTTGATTTATTTTGCTAACTCTGCCCTTCTCTGTGGTTCACAAACCTCTAATGGGCTGTGAAGCTCCAAGATTTCTGAGTTGAACAGTAGAAGTTTTAAGAACCTCCTCTACTACATGAAAGACTTAACACTTTCCACATGCTGGGTTTTTGGATCATGAAAAGCTGATCTGCTACAAATAGAGTTTGTAAAGCTGAGGCATCCTGGGCCAGGGCTGCTTAATGCTGTTGTGAAATTGGGGGGAAGGAAAAAATGTAATGAGAACTCTGGGCTTTGGGCCAGCAAGGAAGATCTGATACAGTGAACGTGTTTCTGTTGCCCTTTGTTACTGTTGAGTTTGATTAGCTTTGTTTCTGGTAAGTTTAATTACAGTTCTTTTTTATTTTTATGGCTGAGGAGGGGATCTTTGCCAAAGCCCAAGTCTTTCATTACCTCAGTTGCAGTGAGAGGGAACTGGAGAAATAAATCATGCCACCTCCCCAACAAACAAGCCAAAGTAAAACCAAAAGAAACCCCACTAAGCTATAAACCCAGCCTTTTCTCTCTCCTTGCCCTGTTCCTGCAGTCTGCTGCTTCCCAGCTGTTATTTCCCCTTTCTGAAGTCGCTTTTAGGGTTGAGGGTGAATTTACTTTGTGCAGCAATTGTTGTTTTGCCTGGGCAGGGCTGTTCTCCTGAGGTGCTTGTGCTTCCCTGGAGCTTGCCTGGCTCCTCTGCAGTTCTGTCACACAGACAACACTTCCTCCATGGATTCCTTCATGGCTCTGCAGGAGCACAGCTGGGGAATGGCTCAGAAAGCGGCAGAACAGAGCAGACAGAAACAGGAGGGGTTGGTTTGGGCCCTGGTTTTGCTCTGCAGAACCTTGCCCGTTGAGATGTGATGAAAAATATGTGCCACAAACCTTGCACAGTCTTTAAAGGAGCATGTGGAAAGCCTCATTTCTCCTGCTCCCCACTGCTGAAGGAGCTCTGGGTTGTGTAACTGGACCTTCACCTTGCTGTGCAGAAGTGACAGGGACAAAGGCCTCCCTCCCTCAGTGCTGTGCTGAAGTTGTATTGATTTAACAATTCCACCTCATGTTCTTACTCTGTGCCATTTGATGGGAGAGATTTTTTTTCTTCTTGTTGCCTGGCTTTAGAAAAACATTGCTTTTAGAGCTTCTGAAAAGGAATTTTCTGCTCACCGTGGGCATAAAACTGCCCTTCCTATCTGCCAACTATTTTTGCTATATTAAGTTCATAATTGTTTTGTTTCAGACAAATCTGTGTGTCTTAATTTAAAAATGATGCAAATGATTTTCAGCTGAAGGATGAAGAGGAGGGAAGTCTTGATTTGAGTAACCAGAGTTGTAACCCAGCACTGCCCAGGAGATACTTGGAAATCCTGCACTGGACTTGGAGAAGGTTTTATTTGGTAGGAGTGTGGCTGCTGTAGAGAAACAGGGACATTGTGAGCTGCAGCTTGTGGTTGGGAATGACCCCACCTGCCCCTCTCTGGCTGCTTTTCCACATGACCAGAGCTGCTGCAGGAAATGCACGGGGCTGCTCCGGTGGCAGTGACGTCCCAGCCCATGCAGTGCCTCCTTTCCAGCCCTGTCCCTGTTCACAGTCCTGGGTCACAGCCCTGCCCTGCTGGCACTTACAGATTGCAGCTGCACCAGTTCATGGCTGCAGCAGGGAAGGAGCAGGAGCAGACGCTGGGAATCACCTCGGAAGTGCTGGGGTGGGTCTCTGTGCCTGTGCCAAGCCAGCTGAGGGTTCACATTCTTGGAGCTGCTGAAGTTCTGCTTTGACCTTTTCAAGGGAACTTGCATAGCAAAGGTATGGGAAACGTTTAAAAGTGAGTTTGGCATGATGTTTGACTGCTTTAGTTGTCATCTGTGAGCTGAAATTGTGGATGGAATCCTGCGGGCTGTGGATAAACAGCATTTCTGCTGCACTGCTCGGTCTGGGTTTGCCATTCCATAAAGGTCACATCAGAATGAGGGGAAAACCCCAAAACAAATCAGCAACAACAGCACAAAACCCCAGCCCAAACTGAGACTAGCAGGGACTTCATATTTTAGAAGTTCTGATTTTTCAGATATTTCTGCTTCATTCTCTCTCCAGCAGTGCCCCCTCTCTCCTTCAGCACGAGAGGAGCCCGTGGTGTAGCTGAATTCCCAAATACCCTGTTCAGGCTCCAGCTGGGGTTGTCAAGTTGCTGTGCTGGCAGCAGGACAGCTCCTGAGGAGGGGCAGCTCCTGGAGAGGGGATAATTCTGCATTTGGAGCAGGGAAACAGGGATGGGCACTGATGGATCTGCTTTGCTGACCCGTGGTGGGACCTGCAGGTGTGACTGGGGGTCCCCAGCAGGACAGGGCTGGGCACACCTGGCACAGGCAGCTCCTGAGGTCACTCCCCAGCTTCCCGAGGTCACCTGGCCCTGCAGGGGACACTGGGGATCTCCAGGGTGTTAGAGCAGGGTTTGGGAAGGGCAGCAGTGGAGGCAGGGAGTGCTGCCAGGGCTTCGCTGCCTCTCTGCTGCTCTGCCCTGTCTCCATCACAATTAATGTTAACGAGGCTTGCTCCAAGGCTGCTCCTGGCCCTGCTCCCCTGCATCTCCTGGCAGGGGATGTCTGCCCTGGGAGGTGCAGGGAAAGCAAGCTGCAGGTCCCTGCAGCTCTGAGCAAAGCAGGGACACCAGTGCTGAATTCCTGTGGGTTCAGAGCCCTTGTGCAGGGACCCCCTGCATCTCCCAGGACAGGGGATATCTGCCCTGGGAGATATTGGAAAAACAAGCTGCAGGTCCCTGCAGCTCTGAGCAGAGCAGGGACACCAGTGCTGAATTCCTGTGGGTTCAGAGCCCTTGTGCAGGAGGAGCTGAGCCCCCCTGAGCCCACAGCTGCTCTGGGCCCACGGGCTGCACGTTTTCCTCAGCCTGCTGAGGAGCCAGGGCACAGCAGCCCTGCCAGGGAACCACAGCTGGACTGCTTTCAATTAGGAGCCCACTCTGCAGTAGCACTGTGTGATGGACTGGGGAAGCAGAGGAGCACAAAGCTGTCCTGCTGCTTTGGGGCTCTCCTGGGGGGAGCTGCTGGCCAGGGGTGGAGCTCAGCTAGGAGTGGGGCTTTGGGGTAGAAAGTACACCAAAATAAATGCAGCAAGAGCTCAGCTGTTTGAGTTCAGTTGTGTGTGATACTCACACACCTTTTTCCACTTTTAATGTGGTTTTGAAAACCTGAGTTTTTGTGGGTGCTGTGGGAACTTCTGCCCGTTTGAGCTCTGATTATTGGGTAACTGCTGTGACTGACTGTAAGGAAATCATTTGTATTAGTTGCAGATTTGTTGAGTTTTTTTGTTTTTATTTGCAAGGGCTGTTTCTTTGTGTCTGCTCCCTCATCTCCTTCTCTTTTTTTTAAAAAAGTGTTTTCGTGTTTGTCTAGCTTCAAGTGTAGCTCTAACAAACCCATTTACTGAGTGTCAGGGTTTGCAGTGCTGCCCTCCTGAGCTCCATCAGGATTTACAAACATCCAGGAGCTGCTCCCTGCTGTTCTCTCCAGTGCTGTACATGGATGGGTGGGAGTGGGTTCAGCTCCTGTTTGTTCTGCTCCCCCCAGCTCCTCTTTTCTCCCTGGGGTTCTGCTCGGCTCTGCCATCACTCCAGAGCTGGGGGTGCAGAATTCCTCCTCCCTGCAAAGTCCCATTGCTGCCTGCATGGGCTGGGAAAGGCCCAGAATCCCCAGGTACCGGGAGAGGGAATTTCACACGCTGCAGAATAAACACTCCAAGAGTCCTCACATGCCTGAGCTGCCTGTCAGGTGTTTGTGGAGCCTCTTGAGCGTGTTTGTGTATGAAAGATCCATGGGACATCTTAAAGAGGTGGCAGTGCTGCTGTGAGAAATAACACTGTGGAAAAATTCCACTCAGATTCCAGGGGTTCAGTGCATCTTTTTCAGTGGTTTCCCTTTTAGTTTTATCATAGTACCATTTGCATGAAAACATGGGTCTTAATTTGCAGCTTTTGTTTCATTTTCCCCCAAAGATGCCACTTTCTGTCCTGTTTGCTGGGTGGCAGTTGCTGACAGCAGTGTGTAGGCTCAGGGAATCCTGGTTATCCTCACATCCTGTGGGAATGGGCTGAATTCCAGACTGATTTCACACGTGAGGCCTGAGCAATAGAAATAATCAGAGACATTGCCTGTTTACCTTACAAACAACACCTGCAAGGATGGACCAAAAGCAGATTCTGTGTCTTAGCAGTGTTACTGTGATGAGTTTAATGAGGGGGAAAGCAGGAGAGTTGGAATTCCTTGTGGAATGATACATGAGACATTCACAACTTCCCCTGTGCTTGCATGTGGGCAGATCAAGCATAGTAAAGTGGGGTTTTTTAAGGAGAAAATAGCTCTTGTGGTGTGTCTTTCACATGGCACTGGGTTTCCTTGGCAGGGCTGTGTGATGCCTCAAATCCCTGTCAGTGCAGGATGTGTTTGTAATTAAACAGGAATGGCATCTTGAGGCTGGGTTTTTTGCTCAGGCTGTGAAATTTGGGAGGGTGGAAGAAGCTTGGAAGGACCAGGGTGGGTGGGGACAGGCAGGAGACAGGAGCTGGGTTTTCCCAGGAAGGTTTGTCACAGTGTCACCTCCTGAGGCTGCTCCTGCAGGAGGGATGTGCAGGGGCAGCACAGACAAACCCCACAGAAGGTCCAGGTGTTCCTGTCTGCAGGAAATCTCCTTGTGCCCTGCCTGTGCTTGTGCCCTGAGCTTGGCCAGCAGCCCAAGCACCGTGTCAAGCACTGCTCTTGTTTCACAGGTGGAAATCTTCCTCAGCCAGAAGGGAAAATCAGAGTGTGTGTCCCCCCCAAATCCACTTTTATCACTCCAGTTTCTGTGCATTCACATGGCAGCCAAATCAGCACCCTGAACTTAATGTCAGGCTTTTTCCCAGCACTCAGCTGTGCCTCTGGGTCACTGCATCTTTCTGAAGAATTTATTTCGGGTGTGATGTTTTGCTGTAGTCAGTGAAATCCAGAATGAAATGAAACTTTCTAGCAGATGAAAGCTGTTGTGCTTTGTCTGGAACCACAGCATGGTTGGTTTGTTTGCAGGGGACGTAAACCTGTTTCAGAAAAACAGAGTTATAAGAGAAGAATGCAGTGGGGGATTTTGGCTATCAGGGATGAAGCAGAGCAGGATGTTTGCAGACAGTGCACGGCTTGGAGATTAGTATTCCAACACTTTCAGAAGCTCTGTGCCTGCAGCTTATCAGTTAATAACAGTTTGTCCTTCCAAGAGCCACACGAGTGGAAACAGCAGCCAGGCTCCCAGAGGAGCAGGCCAGCAGGTACTGGTGGGACATGTCCCTTCCTGCTGGATGGAAGTTCCCCTCCTGAGGGCTTCTCTCCTGGTCTGACACCTCGGTGCTGTGCTGAATTTGAGCTCTGGTTAAACTGATCCCTCCTGCCATGCTGGGCAGGGGATCAGGGGTGTCACCTGCTGCCCCAGCAGTCCCTGTCCCTGTCCCCAGGGCGGCTGGCACAGCCTGCCTGGCACAGGGCAGGATCCCTGGATTCCTGGATTCCTGCACAGGGCAGGATCCCTGGATCCCTGGATTCCTGGATCCCTGGATTCCTGCACAGGGCAGGATCCCTGGATTCCTGGATCCCTGGATTCCTGCACAGGGCAGGCCCTGCAGTGTTTGGGTGAGGATGGGCTGGGGAGGAGGGCAAGGCTCTGGCCTGAGCTGTAGTTCCACTTGCAGGACCTCAGGAGCCAGAGCCCTGAGCCATGCCCACGTTCCTGCTGCCCTTTTCCTTTACCCCTGCTTGTGGGGATCAAATTCACCTTCCGAGGGAGCAGCTCGGATTAATGTTTGCTGGAGACAGCAGGGCGGAGCAGGGCTGGGAAGAATTGGTGATTTCTTTCACTTCTGAGCTCACTGTATAGGTATTATAGTGAGCTACAATGAATTGCTCTTCCTAATGCTGCTTTACAACTCTTAGCTTTGTCTTCTAGTTACATTTTGCTTGCTAAGGATTTTTCCTGACAGAAAGAATTTGAGACTGGAGGGAAGCAACAATAACTGAGGGATAAGCAGCTTACGTGGCAGTTCTTTGTGGTTTGGGGGTGGGGGGGTTGCTTGATGTCCTGCTTCAATATTCCTCTTTTCTTCCATTGCTCTGATAAACAGGAAAACACTGAAATACCCCTCAACCTTCCACACTTAATCTAGAAGATCTACTGGTTTAGGGAGCTGTTCTTGGAGAGCAGTAAAAGGAAAACAGCTGTTCAGGGAGCAGATCTGAGAGGAGCAGTCTGTTTAAAATCAGGGTTTAATGCTGAGAGGTTGTGTTTGCTGTGTCCATAACTCAGGGCAGGAGCCCGGCCTCCCCCTCGCTCTGTGGCGTGCTGGGTTTGCAGTGATGAGCTGCTGCTTGCTCTGAGCTCACTTGATTCTTTCCAGGTGTAAATGGACAGGATTCTTCCTCCATCTGGCCTGTTCAGATGTTGGACATCCTGTGCTGGTGATTTTTATTAAGAGGTCACGTTGTGTCTGTCTTCACCATGGAATCAGAGGGGTTGATAGTTTCCAATAACCGGGTGTGAGGGCATTTAAAATTGTTGTTTCTGGGAGATGAAATCTTCCCATTCCTCATTAGCAGTGAGGATAATTTCCCAGAGTTTGTCTCCTGTATGTAATGCTGAGCATTTTCTGATTGCTGCTGTATTTGTGAGAATCCCTTCAACCCCAGCAGCTCCCCCACGGGTCACGGGCTGGGGAGGGAGGGAGCTGTGTCAGGAGGGGAGTGTGCACGTTTGACAGGCCAGGCTTTGTGTGATTCAGCACAGATGTGTTTGGGAAACCTAAAACATCTGCTGTGTGGAAGTGTGGAATGCAGGTCGGTGCTCAGACCCATCAGGGGCTCGAGCAGTGCTGCTGCTGGCACACTTGCACTGCTGCTGGGTGTCACAGCACCAAGGGACCTTCAGTTCTGATTTCTGGGTTTAAATAAAAGCAGAATTTAAGTACAGAATGTGACATTTGAGAAACAAGTGGCAAATTCTTCCTCACCTCGCAGCTCTCCTTGCCCTCTCAAAAATGGGATCAAAATTTCAGATTCTGTATTTTTATTTATTTGGGTGGGTTTGTTTCCTTGGTTTTGTGGTGTGTTATCTTCTCAGTGTCCAGCACCTGGTGCTACCAAACCTGCCAATATTCTGGATTCTGCCTTCACCTGGGGAGGCCAGAGACAGCTTCCTGAAGGCAGCAGAGAGAAGCAGTCCTTGGTGGCCCATCAGTGCTGCAGGTTTAATGTGGCTGCTCCAGAGAGCCTGCAGCAGCCTGGGCACTGGGACATCTCCCAGCCCACCCAGAGGTGCTGGGTGATGATGAGGATGATGAGGATGATGATGATGATGATGATGATGATGATGATGATGATGAGGATGATGAGATCAGCCTGCTCTGCCCACACAGGGACCAGTGGGTGACTTCAGTGGGGCTTGACAGAATTGGAGCTCCTGTGTTCAGGGCCAGGGGCTGCTCAGGTGAGCTCTGCCAGGGGAAATCACCCCTGGAAATGCTCTCCACGTCAGCCAGGTGTCCTCCGTCTCACCTGGGGGTGTGCAGCTGGATGGGGGAGTTCCCTGAGCCTGGGATGCTGGTGTGGGCTTGTGTTGTTGTCCCTCCCTTGCTGCAGTGACCAGCTTGCTCACCTAGCAGCAAAAAAAAAAGCTCACAGTTATAGCTCAGGAAAGGTTTTGGTGATTATAGTTTGATTCTATTTGTAAAAGTGGTGTGATGAAATAATTAAAATATTTTTGAAGTAGTAAAACTTTCTTAATCATTACAAGCCTAATTTCAGTTGTTGGGAAACAAATGAGCATCTGTACACCTTCCTGAGATGCAGGGGATTACATTCCCTGCTGAATAGCAGAATTAAATTTTTAATACTTTGTTTAAACAGGAATTATGAAAGTAGACAATGCTCTGTCCTTGTGTTCGGAGTGTCCCTTTCTCATGCACATGCACAAATTGGCCTTTCACTTAAGTTAATTAAAGCTGACATGCAAACCACAACACCAGGCAGTCTGGGTGGCAGATGAAATGACCAAAATCTGTCGATATTTTTTTGTTGGCTTGAGTGGCTGATGGTTCTGGATGTGGTTCCCAGCCCTGTGTAAAATCCACGGAGCAGAGGAGCTGCAGGAGCTGCTCCCATTTCCTGGCAGCCATTACATGCTGCCAGCACAAAACCAGTTCTTTCTGAGGCTCAAAAATGGATTTTCCTCCCAGCCACTGTCATTCAATTATCACCTCAGGAAATGCACAGATATAACTGATGATCCCTTTCAAGCATCCTGCGGTTCCCCACTCCTCCCATCCTTCATTTCCCTGCCTGCTCCAGTCATTAGATGTAACATTGCCCATGTATATTTTATAGGGTGACCCTGACGGCTGTCGCTTTGAGGATGTGCAGAGATAATAAGATTGTGCATGTAATGAAGGGCAGATAAATAGAAAAATGTTTACAGGATGGAGTGTGGTGGTTGGAAGTGCTTTATGGCTCGGTGGCTGGCTTCTCACTGACACACCCCACAGGAGCCACGGCTCCCTGGGCTCCACAGTGAAAATGGGATGTGTGTCAGGCTCTGGAAGGGTGGCCAGCAGCAGGGAATGGGGTTTGTTCCTCACCCTGAACTCCAGCAATACCCAATCAAGAAACTTAATTATGGAGCCGGTGCAAAAAGAGAGTGCAGTTAAAGGGATAATTGGCACCTCCATTGAGCAAATCCTGTTCTGGCATCAGTGCTAAATTCTCATTGTCATTCTCAGTATTGATGGGGAGGTGGAAGTGGAGTGGGAGCGACACAATCCAGTGCAGACAATGCCCTGAAAGCTTTCCCCAATAACTGGCATCAATTTATCCGGGTATTTATCCTGTATTTATCCTCTTTGTCCTGGAGTGTGAGTTCAGCTCTTGAGAACTTGCCCTGCCCAGGAGGCTGGCAGGGAGGTGGTGCCCAGGGTTGGGATGTGGGCTGTGGATGGAGCAGGAGCACTGCTGGCTCAGGAAAACAGCTCCTTGTGCCATCTTCAGAGGCATTCCAGCCCAGCAGCTGGGCTTCTCAGATCTGCAGGATTGTACTTCTAAAATCTGCAGGATTGGGCTCTGCTGCAGCTGGGCAGGGGCTGTCAGGTGTGTGCAGCACCAGAGGGTAAAGTTAAATTACTGCAGATAAAAGTGGTGGAGAAAAGCAGGATTTCTGACCTTGATAAGGCAAGTTGCAAAGGGAAAGCTGAGTAGAGAATAACTAACAAATGTGTCTGAGGTGCTGAGCTGTCCCTGTTTTGATAACCCCGTGGTGGCTGCAGCCCCAGGGATGCCCCTGGGACGTTCCTGGTGACCCTGGCAGTGCTGCACAGAGCCACCACTGCTGAAGACAGGCTCTAATAATTAATAATGGATGCAGCCAACAGTGTGTGAGTTCCTGTGGGGATTGGGAACTCTGTTGATTAACAAAGAGGAGTCTCTGGAGGAAGAAGCCGTAATTACAAAAGCTTTCTTTCCATTCTGGCCTGTGCAGAGAGGGGTGGCAGCTTTAACTGGGGCTCAGCCTTAAAACAATGCCCCAGTGTGCTCTGCATTTGTTTTGCACAACTGTTAAAGCTGGTCCTTAAATCCCTAAAAATGGAGGGAAAAAAGAGTTGTTTGCATAGCGAGGGTAAGTTCCATAAAATGTTAATTATCTTATTTGCTGCCAGTTTGTGCAACCTTAATTACAAACACTGGAAGAGATGAACAAATGAACTGCATGGGAATGGCGAGTTAGATGTGGCACACAGAGAAGTTCCTGGTGTTTTTTGGGGATAATTTGGATTTCTCAGTGGTTTGCTAAAGCCATAGAGGCAGGAGTGAAGCAGGGATTGCAGCTGTCAGAAAGAGCAGCTCGTGTTGAGGGCAGAAGGAAAGGCAGCCTGAGCTTTCCAGGGATGGGTCAGCCTGTCCAGCAGGAATCCTGGGCTGGAATTCTGCAGGATTTCAGGAGCTGTCAGTGCTGGAGCTGCTCACAGAGTTGGAGGTTAATCAGCACAATTGTCCTTCCCACTCAGGATTGATCTCGGCCAATTTAGAAATCTTTTTTTCTCTTTGTTTCCCCACACCATAAAACTTCAAAAGGATGTGCTGGGACTTAATTTGTAAAACTGCATTGACTTTGTCATCAAATGGAAGCTGCTGTACAGTGGTGGAGTGTTGCTGTGCTGCTGCAGATAATGTTTGTTTTGAAGGAGAGATTATTTACATCCAGCTCATGTTCTCCTCTCCTTTCCCCCTGACTCTGCAGTCCCTGCTCTGACTCTCTCCTCTGACAGTGATTCCATTACTCACCCATTATGGGGCAATTAGTAGGAGCTAAGAAGGGCAGATGCATTCTCCTGGGGCAATTAGAGAAGTGTGACCTGTGTGTTCAGGTGACAGGCACAGTGACATTATTCTAGTCTCTTCACTGCTTGAGGAACTTGGGAGTGAAATCTTCGCGTTCCAAGCTCATTTTAGCACTGCCAGGAGTGCCCCAGCCCTCTCAGGACCCGTGGCAGCCCTTCAAATAAAATCCTCGTTTGTAGGAGAGAGGAGCTCCCCTTCCCCGGGTGAGTGAGGACTGAGCAGGGTACCACTACTCATTTAGCAGGAACAATTAGAAAGCATAGAGCTCTGTCTGACTGCAGGTTTTTTTTCCACAACAAAATGAAATCCAGAAGATGCAGATGGAGCCTCGGCTGGGTTCCCAGGAAATTCTGTGACTGTTCCTGTGTTGGGAGTAAATCGACAGCATAAAACCCAAGGAGTCAGCCTGGTTTGTTACACACCTGTCTCCTCTTTGGATTGCCACTTGCCCAGCCTGTTTGCCAGGAGTTTGGAATTAAAAAAATGAAACCAGGGAACTTAACCTCACTGTGTGCAGGGCAGGGAAGCAGTGGGGGGGCAGCCAGTCTCCCAAAACTGGAGGTGCAGGTCCCAGCAGGGGCCAGGAGCCAGGGCTGTGCTGCCATCCAGGAGATAACAAATGGCCAGAGGAGCTGCAGGGTAAAATGGCTGTACTTGGACTTCTGAATCTGCCCGAGAGCCCAGACCTGCAGGGGATTCCTTAGAGAGCATCCCACGATTTTTAGTGTTTTTTTTTTTTTGTGGTGTTAAGTAAAATATTGCTTGATTTTTAAAAGCCTCTCTTAAAACCCCAGTAATGTGTTGGAATATGCAGGATTCCTGTGCACCCAAGGTGGACATTAATCAGTGCTACTGAACAAGCTGCTGAGACTTACTGCTTAATTAGAGCATGTGCACAGCCATTTGTCAGGGCTGGCAGAGACACCACGCTGGAGGAATGGCCACGTTCAGCTCTGGAGCTGCTCTCAGCTGCTCTCTGGGCCTGCTGCAGTTTGCAGCCTTCAGCTTGGCCAGGCCAGGCAGGAGCTCCACCTTTCCTCTCTGTTCATAAGGAAAACAGCCATAGAGTCACCAAGGCTGGAAAAGCCCTCCAGGGTGGTGGAGTCCAGGCTTTACCCATGGTCACAGTGCATGGTGTCCCCAGGTGCCACATCCCTGTGTGGGGTGGTTCCACCCCTGCCCTGGCTTGGGGTGTGTGGTGGGATGGAAGGGATGGACGTGCTCAGCTGTGTCTCCTGACAGTGCAGGGTGACACCCTGGGGTGTTCTGTGCAGCTTTAGCAGGCAGGCTGACCCTGCTGAGGCTCAGTGTGTCCCACCCTGCCATGCCCCAAACCCTGCTCTGCTCCTGCCCTGGAGCAGGTGCTGGGAGCCAGCCTGTGCCAGGGGATCCAAGGGAAGCACTGCAGACTGCTTTTATGCAGGACTTTACAAGAGTATTAGCTAAATTGAGTTGACTTAATAAAATCTTGAAGCATTCCAGAAAGATTGTGAATTCATTAAGGCCACAGCTGGACAATCTGTTCCCTGTGCTCTGCCATGGCTGCTCACAGCCATTGAGGACTGCTGTCATTTACCTTCTCTCTTTCATTACTGCTAAGCTATTCCCCTCCCCCATGATTTTATTTTTTTTTCCCCTGTCAGAGCTCGGCTCTGGGGAAATTAAACAGCAATTATTGTGTTTGCTCACTGTGTTATACCCTAACAGATACTTGAAGGGAAGTTGTGTGTGTGTGATTGCACAGGAGCTGTGCTGCTGCAGGGCTGTCAGAACCCTCCTGCCCAGGGATGCACACCCAGCCTTAACCCTCCGTGTGCCAGGGCAAGGCTGAGCACAGACACAGCTCGGGCTGTGGGTTTTAAATGCTGATAAGGAGTAGAAAACCAGGGCTTGCTGAGGTAGAGGGGCTGCTCTGGTGGGGGAAAAAAAAAATGGAGCTGGCAGAACACACAGGTGAGAGTGAGAAGAGTGGGACAGGCAGGGCAGAGGTGGCCCTGGCAAGGACAGTCCCCTGCTGGGGCAGGTGAGGGCTGGAGCACTTCAGGTGCTCAGAGAAACTTCCCTGAGCTCCTGCAGGAGGGACCCGAGCCACATCTTCCTCTGCAGAAATCATCTGCAGAATGCAGCTGAAAGGAGATGAAGTGTGGCTTTTTTTATGTGCACCTACTCCGTGGGGTGAAATGGCCTTGGCAGGAGGAGGCAGCACTGGAGTCGTGAGCATTTCAGAGCTGCTGAAAGCTGAACTGGTGCTTTCAGTGAGGAACATAATCCCCTCTGCCTCGTGAAACTTGGGAATGGAGGTGCTGTCAGGGAAATGTGCCGCTAAAAGCCTGAATAATGCTTCTCATTTTGCTTTCTGTGCGTTTGGGACAGTTAATCAGATGTTCACGTGGAAACATGGAGCTGTGTGTGCAGGAAAAGGGGTGGTGGGGTATGGGGTGAAGGTGAGGCTGCAGTCACCAGGAGGGGAGTCCTGGAGGGGAAAGGAATCTTCTCCCCAGAGTGTGGAAAAGAAAAAGCTGGGCCTTGGGGTTGGTTTGGAGGGCTTTAACAGCATCCTGGTGGATGTGGCACATGCAGTCACCCTAGAGGTTTCACCCTGCCTAATTAAGGAATGAGTTCCAGCTCGTCAGAGGGGTATCCTGCCCCCTGAGCTGGGCCAGGAGGTGCTGGGGATGCTCAGGCTGCTCTGCCCTGGCCATACTGTGTGTTGCAGCAGTAGCCAGCCTGCACCCAGAGCACAAGGACAGAGTGTTTGCAGGCTGGCAGGGCAGGCTGTGGCCTGGGAGCCACAAAAAGAGCTTTGGAGCAGCTGGGCCAGCCCTGCCCAGGCTGGCAGAGCTCAGGGATGTGGGATGTGCTGACTGCGAGACCTTGTGGTGAGCTGAGGTGAGATCACTGGGAACAAAATGATCATTACAGGCCATTCATGTCAGAGCGTTCATGCCTCTGTGTTTGCTTGCAAGCAAAACCAGCAGCTAATTTGCAAGGCAGCCTTTTGTCCCAGGGCCTTTGATCAATGCTGGCCTGTGTTAATGTTTCAGGAGGCTATTGATTTCTGCAGCAGCTTTTGTTCCTGAATTTATGTGCCCTGGCTTTCAGCAGCACGCAGTGTGCATGTTTGATTAAAGCTCATTTGACTTCCTTGCAGTGAGGCTGGAAGCTGTTTTTGCTCCCTGTTTGGGGAAGCAAAGCTTGCCTGACTTAGTCCTTTGTGCTGCAGCCTGTGCCACCCATGCAGGCAGCAGGATGGGGTGTGATGCTGCCAGGCTGGACCCCCAGCAGTCACTCCCTGGGGCACACAGGGGCATCCTGGGCACCCTGCATGGGATTCTTGCAGGGGGTACCTGTGCAACCTGCCATTCTGGGGGTGCTCCCCCTCTGGCTGCCAGAGCCCTGTGCTGGGTGCTGCACTTGTGCAGGCTGACCATGAACTGGAAGCACAGAGTATTCTTCAGTCCTTTCATCTGTGCATTGTAGCTGGGGGGGAACTGCTTGTTGAATAAATAGACTTTGACTTCTTCTTTATCCGTGTGCAGTTGTGACTGCACTTCTGAGCGAGTCTCAGGGGGGAAAAAGCATTATGGTCACGAGGCTGACATTTTCTATAAATACCCCCAGTTTCTTTTTTAAAGTTTGGTTTATGATCTGCATGTATAAGTTGTTAAACTTCCCTTGGGACCTGATGGCTTTGCAGTGTGTAAATGGAGCTCTAATAGGTTCCCATTCCCTATTTTATGATGGGAGGAGAACAGATTGGTTCCTGCTCTGCTGTTGCCATGTGTCAGAGGACACATTAATTCACTGGCATAAAGACATGGGATTTACTGACTTGCTCCTTGCTGCTGACACCTCAGATTTGATACAAATGAATTTATAGGTAAAAAAAACGACTGGTTTCATTTGCAAGAGGCTTTCTGCCTGTGCAGAGCATTGCAAAAGCCTCCCTGCAGAGCCCAGCCTGGCTCCTGGCACAGGCATGGCCCCAAGTGGACAAACAGCTGGCCTGGGTGGACTTTGAGCCCACTTAATGGGCTCAGGGAAATGGAATTTCCAAAGCAAACACGAGCAGGGAACAGGCAGGACAGAGCAGGGTGCTGGGCTCAGAGCTGCTGTCCTGCCCAGTTTGCCATGAGCACTGTGTTCTCATCACCAGGCAGTTCAGATCCTCTGCAGGAAACACATTTTTAATGTTTTTAAGGGCTTTAGTCCTTCAGAATCACGAATTGTAAGTGACCTTTTGCCCACTTGCTCCTCCTCAGCAGCCATCACTGATTATCTGTTATTTTAGTGTATAATACACAAACAGTTCAGGTCCGTGGTGGGGATCAGCTGCATCATCCCAGTCTGTGGCAGCACAGATTAAAAATGATCTGTTCTGCCTGTTGCCAGAATGTGGTCGTGTTCTTTCTTCTGGGGTTTCTATTTTTAAATTAGGCACTGGTAAAATTCTTAAGTGTCTTAAATGTCAGCAGTTAATGTCTAGAACAACATCCTCCCTTTGTCTTTGGAGTGTTTCAGTGGTGCAGGTATTGGTTGTGGCTGTAATTGCTTGTTTGGGGCCCTGGGGAGGGTTTGGATTCAGGCAGGGTCGTTATTGGAGTTAACTCCTGCTCTGCCCGGAGCAGGGGCTGCAGGATTTCCCCACGGAGGCAGCAGGCTGAGGTTATTTGATCACATAAAACACAGTTCAAAGAAACCCTTTTTGTGGCCAATTCAGGTATGTTTGTTCTGATGTTGATTTTTTCAAGGGGCTGGTTAGAACTTCTCCGTTTTTCTCTTGCAACTTGAAAGCAACAACACCTTTTACCTTAGAGGCAGACAAGTCGCCAGGAAATGATGGGGTTTCAAAGTAAGAGAAAAGAGATTAAAACCACATGCTGTTCTTTGGTTCAGCCTTGCATCCGCAGGTTTGAATGGCAGCTGCTGCACTTCCTGAATGTAAGCCAGATTCATTATGCTGTGAAATTATCACTCATTTCTCTAGGTGTGCTCTTTTAACTGCTTAATTAATTTAGATGTGGGTATATATATTCAAATTAAAACACGATTTAGTGCGGTGGGTTGTGTTACAGTTATAGACTTGTTGTTGAACATGTTTGTACTCAGACTTCCAGCTCCTTACACGGGGATATTGAACAATGCCCGTCTGTGGAAGGAAGGTTGACAAAATGGCAGAGTGTGTTTGGGCTGAGCCTCGTTCCCCGTGTGGACAGCAGGAGCTGTGGCATGTTTGGGGTGCCTGGCAGAGTGGCAGGGATGCTGACAGTGGCACAAGGGCACCCTCTTCTGAAGCATCCAGGTGGAGGCTGGCTGCTGCTGCTTCCCAGCCTCTTTCCTTTCCTAGGGGAGGAGTGAAAAAGCATTTATTTACTTATTTTCCTCCTCTGCAAAATCAAGCAAAAAAATAATGATTTTTTTTGTTGTGTCTTACGCCAATAGTTCTTTTTTTCTGGCCGAAACCCATCGTGATTCTTCCTGGAAAAATCCCTGCGTGCCCGCAGCGAGCCGGGGCGGGCAGGAAGCTGACGGGCCGGGTTGGCAGTCCCTCTGACCCCCGTGCTGTGTGCTGTGTGCTTGCAGGGCGAGCTGATCACCTTCTACTACTACTGGAAGAAGACCCCCGAGGCGGCGAGCTCGCGCGCGCACCGGCGGCACCGGCGCCAGGCCGTGTTCCGCAGGATCAAAACCCGCACGGCCTCCACCCCGGTCAACACCCCCTCCAGACCCCCCTCCAGCGAGTTCTGTGAGTGCAGCCCCGTGGGCACCGAGCTCTGGGCAGGGAGCAGCCAGGGAATGGTGCCACAGTGCCAGGGACAGCGAGGGAATGGAGCTGGGGCAGTTCGCTCTCTGTCCTGCGCCTTCTGCTGGAGTGTGGAGGGTGGCTTTGATCACCCAGCAATTTGTGCAGTTCTTAAACATGAAAGCATCCTGTGAGGATGGAAATGCTGCCCTGGGATTGGATTTCCCTGCTCTTTTTGTTGGTGCTGTGTTGTATTTTCTCCAGGCTTGTTACAGTAATGGGGATTGGAAAGCACAGAAGGAAGGAAGGGAGGGGGGAAGGAAGGGGGGAAGGAAAGGGGGAAGTGCTCCCTGCCTTTGCAAGGAAGTGCCTTCCATCCTTCTGGGTGACCCCTACCCTCTGCTGGAGCTCAGACTGTCTCAGGGAGTCTTGGAGGAGCAGTGGCCTTGCCTGGAGCAGAGGTGTCTGACCCAGGAGCAGTTCCCCAGAGCAGTGCCTGCTGCTTGCACAGAAACCTTTGTCCTTATGGGAAAGGTTTGTTACCCTGGGAGGTTTAAATCTTTCCAAACCCACGAGGTTCATAGAGAAAAGGGGCTGTGGAAGGCAGATTGGCAGATGTAAAAATGAACATGGGCAGGTGGAGGGTGTGGTGAGCAGGCTGGACACAGAATTCTGGCCAGGGTAGAAGGGAAGGAGCAGGAAAGGGCTGGGAGCTTTTCCCTTCTGAGCTGGTAGGATTTACTGCTGGTCTCTGTCAGGGTCTGGCCTCCACAGCTCAGTCCAGATACTCAGCATGTGAGAGCATGTGGCTGGGAGGATGAGAATAAAAATTCATTTAGCAAAAGAAAGCAAGTGCTAGCCTGGGGTCAGCTCTGCAGTCAGGATTTGAACAGTGCAAGTATTAATGTAGGAATCAGGGCAGTGGTAGCTATTAAATGTAACCCTGTGTTAATTTGAAGGGTAACGAGTTGCTGACAAATGCTGATGGCAAGTGCTGGAGAATCTCTAAGCTTTAATCCATAAACTGTAACCTGCATGTACAAAACATCCTCTTGGAGCCTTAGAAAAACAGTGTTCCTGCATCAAGGACTTCTCTCCTAATTAAAGATTTGAACAGAAGAAGCCTGAGGGCTTCCTGCTTGTGCCAAATTATAGCCCTGTTATGTTGTGAATTTATAGTGGTGGGACTAGAAAAATGCAGTGCTCTCAAAAGGGAAATATTTACTCCTGAGGTGTTTAGAAGGTAAGGTACAGTTTTTGAGATGTCTGCATATTTTCAGTGGTTTAGATGCTGCTTTTGAGCTCACAGATGTGTAATCAGCTAATGTGCCACAAAGGAAAAGGACCCTTGGCATATCATCCTCTTCTTCAAAACATTTTTGCAGTATGAGTTTGCCACAGGTGCTGCATTAAGGACAGGAAAGCTGGAGTTAGTAATCCTTTAGTGCCTCTCCTCCAGAAGGATCTCAACATGTTTTTCACACAGGTCCATGGTATGTAAGCATTGATTCCTCCACCCACAAGCAGCTCTACTGCTGGGTAACAAAATAAAAACCAGAAAAGACACTACAGGACCTGTTCATGGAATCGTGTAGGTTTTGAATGTAGAATATTTGATTTTAAATTTGACCAGATTCTAGAGATAAATGCCTTTTCTCTTGAAAATTGTGGGTTTGGAGCACAGCCTCTTGACCTCAGCATGGGTGGTATTTGAATGACAGCTTACCTGGAAATGTACCACGTGCTGAAGCAGAGGTTCCAGGAGCTGCATCCCTTGGCGCATTGCTGGAACCCTCTTTAACCTGCAGCGTGATGAGGCCTGGCTTTGTCAGCTTGAAAAGTCACAAATAATGGCCATGCAAGGCAGGGTGGGCGTGGGGAGTCACGAGCTGTTCTACTTAACGCTTGTTTTAGCCAAGTAGGAGGAAACAGAAAACCCTGCTGAGTGTTTATTTTCCATTTTCCTCTTTCTCCCTCCCTCAGTGGACCTGAGCTCGGCCAGTGAGGATGACTTTGACAGCGAGGACAGCGAGCAGGAGCTGAAGGGCTACGCCTGCCGCCACTGCTTCACCACCAGTATGTCCCAGTCCCTGCTGGCTGTCCCTCTGCTGCTGCCTGGGGGGGTTTCAGCCAGCAGGAGCAGCTCCTGGCCTGGTACAGCTGCTCACACCAGTGTGGGGGTGAATCAGCTCCAACAGGCAGCGTTCCTGAGTTAATCAGGCTTTGCCATTGCAGATTAATACTGCGGTGACAAAGGAGAAGCCTGAGGTAGACATTCAGACAGGAATAAATCTGCATAATCCATAATCTAGGTAATCAATTTGTGACATAATGAATCAGTGTTGGGCTGTGGCTGTCACACACAAAACTTCCTGCTGCTGCACCAAATCTCCTGTGTGTGGCTGTTCCTGAAGGCTGCCTGGGGCTGGGGCATTTGCAGCTGGAAGTGGAAGCCCCAGAATGGGGAAGGAAATGAGAGGTTCAGAGCTCCCTTCTCTTGCAGAAACCACAGCTCTGAAGAACAGCTGCCTGTTAGCTCCCAGATAGAGCAGATAAGGTTTCTTTCTGTGCCTCAAAGCTGTAGTTTCTTAAGCAAGCAACCATAGTTTGTAAAAATTGAATATTGAGGATGCGCACTGGGACAGGACAAACTTTTCCAGAAACTTCTCCAACTTTGTTACCCGTAGAAAAGCAGCTTTGTTTTTAACAATTCCTTGTGTTTGTGCTGGTGTGCTCTGTGGGGTGCTGAGCTGTTGCTTTCCCTGCCCCAAGCCTCCAAGGACTGGCACCACGGGGGCCGGGAGAACATCCTGCTGTGCACGGACTGCCGGATCCACTTCAAGAAGTACGGGGAGCTGCCGCCCATCGAGAAGCCCGTGGACCCCCCACCCTTTATGTTCAAGCCTGTGAAAGAGGAAGATGATGGCCTCAGTGGGAAGCATAGCATGAGGACACGGCGCAGTCGAGGCTCGGTGCGTTTCACTCTTGAGTGCAGGGGTAGAAGGAGCCAGAGCCCCAAAGTGCCTGGTTTGCCATGGGCTGTGCCCGCTCCTGCTGCCTGTGTGTGCCAGGGGGAGCTTTGCTTCTCTGCAAAAGGAGATGGAATGTCTCTGCAGGGGTAGAAGGAGCCAGAGCCCCAAAGTGCCTGGTTTGCCATGGGCTGTGCCCGCTCCTGCTGCCTGTGTGTGCCAGGGGGAGCTTTGCTTCTCTGCAAAAGGAGATGGAATGTCCCTGCAAGCTGTGTTATCCCTGTCATGACTGGCAGTGGGCTGTCACCATAAGGGGGCATTGACAGGGCATTACAGATCCTGTGATAGCTCATGTCCTCCTTCCAGCTGCATCCTGTCACAGGTACACCCTTGGGAGGAGTTTAAAAAACCAGATGGTGTTCATGTGGTCTCCTCACTGGAGTGAAAGCCTCTTCCCTACAGAGAGCTCTGCAGCCTCTGTGGTTGGTGTGCTCTGGGCTCCCTTCCTGGGAGCAGCTCTGGGTGATTTATCTTGGGGTTGGGTTTAGCTGATGGAAGGCAGCAGATAGATTTCTTTCCTTGCCCTCCCCTCTCTGTCTTTCTGAACAGGATGATGTGACCATTGATTCTGAATGCCTCGTGAGGCTCCGCTCTTGGGGAGTGTTGGCTCCAATGCTTTTTTGGTAGTCAGTCCTCCAAAAAACTGCCAGAATGGCAGGGAAGCAGCATTAATTATTGAAATGTACTCTACTGATCCCTTAGTGCATGGCAGGAGCATGCTGGAACTGGGAGTTTAGACCTTGGCCTTGACTGCCAGCAGATGGAGTATTTTTAATGGAACATGGGGGTCCTCTCCTGCCTCAGATACCCTTGTGTGTGCATTTCCTAAATGCCATTTCTAACAGACACTGCTGATGAAATAATCAACACTTAACGCTTGTGAGTAGACAGATTAAGGATTTGCCCTGTTGTACATTTGAGTGCAGTTGGGTTTTGATGGAACAAGTGCAGCGAGGTTTATTGCTGCAGGTTTTTGCTGCCAGGCTCTGCCAGGGCTGTGCCCCCCGTGGCTCCGCCGAGGCAGGGCACTCCGGGTGGGGAGGCTGTGAGTGCTGACGGGGGTGTTGTCCCCAGATGTCGACCCTACGCAGTGGCAGGAAGAAGCAGGCAGCCAGCCCCGATGGGCGCGCCTCGCCCATCGCCGAGGACGTGCGCTCCAGCGGCCGCAACTCGCCCAGCGCCGCCAGCACCTCCAGCAACGACAGCAAGGCCGAGTCTGTCAAGAAATCCACCAAGGTAAGCCTTGCCCTGGGCTCTCCCAGCCAGGCTCAGGAGGCTGGGGAATGTCTCTGTGTCCCAGCAAACGCTGTGGGTGTGGATAAGGCAGAGGTGGACAGGGCAGCCTGGAGCTGCTGTCTTGTCTAAGCTGAGACCCCTTGTGTGAGGACATGACTCCATTTTCATCAGAAGGCTGATTTATTATGTTATATGTTATATTAAAATACTACATTAAAACTATACTAAAAGAACAGAGAGAGAAGAAGATCAGAAGGCTACAAAGAGCAAGAATAGGATAGGATAGGATAGGATAGGATAGGATAGGATAGAATAGAATAGAATAGAATAGAATAGAATAGAATAGAATAGAATAGAATAGAATAGAATAGAATAGAATAGAATAGAATGCACAACAAAACCCCGTGACTGCTCACAGCCTTGGCAGAGGTGGCTGTGATTGATCATCAATTAAAAACAATCCACATGGACTAATGAAAGATGCACCTGTTGCATCCCACAGCAGCACACAGTTATTGTTCACATGTCTTTCCTGAGGCTCTCAGCTCCTCAGGACAGGAAAAATCCTAGCAGAGGATTTTTCATAAGATCTCATGGCTACACTGCTGTGTGCCTGGCCAGGGAGGGATGGAGTGATCCAGCCTCTCCAGCAGCCCCACATAACCTCGCTGCTCTCTCAGTGAAGTAATCCCTCCACTCGGGATGCTAATGCAAGCATTAAGCTCAGGGGAGTAATGCAGATCAGAAATGCTGAATTTAAGGCAGTAGACAGTTTTGGGGATTTTTTGTAAGCAGTACTTAATCTTTGTTTACAAAGGAGTATGAACATTTAGTGATTGAGTCTGCTTGTGCTACTGTTTTTCTGGAGGTGTATTTGCTTAATTGTTCAGAGCAAGCTGACAGTTGAGTCTGTTCAAATGAATTGAGTGCCTTTCCAAGAGAGTTCTAAAGAAACAAAGCCACATGAAGCTGAGGGCTTACCATTAAGCAGTGTGAATTGAGAAGTAGCAAGTTAAAAATAAATATTACACACAAAAAAAAGTCCAAATGAGCATGGAGCAAGTTTTCACATTATAAAACTGAAAACTTGGCAGAATTTAAAGTTAGGTAATTATGTGATGCACAGAGCTTTTCCAGGCCACGGGAGAAGGTAGTAATCTCAGAATAGCTATTCACTGTTGGCCCTGTGTTTGAGGGGATCTAAAAATATTCCTCTCAAAATATCAAGAGTAGAGCGAGACTTTCATGTAGCAGAAGGAGGCTTACCCTGTCTCCTGCAGAAATTCTGGCTCTGTCTTGCACTAGTTAATAACTGGTGTTGGTCTCTGTTGGGCCTGCTGTGAGTTCCTGATGGACTTGGTCCTGCCCAGCTCTCTTTAAAATATCCCTTCCTATGAGGAATGCTTTATGCACTTTGCCTTTTCCCCACTGGTTTGATGTGTATTGGATTGCTCTTAAATACTGACTATGCCAATTCCTCCAAGGAGTTCTGCTGCTCCTTAATTTGTGTTAAATAGGGTGACACGGGCCTACACTGAGCTTACTTTTGCATTGACACCACTGGTAACTGTTGTGCTCTGTTTCCTTTGTGGCAGAAGATAAAGGAAGAGGTATCTTCTCCTCTCAAGAACTCCAAGAGGCAGCGGGAAAAGGCAGCATCTGACACAGAGGAGCCTGACAGGTCCAATGCCAAAAAATCCAAAACTCAAGTGAGTCCCACAGAGGAGTGTTTCCTCTTAGGAGGATGGGTTGAGGTGGGGAGGGGGTGCAAATCTGGTAACAAATCAAAAACATTAAACCAATTTAAGCCACAGCAAATTGTAACTTAATCTGTGGCTGGAAAGTGACCAATGTTATAATGTGTTCCTTCTGCTGAAAACAGTGGAGTGATACGGGGTAAGTCCAGAAGCTGGGTTTTTTATTGTAATATTAATATCAACCATAGAGGAGTACACTGGATTGTTCTCCACTCCTTTCCTCCATTTTTTTTTAGTTTAAATTTGGGTTTTGTCTTCTCTGACAAGTAGAAGACCACCACTGGAGTTGTCACAAGATAAATCCTTTCCATTGCTGGTCACCCTCACAGTGAAGAAGAGTTTTGCTGTGTTCAGCAGGACCCCTGTACTTCAGTTTGTTCCTGTTGCCCCTGGGTGCTGTGGGAGGATCCTGGTTCTGCTGTCTTTGCATTCCCTCGGGTGTTTGTGTTCCTGTGCTGGTTTAGGCCCTGTGAGGTTCAAAGTGCACCTGCCCCTGTGACACACGGGGACTGTCCTGGAGTGCTTTCCTGGGCTCAGCGGTCACTGCTGCCTCTCCCCACAGGAGATCAGCAGGCCCAACTCGCCCTCGGAGGGAGAGGGCGAGGGCGAGAGCTCGGACAGCCGCAGCGTCAACGACGAGGGGAGCAGCGACCCCAAGGACATCGACCAGGACAACCGCAGCACGTCCCCCAGCATCCCCAGCCCCCAGGACAACGAGAGCGACTCGGATTCCTCCGCTCAGCAGCAAGTGCTGCAGGCGCAGCCCCAAGTGCTGCAGGCCCCGAGCAGCTCTGCCCAGGCTGCTGCTCCCACCCCGCCGGTGCCAGCCGCGCTGCCGCCCGCGTCCAGCGCCGCCCCGGCCCCCGCGCAGGCGTCGCCGCCGGCGTCGCAGCCCTCGGGCCAGCCGCAGCCCCCCGCGGGCCCCGCTCCCCACTCGCACATCCAGCAGGCCCCCGCGCTGCACCCGCAGAGGCTCCCGTCTCCCCACCCTCCCCTGCAGCCCCTGCAGCCGCAGAGCCAGCCCGCGCCCGCCGCGGCGCAGCCGCACGCGCAGCCGCCGCTGCACGGCCAGCCCCAGCCTGCGCCTCACGGCCTGCAGGCCCAGCCGCTGCTGCCCCACGCCGGGCCTGCGCAGCCCTTCTCCCTGCCCGCCCAGCCAGCTCAGTCTCAGGTGCCCCTCCAGACGCAAGCCCCGTCGCACTCGCACTCGGCGCTGCAGGTGGCGCAGCCCGTCCTGCCCAGCGCGGCCCCGCTGCAGCCGGCGCAGCCCCCGCGCGAGCAGCCGCTGCCGCCCGCCCCCATGGCCATGCCCCACATCAAGCCTCCCCCCACCACGCCCATCCCGCAGCTGCCCGCTGCTCCGGCCCACAAGCACCCTCCCCATCTCTCCGGGCCGTCTCCGTTCTCCATGAACTCCAACTTGCCTCCGCCGCCCGCCCTGAAGCCTCTGAGCTCGCTGTCCACCCACCACCCTCCCTCAGCACACCCTCCTCCCCTGCAGCTGATGCCCCAGAGCCAGCCGCTGCAGTCCTCGCCAGCCCAGCCTCCCGTGCTGACCCAGAGCCAGAGCCTTCCTCCTCCTGCCAGTCACCCCCCGTCTGGACTCCATCAGGTTTCCTCCCAGCCCCCCTTCTCTCAGCACCCCTTTGTGCCCGGGGGCCCCCCTTCCATCACGCCTCCTTCGTGCCCCTCCACTTCCACGCCGCCCACCGTGCCTGGCATCCCTCTGCAGACCCCCATCTCCACGTCAGCAGCTTCTAGTGGGACGGTGCCCGTGGTGACAGCCTGCACGCTGCCACCCATCCAGATCAAGGAGGAGGTCCCCGATGAGGCTGAGGAGCCGGAGAGCCCTCCACCCCCACCCCGGAGTCCATCCCCAGAGCCCACCGTGGTGGACATCCCCAGTCACGCCAGCCAGTCCGCCAGGTATGGAGCTTTCAGCAGTGCTCTTTGCCTGTTTCATACTCCGCTGTCTGTGGACCAGTACAGTTAATTTTTGCCTGGCTTTCTGGGAAGCTGGTAGTGTTGGTGTAAGTGTAGAATGATATTTTTTAGTTTGGACATACAGCTCTCAAATCCCACGCTCCTGCACCTCTCCCAGGGCTGAGCTCTTCTCTCCTGTGTTCCTTGCAGGTTCTATAAGCACCTGGACCGTGGCTACAATTCATGCTCCAGAGCAGACCTGTACTTCATGCCTCTGGCAGGATCCAAACTGGCCAAGAAGAGAGAAGAGGCCATCGAAAAGGCCAAAAGGGAAGCGGAGCAGAAAGCCAGGGAAGAGAGGGAAAGAGAAAAAGAAAAAGAGAAGGAGAGAGAGAGGGAGCGTGAGCGCGAGAGAGAAGCGGAAAGAGCCGCGGTAGGTCTGGTTCTGGCTCGGAGCTGGGTAAGGGAATTGATGGTGGGTCTGACCTGGGTGATGCTGCAGGATGCAGATCCCCAGGAGCACTTTAACCCGCTCAGGGGTCTGTGAGCATGGAGCTGTGTGTAGGGACTGAGATCCAGCCCGCTCTGAGCACCTCCCGGCCTGCCTGAGACTGTCCTCTCCTTAAAGGAGATGGAGAGTTTCTGCCCCTGGTCTGGGGCTGTGGGAAGCCGGAGCAGCTGGGCAGAGCTAGGCCAGTTGTTTGCATTCACCCTGCAGTTGGGAGAGCACTGTGAATGCCTTTGTGTCCTCGCACTGCTGTGCACAGAGCACACGAGTGCTGCCTCCTGGAAAGGGGCTGCAGGCGGAGGGGAGGTGCGTGTGAGGCTGAGGTGCTCTGCGTTGACCTGAGGCTCTCTCCCCCCGTTGTGTGCAGCAGAAGGTGTCCAGCTCCTCCCACGAGGGCCGTCTGGGCGAGTCGCAGCTCAGCGGGCCGGCCCACATGAGGCCTTCCTTCGAGCCGCCGCCGACCACCATCGCGGCCGTGCCGCCGTACATCGGGCCGGACACGCCGGCGCTACGGACGCTGAGCGAGTACGCGCGGCCCCACGTCATGTCCCCGACCAACCGCAACCACCCCTTCTTCGTGCCCCTCAACCCCACGGACCCGCTGCTGGCCTACCACATGCCCGGCCTCTACAACGTGGACCCCAGCATCCGCGAGCGGGAGCTGCGCGAGCGCGAGATCCGCGAGCGCGAGATCCGCGAGCGCGAGCTGCGCGAGAGGATGAAGCCCGGCTTCGAGGTGAAGCCCCCCGAGCTGGACGCGCTGCACCCCGCCACCAACCCCATGGAGCATTTCGCCAGGCACGGGGCACTGACTATCCCACCCACGGCGGGGCCTCACCCCTTCGCCTCCTTCCACCCGGGGCTGAACCCGCTGGAGAGGGAGAGACTGGCGCTGGCGGGGCCGCAGCTGCGGCCGGAGATGAGCTACCCGGACCGGCTGGCGGCCGAGCGCATCCACGCCGAGCGCATGGCCTCGCTCACCAACGACCCCCTGGCGCGGCTGCAGATGTTCAACGTCACCCCCCACCACCACCAGCACTCGCACATACACTCGCATCTACACCTACACCAGCAGGACCCCCTACACCAAGGTGAGCCCCTGGGGCTGGGAACAGCTAGGAACGGGTCTGAGCCTGGAACTCAAAGAGGAAATCCCGGTCTGCGTGTCCGTGTTGTGGTTCTGTGCTGTGTAAGGTTGTGGTAACTAAAGTGCAGTTACCTTTTGTGGGGTGGTGGTAGCACCACGGCGATCTTCCTTCAGACTCTCACTGTGAAAGGTTTGCTGGTTTGTTCTGGGTTGGTTTTTTTAAGTACTGCTGTCCTAGAGCAGCACCTTACAGCTGTAATAATTAATAGTCTCAGAAATGAATCTGTGCCTTGCCCATTTCTGAGGCAAGATACATGCTTACTGCTCCAGAGTCCTGGACATGAGGCACTCAGCAGAAATGTTCACGTTTTCTGTGACAGAGTGGAGAGAAGATGGCAAGCCAGGCACCAGGTGCTGCAGCTGCCAAGTGAGGGGAGGGGAGTGTCAGAGTACTTAAAATGCAGGTTCTGGTGTCTGGCTGCCAGTGCAGTGTTTGTGCCAGCAAATGTGGAATTCTTTGCCCTGCAGCAGCGTCCATTCAGTGTGCTGGGATGCCCGCTTTTGGAGCTGGAGGGAATGTGAGTGCTGTTGCAGAAGCCAGGTGGGACAGCAAGGAAAGCAGCGGGGTGGTGTGAGGTTCTTGAGGCCTGGGGGGTTGCAGGTGGGAGATGGCAGTGCTGGATGTCAGCATTGCTGAGGCTCACTGCAGGAATCACAGGTGGCTCAGGTGCAGGCAGGTTTGCAAAGCCCTGGCAGCAGAGGAATTTGACACAGGCTGTGTGTACAAGGGTCCTGTTGCCAGCTGAGCCAGTCGCTGAGCACCTCTGTGCAGGTAAGTCTGGAGGCTCCCCAGGTGCTTGTTCTGGACAGAACCACGGCTTGTACATTGTCCCTGCCAGTCCAGGGAGAGGCTGGTGCAGACACAGCCAAGGCAGTTCACTGCCAGGTCTCTCTGTGTGTGTTTGAGGAGTGATTTGGCTTTGTGCTCTGCCAGCTCCAGGCACAGTGAGGGCTCTGGGGTGGTTCTGGCTCCAGGGGCTCCCCTGGTGCTCAAGGCTGTTACAAGCCCTGTGTCTCCTTAGAGTGGGGATGAGCAGAGGGTGGAATGACCCCACATTTGTGCTGTGCACCAGCTGAGGGAATTGTTCTGGCTTTGTGTTCCTTTTCCTGGTGGAAACTCTCTCTTTCTCCCTCAGGCTCAGCAGGACCTGTTCATCCCCTGGTGGATCCTTTAGCAGCTGGACCCCACCTGGCACGTTTTCCCTACCCACCTGGGACCATCCCCAACCCATTGCTAGGGCAGCCACCTCATGAGCATGAAATGCTCCGACATCCAGTCTTTGGTGAGAGCATTTTTTGGTCCTTTGCAAGGGCTGGCTTTGCTCTGCAGTGCCATCTTTTATTGTGGGGTCAGCATTTCTCAGTGGGGGGAGTCCAGCTGTGGCTTTGGGTGCCCGTGGTGGCTTGGTGGGGTGAAGAAGCAGCAAAGCAAGAGTGTGAAAGTGGTGCCTGTCCCCCTCAGGTACTCCCTACCCTCGGGACCTGCCTGGTGCCATTCCACCTCCCATGTCAGCAGCCCACCAGCTGCAGGCCATGCACGCGCAGTCGGCAGAGCTGCAGAGACTGGCCATGGAGCAGCAGTGGTTGCACGGGCACCCTCACATGCACGGAGGGCACCTACCCAGTCAGGAAGATTACTACAGGTGAGGCTGCAGTGAAGGCTCTTGGGGACCTGGGAATTGCATCCTCTTCCTCCACATTCCTTCTTTTTCCCTGGGAATTTTCACCTCTCTTGCTGCGTGCTCAGCCCTGATGCACTTAGAGGTGAAAGCTGTGCTCAGACCTGCTCTGGGCAGGTGGGAAGTGAGGCCCAAATTTCTGGCACAACGTGAGAGTGGCTGGGTGTCTGTCCTGTTGCAGAGCCCCAGTCACATCCCAGCTCAGAGCTGGCACTGGTGACTGTGCCCACCTGTGGGTACCCTGGGCTGGGGCAGTGCCCAGAGCTCACAGCCCTGCTCCCTGCAGGGCTGGCAGGAGGGCAGAGCAGCCCCCTGTGTCTCTCACCTCCTTCGTTGTGTTAAAATGGTTTTTCTTTCTCTTGCAGTCGACTGAAAAAAGAAGGCGACAAACAGTTGTAATAAATTATTTATTTGTAACGCTGGCTATGGAAACCCCAGTCCTTGGCAAGGAGTGGAACATTTTTACATACAAGAAGAGCTACAAAAGGAAAAGAATATCTTATAAAGATTTCTTTATATATTTAAAACAGAAGCAGCCACCCAACAAGTAGAGACTTATCAGCATAGTGTTCATTTGTAGAGAAGATTTCTCAAGACTGGTGTGGGTCTCCCTGCATGAAAACATATTCAGAAGCCTATGGGAAACACAGGACTGTGTGGAATATTCAGAGAACTTCCTGCAATCTTGGTTTTTTTTTTCCTTTTCTTTTCTTACTAGTTTGTTTTCAGTAGGTGCTAGAATCAGGTTCACAACACAAGTCACTGTGCGTGAAGGGACACTCAATGCATCTATAGGTAATTAAAAAAAAAACAAGGATTGCAAGTAGGTGACATAACAAGCTCTGAATCCAAGTGCTATAATAATAAAAAAATCTACTTTTATTTTAATACATTGTAGGAAATCTTCATAATTTTAAAGAGAGCTCAGTTCTGCAGCATGGCTTTTTAAGTCTGTAAATAACTTTTTTTGCGTAGAGGGGAGAAACAAAACAAAACAAACTCCAGAAACGTTTATCTTGATTTTCAGTAACATCACAAATTGTGAATTCCTACCTGGTATTGACAGAATACAGAGTTGATTTTTTAATAAAATATATATATATAATTATCCCTTTAATTAAAGGGAATGGTGGGTATCAATAATTTCAAATGGGTAAAAGCTTGACATTTGGTTTGATATCAACAATAAGCATTAAAGGGATTTGCAGGGATAATGTTGCAAATGACTGTTTCTGTTCTTGGTTTTTGGTTGTTTGGGGGTTTTTGTTCGTGTTCCATCTCTCTGTTCTGCAGCTGATTTTGTTGACTTGGGTTTCTCAGCAGCTCAGATGTCCCTTGGACCCCGCTGGCCCTTTTGGTGCCACCTTCAGTGGTTCATTCCCAGTGTGGCCATAAAACACTTCTTCCCTGTGACCTTTTGAAACTTAATCTAGCTCCATTGGGCAGAAAGTTCAGAGAAATAATCTGTTCTAAAAATCTCTTTTTAAAGATATTCCATGGCTCAGAGTCGTGCAGCCAGGATTTTGTACCTGGACACCTCCTGTCTGATAAGTTCCTAAGAAAAGTGGACTTGGCAGCTTGGTTTTCATGGAGTTGTGTTGCAAAGACCACTCTGTTTTTCTCTTTGGCTGTTTGGGTTTGGGTTTTTATCAGCCAAAACTGCTCAGCTGCCCCAGTGTTGTGTCCCTGAGTGCCCTGGGACAGGGACACTTTGTGCCTCCCCACCCCAGTCCCTGCAGGGTGGCTCCTCCTGGCTGCTCCCAGCAGGGTGTGGAGAGGACAGCAATGCACAGTGAGCATTCAAGGAGGCAGCTCTGCCTACAGGGCAGATTTTTAACCTTTTTTGCCACAGTTTTTCGTTGCTGGAGCAGAGGGTGATGCGAGCAATGGGCATCTGAAGCTGCTGGCCATTTTTTTCTGCCGGTGCACAACTGCCCCTGTTCTCTCTCCACCCCCAGTGCTCTGTGCTGCTGTAGCCTGGCCAGGGTGCTGATCCCAGCACTGCCCTGAGCCACTCTGATGGGGTTGTAGTTAATCAGGCACAGTGCTCACCCCCTGCTGCTCAGCCCACTCAGAAACCTTCCAGGCCCACTGAGGCAGGGGTAGAGGGGAGAGCAGGGGATTTTCCTGCTGAAATTCCCTTTTTGCTGTGCCCAGTGCAAATCTCAGTGCTGCAGCCCTGCTGAGGTGTTTCCTCAGTCCTGTGTCTCACTCTGGGGGAAGTTGGGAGGGACAGCTTGTGTTCCTGGCCTGGAGGTGAATCCTTGTCTGTGGCTGTGGCAGGGATGGGGTGAAAAGCTTTCCTTGGGGAGCAGGGGTGAATTCTGCTCCCGGCTGAGCAGCCAGGAGGACGGGCCTGCTCAGCAGAGTGCCTCAGTTCGCTTTAGAAAAGGGCTCATCAGGCACATTTCAGTTCAACTTCTCCCTCCTTTGGTTCTGCTGGGTGGAATTGGGGAGTTTGGGGGAGTTCAGCCACTTCAGCCATTTCTTCTGACCCTTCTCTTGCTGTTTTTTAGCCATAGCTCTTCAGAAAAAGGAAAAGCTAATTCCCTCCAGTGGTCCTCTCTGTATTCCTTATTTTTCAGCTGAAGTTGCAGTCTGTTTTGAAGTTGTTCACTGATTTATTTTTTTTTCCCAGAAGAGCATTCTAATAATTTATGGGAGCTTTTTGTTCACATCATTCAGCAGATAAGCACTGAAATTCCTCAGTTTTAGCCCAGTGATTAACTACAACTTTACCTGCAGTGGCTTCTGAAGCCATCTCGGTGTTCGATGCCCTGTTTTTAAAAAAAAAAAACAAAAACAACCCAGACCTTCTGATTTTCTTTCAAGAAATCTCTCTTATTTTTCCTCTGTTCCAAAAGTTTATTTTTAAAATTTTGCTTTAGTGTTTTTGAAACGTCTCTCTTGTTCTATGTCGTCATGGTTGAGCTTGTTTCACTGCACCGTTCAAGCAGAGTGTACATTCTGACTGCTACATTTATATATATCTTGAAGCTTAATGTATATATGAGTAGTTTGCCATGGGATAACACAGTGTAAACAGAGTAGAAACCCAGAAATCGTGACTTCTGTGTTCTCTCCATTTGAGTATTTTGTAATTTTTTTGAAATATTTGTGGACATAAATAAAACCAAGCTACACTACAGCAGCCAGGCTTTGCCTGCAGGCGAAATGTGTCTCGTGATTGGTGTTGGTGGAGAGGAGCTGCTTTCACTGGGGTGGTGTGGCTGCTGCCCTGGCCACCTTGTCTGTCTTCTCTTGCCTTTGTTTTTTCCCTCTCTGAGATAATTTTGTTTTTAATGCACAGTGCACAAACACCAACGTCACGTCCAGTTCCAGTTCTGCATCCCTGAGCCCCACTGCTGCTCTGCTGCTCAGTTCCCAGTGTAACACTGGGGATGCCCCAGTGGCTGCATTTTTGGGAGTTGTTTTTCCTGGGAGAACAAACAGGAAACAAGTTTTTCCTCATTTGTGCCAGTGCTGACCCAAACTGAGCCTGAGCTGGCACGAGCTGCCCTCCAAGGGGTCACTGCAGAGAGGGAGACTCACAGCAACTCCCTGGCTTGGAAAAGCTGAAATTACCTTCCAATTCCATCAATTTGTGATTCCCACAGGGACTGCAGTGTGTGAGAGGGGAGGAAAAACCCCAGGGAGGCGTTGGGGTGGCACAGGGAGCTTTGGAGAGCAATGTTTGGCCAGCAGGGACAGGGGGAGGCTGCTCCTGCTGTGGGCACTCAGGAATGGGGGATTTGGGTCCAGGCAGGGTAATTCTGGGTCTGGGCACTCAGGAATGGGGGATTTGGGTCCAGTCAGGGTAATTCTGGGTCTGGGCACTCAGGAATGGGGTTTTGGGTCCAGTCAGGGTTAATTCCTGCTCTGGGCACTCAGGAATGGGGGATTTGGGTCCAGGCAGGGTAATTCTCACTCTGGGCACTCAGGAATGGGGGATTTGGGTCCAGGCAGGGTAATTCCTGCTCTGGGCACTCAGGAATGGGGGATTTGGGTCCAGGCAGGGTAATTCTCACTCTGGGCACTCAGGAATGGGGGTTTTGGGTCCAGGCAGGGTAATTCTCACTCTGGGCACTCTGAGAGGAGTGAGCTGTTGCTGGAGCTCAGGGCAGGCACACAGGGCTTGGTGACAAATTCCAGGAGGGGCTGTTCTATTTATACCCCTGGCATTTTGGGAGGGGAAGGTCAGCTCTTGTCTGCTGGAAATAGCTTCTGAAAGTGCTCCTCCCCAGCCTGTGCTATTTATTGTGACATTTCTTTTTTTAATTCCTCGTGCTCAGCGTAGAACTTGAGGGGGCTCAGGCTGCAGTGTCCTGCAGGAAGTTCAGAGTTTCCAGATGTAAAATGATGAATTCCACGGGGACGGGGCTGAGGAGGACTTTTACCCCGGGATAAATCAAACAGGGCAGTGACTGAATTGTGGTTCTGTGTCAGTGGGCTCCTGCTGTGGCAGGGTGGGAGCTGGCAGCCCTGGCCTGGGTGCCTTTGTCACCTGCACTTGGCACAGTTCTGTGAGGCTGGGGCTGGGTAAAACACCCTTGGTGGGTTTGTCCTGCCTCAGCTGGATTGGTTCAGTGTCACCCAGCTGTCACTTTATCCTCCTCTCCAGTTCACTGCTTCACAGCTTCATGTCTTCATGGAGGGGCAGATAAAATGGACATCAGTATTTGAAATTAAATAGACATCAGCAGCAGTGTTTGAAATGAGGTGGACATCAGCAGTGTTTTAAATGGACATCAGCAGCAGTGTTTGAAATTAAATGGGTAGCAGCAGCAGTGTTTGAAATTAAATAAACATCAGCAGTATTTGAAATGCACATCAGCAACGGTGTTTTGAATGAGATGGACATCAGCAGCTGTCCATATTATACAATAAAGATTGTATAATATTAAAGAATATTATACAATTAAAGATTGTATCATATTCTTTAATATTATACAATCTTTAATTCTTTAAATTTAAATGGATATCAGCAGCAGTGTTTAAATGAGATGGACACCAGCAGCAGTGTTTAAAGTTAAATGCACAGCAGCAGCAGCAGCAGCGTTTGCAGCATGCCAGGGCACCCTCAGCAGTAAAGCAGCACACTGTGGTGCCACCACTCTGCTTTCACATCCCTGTGCTGCAGATTGGGTGATTCCACACAAATTCTCCCTTTTCCTTCTCTCTTATTTAAAGCCGAGCTCCTTGGCTCCACGGATTTCTTCTGGAGAGATTTCTGGGCCAGAAACTGTTGGGAGGTGTTGTGACAGAAATGCCTTCATCTAAATGTAAATGTTGCTGCCCTGCCTCGGGCTGCCTTTGAGAGGCTTTTTCTGTGGCAAGCAGCTCCAAATAATGGTCCCAATCAATTGATTCATGTCAATAAAAGGGCTTTTATATGTTTATTTGAAATGTGTTCTGGGCTGATGGGGCCGCGTTTGTTTTTCAGGCAGGTGTGTCAGATGGAGTGAGAGGGAGCAGGAAATCATAATGAGAATAATAACAAAAATAGGAACAATAACAAGGAGGAAAAGGAATGCTGTAGGTCTGGTTGGGAGGAGTTACAGTTTGGGGTCTTGGGGGGGGAAGAACAAAGTGCCTCAGTCGTGGGACACGAGGAAAAGGAGAGAACTGCCTGGCACAGTGCTCCTCCCGAGCCTGGCACGGCTCGGGTTGGGTCTGGGGAGTGAAGGAGATCCCCACAGTCCCCGACACCAACTGAGATTTCCCAGTGCAGAAACCTCTGCTGGTCATCCTGGACACATCAGCCGGGCATCCTCTGACCCAGAGGAGGGAAAGCAGGGGAGGGGGCACACCAAGCTGCAACCACAACTCATTACACTTAATTTGTGTTCTGCACCACGTGTGAGTTCTGTCTGTGCTCTCCTGCCAGCAGCACCCTTGGGCAGGCTCTGGGTGCCAGGCGTTCATTCCCTGTGAGCTGGGCGTGTCTGGGGGCCCTGAGGGGGCTCTGGCAGGTGCTGATGGCAGTGCCAGCTGCTGTGCCCTTGGGGCTGCTGGGGTAACCCTGCCTGCAGCTGCCGCCTTTTCCTTCTCTCCAGCAGAGCTTGGCATTCGTGACAAATGACTCCATGGCCCACTGAGGGGTAAACCTGTGCCAGGGCTGTGCCAGTCTGCCCAGGTGAGAGATAAATCTGTGCCCAGGCTGTGCCAGTGCAGGTGAGGGATAAACCTGTGCCAGGGCTGTGCCAGTGCAGGTGAGGGATAAACCTGAGCCCAGGGCTGTGCCAGTGCAGGTGAGGGATGAATCTGTGCCCAGGCTGTGCCAGTGCAGGTGAGGGATGAATCTGTGCCCAGGCTGTGCCAGTCTGCCCAGGTGAGGGATGAATCTGTGCCCAGGCTGTGCCAGTCTGCCCAGGTGAGGGATGAATCTGTGCCCAGGCTGTGCCAGTCTGCCCAGGTGAGGGATGAATCTGTGCCCAGGCTGTGCCAGTCCAGGTGAGGGATAAACCTGAGCCCAGGGCTGTGCCAGTCTGCCCAGGTGAGGGATAAATCTGTGCCCAGGCTGTGCCAGTCTGCCCAGGTGAGGGATAAACCTGTGCCCAGGCTGTGCCAGTCCAGGTGAGGGATAAACCTGAGCCCAGGGCTGTGCCAGTCTGCCCAGGTGAGGGATAAACCTGTGCCAGCCCTGCCCTGCAGTGACCACCCTGAGCTGCTGGATGTGCAGGGCAGTGGTGCAGCTGGCTCCGTGTGCTCAGAAGGCTCAGCTATTACTTAACGATATTATATTAAAGAATATTGTACTGATTGTACTAAGGAATACAGAAAAGATACTTACTGAATGCTCAAAATATAAAAAAAAATATTAAAAAATAGAAAATATAAAAAATAATAAAATATTTTAAAATATTAAAAAATATAAAAAATAAATATTAAAAATATAAAAAAATATTAAAAATGTAAAATGTGTCCTGACTGCAGCTCTCAGTGTGTTGGGAGACGGGGCACTGGGCACTGACCAGGGCATAGAAAATGGCACTGACCCTGGCACTGCCCATGGCACTGACCCCGGCACTGACCCTGGCACTGACCCTGGCACTGAGGGCTCCCTCCCTGCCCAGGCTGGCCGGTGCTGTCCCCTGCCTCGGGTGCCAGGGCAGGATTTGCCACTGGATGGCAGCAGCTGCTCGGGAAACGGGAATCCAGCCCTCGAGCATCTCCGGCAGCCGCAGAAGAGAATTCTCTGTCCCTGGCCAGCAGCTGGGGATCAATAGATCCCTGTGCCAGCAGCTGGGATCCATCCCTGTGCCAGCTGGGATCCACCCCTGTGCCAGCTGGGGATCAATCCCTGTGCCAGCTGGGATCAATCAATCCCTGTGCCAGCTGGGGATCAATCAATCCCTGTGCCAGCTGGGATCCATCCCTGTGCCAGCTGGGATCCACCCCTGTGCCAGCTGGGGATCAATCCCTGTGCCAGCTGGGATCCACCCCTGTGCCAGCTGGGATCAATCCATCCCTGTGCCAGCAGCTGGGGATCCATCCCTGTGCCAGCTGGGATCCATCCCTGTGCCAGCCGGGATCCATCCCTGTGCCAGCTGGGATCAATCAATCCCTGTGCCAGCCGGGATCCATCCCTGTGCCAGCTGGGATCAATCCATCCCTGTGCCAGCTGGGATCAATCCCTGTGTCAGCCGGGATCCATCCCTGTGCCAGCTGGGATCAATCCCCGTGCTAGCTGGGATCAATCAATCCCTGTGCCGGCTGGGGATCAATCCATCCCTGTGCCAGCTGGGATCCATCCCTGTGCCAGCTGGGGATCCATCCCTGTGCCAGCCGGGATCAATCCATCCCTGTGCCAGCCGGGATCCATCCCTGCAGCAGAAGGGGCAGGCTGAGGTGGCACAGCCCTGGCACAGCAGCACAGCCAGGAAGGAGCCCAGCACTGGCAGCCTCTCGTCCCTGAGCTCTCTGCAGGCTGGGCAGCAAATCAGACCTGGAGGAGCCCGGCCCCAGCCCCTCTGGGGGCTCTTTTTGGGAGGCTGGGGGTGCAGGGGCAGCTGCTGCCCCAGGGCCGTGTGTCCCTGCAGGAATCTCAGCGGGCAGGGGCAGCCTGGGAGGCGCCGCGGGGCCCCGGAGAGGAGCCGGGCTCTGAAATTGGAGCCCGTGTCCCCTCCTGCTGCAGGCAGAGCCCTGCAGGAGCTCCTGTCAGCTGCTGGGCTTCGCCAGGGAGCTCAGCTCTGACCCGCGACGTGCTCTGCTCTGCAGCCCTGACAAACATCTGAGCCTGCAGCCCGAGCTGCTGCTCTGGGCCAGGGCAGCCCGGCCCTGGTGCTGCTGCTGCTCCAGCCCTGTCCTGCTGCTCCCAGCCCTGTCCCTGCTGCTCCAGCCCTGTCCTGCTGCTCCCAGTCCTGTCCCTGCTGCTCCCAGCCCTGTCCTGCTGCTCCAGCCCTGTCCCTGCTCCCAGCCCTGTCCTGCTGCTCCCAGTCCTGTCCCTGCTGCTCCAGCCCTGTCCTGCTGCTCCCATCCCTGTCCCTGCTCCCAGCCCTGTCCCTGCTCCCAGCCCTGTCCCTGCTGCTCCCATCCCTGTCCTGCTGCTCCAGCCCTGTCCCTGCTGCTCCAGCCCTGTCCCTGCTCCCATCCCTGTCCCTGCTCCCATCCCTGTCCTGCTGCTCCAGTCCTGTCCCTGCTGCTCCAGCCCTGTCCTGCTGCTCCAGCCCTGTCCCTGCTGCTCCAGCCCTGTCCTGCTGCTCCAGCCCTGTCCTGCTGCTCCCAGCCCTGTCCTGCTGCTCCCATCCCTGTCCTGCTGCTCCCATCCCTGTCCTGCTGCTCCCATCCCTGTCCTGCTGCTCCCAGCCCTGTCCCTGCTCCCAGCCCTGTCCTGCTGCTCCAGCCCTGTCCCTGCTCCCATCCCTGTCCTGCTGCTCCAGCCCTGTCCTGCTGCTCCCAGCCCTGTCCTGCTGCTGCTCCCAGCCTAGTTCTGGTCCCTGCCACCCTGCTGGCTGTCCTGGCAGGGTTTGGTCCCTGTCCCTGTCACCCTGCTGGCTGTCCTGGCAGGGTTTGGTCCCTGTCCCTGCCACCCTGCTGGCTGTCCTGGCAGGCTCAGGCCCTGCTCCCTGTCCCTGTCACCCTGCTGGCTGTCCTGGCAGGGTTTGGTCCCTGTCCCTGTCACCCTGCTGGCTGTCCTGGCAGGCTCAGGCAGCAGAGCAGGAGCTGCTCCTCCCCAGAGGGGCTCTCACACACTCCTGCAGCAGCCGGGGCCGGGGGCGGCTCGGGGGCTCCCGAAGCTCCTCTCTGCAGTCACAGCTTCCTCGGGAACGTTGTTGTGCAAACCCTGCCTGGGCGAGGCTCTGGAGGCAGCTCTGGGCTCCCCAGCACAGCCACAGCAGGAGCAGAGCTGCTGGATCTGTGGGAAGGCAGAGCAGCCAGATGGCGACAGGGCAGGGGGAGAGGGGGATTTGTCAGGGAGCAGCTCCATATTCCAGTTTCCATTTGGGGCCCTGCTGCCGTGAGAGTGCCCTGGCAGAGGCTGCCTGGGACCAGCTGGGGAGAAAAGGGAGCAGGGAGGGCAGGGAGCCGTGGCCATGGCAGCACCCACTGCAATGAAAATTGATTTATGCACTGTATCTTCCAAGTAAAAACTGGGGCTGAGAGCGTGGGTTTGAGGAGGAGCTTCCTGGTGCTGTTGGGGTGGACACACCAGAGTTTAAGGCTGATGTGAGTCTGGCTGCTCCCAAACCTTCTGGCAGTATTTCCTCCAGAACTGGCCCAGGCTGTGGTTTTATCGGTGCTGCACCAGGAAAATGTTTACTGGCTTTGAAGCCACCCATCCCCAAACTGAGTTTAGGGAGCAAAATTCTTTTGGGAGCCGTGCACGTGACCCTGTGTCTGCTCTAGAGATTATTTTGGTGTTCTGCTCTAGAAGCTGTCTGGCAGGGTCTATGAATGGGCTGGGTGAGATCAGGACCCATTTTTTCTGTCTCTGGCTTTAGCCCTGGGTGTTTGCTTTGAGGAGGATGGAATTTCCTCCTGGGCAGGCAAACAGCATGTTTGAGCTCGGGTCCAGCCCTGCAGTGATGGGGATTAATCTGTTCGGGATGTTTGCTGTGCACACAAATCCCCTTTGAACGGGGGCTGAGCCTGGGCAGCTCTCGGCTCCGCACCAGGGGAAGATCAGCCAGAAATAAATTTGTGCCACAGCCCCCGTGGGCAGCCGGAGCGGCTCTGAGCTTCCTGCAGGCTGGTGTGAAACAGAATCAGGGGAGCGGGGAGCTCCCTGCCAAAATATGGAACACCTCATAAAGCTGCAGGGAGGAAACAGCCCCAGCCACGGCCCAGAGTCGGGGAGGGAAAATGCACAGGACATAAAGCCCAGGGAGCCAGCCCAGGATGCCAGCTAATGAGCTTTTTAATTAGCTGCAATTGCAGGCAAGGTTTAAAACCCAAAGAAGTGAGTAAATTAAAGATTTAAAAGACTGAACAGAATCGATGCGGGGTCAGCACTTAAAATATTCGAATGCCAAAGCAGTTGAGTTTGGGGGGGCTTGCGGGGCTGCAGCAGAGCCTGAAGGGAGCAGCAGGCTCAGGGTCTGCTCCAAGCCCTGTGGCTGCTCCCTGCTGTCTGCAGGGCGCATCCACCACCCTGCAGGGGCACCTGCAGCCCCGCCTGGCCTGCAGCCTGCAGGGGCTTTCTGCATAAAATTTATATTATATTATATTATATTATATTATATTATATTATATTATATTATATTATATTATATTATATTATATTATATTATATTATATTATATTATATTATATTATATTATATTATATTATATTATATTATATTATATTATATTATATTATATTATATTATATTATATTATATTATACTATATTATATTATCATATTATATTATGTTATGTTATCAATATATATATAAGATATAGTAATATAATATATTATATAAATAATATATAATATATAATAATATAGTATAGTATGTAATGTAATGTAATAATATAACATAACATAACATAATATAATATATTATAATATAATATAATATAATATAATATAATATAATATAATATAATATAATATAATATAATATAATATAATATAATATAATATAATATAATATAATATAATATAATATAATATAATATAATATAATATAATATAATATAATATAATATAATATAATATAATATAGTATAGTATAATATAATATAATATAATATGGGAATTTGGGATACTGGAACGTGGTGGAATACTGGAATGTGGAATATGGGAATGTGGAATATTGGAATATGGTGGAATATTGGAATATGGTGGAATATTGGAATTTGCAATATTGGAATGTGGAATATTGGAATTTGGAATATTGGAATGTGGTGGAGTATTGGAATGTGGTGGAATACTGGAATTTGGGATACTGGAATGTGGAATATTGGAATATTGCTCAATATCCACTCCCTGATGGCAGAGCCTCAGCCTGAACTGAGGAGATGCTTCTCTGTGCTTGAGGGTGACACAGGTGCAGGGGTGTGCAGCGCCTGCAGGGTGAGAAATCCAGATTATCCAGATTATTAAAATGAATTCTGGTCAGATTGAGGCAGGTGCAGCTCTGTGTGGTGGAAGCAGTGGCAAACACTGCAGGTGCTCTCCTGCCTTGTGGTGAAATCACTCCAGGTTTCCACAGTCCTGCCCGTGCTCTCCCCGTGTGCAATAAACAGCAGTGAGGTTTGGAGAGGGGATTTTGCTGCTGGAGAAATTCCAGATACTTGTCTGGAAGAATAGGCCAGAAATGTGGAATATTCCTGCGTGCTGAACAATCCCCCAAAGCCAAGAGCAGCCAGGCACTTCCTTCATTCCAGTGTTCTAAATCCAGCTCAGCATGTCTCTGAGTCCTTTGTAACCCAGAGAACTGGGTGAGGCTGGCCCAAAAATCTCTGTGTGGAGCATTTATTTCTAAACTACTCTTACAAAGAGCTAAAAAGAAAAAAAAAAAAAAAAAAAAAAAAGAAAAAAAAAAAAAACCAAAACAAAAAAAACCCCAACGACAACAACAACAACAAAAAAAAAAAACCCCCAAACCAAAAACCAAAAACCAACACATCTGTGTTGCTGCAAAGCACAGGAGTGCTCCTTTAAACTGGATTAGCATGCACAGAGCCCGGGCTGCTCCAGCCTTGCTGCTCCCAGGCCCCAGACTCTGCATCTGGTTTTTCATTTCCAACAGGCTGATGTGCTCTGACACTGCACCCCTCTGGGAAGCTGCTGACAGGCACTGTCAATATTTCCTTCTGAAAAAACAAAAAAACCAGCCAATGCAGCCTCCAAAGTGTGGCTTTTCAGCTCCAAATTGTGCAGCCTTCACCTGGAGAGAAGGATCCCAGCTCTGTCTGCATTTCCTGCATCCCTGGACTCTCTCTTTTTTTTTTACGTTGTTGTCTTTTCCTTCTGCTCCTCAGAAAAAAGAAAAAAAACAACCAAACAAAAAAACCCAAAACAAACAAACAAAAAAAAAAAAGAAAAGGAAAGGAAAAAAAAAAACCAAAAAGCAAACCACCAAAAAAAAAGGCAAAAAAAAAAAAAAGCAAAGGAATGTGAAGGTTGCCTGTCATTTCTGGCAGCTCTGGGCTGGGTCACACTGATGTCTGTGCCAGGCTGTTGTGCTGTCAGCTGGAAGTGCTCCAATATTCAGGAGTCAGGCACCCAAAACCTGGAGCTGGCATGAAAGCCAGGAAAATGAAACACAGGCGTGTGGGGGAATGTTTCCTTCCACTTTGTTTATGTTGTTCTGCTGTTTTACTCCTTCACTTTGACATTCTCACAGCTCTGCTTTCAAATTTTTCTGTAGTATCAAAGGGCAGGAACTCTCCTTGAGAGGACAAAGATGCAGATCTCAGACACAAGCACTTGGCTCCAGGAGCGCAGGCTTTGGGAAAACACTGAATATCCAAAGGCTCTGGTTATAAATCACGGGTGCTGACAGCAGCTTTCCTCTGGGAAGGGGGAATTCACACCGTGCTTTTCCACCTGGACAGCTCTGCCCACTGAGAGAAAATGGGAGAGGACACAAAGGACACGTCCTCCCTTCACTGGGCATTGCCACTGGATGGCTCCTTGGGAATGGGAATTTGGGAATTCCCTCCTGTGACACTCTGAGGGAATTCAGGAATTCACTCCTGTGACACTCCGAGGGAATTCAGGAATTCACCCCTGTGACACTCCGAGGGAATTCAGGAATTCCCTCCTGTGACACGCCGAGGGAATTCAGGAATTCCCTCCTGTGACACGCCGAGGGAATTCAGGAATTCCCTCCTGTGACACTCCGAGGGAATTCAGGAATTCCCTCCTGTGACACTCCGAGGGAATTCAGGAATTCACCCCTGTGACACTCCGAGGGAATTCAGGAATTCACTCCAGTGACATTTTGGGAAAATATAGAAATTCACTCCTGTGCCATTCTGAGGGTGAATTCAGGAATTCCCTCCTGTGACACTCTGAGGGAATTCAGGAATTCCCTCCTGTGACATTCTGAGGGAATTCAGGAATTCACTCCTGTGATTCCATTCTGAAGGAATTCAGGAATTCCCTCCTGTGATATTGTGAGGGTGAATTCAGGAATTCCCTCCTGTGACACTCTGAGGGAATTCAGGAATTCCCTCCTGTGACATTCTGAGGGAATTCAGGAATTCACTCCTGTGATTCCATTCTGAAGGAATTCAGGAATTCCCTCCTGTGATATTGTGAGGGTGAATTCAGGAATTCCCTCCTGTGACACTCCGAGGGGCTGTGGGGCTGGCTGGGATGCTCCTGTCCTGGTGTGCTCTGCCACCCCCTGCATGCACAGCACCTGCTGAACGCTGAATTAATTGAATAATTAACTGATTTCACGGCTGTTTAATGATGTCTCTGTTGAGGGTGCAGAACTGAGGCAGGAGCCACCAGGGGCTGTGCCAAGGTCACCCCGAGTCCCCTGGGGGGCTGGAGTGGAGCCAGCAGTGCCTGGCAGTGCTCCTCCTTGGCAGGGCTGGGCAGGGTCTGGGCCCCCCAGGACGAGCTGCTGCTCCTCTCTGGGCTCTGGGGGCTGCTCAGCCCCCCGAGTTTTGGATAAACCCGCCTGTGGCTCTGCTCACACGCAGCAATGAGATTAAAGGTGAAGTTTCAGCCCAGAGCTCGTCCCCAGGCAGGACAGAAAATAGAACCCAGCGAGGTCTCTGGGTTTTTCCCCGGCCTGGAGATGCTCTGCTGGCCTCAATGTCATTTCTGATTTTCTCTGTGCTGTTCTCTCGTCCCTTCCCATTAACCCTGTGTGGCTCCTGAGCCCGCACAGCGCCCTGCCCTGCAGCCACCCTGCCTGCTGGGGGAATTCTCTGCCTCTCTGAACCGAAATCCCCAATATGTGCATCCTGCTCTTCTCCCCAGGCCCTCCTCCAGCCTCCCCTGCCTTTATCATTTACATTTTAACCCTTTGGTGGCTCTCCTCTCCCACAGCATCCCAGCCTCTGCCATCCCTGCCCCTGCTAACACCAAATCTTGCTCCTTGGTGTGCCAGCCTGCCCCGAGGATGGAGCAGAGCCAGGAGCTGTGCGTGCCCAGCAGCTCTGGCTGTGTTTTGGCAGGCTGAGGTCGCTCCCCCAGCTGAGATCTGACCCTTTGGGAGCTGCTCCCTGCCCTGCTCCTGCCCAGCCCTGCCAGGGGATGCCCTTCTCTGCCTCTCAGGAGCTTCTGGGAGCATTTTCATCTCACCTTCAAAATAAACCCATGCAGGTGCCAGCCCAGCTGCCTGACAGAAAGCACAGGGACCCCAGAGCTGTGATTTGGGGTGGAATTTGCCCTTTTGGAGGGTGTTTTCCACTTGTGCAGCTCTGCCTCAGGCCCTGCAGGGTGAGGAGTGGGCACGGGGCTGGTGCCAGGCTGCTCCTGGGGACACCGTGGGGACAAAGGGCAGCCCCAGCCCTTGTGCCTGGCATGGCTCTGCCTCCCTTCCCACCCAGCCCCTGCCAGGCAGCTGAACCCCTTTTCTTGGCTCTCCCCCTCTCTGGAGCAGCACAAACCTCTGTTTGTGGGCAGCCCGGCCAGCTCCCCTTTGTCAGCAGCAGGGACAGGCCCGGGTGATCACCTGCCCTGGGCTCATCTATCACCTTGAGCTGTGTTGCAGGGTGAAATTACTCATCCGCAGCTAATGTTAAATTTAATCAGGTCTGGAGCAAAGAGGATTAATGGGCTGTGCAGCACAGGCACACGCCTGGCACGGTGCTGGGACCCGCGTGCAGTTTGAGGAGCTGCTGCAAATGATGGGGCCAATCACCAGGGGGGGAAGGCTGCAGGAATGCTGAATAAATCCCTGCAGGAATCCTGGATCCCTGTGCAGGAATCCTGAATAAATCCCTGTGCAGGAATGCTGGATCCCTCTGCAGGAATCCTGAATCCCTGTGCAGGAATCCTGAATAAATCCCTGTGCAGGAATCCTGAATCCCTGTGCAGGAATCCTGAGTGAATCCCTGTGCAGGAATCCTGGATCCCTGTGCAGGAATGCTGAATGAATCCCTGTACAGGAATCCTGAATAAATCCCTGTGCAGGAATCCTGCATCAATCCCTGTGCAGGAATCCTGAATCCCTGTGCAGGAATCCTGAATAAATCCCTGTGCAGGAATCCTGGATCCCTGTGCAGGAATGCTGAATAAATCCCTGTGCAGGAATCCTGGATCCCTGTGCAGGAATGCTGAATGAATCCCTGTGCAGGAATCCTGGATCCCTGTGCAGGAATGCTGAATGAATCCCTGTACAGGAATCCTGAATAAATCCCTGTGCAGGAATCCTGGATCCCTGTGCAGGAATGCTGAATGAATCCCTGTACAGGAATCCTGAATAAATCCCTGTGCAGGAATCCTGCATCAATCCCTGTGCAGGAATCCTGAATCCCTGTGCAGAAATCCTGAATAAATCCCTGTGCAGGAATGCTGAATAAATCCCTGTGCAGGAATCCTGCATCAATCCCTGTGCAGGAATCCTGAATGAATCCCTGTACAGGAATCCTGCATCAATCCCTGTGCAGGAATCCTGAATCCCTGTGCAGGAATGCTGGTGCCATGGGGACACTGAGGCACAGGGTGACAGTGGCTGCCCGGTGCTCTGTGCCCCCCTGTGCCCCCTGCCACCCAACCCCCAGCTGACACTGCCCCTGATCCCCTGGTAATGTCACACCGCCAGCCTGGCACAGCCTTTCCTCCCCTCAGCCAGGAGCCCCTTTATGAACTCCGTGGGGAAAAAACAAAACCAGAGTGAAAACCCAGCTTTCCCCCCAAACCCCCCCCAGTGAACAAGGTCAGGGTGGGTGCTTCACCCCCCGAGCACACAGGGATTTCTGTGCCTCCCTCGGGGCTGGCTAACAAAGCAAAGCGAGCCCAGAGGAAGCTGGTCAGGGGGCAGAGCAGGGGCAGATGCAGCGTGGCAGGGCCGGGGGCTCCTCCGAGCACAGCAGGGAAATGCCCACAAGGGCAGCACAGAGAACTCTTGTTTGGGGGGCAGCTGGGGCTGCCCCAGCCGGGCTCAGCCTCCCCGGGGGGAAGAGAGGGAAAGTCTGAGTGAAACTGAGAGTGGGGCTGGCAGGGAAAGCAGGCACGGGTCCCCAGAGCCTGCAGCTGCAGAACCCTCCCTGAGCTGCCTCCCTGTGTGCTTCAGTGCCCTGTGCCCGGTCCTGGCAGTGGGATCCCAGTCCTGGCAGTGGGATCCCAGTCCTGGCAGTGAGATCCCAGTCCTGGCAGTGAGATCCCAGTCCTGGCAGTGAGATCCCAGTCCTGGCAGTGAGATCCCAGTCCTGGCAGGTCAGATCCCAGTCCTGGCAGTGGGATCCCAGTCCTGGCAGGTCAGATCCCAGTCCTGGCAGTGGGATCCCAGTCCTGGCAGGTCAGATCCCAGTCCTGGCAGTGAGATCCCAGTCCTGGCAGTGAGATCCCAGTCCTGGCAGGTCAGATCCCAGTCCTGGCAGTGGGATCCCAGTCCTGGCAGTGAGATCCCAGTCCTGGCAGTGAGATCCCAGTCCTGGCAGGTCAGATCCCAGTCCTGGCAGTGGGATCCCAGTCCTGGCAGTGGGATCCCAGTCCTGGCAGTGAGATCCCAGTCCTGGCAGGTCAGATCCCAGTCCTGGCAGTGGGATCCCAGTCCTGGCAGTGGGATCCCAGTCCTGGCAGTGGGATCCCAGTCCTGGCAGTGAGATCCCAGTCCTGGCAGTGAGATCCCAGTCCTGGCAGTGAGATCCCAGTCCTGGCAGTGAGATCCCAGTCCTGGCAGGTCAGATCCCAGTCCTGGCAGTGGGATCCCAGTCCTGGCAGTGGGATCCCAGTCCTGGCAGTGAGATCCCAGTCCTGGCAGGTCAGATCCCAGTCCTGGCAGGTCAGATCCCAGTCCTGGCAGGTCAGATCCCAGTCCTGGCAGTGGGATCCCAGTCCTGGCAGTGAGATCCCAGTCCTGGCAGTGGGATCCCAGTCCTGGCAGTGAGCTCAGGTGAGCTGCAGGCTCTGGAGGTGTCCCCAGCTCCCAGGCACTGCAGGGACCCTGGGGAAAGGCTTGGCTCTGCTAAACCCGGGGGCTGAGGGCAGGAGGGTTTATTCTGCTTATTCCGTTTACTCCGTTTATTCCGTTTATTCTGTTTATTCCGTTTATTCCATTTATTCCGTGGATGCACTGAGGTGTGACCCGCCTGCTCCATCACTCCCTTCCACCTGCCCAGGACATTTACTGCAAAAACCTCTTTCTGTGGGCAGGTAGGCTGAGGAATTCCAGCTGCAACCCTTCCCAGCATCCAGCAAGGGGAGCTGGGCAGCTGCTGCCTTGCCTCTGCCATCCCGGCTGCACAGGCTGGCCCCGGTGAAGGAAGGGGAGGCTGCTCTGCTCTGCCCTGCTCTGCTCTGCTCCATCCAGGGGCTGGGGCTGTGATCTGGGGGAGCAGAAGAGCTGGGGCAGGGCCCCGCTTCAGCCACGCCTCAGGCTTTTGGTTCCTGTGAGTTTCACAGAATCCCAGAATAATCAGGTTGGAGGAGATGCAACCCATGCCCTCACACCTCAACCAGACCACAGCACCGAGTGCATGTCCAGCCTTTTTTAAACTCATCCAGAGGTGCTGATGCCACCCCCTCCCTGGGAAGAGCACTCCAGTGCTTTATTATTCTTTCAGTGAATTTCTTTTCCTAATATCCAACCTATCCCTTCCCTGACGTAGCTGAGACTGTGTCCTGTGGTTCTTGGGACCCTCTGGAGGGTTTGTGGGGTCACTTCTCCACCCCAGCTGTGTTTTCCATGCCTGTTCTAGGCCCAGGCTTTGTGCTCCTCTGGATCCCTGTCAGGGAAGGGTGCATCCTGAGTTTGTGGCTCTCTGCAAGGTCTCAGAGCCATCTCAGCTGAGTGGGGGCACACATGTGATAAGTTCTTATCTGGCAGTTTCCAATCACTGGTTCCACCAGTTTTGTTCTTTCCTGCTTCCCTGTCAGGGAAAGGAGAGAGATGTCGATGTGAGATGTGCACAGCCCGTGATTCCTGAAGTAAGAGCAGTCTTGAGAAGGAAAATAACAAACAGCTTTAAAACCCTTTGGAAAATGAGCCAGGAAACCTTGTGAGCAGCTTCCATCTTCCCTCTCCCTGTGGACAGGGAAGTCCAAGCTCCACTTTCCCTTCCTGGGCTTGGTCTGAGCTTTTCCATCCATCCGAGTCACTTCCCACTGGATCAGCCTTGCTGTGATGTTCTCCTGCACGCAGCACTGGATGCAGGCAGGCCGATCTTCCAGATCCTTGCAGAAATTAAAATTGGAATGGCTTGGACTGTGCTGCAGGCTCTGGGGAGCGCTGGGGTGTTCCCTGTGGAAGGCGAGGAGCAGCACAGGAGCTGCAGGCTCAGGGCTCACACAAAGCTCCCTGACAGGCACAGAGTGACCCCAGGGCCAGGGCTGGGCTGGTGGCAGCAGCTCCGATGTCCCCCTGCCCATCACTCCCTTCCCACCACACACCCTGAGCTGCCTGCAAGAATTCCATCCACTCGCTCATTCCTGCCAAACCCCGAGGGCAATGCCCCAAACCGGGGGACTTGCTCCTCCCCTTCCTCTCCCTGCCTTCATGCTTTGATTTAAAATGTAATTTATTTTAATTTTTTTTTTCCCTGCCTCCCAGATGCACGGTGGAGGTTGGCCCTGCTGGCCAGGTCCTGTGGCTGTGGTGGTGCACATGTGGGCAGAGAGGGGACAGAGCTGCTGCCATAAGGCTTTTCCTTCCCACTCCGTGCCAACATAATCAAAATAACTCACTTGCACCTAATAAAATAAAACGCAGAATCCAAAAGCCTTCCTTCCCTGCAGCAGTCTGTCTGGATCCCATTCCTTGGAGCTGGCCTGAGGATGCCAGAGGGGGCTTTATTTTGGTTTTGTTGTTAACTTCTCCAGAATGAAAAACACCAAGAGTGGCTCAGAAGGTGCAGCTCATTTCTGACACGGATGGAAGCTGAGTGCTCCTAAAGCTGCTCCTTTGTGGGGGCCAAAGTTAATGCAGTGTTTTCCCTTTTCTTGCTCCTTTTCTCTCTCCGCTTTCTTTCTGTTTAATTTGGTCTCTGCTTACTGAGGGCAGGTGGGGTTTATATATATATATATATATATATATTTATATTTATATTTATATATATATATTTATATTTATACTTATATTTATATTTATACTTATATTTATATTTATACTTATATTTATATTTATATTTATATTATTTATATTTTTATTTTTATTTTTATTTTTATTTTTATTTATTTATATATTTATATACATATATTTATATACATATATTTATATACATATATTTATATACATATATATTTATATTTATATTTATATTTATATTTATATTTATATTTATATTTATATTTATATTTATATTTATATTTATATTTATATTTATACATATATATGTGTGTATGTGTGTATATATATGTATGTGTATATATATATATTTAAAATATATATAAAATATATAATAAACATATAATAATATCTATTCAACACAATAATGTATAATAAATATATAATAATATCTATTCAGTATAATAATATATAATAAATATATAACAATATCTATTCAATATAATAATATATAATAAATATATAATGATATATAATAAATATAATAATATATAATAAATATATATAGACAAAGGTAAGAAATAAAGGGCAGTGATGCTCTGTGGCAAAGGAACAAGCTCCATGTTCCTGCCCTGCAACCCCCAATTATTCAAAGAGGCAGCTGCAAAATAAGTGGGAAAATTAAGAGCACTGATCAGTCACAAAACCCAGCTCTTTTTAGATCATTGCAGTGTGAAACATCCTTGAGTGAAACAGAGTTCTCATCCAAACCTGTAATTTTCAAGTAATCACTGAGTTTGGAGTGTTGTCATGTTAGCAGCAGCAGTAACCAGCCCTTGGGGAGGAGGCAGCAGAGAGGTTCTATTAATAGGCAATCAGAAATATTTTCATCAATGGCGTGGTTAAAAGCTCGCTCAGCCCTCCTGAATCCCCGTCTGCATCAGCTGAGTGTGGCAGAGAGGGGGGAAAGTCTGGTGATAAAAAGCTGGAGCCACAACGAGAGAGCCTTAATGCAGTAATTTGCAGGTTGGGATGGAAAAACATCAATGCTCAATTCTGCGTGTTGAGCCATTACGTGTAAGTTATTATTAAAAATATAATTGCTCAGGCTCAGGTGCTGGTGGCAAGAGATTCCCTGTGATAAATCTGCCTCCAGCATAACTCAATTCTCCTCGCTGCTGTTTGAGCAAGGACAAATGAAGTTGTTTATGTCTGGGGAGGAATTCGGTGGGAACAGCCTGTTCCAAAGGGTCTGGAACACTGAGAGGGCAGGGTGAGGAATTCTCCCTCAGAGCAGAAGCTCGGGGTGCAGGGTTCAGAGCTGCAGCAGCCAGACACCAGCGAGCAGCAGGGATTTTCCTCAGGCAGCACCTTCAGTTTTCAGCTCAGTTTTCAGGCCTGAAACCCAGGAATTGTCACCTGGGACACAAATCCACGGAGGGGCCCAGCTCCCCAGCCCCTCCTCTTCCTCAGTGCCTCACTGCCACACTGCTCAACTTCTTGGTCACTTTTGGGGGAATAACATTGTTGAGACATCAAAAAATCACCCTGGAATGTCAGTGGTGTGTTATCATCAGGGAGGGCAGTGCTGGCTGGGGGAAAGGGAGAAAGGAAAAAGGGAGAAAAGGAGGAAAGGAGAAAAGGAGAAAAGGAAAAAGGGAGAAAAGGAGGAAAGGAGAAAGGGAAAAGGGGAAAAAAGGAGGAAAGGAGAAAGGGAAAAGGGGAAAAAGGAGAAAAGGGGAAAAGGGAGGAAAGGAGGAAAGGAGGAAATGAGGAGAAGAGAAAAGGAGGAAAGTAGAAAGGGAGAAAAGGAGAAAAGGAAAAAAGAGAAGGAGAAAAGGAGAAAAGGAGGAAAAGAGAAAAGGAGAAAGGGAGAAAAGGAGAAAAGGGGAAAAGGAGAAAAGGAAGGAAAGGAAAAAAGGAGAAAAGGGATGGCTCCTGGGGCTGCTGGCTTGGGAGAGAAGGAGGAAAGGAGAAAAGGAGGAAAGGAGAAAAGGAGGAAAGGAGAAAATGAGAAAAAGAGAAAAGGATGTCTCCTGCTGTCCCTGGGGCTGCTGGCTGGGCCCTGGCAGGACAGGGCACACACTCTGAGCATGGAACAGGGACTCTGGGTGATGCCACACAGCCAGTTAATGCACCAGCTAAAAACTACTTTTATACCCTGAAGAGATTAGTGTCTGTCATTTGGGCTTTTACTCCGGAGTCTAATAGCTGGAGATTTAATCCTTATTCAGAGCAGTAATTATTGCTCACATAAATAGGTCTGGTGGAGTCAGCGAGCTGGGCTCCCTGAGGAGAGGAACAGTCACTTTTACCAATCCAAGTCCCCGCAGTGTTGTGCAATGCCTGGAGTGCTTGGTGCCTGCAGGACTGGTGGAATACATCCCATTTTTCCATGGAAAAGTGTGGAAACTTTGGGGTTTGGGTGCTGAGAGGGGACCTGGCTATGCCAGGGCTGCAGCTCCTGGGATTTATCCTGCAGCAGCCCCTGGGCATGGCAGGACGTGCTTCCTCCTGGGATTTGTGTTGTGCTCAGGGCTGGATCTGAGCACCTGGCAGGGTCTGGTGGAGGAGGCAGGAGCTGGAGTTTCCCCCCTGGACGGAAACGTGCAGTGGCATCATTTGACCTGCTCCAGGCATCCAGTGTGGCTGCTGAGGCCTGGAACAAGGCAGCTTTGCAGCAGTTTCTGAGGGGCTGCTCCCCTCCTGCCCACACAGCTGGAGCTGGGGCTGAGGGCTGCTGCTGCCAAGGAAGAGAATTTAATAAAAAAGAACAAAAATCCCCAAGCAAGGTGGACCTGAGGGGTGTTGTTTCTGTGCAGTCCCAGGAGCCCCTGGCCAGGTCAGAACCTCAGCACCCTGAGCTCTTCCTCTGCTCTGACCCCAAATGTTGGGATTGGCTGCTCATTCCTGGGTTTTGTTTTGTTTGCTACCACTTAATCACAGAATAAGATAACAACAGGTCTGATTCTGCTCGCAGCCTCTGTAGGAATGGAGCTGTGCCAGTACTGGTAATTTTGGGAGATCATTTGGCAGCGTGTGCCCAACCCCTGGGGGGTTTGCCTTTCAGAAACACAGAAATGAGGAGAAAAGATTTGGTCCAGTGATGCAGCTCCCAAACTGTTCATTGTATGACCTCAGGCAGCTCATTTAATTTCTCCGTGCCACAGTTTATCTCTCAGAGAAAATGGGGGGAAGCTACAAACACCTATTTATCTCTTGCAATAGGCTGGCAAATCTAATAAACGCTGGCAATGGGCTCCTGATGCTGTAAAATAACAGAGAATGGCAGAAGACAGCATTATTTACAAATTCATGTTTCCTTTCCCAGGTAATTGGCGCTGTTATGGAGCTGGTTGGGATGAAGCTGGTGCTCAGTGCTTTACTGGAGCAGGGTTGGACAGAGTCTGGATGCTGGCACGTGGGATGGGGCTGCACTGTGGGGCTGCTCTTCATTCCTTTTGGCACTTTCAGCCCTCTTGGGCACAAACCCCAGAGGATCAGTCACCCTGGGAGCACGGGGACAGCCCTGGCTGGCAGCAGGTGCCTCTGTGTCCCCTGCCCCTCTCAGGTGATGCTGGGCTCACGCAGAGTACAGGAGGACGTGCATTGGGCTGGGGTTTGGTGTGAAAACTGGTCCACAAGCAGAATAAATCACAGCCCCAGGTGGAGCTGGAGCAGTGGAACAGCTCTGGAAAATGAGCCTTGGGTAGGGAGATTTGATGGGCCTTGGGTAGGGAGATTTGGTGAAATGAGTGATTTCCCAGTTTGTGTTCTCTGTGTGTGCTTACCTGTGTCTGTACCTGGGTGTGGATCTCTAATGGTCCCAGAGCTTCAGGGAAGAAATGAACATAAATGACAAAGTATTTAATTCCCTCGTGACAAGGTGAAAATTAATAAAAAAAAAATTAAAAAAGAAAGAGTACAGGCACTGGAGGAGCAGAGCCCTGTGAGCTGCCCTGGAGGCACACACAGGGACACGCCAGGCTCCCAGGACTGCTCTGCCATTCCCACAGAGCATCCCATGGGTGGTGGGAGCAGATCCCAGATTCCTGCTCCAGGTCCCCAGCCCTCATGGGGGGCCAGGGACACAGGCACCCCCAGGAGAAACAGGAAAAACTGTGCTGTACGGAGGGGAGGGTTTCATTCAGGCTTTGAAACACCTAAAAGGGGAATTAATGCCCCAAAAATGAATAATATTAAAATCTGCCATCAGCAGGGGAATGCTGTGCAGGAGAAGGGAGCCTGGGAGCTGAGAGCAAACTGGAACCCAGTGAATTAGGCTTAACTACAGCAAAAACAGCACTTGTGGAAAGGAGGCCCCCGAGGGCCCATAAGTGAGCAGTAAAACCTTACAGGAGGGAAGTCAGGCAGGGCCATAAAGCTGGGCAGGCAGCAGAGGAGAGCAGGAGCTCAGGCAGGCACCAGGAGAGTGAAAGTGTGGCAGAGCAGGGCTGCAGGAGTGCTCCTGAGCATCCTCAGAGCCTCAGACAGGTTTGTTCCTCTGCCAGTGCCAGGGAGCAGAGCAAGAACACCCCCGAGACACCCAGGGCTGAGAGGGGAGAGCAGTGAGCAGTGGAGGGCAAATAAAATACAGAAATAGAATCCAATCAGCATTGAGTGTGCTTGATTTAGGATTTATTCCAGTGAACAGGGAAGGGGAGGAAGGTGGCAGGGTGAGGGCTGCTGTTGGGTTGGACTGTGCCTTGAGTGAGATACGGTGCGGGCCCTAAATTATCAGCATCGTTATTTTTTGGCTGGGCTGTGCTGTGACATCAATACCAATTTACACTCTGGGTGAGTAGCACTTACTACCTCCTTGTCTTCATAAATTGTGCATTGTCCTTATTTATTTGCCTCCCCGTCCCCCTTCCTCCCTTCCTGCCTCGCCCCTCTCCTTCTCTGGAGCGTGGTGGGGATGGAGCATCCTTCTGTGCCCTTGGGGAGGCTGACATTTAACCCCAGCTCCACTCCTGGCAGCCAGGGATGGCAGTGCTCAGCTTGTTTTCCTCCCTGGGAGGGGAGGGGGTGCACAGAATGTTGGCTCTGCTCTTGGCAGAGCTGCCAGCAGCAGAAGTATTCCCTGTTTTCCAGCCTGGAAGCTTTGTGAGTGCTCCTCAGTGCTGGGAGAAAGGAGGGCAGGGGAGCAGCAGGGGGCAGAGAATGCCCTGCTGCTCACTGGGGGTTTGGGCCAAACTCTGGGTTTTACACGGAAAAACCTGAGTGCTGCACTGTCCTGGCTTTGAGACTGGCTCAGTGATTAAATGAATGAGGCAAAGTCCATTTGGAAGTGGAGGTGTGCCAACTTCCTTTCCCAGTTTCATCTGGAGCTCTACAGAAATTAAACTGGAAAAAGCCTCGTTTTAAACGTGAATTCTTTTTCAGTGGCTTTAAATCACACCTTAAATTGGTCTGGTCTCCCTCAACATATGGGATAACTCTGAATCTGCCCAGGAACTGAATTTGGCTGTCAGAGGGGCAGATGGTGGAGCTGAAATTCTCAGAATTACCTGTTTGGGACGTGGCAGGGGGGAGCTCCTGGCTGTGGCAGGACAGGGCTGGTCCCAGCTGGGTTATTTATTTATTTATTACCTGCAGCACCCAGAGCTGTTCTGCTGCAGCAAACCCAGGGAGCAGGGTGCTGCAAAGGCTCGAGCAGAGATTTCTGCTGTGCTCTCTGTACCCATGAACAACACGTCAGTTAAGTCATGTCTGCTCAGGACCCACAAAAATGCCTTTCAGACACTTAATTTCCATTTTAGATCAGAAAACAGCCCTGTTTACTTAAGGGCTTTCCTCGGTGACTCTGCCAGTGTAACTGAAGCACTGAGCCCTGCTGAGAAGGAGCCATCACAATGGCAGAGCTGCATCCTTTCAGGCCTTGTACTGACACAACTTTTCTGATAAAACCAAATTCTTCTCCCCTGTCTCTCCCAAATCTGCTAAAAAAGCTTTGCAAGGCCACACTTCAGAAGTCCTGTCAGGACTCCTGCTCCCTCCTGGCTCCTGGGACTGAAATTCTCCACCCTTACCTCATTGTCTCCTTCTATTCACCTGTTTTGGCATCGTGTCCCTGGCCAGCAGGTCCTGACTGGGGATGTGCCCAGGTAGAATTACCTCTGCCTCTCCTGGAGAGCTTTCCTGCCCCGGAGGGCGGGTTTGGCACCCGCGGGGCTTTCCTCTGCTCTCCAGGCTGGAACACTTTCCCCGGGGCTGGGTTTGGTTCCCGTGGGCTTTACCTGGTTCTGCAGCCCGGGATGGTCTCAGGCTGGGTTCGGTCCCTGCGGGCTGTACTCGGTTCTCCAGCCGGGGATTTTCTCAGGCTGGGTTCGGTTCCTACGAGCTGTACCCGGTTCTGCAGCCCGGGATGGTCTCACCCAGGCTGGGTTTGGTTCCCGTGGGCTTTACCCGGTTCTCCAGCCCGGGATGGTCTCAGGCTGGGTGGTTTTGGGATGGTCTCAGGCTGGGTTCAGTCCCCGTGGGCTTTACCCGGTTCTCCAGCCTGGAATGTCTCAGGCTGGGTTCAGTCCCCGTGGGCTCTGCCTGTGTCCATGTCCCGTATCCGTGTCCCGTGTCCCGTGTCCCGTGTCCGTGTCCCGTGTCCCGTGTCCGTGTCCGTGTCCCGTGTCCCGTGTCCATGTCCCGTATCCGTGTCCCGTGTCCGTGTCCCGTATCCCGTGTCCCGTGTCCCGTGTCCCGTGCCCCCTGTCCCGTGTCCGTGTCCATGTCCGTGTCCATGTCCCGTATCCGTGTCCCGTGTCCCGTGTCCCGTGTCCGTGTCCGTGTCCCGTGTCCCGTGTCCCGTGTCCCGTGCCCCCTGTCCCGTGTCCGTGTCCGTGTCCGTGCCCGGCTCGGTCCGGTTCTCTCACCGTTCCTGCAGCCCCCGGCAGCCCCGAGCCCCGGGGGGAGCGGAGCGGGGCGGCCGCGGTAATGAGTGAGCCGCGCTAATTGAGCCGCGCTAATTGAGCCGTGGCGGCGGCTCCGCTCCGCCGGCGGGGCCGCTCCGACCGCGGCGGCGGCGGCAGCGCCCCGGGGGGACCGAGCGGCGCCAGCCCGGGCCGAGCCCCGCATCCCGCCGGGACGGCCCCGGGACAGCTCCGGGAGGGCCCCGGGATGCTGCTCTGCCTCCGGGATGGCTCCGGGATGGCCCCGGGATGGCCCCGGGATGCTGCCGTGCCTCCGGGATAGCCCCGGGATGGCTCCGGGATGCTGCCGTGCCTCCGGGATGCCGCCCAGGCGGGGGGAAAACGGGGAAACCCCCCCCGAGCTGCTGGTGCCGGGAAGCAGGAAAATTCTCCCCTAATTCCCGTCCCCGGTGTGAAAGTAATTCTGCACGGTGAAGCGCTGGCGGAGATGGCGCTGGGATTAGGGGAAAACCTCCCCGCCTCGCTGCTTTGATTCCGGAGAGGAGATAATCGGATTACCCACAAAGTCCCTCTGATGCAGAGCCGCACACGGAAAGTACAATACGGCATTGTTTTGTCTCCCCGTGGATTCCCACACCCTGCCAGAGACACCTGGAAATGCTCTGCCTCTGTAGCACGGATTTTTTAGTTAATTTTCCCCCCTGTTTTCCGTGTGGAGTGACCACGGAGATGAAAGGAGAGCCTTTACCCCCAAGGGGTGGCAGGGCTGCAGGAAGGGCATCGTGAAAGGGTTTACAAATAGGGGGAACAGTTTCCCTTCTGGAAAAACTGGAGTCAAAAATAGAATATAGAGAATGGGGTGGATTGGGAGGGTGTGGAATTGTCCCGGGTGGGGATCCCCCACAGGCAGCACAGTTTGACAAATCCTGCCCCTGGCACAACTCCCAACTTTTCCTGCAGAAAGCATGGCCCTGGCAGGTGTTGGTGGCAGCAAAACAAATGTGGAATAGGTTGTGATAAAGAGAGTTCTCCTGGGAAGTGGAAAAAGCAGCGATAAATATCTGGGAACTGCTGGATCACGGGAAGAGTGAAGATGTGTTTGTTGGAGCACTTGGGACTGGCCTCCAATGCATCAAATCTTTCATCTGGGGGCCTGATGGAAGCCTAAGATTTTAGTCGAGTTTGTTTTCTTTTTCCATCTCAGTATTTTCCTCTCCAAGGATAGACATTTGCCTGTCCCAAGGAGTTGCAATAAATCTGGTGTGATTTTGGGACCTTTGTTCTGAATGTGGTGAATGAAGCCCTGATTTCAGGTCCCCTCTCAGCTGATCTGGTTTGAACATGGTGGCCCCATTTCCTCCTTGTCTTTCTGCTGCCAGGAACCTTCCTGCTCCACCTTTTCTTCAGCGTCTGCTTCCCAAGCATCCACAGCTCCAGCCAGGCCTCAAACTTCTCAATCTTCCCCTGGAGCAGCAGCATCTCCTGCAGGGCCTGACTCCCTGCCAGGGCCTCCCTCCTCCTCCTCTCTCCAGGAAGGTCTGAGTTCCAGCCTCCTTTTGCTGAGATGCACACATGCAGTTTGCCTCCCAACAGCTCCTGACAGGAGCTGGCAGGCTGCTGGGGCTGTCATTCCCTTGCTCTGGCTGCTGTCAAAGAACGGGCTTTTCACCCAAAACCTGGCAAGTGCCACAGGAGCCCCGGCCCAGCTCAGCTGGGGACACGGGAGGGAGGAAAGCAGGAGGGAGCTGCGTGATTAAAGAAGGAAAAGGCATCTTTGCTGCCTTTGCTGTGCAGAATAAAATAGGAGGGAGGCTGAGGGGCTGGCTGCCGGCGATCCGGCCGTGGCAGCATGAAAAATGAGGAGGAGCGCGATAAGAAACTAATAATTTATGTTCCAAGCACAGGCTCACACCAGTGTGGAGGGAAATTCATGCCAATAACTCCTACTAACTCAGAAAGGCACGCAATCTTTTATTGCACAAATTATTAACGACCAGAAAATAAATGACTCTGTAATCAGATTGGTGCTGCCGGCGCTTTTCGCTTCTCCTTTTATTTGTGTAAATTCTGCAGCCAGTCCCCCCCTGAAGCTGAGGCAGGGGGAACTTGCACTGGCCCAGTGCCCTGCCTGACAGCAGAGCAGATGGAGCAGGGATGGGACAGGGAGGTCCTGGTGTCTCGCTGCCTGTCTCAGATGGGTTTGCTCCACCAGCATCTCTGCCCTCCCGCAGCAGCAGCAGCTCTGAGGGTGCACGGGCTCCCTGCTTTGGGTCCCCAGTGCTGAGTGACTGGAACAGTCAAGGAAGAGCACAAATAACAGCTCCCAGTGCCTCCTCTGGGCCCTGTGCTTCTCCAGGCTCCTTCCTTCACATCCTCCTCTGTCCTGGGGCTGCTGCTGTTGCGTTCCAGGTGCTCCCACTCTGGTTTTTTGGCATTTGTGCTCGATATTCAGAAGTGCTGAGCACCTTCAGCAGTTACCAGCTGGACTGGAACTGGGGGTCCCCGGGCCAGGGGGAATTTGGCCCTTGTACTTGCATGGGGAAAGCAGCACGAGGAGTTGCTTTATTTACATGGAAACAAAGCATGGGACACTTTCCTGCCACTGCGCCGCACCCTGGGATCTCCCCTGAGCAAAAATCTTTATCAGGATGATGAAAAAAAGAAGCACTGATGAAAATGAAGCGTCCTGAAGAGAAAAGCCCTGTCTGGCAGCCCCAGGCTGTGATGTGGGCAGTGCTGCTGGGAGCCCCTGGCTCTGACTGGCACAGGTTTGTGTGCTCCAGGTGAGCTCTGCCCCTCCAGGCACCTGGCTGGGGCTGCCAGGGTGCTGCTTCCTCATCAACAGGAACCTGGAAGCAGCTCTGGATGGGAACTCACTAAACAGGAACCTGGAAGCAGCTCTGGATGGGAACTCAATAAACAGGAACCTGGAAGGAGCTCTGGATGGGAACTCACTAAACAGGAACCTGGAAGCAGTTCTGGATGGGAACTCAATAAACAGGAACCTGGAAGGAGCTCTGGATGGGAACTCAATAAACAGGAACCTGGAAGGAGCTCTGGATGGGAACTCAATAAACAGGGACCTGGAAGCAGCTCTGGATGGGAACTCAATAAACAGGAACCTGGAAGGAGCTCTGGATGGGAACTCAATAAACAGGAACCTGGAAGGAGCTCTGGATGGGAACTCAATAAACAGGGACCTGGAAGCAGCTCTGGATGGGAACTCAATAAACAGGAACCTGGAAGGAGCTCTGGATGGGAACTCACTAAACAGGAACCTGGAAGCAGCTCTGGATGGGAACTCACTAAACAGGAACCTGGAAGCAGCTCTGGATGGGGTCAGGAGCTGCTGCCTGCACTCCCTGTATTTCTCAGCTGGTGGAAAAGACTTTGGAGAGGCCGAGACTTTTCCTCTCCCACTCCCCTGCCCTGTTTTGATTATGTGAACCATATGATAAGGAAGAAAAGTGTTCCTATTGTTAATTCAGCCCATTTGTTATCAGTGGCACCATCTCCCTGATGGCTTCATCTGCAGGGAGGAGGGGGGAGCTGCTCTCCCTGCTCTGCTTTTATGGGCAGGGGGTGTTGGGGAGGCTGCAATAATGAATAATGTGCAGATTGTTCCCGGGCCTGGGAGTGTTTTATTAAGGCAGGTTTTCTTAGACTGAATGCCCAATCACCACAGAACCATGAAACTCAAATTGCCTCACAGCTCTCTCATGAACATAGTTTTAATCTCATTGACCTGTCGTTATACTACAACACATAAATCCAGATTTGGAGATCTTATGTCCAATCATAAATTGGGCTGGCAGACTTCCGATCAACAGAATAAAACTGTCTCCTGTCAGGGGGGTTTTATTCATCAGTGCTGGGGGGGCAGTCAGCTTTTCTTAATAAACTATTCCTTAAAAAAATGGAGGGAAATAAGAAACCCATCATGAAATTCACAGAGGGAAAAAAAAATAATAATAAGGTGGCGTTTAAATAACATTAACATTAGACATAAAGCCAGAGCGTGGAAAGCTGAGTTCAGGGATGTTAACTCCTGCTAACATCAGGAGAAAGGAGAGGAAAGGAGCAGAGGCTGTGCAGTGCAGGCAGAGCTTTGGCCACAGCTCTGTGTTTTTGGGGCAGGAATGTGTGTGGCAGGGTCAGAGAATTCCTTCCTCTTGCCTTGTGTCCTTTTGTTCCTGTAGTGAAGTGACTAACCCAGGGGAAATGTGATTTCTCCCTCCCTCCTGCTCTGTGTTTTCTCTGCGTTCAGCACTGAGGGTGAATTTGGTGTTCCAGGGAATTTGGATGGGAAGGGAGGCTCTGCTCTGCTGGTGTCAGCTGCTCCTGCAGAAGGGGTGGAAATTTACAGCCACCAAATCGTGCTCAGGAGTTGAGCAGGGCCCCTGTGGGTGCTGGCATGGCGCAGGGACAGCTCCTGTGGCACCCCAAATGCTGAGCACAGGTGGGAGAACTCGAGGCTCTGCAGGGATGGGCACCCTCTGTCTCCTCTGGGTGGCTTCACTGAGGGGCTCATTGCTGCTGAACCCCTCCCTGAAGACAAAGCACAGCTCAAAAGTTCTCCTCACGCTGTGGGGAGCTTTCCCCAGCCTTTCCAGAGGAATCTCTGGTGGAAGAGGCTCTCCGGAGCCCTTCCCCGGGCTCTGCTCCTCACAGTGGATTTTGGGAGGCCTGTGTTTGCCCAGTGCTGGGATGGATGGATCCCTCCACGGCAGAGCCAATTACAGAGCAGAATTTATTGGGCTTCATCCCCGAGCACGCTCCAGGCTGGGGCTGGGGGAGGAAGGAAACCCATGGCAACTGGAAATGCGAGGATTAGAAGCCCCCATAAATATACCTGGCTTTGCCATCTCTTTTAATTAAATGCAAGCCGTGAAACACGGGCAGGGAGTGCGCTGGTGACAGGGTGCAGCAGAGTGAGGGGGACTGCCAGCCTGGCCTGGGGCTCACAGCAGAGGCAGCAGGGTCCAGGCTGATTTAGGGCAGGCCCTGGCCAGCCAGGCAGAGGGAACCCTGCACTCAGTTATTCACATTTCCTGCTTTATCTTCTCATCTGCACGGCTTTAATTGTAAATTATCCAGCACGCTGCCCTCCTCCTCCGCTGTCTTTCCTTCTCCCAGCCCAGGGAGGTGGTAAAAGAGAAACTGCTGATGCTAACAAGGAGAAGGGGGGGCTTGGGAAGGGTCTGTCCCCTCTGAGCTTTGCCTCAGGGCTCTGCAGCTCTGAGTTGTGACACTCTGTGGGCTCTTTGCTGTGATTCAGCCCTCCTGCCCCCAAAAGGGGCCAGGACCGGGCTGCTGTGAGCAGCTTGCCCCCAGGGCTGGTGTCTGAGAGCCCAGGACGAGGCACCGTGTTCATCCAGCCCTCCTGGAAACAGCTTCCTCCTTTCCCCCTCCCTGCGAGTCAGGCATTTTCCCTTTCCCAGCTCAGTTTCTCCCCCTGTGCTCCTGTGGGGCTCCTGTGCGCAGGAAATAAAGCCCGTGGTTCAGCACTATCCATCTAATATCTTCTGACTGCCTTTAATCAGAGCATTTTCCATTTAATTGGGAAGGCAGGCACACTTTGCATATTAATACAGCACAGCCTGCACCTCCTGAGCGCTGCAGCCGTGGCTGGGAGGTGTTTGTGTGTTTTACTGGGGCTGGGATCTTCCACCATGGCTGGGATGTTCCACCATGGCTGGGATGTGTTCCACCATGGCTGGGATGTGTTCCACCATGGCTGGGAACCTGCTGGAGTCCTTCATCCATCATCCATCCATCATCCATCCATCCATCCCTCCATCCATCCATCATCCATCCATCATCCATCCATCCATCCATCCATCCATCCATCCATCCATCCATCCATCCATCCATCCATCATCCATCCCTGACCAATTCTTCCTTTCCTTGGCCTCCTCCTGGCCCCCTGAGTGTCACCCCTGGCTTTGTCTTGGTGTCACTGTGCCTGTCGTGACCCGTTGGTCAGAATTGCTTTGGGTCAGGTGTTTTGGGGGTGATTTGGAAAAGGCCCCTGTGGCTCTCTGAGGCCAAAACAAGCTTTTTAGGATCACACACACCTTGAGGCACCGTGGGCAGCTGGGGCTGGTTCCTGCCACCAGGAGATGGTTGTGTGTCCTGCCCTCAGGGACAGCACAGGTCACAGAATTTTGGAAGGGGGACAGTAAATAATCTAGTTATAAAAATTAGTCAGATTTTTTCCCAGAGCTCTGAAAACACAGCTCAAAAATAACACAGCAGAGGCAGATCTGCTGCAGGGATTTTCCTTCCTGATCTGTCGGTGTTCCTGCAGTGTCAGGAGTCCTCGTCATTCCTGGTTTTCTGGTCTGGTAAGAGCTATGTCATCTCATCTCTGGCTTGACCTGCAGTTCCCCGCAGACTCCATAATTACAGCCTTCCTCAAAACAGACATCACTTACCGTGCCAGGAATTGTCACAGTGTGGAGAAGTAGATCAAAATCCATTAGGGAACAAGAGGTGGCCAGATTAATTTCCACCTGAAATTTCAATTAAGCTTTTCAGGGTAGAATTAGCGTGTAAGCCAAGCCTAGACATGATGACTCTGGGGTTTGAATTTTAGACTTGCTCTGGTAGGGAGAAATAAGAGTTTTCTCCCGAGCCTGTGGCACTGCTGCCCACAGCTGAGCGGGGCTGTGCGTGGCCCTAAATATTTCAGAGGTTGAAAGGCACAAGGACGTGGAGGTTCTCCTCATGTTGATGTGTCTGATGGGTTTAAAAGCTTGAAATCCTGCTGGAAACGAGTCAGGCACTGAAGTGTCCCTGAGGTAATTCCACTGCGTGTGGAGCTGATGGATGTCTGGGACCCTGGAGGATCCAGGAGGGTGTGCTGGGGCTCAGGGCAGGGATCTGGGCATTGCTGGGATCTGTGCAGGGATCTGGGCATGGATCTGGGCATTGCTGGGATCTGGGCATTGCTGGGATCTGGGCAGGGATCTGGGCATTGCTGGGATCTGGGCATTGCTGGGGCTCAGGGCAGGGATCTGTGCAGGGATCTGGGCAGGGATCTGGGCATTGCTGGGATCTGGGCATTGCTGGGATCTGTGCAGGGATCTGGGCATTGCTGGGATCTGGGCATTGCTGGGACCTGGGCACTGCTGGGATCTGGGCATTGATCCGGGCACTGCTGGGCCCTTCTCAGCCTCTCTGTTTAATGCTTTTGGAGGCGTTTCCTGCAGAGGAGCCAGGGCTCCCTGGTGCTCCTTTCCTGCCCGCTCAGGCTGGGGGAAGGACAGGGCCAAAGGCTCTCCAAGCACTGCTGCAGCCCCAGCCAGAGCCAGCAGGGCTCGTGCTGCTGCCCAGGGCCCAAACCGCCCTGGGAGGGTCCTGCCTGCTCGGCTGCCTCTGGCTTTCTGTCACTGCTGAAGCACCAGGCCTGGAGGAAAGTCACAGAAAGTGGAGGAGTTTCTCATTCTCAATGGGCAGAAGAGAAAAAGCTTTGTAGAGTTTGGTAATTTTTTTTAATAGCTTACAGTAAAACCAGGAGTTGCACCCCCAAAAGCACGAGGGGATTTTGAATCTTTTTTTCCTTTTTTTTTTTCCTTCTTTTTGTTTTTTTCTAATTTGACAGAATGTCCCCAACTTCTGGCGCCTGCAGGGCACATTTTCCAACGTCTCCTTCCACACCATCAGTGTGTGTGTGTAAAATTACATCAGTGCATTTTCAGTGTGCACACAGATCCTTACAAACTCTGTGTATTTGTGCATTTCTGCATTTGTGTGTCTGTGCCTTTCTCACCCCCTCAGGTCCCAGGGACAGCCGTGGGTGTCCCCAGAGGACACTTTTCTTGCCTTTCTGTTGTGTCACCCTCATTTCTGATCGCTCCCTGGCTCTCCTCAGCCCTGGATCTATTTCCTTTTATGATGCTGGCAGGAGCTGAGCTTCATTAGGGGAGTGGAGTCTCTAACAAGGATGGGGAATGGCAACAACGAAAGGATGCAGCAATATAAAGTTATGTCAAAAAACCTTTCCAAGAAGAACGGCTGACATTAGAAACAAGGGACATTAAAAATTCAGCAGGGTTGGGGGGGGGGGGCAGGACTGGGGAGAGAGAAACAAATAAATACCCAGGCTTTAAACTAATAAATCCTTTTATTTGGGAAATGCATCAAACCCTGCATGCTATTAGAACTGGTTTTATTTCTATTACTGTTAATAACAATGATAAATACATTTTTTTCTGGGGTCTCAGTGTGGGCTATCAGCATTTTAAATACACATTTAACCAGGGAGGCAATCTTCCCCTTGTGCTGCTTCTGCTGCTGATGTTCAGTGCCTGGGAAGCTGTTTCCTCCTGCCCAGAATGGAACTGCCCTGCTCAGCCAGCAGATAATTTTGGATGGGTCTTGACCAGTAGCCCAAATTTAGTCAGCTCTGTAAAGCTACACCAAACCACCCCTGTTGTTTGGCTAAGCAGATCTCCTGGAATCTCCTGATCCCCAATGTTTTCTAGTCAGGCTCTTGTGGGGAATCTGTTGACCTGAACACACAAAACCCCCCAAATTTAGGCTGATCTGCAGGGGATGAATGAATTTGTGCCAGGAGCTGAGCAGGCCAGATCTCCCTGGGAGGAGGAGGAGGAGGAGGAGGATGTGGAACTTGGATTCCTGTGCTCTCCACGCACTGAGGATTGACTTCAGCTGCTCTTTGCATCCAGCCCTGAAGATCTCAGCCCAGGATTTATTTCCCTCCCTCGCTGCACATCGACAAACACCTCTGCACGGGGGGAAGCTGGAGTGCTAATGCAGGGCTGCAATCAGCAGAACTGGCAATGAGAACTTCCCCTCCCATCCTTGGAGGGTGCAGATGTGCAGATGTGCAGTGTCCCTGTCCCCTCACCCGGGGCAGGCAGGACCAGGCGGGGCTGAATTTGCAGTCGGGCAGAGGGGAAGCTTTGTGTGCAGGCAGCCCCAGGAGCTGGGGGGCTCAGACCCCGCTGTGATTCCTCCTGGGACCCTCTGAGCACCGAAATTCCTCTGAGCACCGAAATTCCAGTTCCCTGCCACGTGCAGCAGGGCAGGGAGGTGGTGCAGAGTGCTGGGATCAGCGTGGTGACAGGGACAGCCACCTCTGCTGCCTGTGTTTGCACAGCTCTGTGTGTGTGTGTGTGTGTGTGTGTGCAGGCTCCCTCACACAATTCCCCCCTTAATATTATTCATCCTTATTACGTATCATTATTCTTTATTATGATTTATGTGCCATGCCAGGGCATTATGATGATTTATACCCCCATCCCCCGAAGAGCTTATGGAAGGCATCACACAGCAAAAAGACAGCCCTGTTCAGGGGAAGAAACATGGCTTTCTCCCCGAGCAGCAGCTCCAAGGCTCCTTCCCAGCCATTAAGAACCTCTTTCCTGGGCTCCCACAAAGGGATTTGGGTGTAGTTGCACCAAGGCTTCAAGTCAAGCTTTAATCTAAACTCACGGTCTCCAGTTCCTCTGCTGCTGTCCTTCCTTCTCCTGCTTCTTGTAGATCTTCATTTCCATCTCGCCTATTAAAAGAGATTAATTTAATGATTGCCCTTGAAGCAATCTTTGTTCTGTTTGGGGAGGAACTTCCTTGGCTGCTTTGGAGCAGCTTCACCCAGCACTGCTGTAAAAATCTGTCACAGCTGAGGGACATTCCCAACGCTCAAAACAAGAGTGGGAGCTTTGCACCTGGGTCCTTGTGTGTGAATAACAACGACCGAGTGCAAAACGCTTTCTGAGTTGCCAGCAATGTTCCAGAGTTTGCCTGGAGGAAGCTCAGCCTGTAAGTGGCAGGTTTGGAGCCAAAAGGTCCTGTTCAGGTAACAGGACAACTCAGCTGGAAGCAGGAGCTTGCTCTGCAGGGCAAGGGCAGAATATTTAGAGAAATGTAAAGGATGCTGAAGCTCATCCCCCCTAAATTCCACCCTCTGCCAGGGCCACACTCCCCACAGCCTCCTCCTCTCTGCCCCCATCCACTGCTGTGCTTTGAGGACTTTTCCCTGGGTTCACTAGGAAGAGGCAAAGCCAGGAAACAGGGATTTCCCAGAGCTGCTGCTCCTGGCCAGGAGGGTCAGGGTTTGTGAGTCATGGCAAACCCATGGCAACCACAAAAACAGCCCCAGGCAGCCTCCTGTCCCTCGGGGGCATGGTGATGGACACAGGCAGGGATAATCTCCCCTGGGAGATGGGGCTCAGCTGGGAGAAGCTCCTGAGAGCCTTCCTGGGGTGGGGAATGCACCAGGGGGAGGGAGAAGTGTGGGTGAGGCTCAGTTTTCCATGGGCTGTGCAGTGTGAGGAGGCTCCAGCCCCGTTTTTGGGTGTGCAGCTCTGGGTGTGCAGCCAGAGGGGCTCGTGGAGCCCCCAACCCTTCCAGCCCAGGGGCAGAGCAAAGCAGGCAAACTCTGCGCTCAGGTTTCCCTGCTGAGGTTGGGCTTTTCCATCTGGCATCCAAACTGGATGCCAGAGGTTTCTAAAGCTGGCCTGGGGTGGCTCTGATCCTGCTTGGAACGTTGGCACAGCTCAGGAAGAGCAGAGCCTGGCAGTGCAGCAGCAGCTGGGTGGGACAGGGGCTGCTCCTGCTCCTTTGGACAGCCTGGAACAGTCTGGAGGAGAAATGCCAAGGATAAATGGTGTTTGGGGAGGTGATCAGGGCTTGGGCAAGCACACAGGGGTGCTGCCTGTCTGTGTGTGTGAATAAGTGTCAGAATTAGGGAGCAGCAAGGATTTAATCACAATAAACAGCCACATTGTCTTCCCTTTTCCTGAGGAGCTGCTCGAGCATCCAGCTATTTTATTTATTTATTAAATATCACCGGAGATAGTTCAGCAGCAGGGGAGTGCTGCTTGTCTCCCAAACGATGACTGCCATCAGGCTGGAGAAATCAGTCATTTCTGGCAAGGAAAAAACCCCTCTTTGGTGGGTTAATGATGCAGGGTAAATCCTGCCAGTGGCCAGTGGTCTGAGCACATGAGACATGACCTGAGGGAATCAGAGATTCCGGGGGGGCTGTTGCTGCTGCTCCTCTGTAATGGGATTGCTGCTTTATAATGGCTTCAACTTCTTCTCCTTTCCCCCCTTTATCATTATTGACCAAGGAGCACCAGTGAGGCTGGAGAATAAATAGTTCCCTGATGGTTAACAACAGGCCCTCCACCAATTGGAATTCCAGCTGTGCTCCCCGTTATATTCTTTATAATCACACTTTATTGCATGGGGCGGAAAATAAAGCATCTCTCTCTCTGTCCCCCCCTTTCCCTCCTCGCCACCCCTGGGAAATTGGGTGCTGCCTTCTCCTGGAGCAGGTGAGGAGGCTCCAGGGCTGAGCACCCACCAGGGCACCGGCGATGATGAGGGGCCAGCAGCATTCCCTGCGGGGACAGCACCGTTCCCAGCAGGGACAGCGCCACTCCCAGCAGGAACAGCACCATTCCCTGCGGGGACAGCAGCATTCCCAGCAGGAACATCCCCCATCCCTCCCCGCTGCTGTGCAGGACGGTCCCGCCCGCTCCCCGTGCCCTGGAACGGGGGGAGCCGCAGCGAGATCCCGGTCTGTGTGTGTGTGTGCATCCCCATGCCCATCCCATCCCATCCCCATCCCATTCCCCATTCCCATCCCCATCCCCATCCCCATCCCATCCCCATCCCCATCCCCATCCCCATCCCCATCCCCATCCCATCCCTTCCCTTTCCCCATCCCATTCCCAATTCCCTTTCCCCATTCCCATACCATCCCTTCCCCATCCCATCCCATCTCCTCCCTGTCCCCATCCTCATCCCTTCCCAATACCCATCCCATCCCATTCCCCATCCCATCCCCATCCCCATCCCCATCCCCATCCCCATCCCCATTCCCCATCCCATCCCCATCCCATCCCATCCCATCCCATCCCATCCCATCCCATCCCATCCCATCCCATTCCCCATTCCCATTCCCCATCCCATTTCCATCCCCATCCCCATCCCCATCCCCATCCCATCCCATCCCCATCCCATTCCCCATCCCATCCCATCCCATCCCCATCCCATCCCATTCCCCATCCCATCCCATCCCATCCCATCCCATCCCATCCCATCCCATCCCATCCCATCCCCATCCCATCCCATCCCCATCCCATCCCATCCCATCCCATCCCCATCCCCATCCCCATCCCATCCCATCCCATCCCATCCCATCCCATCCCATCCCATCCCATCCCATCCCATCTCATCCCCATCCCATCCCATCCCCATCCCCATCCCCATCCCCATCCCATCCCATCCCATCCCATCCCATCCCATCCCATCCCATCCCATCCCATCCCATCCCATCCCATCCCATCCCATCCCATCCCATTCCCGTCCCCATCCCCGGCCCCGCTGCCGCCCCCGCTGCCGCCACCCCCGGCGGCGCGGCCGGCCGGGCCCGGCTGGCTCCGCCGCCCCCCGCCTGGGGCCGGCCCGGGGCTGGCTCCAGGCTCCCGGGGGCGGGAGGTGATGATTTTCCAGTGGGTATTTGTCAGGTCAGAGTCTGCGCCGCCCGCCGGGCTCCGCGCCGCGCTCCCCGGGTTATTTATTGCCTCTCTCCCCGGCGGCAGCGCTGCGGCTCCGGGGCCGCTGCCAGCAACCCGCGGCGGCTCCGGGGACCGGCCGGGGGGTTCCCGAGCAGCGACGGGCGGGCAGCGCCGCTCCGAGCCCGGCTGGGCTGATCCGAGTCGGGCAGAGCTGATCCGAGCCGGGCTGTGCTGATCCGAGCCTGGTTATACCGCTCCTGGCCCGGCTGTGCTGATCCGAGCCGGGCAGAGCTGATCCGAGCCCGGCAGAGCTGATCCGAGCCCGGCCGTGCCGTTCCTGGCCCGGCCGTGCCGTTCCTGACACGGCTGTGCCGTTCCTGACCCGTCTGTGCCATTCCCGGCCCGGTTGTGCCTATCTGATCCCAGCCATGGCTCGTCCCTGTCCCCGCTCGGCACCGGCCCGCTGTTGGCCCGCTGTTCTCCCGCTGTCCCGGAGCATTCCCGGGCCTGTCCCGGGGCACTCCCGGAGCATTCCCGGGGCACTCCCGGGGCACTCGCTGCTCGGAAAGGGCCAGGCAGCAGGGACAAGGCTTTTCTGCAGTCTGTCGTTAAAAGCTCCCAGCTAAGTTAGGGCAAAGGGAGTTTGATGCTAAGTTAGGGCAAAGGGAGTTTGATGCTAAGTTAGGGCAAAGGGAGTTTGATGCATCCCTGTTCGGGATTTGGTTCGGCGGGGCTGGAGACAGAGTCCAGCGGAGCATCCCAGCGCTGGGCTGAGCCTCCCGGCTCCCCAAACACGCTCAGCCCTTCCCTAATCCCTGAGCTCTGTCAGCATCGGGGAAATGTGGGTCTGCAGCTTGCCGTGCCAGCCGGGCAGGGCTGGCAGAGCCTGCGCTCCGTGGGGCTCGAGGAGCTGGCTTGCACACCAGGCTGTGCTGGATTGCACACCAGGATCTGCTGGATTGCACACCAGGCTGTGCTGGATTGCACACCAGGGCTCTGTTGGATTGCACACCAGGCTGTGCTGGATTGCACACCAGGGCTCTGGGAGCTGGCTTGCACACCAGGCTGTGCTGGATTGCACACCAGGCTCTGCTGGATTGCACACCAGGCTCTGCTGGATTGCACACCAGGCTGTGCTGGATTGCACACCAGGCTCTGCTGGATTGCACACCAGGCTCTGCTGGCTTGCACACCAGGCTCTGTTGGATTGCACACCAGGCTCTGCTGGATTGCACACCAGGGCTCTGGGAGCTGGCTTGCACACCAGGCTGTGCTGGATTGCACACCAGGGCTGTGCTGGATTGCACACCAGGCTCTGCTGGCTTGCACACCAGGCTGTGCTGGATTGCACACCAGGCTGTGCTGGCTTGCACACCAGGCTCTGTTGGATTGCACACCAGGCTGTGCTGGATTGCACACCAGGATCTGCTGGATTGCACACCAGGCTCTGTTGGATTGCACACCAGGATCTGCTGGATTGCACACCAGGGCTCTGCTGGATTGCACACCAGGCTGTGCTGGATTGCACACCAGGCTCTGCTGGATTGCACACCAGGGCTCTACTGGATTGCACACCAGGCTCTGCTGGCTTGCACACCAGGCTGTGCTGGCTTGCACACCAGGCTCTGCTGGATTGCACACCAGGGCTCTGCTGGATTGCACACCAGGGCTCTGTAGCTCCCTTTGGCTCTTGCTCCTAGCTGAGATCAGATGGTAAAAATGTCCCACTGCTTTGCCTGGGACAGCTCTGGGGTCCAGCAGTGCCCAGCCTGGGCTGGGCAGTGGGCTCAGAGCCGTGGCATCCTGCCAGCCAGTCCTGATGCAAAATGCCCCAAAATGCACAGGGCAGCACTGTTACACGATTTACATTTGTTACGTTTTTGTCGAGTCACCGTATGCAAAGTTGGATTTTCAGATAAAACTGAATGCAGTCCCCAGGCTGACCTTATCTGCTGTCACGGGCTGTGTTGTGTTCCTAGGATACCTCTAATCCAAGGATTTCCTCGTGCTTTCCAGACGTTCATTAACATTTCAGCCTGATTTCAGCCTCATTCCTTGCATGCAAATTCCTTGTGAGCCCAATCACTTTGGTTCCCTCGGCAGTACCAGTGTGACCATGATCATCCCATGGATTTTACCCCTGGGATTGGGGCATGGGCCTGCTCCAGGTGTTGGGACAAGAACACCAGGACATCAGGCTGGCCTGTCACAGGGAAATTCCCCCATTTCTGGGGAGAATGCTTCTGTTTGTGATGGGGATTCCAGCCTAAGGTTTCCCTTCTGCACCTTCTGGCCTGGTCTGTCCCTTGGATGGAGGAGAGCTGCTGGCTGCTGCTCTCCCTGGAAAGCTCAGGCACTTAACCCTGCTCCTCTGAGCCAGCCCCAGGGTCCCCACACGGGCCAGACAGGCCATCCCATTTCTTCTGCAAGGACAAGCCACTCCTAACTCAGCCTGGCTCCTGACAGCTGATCCCCGTGGTCCTTAAGGTGCCTCTCAGACCCAAAACCTCTGTGCTGCTTGAGGGCAGCCTTACCCAGGTGAAAAAGAGTGGGAACACCTCTGCCACCCTGATCAGAGCTCCTTGGACACAAGGCAAAGCAGGCAGCAGTGGAAACATTATTTAGCTCTTGTTTAGTTGTATATTGTTTATTGTTTCTCTCATGGTTGTCCCCTGATTGTCGCCATGGCCAGGTTCCCCAGAGCTCCTGAACTCTTTTCTCTGTCCCTCTTGTCCCCACTCCCAAGCAGTGAAACCACATCCCAAAACGCTCAGGGGTCACTCTGGGGCTGGCTCAGGGTGAGGAGGGACACGAGGAGGGAGATCCCAAGCAGTGAAACCACGTCCCAAAACGCTCAGGGGTCACTCTGGGGCTGGCTCAGGGTGAGGAGGGACACGAGGAGGGGACCTGGGGCTGCAGAAAGGGAAAGGTGCTCAGCAGCACTCAGGGCTGCTGATTATCCCACACTCCTGCATATCCTCAGGAGGGCTGGGAACTCTGCTTTGCTCCTCCTGCATTTCTCTGATAATTGGAAGGGGTCCCAGAGGTTGCTGCTCAGGGTTTTGGGAGCTGAGGGAAGGAGTCGTCCTGAATCAAGGGACAATGCCAGAGGGATTTCCAGTGCTCTGCTGAAGGAATGCTTGGGACAGCACTCCCCTTCTGTCCCTGCTGAGGTACTGCTAGGATTTATTCCTGCTGTCTCTTGAATGGCCCCTGCTTTGTCACATACACCCTTGTGGTTTCCCTTTTTCTGTGCGCAAACACAGATCTCTCCCAACAAACACAACACATTCGTGCTGCTCTGAAGGTTAATCCAGACTGGGACCTGATTCTCATTTTTGCTCAGCAAGAGCTGATCCAGACCTTCAGTTCTAACAGAAACACTGGATGGGTTGGAACACCAGGCATTCCTGCAGTCAAACACAGAATTCCCTGGTGAGTTATGCTGGGGCTGCTCCCTTGGGTATCAGCAGGAGGCAGGGGGAGAATCCTGCACTCAATAATTCATGGATCCATAAGGATTTTTTTATGGGGAAGCAATAATTCTTTGGAAGTCAAGGCTAATTAAAAGCGATACCATCCTTACAAATGCACTCAGTTACTTGGTTAGGACAATTTTATATTTGCTTCCTGTGCACCCTAATCAGTGTTTTGCTGTAATTGTGAGTACAGACCATAGCAAGACTCCTGAAAAGCTGGGTTGTAATAGACTTGGGGCTCTCCTGGATATTTACAGTGCATTAGGCTTTTTTATTCGGGGGTCAGTGCAGCTCTGACCCCTGAGCAGTGGTTTATGGCTGATGGGTGCAGAGCGTGGGTTGGAAGTGGCTGCTGCTTGCTGGACTTAAAAGGGACAGCAGGAACTTCCAAAGATCCTTTCCTCTGCTCCTCATCCTCAGTGATTGGCCTCACCTTCCTCCCCAGCCTTTCCTAGGTCATCAGGAAGGAAATGTGTTGGAGCCAGGGGTGCCATGACTGGATGCAGCAGTTTGGGCTAAAGGAGGATGTGTGACAAACAAAATCCTTCCCTCCCGCTGGGAACAAAGCAGTGATTTGTATTTGCCACAGAGTTTAGGTAATAATTTTAATCTGGCATTAAAATGATTCGTAAACAGCTTGCCCTGACATTTCTGCCTTTGCCACGTGTGCTGCTCCTGCTCACAATTCCCTGCTTTGCTCAGTGACTGAGTTATGGAACTTGAGAGAAGCAGAGCTCTGCAAACCCACAGAATGGGATGGAGACAGCTCAGGAGTTTTGCAGAGATGTTTGCTCCCAGGCTGCTGAGTGAAGCACCTGAGTCTGGATCCCCAGGTGCTGCTGCAGTCCCACGGTGAAGCCAAACAGGCAGAGGTTGGAATGCCTGAATCCACACGTGGAAAAGATCCCGTTTGGAAGTCTGAGAACAAATAAAACCCAGAGGTAAGCAGCTGCAGCAGCTTTGCTCTGCACCCTGCACTGGCTGTGAAGGAGCAGAGGTTGCTCCTCTTTGGAGAAACTCAATCACCATGAGAAGATCCAAATATGCAAATGCCTATTTACATGTTTTTTGAAATTCCCTTTGTTTTGTTTTGGTTATCCCTTATCTCCTATCTAAGTTTCTGTTTGATTACAGCCCTCTGTTGCAGCGTAGTTGTGGCAAGAGGTTTGTATCAAGCAGTTTTTATTGGATTGTAGGATTTAAAAGAAAATGGAACCAAACATGACAAACCCTCGTGTGGTCCTGACCCAGGAGCTCCTCAGTGACTGAGGACTGAGTACAAAGTTCTTGGCGTGTGCGAGTTCACTTCTCATGCCTGGGACTGATGTTTTTGGGTGTGTTTTGTTCAAATATAACAAACGTGTAGAATGGACCATGTTCTGGTCACTGGTTTGGGAATTGCCTCCCTGAACTCACACAATCCATGAAATGACTGCAGGGAAAGCCCAGGCCAGGACCTGCAGTGAGAATTCCCTGCAGAAACACGGGTGTGTGTTGGGGAGCTCCTGGGGGTGTCCCCTCAGGGTCCCAGGGCAGCTCAGTCAGGCTGGGCTCTGCTGAGTGACCCTGCAGGACAGGGCCAGCTCCTCACTGCCCAGCCGAGCTCCTGGAGGGATTTCTCCCTGCTGGGGTGCAGCTCTGAGGTGGAGAGGTGCTGGGTGCTGATCCCAGGGCAGGGACTCCACTGCAGCAGTTTCTAGAAGGGGCAGAATTTGCTCTCTCTCTGCAGACTCAGTGATTTACAGACTTCAGAAGACGTTGGCTCTAATTAACGTGTTGAAGGTCCCACTTCAGCACCTCCTAAATTGGTCAGGACAGGTTCTGCTGAGTCCTTAATGTGATCTTCCTGGTGTGTGTTAAAAGCAGTCACACCTTGATTACACCAGACTCTTGTGGCACATCCCTTCCCAAGGATTCCTGGAAAAGGCTCATCTCTCTCACCCCAAAAGCTGCTCTGTGCACTCAGGGGTGTGCTCACCTGTGAATTACAGCAGTCACCCACGGCTTGTGCCCTGCTTGGTGCCAGGAGGGCAGATTACATTATGATGCAATCTGCTTTTCAGTGGGTTGCTCTTGTTTCCAAAATCTTTGCAGAGAAGGGCAATCTCTCGCTGGGTTATGGGGACTGGACACTCAAGAGGAAGTCACTAAAAAATGTGTCACTTGTTTTAATGGAAATAGATTTGTGCCCTTTTTATTTAGGAGAAGGGAGCAGCTGGTTTGGAATTGGAGTCCTTGCCTCCCAAATCAAAGCTGCTCAGCTCCTTCCCACCAGCCATTTCATTCCTCCAGGGTTTTCTGAGTTCTGAGCTACCCAGACTGGTTGGAGCTGCACGGGGAGGCAGGGGAGGCATTCTGTGAGAATGGCTGCGTGAGGGGAGGGCTTCTCAAGCCACTTGTGCCAGGCTGCTCTGGAGGCAGCCAGAACACCTTCAGCAGGGAGGACAGCACTCATTTTCCAGCTCTGGCTGCTGAGTGAGCCCACAGCACCACGACACCTCCTCCAGCAAGGCAGGAGAAGCTCCGGGCTCCACGGCGCTCCATTTCCACTCCAACAAAAGGCAGCGCTCTGCAGCAGCAGGATTAAAAGGGGAACAGCCCAGCTTTCCTGGGAAAGCATTTTTTCCGGAGGCAAAGCCCTTCCCAGCGTCCTCCTGCCCTGAAGAGCCACCTGTGCCCTCCCCGAGCGCTGGGCTGTCAGAACATCTCTGCTAATGAAGCAGTCTGCCCCGAGGCTGCTCCTGCTGCAACCCCACCCCCGACAGGAGCCGAGGACGGAAAGCAGGGATCCTGCCCGTGGCACAGCCCTGCTGGCCCCGAGGCTGTGGCACAGCCTGAGGGATGGGTCTGGCTGCCTCGGGAGGTGCTGCCGTGGCTCTCTGCTCTCCTGGCCTGTCCTTTGGTGGGAGAGGAGTGGTTTATGGGTGGAATCTGTTTGTGGATTGGTTTATGGATGGAATCTGTTTGTGGATTGGTTTATCGATGGAATCTGTTAATGGATTAGTTTATGGATGGATCCAAGAGCTCTGGATGGGATCTGTGCTGGATTCCTGCAGGGACAGGAGCTCTGGGTGGATTCCTGCTGAATTTCTGTAGGGACAGGAGCTCTGGATGGGGATCTGTGCTGGATCCTCGGGAACAGGACCTCTGGATGGATTCCTGCAGGGACAGGAGCTCTGGATAGATTCCTGCTGAATTTCTGTAGGGACAGGAGCTCTGGATGGATTCCTGCAGGGACAGGAGCTCTGGATGGATTCCTGCTGGATCCTCAGGGACAGGAGCTCTGGATGGATCTGTACTGGATTTCTGTAGGGACAGGAGCTCTGCATGGATTCCTGCAGGGACAGGAGCTCTGGATGGATTCCTGCTGGATTCCTGCAGGGACAGGAGCTCTGCATGGATTCCTGCTGGATCCTGCAGGGACAGGAGCTCTGCATCCCCTTCTGGGCTCAGGGTGCTCATCTGACAGGTCGCTGGGTTTCCCTCTCCTCCCAGCCCCAACCTGTCTTTCCTGTATCTGCAATGAGGACCTGCATCTGCAATCAACAGCTCAAAGGACCTTTGATGTGAGTTAGGAACTCAGAGGTTGCTGGAACACATGTAAATAAGTTACATTTAGGAAGTTTTCTCTTCTTTTATTGGTTGAATAGTGGAGAATTATCCAGGGTAAGTCATTTGTCCCTGAAACTGGTGATAGGAGGTGGAGGAAAATCTTTCTCTCTTAACCTTAAGAGCTGTGAAGCATTATCTCCACTTAGAAAACACTTTCTGGCACAGGTAACTTGGCAGTTGTTGACACATTTGACCTGAGAGAGAGGTTTTGTTTCAGTCTGAGGTGATGTATCCCAGAGGTGGGGAACTGAATGTTGAAAAATGATCACTATTTACTCCGTTTGCTGTGGCAGTGCCTCTGTGAGCAAATTAAGACTCATGCTTTCACTTTGCCGGGCGCCCTGGAAACACACAACAGAAAACCACGCAGATTCCTGCCCCAGACTGGGAAACCTGTTCCAATGGCTCCGCGGGGAGCGTGCACAGCACACCTGGCTCCCCCTCTCACCACATCTGCATGGATTTGCCTGCTGCTCTCTGATCTGCTCTCCAGGGGTGAATCTGTTTACACTAATCCCGAAAGCTCTGCTATTAACGACCGGAGCTGAACAACTCCAGGCTCTGCTGCTGAGCTCAGCCACAGCTCTCTCCTCACTGCAGGACTCAGTGACTCCAGGAGAGGCTGCTGGATCGGTCTCAGTGCCTCTTGCACCTCCCAAATTTCCCCGAGATCTGCCAGAGCGTCGTCCCTGCGTGAGGAAGGTTCCTGCAGGATGGAGGCCACTCCTGTCCTGCTCTCCTGTGACCTCTCCTGGAGGAAACACGAGGCCTTCTCTTGGAGAAGGCTGTGGCCAAGCTGCCCCTGCACTGGGGGGTGGGAGAGCAATAACTCTGATGGCTGTAAAGGAAAGAAGCTTTGAGAAAAAAAAAATCCCCACTCCCTTAAAAAAGTGAAAAGAAATCAGGCCCAGGAAGCCAAGTTCCAAAGAAGATGGAGTCAAGGGAAGTCTGAAGAAGAACCCAAGGCTCTCCAGAGCCCAGAGCAGTTGGCTCTGCCAGGAATGAAGGTTTTTGGGAGCTAGGAGTGACCCCTCTCACCACACAGCCCCTCTGCCCTCCAGCCAGGATCCTCTGAGTGCCACAGAAATGTCTGTGTCTCCCACAGCCTCTTCCAAGCATTTTCCTTGGATCATTAGGTGATAATAGAAAGTGATTTTTCCCCTGTCATCTTGAGCAATCAGAAGCATTAAGAATAAGAGCCTAAGCCTGAAAGCCTAAATGAGAGGGTTTGATGGGTCTGTGGATCTGCCTCCTTCATTAGAGGCAAAGATGGATCCCAGAGCTGGAGTTCCTTGAGAATAAAATGCCAAGAAAGAAGGATGGTGGTCAGGTAGCTCCGAAAGGACCCTGCCAGCTCTGCCAGTGGCTGCTGTCACACAGCAAAGCCACTTCTCACTGTCTGGAAGGCAAGGCCAATCTGCCCCCACCTCGCCCTGCAGGAAGGCACCAGGGGACACAGCCTGGGACAAAGCTGGGAGCTCTGTGTGGTTCGGGGAGCTCTGAGGCAGAGCTCACACAGAGCTCTCGCTGTTCTGCCTCCTGCTAGACTCGTGGGCCACATTTCTTGTCCCATGTTTAGGGGATAATTTATTTTTGTTCCCATCCTGGGTAGGATTCTTCCTGCCCAGTCGACCCCACTTTGGCACCCAAAGGCAGGGACTCCATCCTGTTGAGGTGACACATCCCTGCAACAACCACTCAGCTTCATTTTGGGCCACCTCGGCCTCTCGGGGCAATTCCACACAGACCTCGTGCTGTGTCTGCCACAGCTTGTGACAGAAAACAAATTCACCCTGTGTGTCTGTCCATCTGTCCATCCACCCATGGATCCATTCGTGGATCCACCCATGGATCCATCCATCCCTCCCTCCCTCTATGGATCCATGGATCCCTCCAGGGATCCATCATCCATCCATCCATGGATCCATTCCTCCATGGAGGAATCCATCTATTCATCCATGGATCCATCCATCATCCATCCATCCATCCATCCATCCATCCATCCATCCATCCATCCATCATCCATCCATCCATCATCCATCCATCCATCCATCCATCCATCATCCATCCATCATCCATCCATCCATCATCCATCCATCCATCATCCATCCATCATCCATCCATCATCCATCCATCATCCATCATCCATCATCCATCCATCATCCATCCATCATCCATCCATCCATCATCCATCCATCCATCATCCATCCATCATCCATCCATCCATCCATCCATCCATCCATCCATCCATCATCCATCCATCATCCATCCATCATCCATCCATCCATCCATCCATCCATCCATCCATCCATCCATCATCCATCCATCATCCATCATCCATCCATCCATCCATCATCCATCCATCCATCATCCATCCATCATCCATCATCCATCCATCCATCCATCCATCATCCATCCATCCATCCATCCATCCATCCATCATCCATCCATCCATCCATCATCCATCCATCATCCATCCATCATCCATCCATCCATCATCCATCCATCCATCCATCATCCATCATCCATCCATCCATCATCCATCCATCCATCCATCCATCATCCATCCATCCATCATCCATCCATCCATCATCCATCCATCCATCCATCATCCATCATCCATCCATCCATCCATCCATCCATCCATCCATCCATCCATCATCCATCATCCCTCCATCCATCCATCATCCATCCATCCATCCATCCATCCATCCATCCATCCATCCATCCATCATCCATCCATCCATCATCCATCCATCATCCATCCATCCATCCATCCATCCATCCATCCATCCATCCATCCATCCATCATCCATCCATCATCCATCCATCCATCATCCATCCATCCATCCATCCATCCATCATCCATCCATCCATCATCCATCCATCATCCATCCATCATCCATCCATCCATCCCTCATCCATCCATCATCCATCCATCATCCATCCATCATCCATCCATCCATCCATCCATCCATCCATCCATCCATCCATCCATCCCTCCCTGAGCCCTGTCCCACCTGCCGGGCACTGCGATCCCGCTGCAGGGGGTGCAGAGGGGCGGCAGCAGCGGGGCTGGGCCGTGTCCCCGCGGGTCTGGGTGTCCCCCCCGGTGTCCCCGCGGAGTCCCCGGCTGGCGGCAGCCGGCGCTGGCCCCGCCGTCCGTCGCTCACCCCCTCGCCGCCGCCGGCGCGGCGCTTCCCAGCGCCTCCGCTGTTTAAATGGGCCAAGTTAGAGAAGCGGCGGCGGCGGCGGCGGCGGAGGGAAATCTTGTTTGCTCGGAGTCTCCGAACTGTGCGGTGACTTCTGAGCACCGATCAATCCGTGCCTGTCCCGCCCGGGGCCCGGCCCGGCCCGGCGCGGCGCTCGGGGGCTGCGGGCGGCGGCGCGGCGAGCGCAGAGCCGGCGGCGATGGCACTGTAGATGTCCGTGTGTCTGTGCGTGTGTAGATGTGCTTGCATTTATAGATATATATATATATATATTTATGTATATACACAGAGGGATAAGGAGCGTAACACCGCGTTTCTGAAACCCTCCTGCGGGAGCGGGGATTAAAACCCAACTGGCGGGGCTCGTAAAGGCTTCGGGGGCAGCGGGGCGAGTCTGCGGCGCGCAGGTGGAGGTGGGCGGCCCCGGGGAAAGTTCGCCGCCGCCCGGGTGTCTGGAGCCCCGCGGGCAGAGCCGGCCCCGGCCGCGGCTCCGTCCTCCCGGCGGGCGCCGGCGGGGCGGGGAGGGGTCGCGGGGCGGCGGCGGGGGCGCAGCGTTTAATTTTAATTATTGCATATAAATAAATAAACCAGGTGTCAGTTTAAAGGAAGCAGGGGGGGCAGGGTGAAAGGGGGCTGGCTGGGCGGCGGGGAACCCTCCAGCCTGGCGGAGAAGGTGGGTTGATCTAGGGGAATCAATAAGCTTTTTTTTTTTTTTCTTTTTTTTTTTTCTCCTTAAACCAAAATAATGTCTACGGCAGCAGAGACCTCTCCGAGATGTCAGGTATTAGTGCGGAGGGGCAGATCTGCGAGCCACACGGCAGCTCCCGGGTCTACGGTACATTAGGCTCTCCGTGGGAGAGGGATCCCAGACAGCTCTGCTGGGGAGCCAGCCCAGGAGATTTGTTCGCGGGCTGCTCCGGGGGATACCCGCCACCTCCGGCACCCGAGCGCCAAAGGTGCCTGTGCTGCTGCTGCTGCTGCTGCTGGCGCATTTCAGCCAAACTCCAGCCGGAGCCAGGGCAAGTTGAGCCGGAGACATCGGAGCCGCTGTGCCTGGGAGACGCCGGGGCGCACGGGCAGCGCGGCGGCACCATGCCTGCGATCAAGAAGGAGCGACTTGACAGGGAGGAGATGGCCCTGGCAGCCTTCAACCAGCCCATGGAAACCTTACCTGACTACCTCGCGCCTCTGGCCGCCGCTGCCATGCCGGTGGTCGCCCCGCACCCGCCGGCTTACGAGCAGATCTTCGCCCACCGCGCGTACCTGGGCTTCCAGCAGCCCCACCACCCCCACCCGCACCACCCCCACCACCTCCCCGAGGACCTGATGCTGGAGAGGTTCTCCTCCATCCCGGATTTCCAGCCCTTCTTTGACAACGGGGAGCCGTGCATCGAGGTGGAGTGCGGGGAGAACAAGGCGCTGCTCTACATCAATAAGTTGTGCCAAGGGAGCAAAGGACCCTCGATCCGCTACCGGGGAGAGTGGCTCACCCCCAACGAGTTCCAGTTCGTCAGCGGCAGGGAGACGGCCAAGGACTGGAAGCGCAGCATCAGGCACAAAGGTAAAGGCAGCGCTCGCGTGTGCGGGGTCCCCGCTGCTCCTCACATCCTCCCCGTGCCCCCGGGCTCGGGCAGCGGCCCCCGCGGCGACCCCCGAGCTCCCCGCACCCCCAGCCCCGGTCTGCCGGGTCCCCGCGCCCCGGTACCGCCGAACTTTTCCGAGGCGTTTGCGAGCGGCTGCCTTTGGGGAGAGGGCGGGGGGGATTTTTGGTTAGGCGGGGGGGATTTGGGGGGAGAGAAGTTTCGTGTGGCGGAGATTTGAACAGCGGGCTGGTGGTGGGGTGCCGTGCCCGGGGCTTTGGGGTGCGGGACCGGAGGTTTGGGGTGCCGCGCCCCGGGGTTTTGGGGTGCCGTGCCCGGCGGTTTGGGGTGCCGGCCGGGGGTTTCGGGCGCGGGGGTTTGGAGTTTGGGGTGCCGTGACCGGGGGATTGGGGTGCGGGCCCGGGGGTTTGGGGTACGGGGGTTTGGGGTGCCGTGCCCAGGGGCTTAGGGTGCCGGCGCGGGGTTTGGGGTGCGGGCGCGGGGTTTGGGGTGATGTGCCCGGGGGTTTGGGGTGCCGTGCCCCGGGGTTTGGGGTGCGGGCGCGGGGTTTGGGGCGCCGTGCCGGGGGGGTTGGGGCCCTCGCCCGCCCCCGCGAGCCGCCGGCGCTGGCGCTGGCGGTGGCGGAGCCGGCGCCGCGGGGAGCGGCAGCGCGGCCGGGCCAGGCACCGGCGGGGCGGCGGGCGGGGCGCAGGGGGTGTTCCCCTCGCAGCTGGGTGGTGCGGGACCTCCGCGGCGCCGGCGGCTGCTGACGGGCGCCTGCCCTGCCTCCCTCCCCTCCCCGCCCGAGCCGGCGCCGCAGTCGCGGCTCCGCGGCTCCGCTGCTGCTGCGGCTGCGGGCGGCAGGTGGAGAGCGGGGAGCGGGGAGCGGCGCCGGGGGGAGCGGCGGGGGCGGGCGGGCACGGCCCGGAATGAGCCGAGAGCCGGCGGTGGCGGCCCCGGGGGGCTGAGGAGCGATTAGGAGGTGACTGACACCTCGGCCGGGTTATTGATCGCCGCGGAGCGGGGGCAGCGCGGGTTGTCGCTGCTCGTTTGCGGTGCGGCCGCGCTCCTGCTGCCTTCGGGAAGCCTCAGTGGCTCTGGGGTGAGTCAGGAGGAGCGGGCGGAGGAGCAGCGGGAGGTGCCCGGGGCCGGGCCCGCTGCGGGGGCTGCGGGAGCGCCTCCGGCTCGACGGGGATGCGGCGGCGCCGAGCCCGGCGGGGCTGCGGGGGCTGTGCCGGGACCCCCGGGGCTGTGCCGGGCTCCCCTCCCCGGGACCCCCGGGGTTTGTGCCGGGCTCCGTTCCCCAGGACCGCCGGGACCCCCAGGGTCCGTGCCGGGTTCCGTTCCCCAGGACCGCCGGGACCCCCAGGGTCCGTGCCGGGTTCCGTTCCCCAGGACCCCCGGGGCACAAACCCGGCTGCAGGGGCAGGCAAGGGGAGGGCTGTTTATATGGAAGCAGACGCGTGCCTCCTCCTCCCCCCTTCCCCTAAATACTTTCCTTTTATAAACGTGCTGATTGTTTTTTTTTTTTTCTTCTTGTGCTTTTCCTTCTCTTCTGCATCCAGGGAAAAGTTTGAAGACTCTTATGTCCAAAGGAATCTTACAGGTACATCCTCCAATCTGTGATTGCCCTGGGTGTCGAATTTCGTCTCCAGTGGTAAGATTATTGTTAAACTATGTGCTTTAGTTAAGACATCTTCCCTCTCCTCTGCCTCCTTCCCTTAAAAAAAAATAATAAATGCCTTTGCTTCTGTGCTGGTGGAGCCGTGATGTGTGGGGTCGTGGAGGCTGCAGAGCCCTGCCTGCACCGTGAGGGTTCCAGCAGTGTGGAGGGGAGCTGGAAGCAGAGCAGACGGGAAGAGCAGAGTTTGAGCTGAAGGAGCAGCACTCGCTGGGATTTTCTGTTTTTCAGAGCGATTGAGCTGAAGGAAGCAGCACTCGCTGGGATTTTCTGGTTTTCAGGGGGAGCTGTGTGTGCACAGAGGCAAATGATGGAGGAGCCTCTTTGGTGCTCCCAGCCCGTGGTTTCTGTGCGTTGTGCACAGGTGTGAAAACGGCTAAATAAAGCAAAAGGGAAATGTGGTTGTGCCCACGTGTTAGAGTCAGAGCAGGCACAGCGTACAGACCGGGTTAGTGAACTGCATGAGGAGCAGCTCGAGTGCTGACAGCTTGAGCATCGCTCCTGGCTCAATTGTGGCTTTTGTAGATCTTTCCTTCCTGACTTTTGGGTTCCTGGTGTATTCTTGCCTTTATCCTGAGACTTCCAAAATCTCTCATCAGTGTTTTCGTGGAAAAGATGTTGATGCTATAAATAAAAGGTGACTGAAATCATAGTAAAGTAAGGCCTTAAAACAGTTCATTGTGTAAAAATAACCATAAAGTACAATAACATCTAGCTGGGAAGGCAGAGCTGTTGGTTTGGAGAACTGAGGCAGCTCTTGGTCTGAAAGAACAATAATGACTTAAAACATTGCCAGTAGCACTGTGGAAACAGATACAGTGGAAATTTACGTGGTTTTATCCACTGGAAATCTCCCATTTTTGATTTTGTTGCTTGCTTGGGCTCGAGTGGCCAGTCTGTGTTCAGGTGCAGTGTCTGTGATTGGGAAGGACAGAGCTGGGGTTCCAGTCCTTCCTCCCTGGTGTCTCTGTGTGTTACAAACCCAGGAAGGGGCTCGGAACAACAACCAGCAGTTCCAGAAATGGATGGGGAGAGGTGTCCACCCCACAGCCCTGCCGGGCGTTTCACCCAGGGCTGCTCAGACCTGGCTCTTCCCAGCTCCTGCACTCGGGGTGTGTGATGTGTGAGCAGCTTTCTCTGCCTGGAGTTTGGTCTGTGCTGTCACTGGGGGGGCTCAGAGCCAGGAATGCGCCGTGCCAGGGGTGTGCTGCTGTGGTGGGGGTGCTGAGCAGGGCCTGCCCAGGTGATGCCGTGTGCTGGACGTTCTCTGGGCTAGCAGTGGCCAAAAGCTCGTGATGCACTTGGCTGGCAGCAGCATTTCCAGGAGTTGTGCAGGGCTAGGTGCATTTCCAGATGGGCAAGCAGCTCTGCATGAAACCAGTGTGTGGCACAGCCTTTGAGAACTGCGTTTGGAAAGTACAGGTAGAGGGGGGAAAAAGAGGTTGGTGCAGCTTTGGGCAAGGAGAAATAAATATTTCTGGACTTGCCTCCCACTGCTTCCCAGCTGGAAAGGGGTTTTGGATGTCAGAGTTTGCACAGCCAGGGCAGAGCCCGGTGAGGAGCTCTGTCAGAGCTGTTTCTCTGTGCTCCCTGCACTTTCTGTGCCGTACTTAGCTCCTGTCCCTGAGCAAAGCACAGTTCCATGTTTTGAACCTGAAGTCTTTGGTCGTGCTTTGGTGGCTCCATCCCCTGCACATCCAGAGCAGTCACACAAGGAGGAGGATCAGGAACTGGGCATGGTTTATATTTCCCCATTTAGCGATTGCCCACTGGAGCACTGCTGAGATCCGAGGGCTGATTCTCCTCAAAGCAGAAATTATTTCTGTTTTACAGTGCAGATGCCACTTGCAATGCCTGCTCTGGTGGGGATGGGGAGCTGATGCTGTCTGCAGCTGCTTCCACCGCTCTGAAATCAGTCCTGGGACAGCAGCAGAGCTCGAGCAGTGCCTGTGGTGGGGCAAGGCAGCTGACTCGGGGGTCTGCACCTCCGGGGTCTGCACCTCCGGGGTGTGCACCTTTGGGGTCTGCACCTCCGGGGTCTGCACCTCCGGGGTGTGCACCTCTGCCCTCTGCTCCGCAGGCAGCGCTGCGGGGCTGTCCCCGCGGGAGCGGTGCCACCCCGCCTGTCCCCCGTGTGTGTCCCGAGCGTGTCCCCTGTGTGTGTGTCCCTGCCAGCCCCATCAGCCCGGCGGCAGCGCCGGCGGCTCCGAGCCCCTGCCCGGGTCCCACCCGCTCGGGGGGAGAGAGGAGGGGTCGGTCTGGAGAGGAAACCGCAGCGAGCCGCAGCCCCCGGGCTGGCAGCGCCCCCGGCCCGGGCTGCGAGCCCCGACCCCCCCCCGGTTCCCCCGCTCCCCCCGGTGCCCCCCGGCCGCCGCTGGCGCCGCGTCCCCCGCCCGTGACCCGGAGGGGCCGGGGCCCGGCGCCCGCCCCCCGCCGCCCGCGCTGCTCCCGCCGCAGCTGCAGACGGGGCCGGCGCCGGGGCCGCTCCGCCACCGACCGCCGGTTTCCTGCGCGGCCCGGGGGGAGCGGCCCCGCCGGCGCCACCGCCCCCCGGGCCGCCCCCGCGCCGCCGGCCGGCTGGCCAGCCGTGCATCCATCCATCCATCCGTGCATCCAGCCATGCGTCCTTGCATGCAGCCATGCATCCTTCCGTCCTTCCTTCATCCATCCCTCCTTGATCCATCCTTGATCCATCCATCCATCCATCCTTCCTTTAGCCATCCTTCCTTGCATCCATCCATCCCTCCCTCCTTGCATCCACCCTCCCTCCATCCATGCCTCCTTCATCCATCCCTCCATCCATCCTTGATCCATCCATCCCTCCTTGAATCCATCCATCTCTCCATCCATCCATCCATCATCCATCCATCCATCATCCATCATCCATCCATCCATCCATCCATCCATCCATCCATCCATCCATCCATCATCCATCCATCCATCCATCCATCCATCATCCATCCATCCATCCATCCATCCATCCATCCATCCATCCATCATCCATCCATCATCCATCCATCCATCCATCATCCATCCATCCATCCATCCATCCATCCATCCATCCATCCATCCATCATCCATCCATCATCCATCCATCCATCCATCCATCCATCCATCCATCCATCCATCCATCCCTGACCAATTCTTCCTTTCCTTGGCCTCCTCCTGGCCCCCTGAGTGTCACCCCTGGCTTTGTCTTGGTGTCACTGTGCCTGTCATGACCCGTTGGGCACAATTGCTTTGGGTTGGGGTTGATTTGGGAAAGGTTGCTGTGGCTCTTTGAGGTCAAAACAAGCTTTTTAGGATCACGCACACCTCCCTCCATCCCTGTGTCTGTCCATCCCTCCCTGCCCTGACGCAGGGGTGCAGGCAGGGCCGAGTGCCCTCCCCAGGGCCGGGGTGCAGGCACAGCCATGGGAAGCAGGGTCTGCCCTGGCCCTTGTGCCCTCACAGAGGTTTTTGCCATCTGGATGGAGAATGGCTCAGGTTGGCTCAGGTCCCCTCGGTTTTGGGCAGGCACAGGCTGCCAGACCTTCCTGGAGCGAGCTGCCAGATGTGAGCAGGGCTCTCCCCCGCATTTGGACTTGGCACTTTTGGGCGGGCACAGCTCGTGCTGTGTGGGGCCCTGGCAGGATTCCTGTTCTGGAGAGACCCATTCCCTCCAGGGCTCCCCCTGCTCCAAACCCCAGCCTGCATCCTCCTCTGCTTCCAGCCAGGGCTGGAGGGGGCAGTGGGCTCCAGCCAGAGGGCAGAACAGCTCTGAAATCCTTATTGAGCCACCAAAAAGCCTCAGATGTGTGGAGCCCAGTGTCACACGTCCAGGATAACAGTGCAAGGACATTCCAAACACTGGATTGTTTTCCTTGTCAGGCTCAGTGTGAGCCTTGCTGTGTGCTCCTCTGAAAGGGAGCAAGGGCTGGGGGCTGCCTGCTCCTCATCCTCTCTTCCCGTGGTTTCTTGGACAGGCTTTCTGTTTGAAAGTGACCCTTATGGGGTTCAGGTAGAGAAGATCCATTTCCCCAGAGCTGTTGTGCCGTGGCCACATCCAAAAAACCAAAACAAAAAGAGCAATGAATGAATTTTGGGCTTTGCCCCATGTCCGTCCCACGCACAGGCACAGGGTGTTGGGCACTGACAGTGGGATTCATGTGCTGGGGCCGTGTTTTGCTCTTGCTTTGATTTATATGTGATTCCTTTCATTTGCTGCTTTTTGCCTTTCGTCATCGTGGTTGTTGTTTTCCTTTGCTGCCCTGAGGTTCAGGCGCCAGTCCAAGGCTTTGGCAGGGATGGAGAGGGGAACTATCATCTGCTGCTCACTTCAAAAATGCCACTAATGAGCAAAGTCTGTTCCTCAGCCCTGAGGCCTCTGAGCCTTCTCCTGGGCCGCGTTTTGGCTCGGTGTGACCCCAGAGAGTGGCTTTGTGTCACTCCTGGTGCTCCTTTCTGTCCTTCCCTGGCGCTCCCCTCCTGGCTGCTCCACAGATTCCTTGGAGAGCAGGAGCAGAGCAGCACCAGGGCAAGGAGGGGACATCCTGGGGCTGCTGAGACCCAAACTGAGAGGCTTTCACCAAAAGGGGAATCTCCCACAGCAGGCACGAGGCTTCCAGGAGAGCTTTCCTGTGGCGAGAGGACTTTGCCTGCTGGAGAAGTGCCTTGGCTGCCTGCAGGAGCAGGATTAATTCTGAAATTTCACTGAATAGATCAGATTTAGGTTCCTCTCTGAGCTGCTGTGGGTTAGGGATGGGGGCTGGAGAATGTTGGGGTTTGTGTGCAGGGGACTGTTCTCATAACTCTGCCTTTGTGTCCCTGGGGCTGCCTCATGAATGTGGAAAAAGCCCCTCTGTAAAGCAGCCTTATAAAGCTCCAAATCCCCCCAAGGACTTTGGCACAGTCTGTTGATTTTTATTTGTGGTTTCATGCTGATTTGGCTTGTTGCTTTTCATCCAGCACATTTTAGTTCAGGTTAGTGTTTGTTGGAGGTTTTGGAGATGGATGGGCTTTTTTTTTGTTTGTTTGCAGGGTTTTTTTTTGGTCTGGTTTGTTTTGATAAAGGCCTTGGCCCAGGTGGATTTTAACCTGTGTTGCACTGCAGACTTGCAAGTTCAAGGTGAATTCTGAACAGAAGTTGATTGAAACTCTGTCAGATTTCAGCTTTATGGGGGAGCTGGAGATGAGGTGACTCCTGCTCTGAAATGGGTCAGGGGCTCCCAGAGCCCACCCAGGGTGCAGAGTTGGGGTCCAGCTCTCAGGGCTCCTGCTCTGGGGGCAGTGGGATCCTCTGTGCTGCTGCTGCCACAGAAAGATCCCTAAAATCCACTGCTGTGGGGTCAGGGAGTGCTTCCAGGAGGGGATTTTTGGGGCAGACAGCTGGAAATGGGAATCAGCGTGGTGGGGAGAGGTGCTGGGCACTGCTCTGTGTGGTGGAGTGGCTGCTGATGCTCCCAGCTCTGGGCAGGGCAGGCAGCAGCAGGAAAAGGAGCAGTTATTGTTCTGCACACAGGCAGAGCCAGCCCAGATCAATGGCACTGGGGGTGCCAGCACGGTGCTGGAGGATTCAATTTTGTGGATTATTAAATACCCTCTGGAAAGGAAAATATTAATTGGATTGCAGGCTTGTGAGGGAGCAGCAGAGACGTGGAGGCAGCTGTGGCTTGGGAGAAGAATTTTACCTTGCAGGGGGCTTTGAGGAGCTCCAGGGGGGCGAGGTTTGCCCTGGTGCAGGAGCTGGGGTGGGATTTGTGCCCTGGCAGGAGCAGTGAGGAGAGCACGGGGTGACAGGTCTGGTGTGGAGGGAGGGCAGAGCCCGGTGAGAGCTCAGTGCTGGTGGAAACCAGCCCAGGGAAGAGAGGGAAGGAAAATCCCGGCTGAGCTCGGCGTGGGAGGCTTCGGGGTGGAGGAGAACATCCTCTCCTTGGGGTGCTCCCAGGGGATTCCTTTCCCCACGGGGTGGATTCCCTGAAGTGTCCTGCAGGAAAAGGCAATTTCTGAGCCCCCAGCCTGACCCAGGAACGTGGGGCAGCCCCAGCCAGCACTGCAATCCTGGCGCTGGAATCCTGCTGCTCTGAGGGGAAGGAAGTGAAGCCTGCGAGGAAAGACAGACAAATAAATGTGGAGGAGCAGGGCAGCAGCATCATCTCGTTAGCGCCGTGTCAAGGGCAGCGGAAAGGTGACACGGGAGAAGTAATTTTGCTGTCAAAATTATTTAGAGATGTCATTAAACTGCTTAGGGCTGTCTCTGGTGCTTCAGGGCACAGACACCTGGTTTTAATTTGCTCTGCTCTGTGTCCAGCCTGGCTGGCCTGGCTCAAAGGGAGCCGAGCTCGTTTGGAGCCTGCTGGCAAAAGGCAGAGGGTGGCCAAGAGCAGGGTGAGCCCCCTCAAAAACCTCCTTCATTTAAAATTATCAATCAGCCCGGGTCTGCAGGGGTGATGAACTTTTCAGGGAGCTCGTTCTGGGTCAGTTATGGGACAGGCAGAGCAGTTCCTGCAGGAGAGCTGCTGGAGGTGCCCAGGCCAGGCTGGACAGGGCTCGGAGCAGGGTGCTGGAAGGTGTCCCTGCCAGGGCTGGAATCTGGGGCTCCTTCCAAGCCAAACCAGCCTGGCCCTGCACTTTGGAAAAGAAATCCCCTCTGTTCTTATTTCATTATTGCTTGGCCAAAAGACTACACTTAAAAAATCACTTTGTTTGTTCTCTATATTTTCCCTTTTCTACATTTGTTTGCTTTTGTGGGGTTTGTTTGTTTTTCCTTTCCCCCTCACCCTTGTTCATTGTCGTGTCCTGTTCCTCCTCTGTTTCCTTTATCTGGAGAACGTTTTGCTCCTCAGGATTCTCACTTGGCACCTCCCCTCCCTCCTCCCTCTCCTGAAATGCTCCCACTTCACCTCCCCGGCTGCAGAATTCCCAGTTCTCCCCGTTTCAGGGCTGCTTTTCCTGCTGGGACCCGCTGCCCTGCCCTGGCAGGTGTCCCTGAGAGCTCCTGACAAAGCTGAGTTTTGCAGTGAGGGCAGGGACAGCCTCTCTGGAGGGCTCCTGGCTGCTCTGGAAATAAAGCCGAGCAGCTCTGTGCCCTCAGCCTGCTGGGCACTGCCTGCCCACCCTGCCAGGGCTGGCATTTCTTTCCTTCCTGTGGGTTTTTGGCTCTTGTTTTACCCAAAGCAGCCAGGGCAGGGAGGAAATGTCACGTTCCCCTGGTCAGAAATGCAGCCTGCTGCGGGGTTTGCCTGGAGCAGGGTGGGGAGGGATGAACGGAGGGAATTCCCAGGAGCTGGGGGGTTCCTGCTCCTTTATTCTGCCTCCAGCCCACGGGGAAATGGTAATTTAAAAAAAATTTTACACGTGGGTACAAAGGCACAGGGTGTGGGAAGGCCATCAAGCCCAAATTTGCTGTTTTTGGAGGTTAGCTGCACAGAAATCCTGCTGCACATCAAATCCCTCACTTTCAGGTGCCAGGGGAGCTGTGACACCTGGGGTGACAGCCAAGGCCCCTGCCAGGGCTGCAGAGAAAGGGGAGCAGGGAGCTGGGGAGCTGCTGCTGGGGGGGGGGGGCACGGGGCAGAGAATGCAGAGAATGCTGAAAATGCTGAAAATATGCAGAAAATACGGAAAATTCAGATAGTACAGAAGATTCAGAAAATACTGAAAATTCAGAAAATACTGAAAATGTGCAAAAAATACTGAAAATACTGAAAATGCTGAAAATATGCAGAAAATACTGAAAATTCAGAAAATACTGAAAATATGCCGAAAATATACAGAAAAAACTGAAAATATGCAGAAAATTCAGAAAATACTGAAAATACTGAAAATATGCAGAAAATGCAGAGAATGAAGAAAATATACAGAAAATGCAGGAAATATGCAGGAATTGCAGAAAATACTGAAAATATACAGAAAGTACTGAAAACATGCAGAAAATGCTGAAAATACTGAAAATATGCAGAAAATACTGAAAATATGCTGAAAATGCTGAAAATACTGAAAATGTGCAGAAAATGCAGAAAATACAGAACATGCAGAAAATGCAAAAAAAGGAGAAAATTCAGAAAATGCAGGAAAAAAAGAAAATACAGAAAACACAGAACCTGGACGATTGCTGGTGACAGACAAGTTGTGTTTGCTCGGAGCAGGTGCCCCGTTCAGTGCTGGCACTGACTTCAGCAGCAGCTCTGGGATGATTCTCAGGGACTCCAGGACCTGTGGACGAGCTCCTGCCTGGGGCTGTTCCCTGGAGGAGCAGAGTTCCCTGCCTGCTTTGTGTTCCCGCAGCCCTGGGGCTCCTGCCCAGCTCTGCCCCTGGCTCTCAGGCTCCCCGGCGTGCCCAGCCCTGCCTCGTGCCCTGATGGATGCGCTGGGTGCCAGGGCTGTGGGAGCTGCTGCTCACGGGTTGCCAGGGCAACCAGAGATGGCCCCTGAAGACAGGAAAGGGCAAACATTCCTTTCTGCTCCGGTCGGGAGCATCAGTGATTGAATGAGATTAGATGGAATTAGATAATCCTGGAATTCTCAGTGATTTGACGCCAGGCCTTTATTAAATAAGTAAAAGTACCAGCCCTGCTAATAAAAATGAATTCTTTCAGATCAATAACTTTCCCCCCTGCTCGTCACAGCTGTGCTTCTTGAGATCTCTGTTTCTGTGGCGTGGGGTGAACCACACAAACCTGCCTTCTTTAATTTTATTTTTTTCCCCCTCTCCCAGAGGGGACAAATAATATCAATTCTCTTTTATTTCCCCCTTGTGATTCACCCACTTAACCCTAAAGTGCCCTTGCCGGGGAAGGCACTGCAGGGTTCTTCAGGGGTGACTCAGTGCACTGGAATTTCAGCTCTGGGGTTACTTAAACACTGAACACCATTACTTTTAGCTATTGTAATGTTATAGAATTAAAGAAAAATGCATGAAAATGTGGCACGAGTGGCTGGGCAGGTTTTTGTGAGCTCAGAGTGATCCATGCCTGGCCGCAGAGGGACTGAGAGCAGCGAGTTCATCTCCAGTGAATGGGGGTTCAGTCTCAGAGCCCTTTGGTCTCAGCCAGCTCCTGGCTTCAGTTCCATCCTCACCCTGGCAGGGCTGGCACCAGGACCCTCTGTGCCCCACAGGGCACCCAGCAGGGCATGGAAACCTGGGCATGGAAACCTGGGCATGGAAACCTGGGCATGGAAACCTGGGCATGGAAACCTGGGCATGGAAACCTGGCTGCTCTGGCTCCTCCCTGGCTGTGCTGGCCCCTCCAGAGCCCGGGGCTGATTTACTCTGATGGATTTTTTGTGGTGCAGCTGCAGAAACCCCTGCTGAGGGTGTTGCAGGCACGGGGGACAGTTCAGAGCCTCACAGCAGAGCCTGGCTGCTCCTCTGCAGAATGATTTTCGTTCCAAATTAAAATCCAATTCATTTTCTAATTCCTGCCTTAGCAGTGCGATTTCTTGGAACATCTTTGGCTTGAAATTCGTGAGCTGCTCACGCAGCTCTGGATCTGGGCTCGTTTGTATCAGCAGCGTGGATCTGGGGTTTTTTGGGTTTTTTTTTTTGAAGTCTCACCTTGCTGTGATGGATTTCTCAGGCGTAAGTTCAGTTAAGAGTAATTCCATGAGGCTGGGGAGCATTTCTGTCCCCTGGCGTGTGCAGAGGGCAGAAATCTTCCTTGCTTTGGGGGGATTTAGTCCTGCCTTTGATGTGTCTGCTGTTGTCTCTAAATCACTGTAGGACCTGCAGAACGTGTGTTTAAAGGATATTTCATGTGATGTGCTCCAAGCTGCTGTGCTTTTCCTTTTGGTTTAAAACTTCCATCCTGAGGCTCATTCTGTGGCGTGGAGGGACCCCTCCAAGCCCTGCTCTGCTTTTCATGGCAAGCTCTGGGAACAGGACTGAAAACTCACTTTTTCACCCATATATAGGGAAATACTGACATGGAGCAAAGTGGGAGAGAGGGAAGGACAGGGGAGGCTGAGAATTGGGTGTGCTGAGCAAATTAATGTGCACTGGGGACAGCCCCACCCTCACCTGCAGGAGAACATGAGGACAATGAGGACAATGCTCATTTTTAGGGTCCTGGAATGGTTTGGGTTGGAAGGAACCTTAAAACCCTTAAATGTCAGGGACACATTCCACATCCAGGCAGTTGTGTGGTGTCAGAGCAAATACCTCACAGAAATCCAGGCACATTGTGTTGGCACTATTGTCTCAGCAAAAAAAGATATATTGGTTTAACATATTTTCCATTAACAAGCTTTAATTTGCATAAATTATATCGCCCTCTGTTAATTTATTATTACTTGTTCGGTTTCCTCTATTTCATTATTTCTCCTGGGGGTTATAAAATTACTTGGATTATTCTGCTTAAGCTTTTTAAAATACAGTCACAGTGCTGTGTTTTCCCATTTACCTTGTATTTCCTCATTGTTCTGAGGCTCGTTAAAAATCTGAGTGAAGTGTCTCAAGAACTTCCCTGGATAAGAATTCTGCAAGTCTTGGAGAGCAGTACCCAAGTTTGCTGATTTAAACCCGTATTATTCTGGAAGTTTCTGTTTGGGCACCCCCAAATTCACTGCTGGAATGAGCAGGATTTCTCTCCCAGAGCAGGAACAGAATTGTCCCAGGTTTGTGTGGGCACAGAATTGTCCTGCAGAGCTCTCCCTGTCTGGGAGCTGCTGTGCTGTGACTGCAGGTGAGGCAGGGACAGGAAATCCAGGTGAGGCAGGGGCAGAAAATACAGGTGAGGCAGGGGGGAAAATCCGGGGGAGGAAATCCAGGTGAGGCAGGGGCAGAAATTCCAGGTGAGACAGGGACAGAAAATCCAGGTGAGGCAGGGGACAAAAATCCAGGTGCTGGCTTTGGGGAGGAGGCAGCAGCTGAGAGGCAGCAGCTGAGGAGCTCCCAGTGCACATTCCTGGTTCCAGGGAGCATTCCCAGGGTGGGAAGGGCACCAGGGGTGCCAGCACAGGGGTCTCCTGGCACAGGGATCTGCCTGGCTCTCAGCTCTGGGACCCTCTATGGGGCAGGTGCAGCTCCCCTGTCCCTGTCCCTGTGCCCTCCTGGGCTGGCTCAGTGACACCAGGGATCAGCCAGCCCTGAGTGCCCTCCCCAGGGGCTGAATTTCCTTCGCCCTAAATCCCTCCTTGGCTGGAAGGAGCTGCAGTTTTTATTCCTTTGTGTTTTTACAGCGCTGCTCTTGTCTCCTGTTTACCTCCCCGGCTTCAGATGTGATTGCAGAGGGGATTTTTCTGGGGTTCATCTGGCACCCCGTGTCCAACCAAAGGCAGCTGTGTGCCTGGCTCTGCCAGGCTTTGCTCTGTGTTTGGGAAGGGCTCACCTGCCCCAGCACAGGCAGATCAGACCCAGCCGAGCCTCTGCAAGCTCTGCAGGGATTTGTGCACCTGATCCCTGCTTATTTTAATGGGGCATTTTCTTCTCAGGAGCCCGAGCTGGTGTCTCCGGAACTGAGGGCTGTAAGAGTTTGACCTTAATTTGGTTTAACCCTTATTCTGGCCGTTTCTCCACTGGAATTTGGGTTTGAGTTGGGTTTTGCCTGTGCAGAGATCACCCCGTGGAGTTCAGGGTGTGTTGTGCTGTGCTCTGACATTTGTGTTTTGCTTTTGCTTTGAGCTGGAGTGAGGGAAACCCAGAGAGAGATTCCTGGAGCAGGATCTGTCCATGGCAGGAACTCCTGGAGCAGGATCTGTCCATGACAAAAATTCCTGGAGCAGGATTTGTCCAAGGCAGAAACTCCTGGGGCAGAATTTATCCATGACAGGAACCCCTGGAGCAGGATCTGTCCATGACAAGAATTCCTGGAGCAGGATTTATCCATGGCAGGAACTCCTGGAGCAGAAATTGTTCAAGGCAGGAACTCCTGGAGCAGGATCTGTCCATGACAGGAATCTCTGGAGCAGGATTTATCCATGACAAGAATTCCTGGAGTAGGATCTGTCCATGACAGAAATTCCTGGAGCAGAATTTCTCCAAGGCAGGAACTCCTGGAGCAGGATCTGTCCATGGCAGGAACCCCTGGAGCAGGATCTGCCCAAGGCAGGAACTCCTGGAGCAGGATCTGTCCATGTCAGGAACTCCTGGAGCAGAAATTGTTCAAGGCAGGAACCCCTGGAGCAGGATCTGTCCATGGCAGGAATTCCTGGAGCAGGATCTGCCCAAGGCAGGAACCCCTGGAGCAGGATCTGCCCAAGGCAGGAACCCCTGGAGCAGGATCTGCCCAAGGCAGGAACCCCTGGAGCAGGATCTGCCCAAGGCAGGAACCCCTGGAGCAGGATCTGCCCAAGGCAGGAACCCCTGGAGCAGGATTTCTCCAAGGCAGGAACCCCTGGAGCAGGATTTCTCCATGGCAGGAGCTCCTGGAGCAGGATTTCTCCATGGCAGGAGCTCCTGGAGCAGGATTCCTCCTGGCCCCTCTGAGCAGGTGTCACCTGGGCCTGTGTGTGCAGGGGAGAGCCAGAGCTGTGAGCTGCAGGTGGTGGCTCCTGCAGGAGGGAGATGGCAGCTGCAGAGTGGCCAGCAGCAAAGCCCAATTCTGCAGGAATTTTGATGTCAAAAATCCAGGCAATCTCCAAGGCTCACAGATAGCTGTGGGCACAGTGTGTGGATGTGGGTTTGTGCCCAGCAGAGGAGGGCTGGGGGCGCTGGGTTCCTGATTCCTGCAGGGATCTGCTCTGCTGTCCCTGCTGCCAGGCTCTGTCCCTCTGCATGTATCCACGTGTGCAGATTGGACCCAGCTTTTCCCCTCTGACAGCCCAAGTTCACCTTCACATTCAAACAGAACATGGAAAATAAACCCAAAAACCTCCAAGGCTTCCCTTGCAGGTGCTGCTGTTGGGTGTCCCCTGCTCGTGGGCAGAGGTGATTCTGACTTTGTGGAGGATGGTCCTGCCCCCTGCAATTCCCATCCCGCATTTCCCACTGTCAACACCTGCATCCCCCTGGGCAGCTCCTCAGGGCCCAGAGGGGAGAGGCCATTTCCAGGTAAAATGTTCCCCCTTCAAAGCTCCCCCTCTGTTTTACTCCAGGTTTTTTTGAGCTTCCCCTCTGTTTCACTCCAATTAACCTCGGTTCTGGCCTCACCCCCATGTGAGATTTGGGATTTTTCACCTGCTCAGAGAACTCTTCCCTCTGGCATTGCTTCTTTTTCTTTCTTCCCTTCCAGCTTGTTGTTTCTCACTCTTTTGATGAATTATTTACCTCTCTAGTATTACCTTTTTTTTTAATATTCTCTTTGTGTTTACCTTCAAAACACACAACTCCCAACCCTCCCTGCATCCTCCCCTGCTCGTTGGGAAGCCTCTGTGTTTACTGGTCATTCACTTCCCAGTGTTATTGATAAATACAAAGGTTGTAAAATCCTGTGGTGTCACCTGCTGGGGCTCCCAGCGTGCTCAGCCAGCTGGGTGAGTGTTCCTGCTGATTTTTGGGATGCAGGGGTTTGTCCTTGGCAGCTGGGTGAGTGTTCCTGCTGATTTTTGGGGTGCATAGGTTTATAATTTGCAGCTGGGTGAGTGTTCCTGCTGATTTCTGGGGTGCAGGGTTTATCCTTGGCAGCTGGGTGAGTGTTCCTGGTGATTTTTGGGGTGCAGGGTTTATCCTTGGCAGCTGGGTGGTGTTCCTGGTGTTCCTGGGACTCCAGGGCTTTATCCTTTGGATTTCTTGGTGCTCACACTGTCAGGGATCTGTGGTTTTGGAGCTGAGAGTGACCCCAGTGCTGGCAGAGGGGTGACAGTCCTGCAGATCTCCTGCCACAGATCTCACCAGGGCACCTCAGCCCAGCCGCTGTCCTGGGAACCTCCCTGGAAACTTCCTGGAAAACTTCCCTGGAAACCCTCCTCTTCCTCTGGAATAACAGATCCAGGTGGAGAAAGGGCCTTGCAGGGTGTCCCTAAGGGCTGGGATGGGGAGAGATGGGACTCTCTGTCTCCAAGGGATGTGTCTCTGTCCCCAGGGGCTGTCTCTCTGTCCCCAAGGGATGTCTCTCTGTCCCCAGGGGCTGTCTCTCTGTCCCTAAGGGATGTGTCTCTCTGTCCCTAAGGGATGTGTCTCTCTGTCCCCAGGGGCTGTCTCTCTGTCCCCAAGGGCTGTCTCTCTGTCCCCAAGGGCTGTCTCTCTGTCCCTAAGGGATGTGTCTCTCTGTCCCCAGGGGATGTCTCTCTGTCCCCAGGGGCTGTGATGAGCAGTGGCCTCTCCAGCTCTGCCCCCTGTCCTCACCTCCTTCACCTGCATTTCCTCGGCCTCGTGGCTGCCTGGTCCCGGGACTGAATCTCCTTTTAAACAATTTATTCCCGTTTATTCTGTAGAACGCCGCGGTCTGGTGTCAGTGTTTGCCTCCAGCAGCCACCTCAGGGTGGGAATAAAAACCCCAAACCCTCCAGGGCCCTTTGCCATCCATCAGCCAGGGGTCACAGGGGCTGCAGCTCAGGTCTGGAAACCTGCAGGAAATCAGTCTTTGTTACACGTGAAATAAAGCAGTCTATGGGGAAAATAACCATAAATGTTCATTATTTGTACAGGAAAATCAATTTGTAGGCCAATTGACCAAATAAAGTAATACAATTTGCTGGGAAATCCCCCAGGTGTGGCAGGCAAATCGCAGAGCAGGGCTGGAGCTGAGCTTTGTGCGGGGATGTGGGGTGGGACTCAGGTTTGTGTGGGAAATGTGGGGTGGGAGGGACAGGAGCCTGAGATTTGGGAGGGCATGTGGGGTGGGAGGGATGTGGGAGGGGTTTTTGTGGGGTGGGAGGGATGTAGAACTGAGATTTGGGTGGAAATGTGGGGTGGGAGGGATGTGGGACTCAGGTTTGGATAGTGAATGTGAGGTGGGAGGGACGTGGGACAGGTTTGGGTGAGAAATGTGGGGTGGGAGGGACGAGTTGTTTTTTTTTTTCCCCTTTTATTTTTTGTGGGTTTTTTTGAGTTGCTTGGGTTTTTTTGTTTTTGTTTTTTTTTGTTGTTTGTTTGTTTGTTTTTTGGGTTTTTTTGTTTTGTTTTTTTTTTGTTTGTTTGGTTTTTTTGTGTTTGTTTGTTTTGGTGGGTTTTTTTTTGGTTTTTTTTGTTTTCTTTTTTTGGGGGGAAAGTTTGTTTTGTTTTGGTGGTTTTTTTGGTGGTTTTTTTTTGGGGGGGTGGTTTTTTTTTTCTTTGTTTCTGTTTAATTGCAGCTGCATCTCTCAGGTAGCCTTAAATAATGTGCTGGTACCATCTGATTTTTTCCCAGGGACAGGAAATACTCCTGCCTGTGATTTTTTTAATTTTTTTTTTCCAACAAAGCCACCCCCAACCTGACAGTACTTCAGAGTATTCAGAGCCCAGGATGGGGCTGTTCCCAATGCCCTCAGCACCCCCAGGGGCCCTGGGAAGGCTTGATTTAATTAATTAAAGAGGAAAGGGATGCTCTGCTCCCCATCCCAGGGCTGGGACAGGAGGATTCAACCACAGAGAACTTCCCTGGGCTGCAGCAGGGCTGGGGACAGCTCTGGCAGCTGCCAGGCAGTGCTGAGGCTCCCGGAGGGTTCATTCCCATCATTCTGCATCCACACCTGCCCTGGTGCTCCCCCAGGTGTGTCTGGGCAGCTGCTCCTCCCCGGGGGTGTTCTGCAGGACAGTTTTGATTTTTGGAGCAGGTTGTGGGCCAGGCTTCTGGCTGCCTTTGTGTTTTCATCTGAAAGTGATGATGTGTGTGTGTTGTGTGTGTGCTGGAGGATTCCTCTAAACAGATTAGGGGAGTGCAATTGATTCCAGGCTGGCTGCAGATGAGTAGAAAAGGCAAAATTGATTGGCTCGGTCTGTTTTAATTTTCTGGGGACGTAGTGAATAAATAAATAAATAAATAAAGCATCCTCCAAACCTGAGGGTAAAAACACAAAGCAAACAGGACCTGGAAAATGGCGTTGTTAGGGCTGAAATTGTGGGATTTACAAGGAGCTGTTCCTCCCTTTTTTGGCTGAGTTTGCTGCTGGTCCTGAGGAGCCTTGGGGCAGAGGCTGCCCCTGGGGCACGTCCCTGTGAGGGGCAGGACTGGAAAAGCACCTTGAGCACAAAAAGTGTCACGGGGCAAGGGATGCACAGCTCATAAAGTGCATGGTTTTTCCCGCATTTCCCCAATTTTTGCCATTTTTGGCCCGCTGCTCCCCCTGGCTGCTCAGAGGGGGGAGCCCCTCCTGGGGTGATCCTTCCAGATGGCTTCAGCTCATTATCACAGCAATTAGGGTGCCCTTAACCACCACCACTGCAATTTGCTGACAGAGGTAAACAAGGTTTTGTTTGGTATTAGTGGAAAGTTCTTAATTTGTATAATTAAAACAACCTGGGCCCTTCTCTCAGCCTTCCTCCCTTGCAGAGAGCCTGGCTTTGCCAGGACTCCTCCTTTTGCCAGGTTGGGTTGCAAAGCTGCAATCAGTTTTTTTTTTTGCATTTCTGGCCCTGTTTCACACCTCTCCCCCTGCCCGGGGGATGGGCAGAGCTGTGGCCTCGCTGGGGTCCCAATTCCATGATTTTATTGCCTGAAATCACAGATTCTGTGGGGCAGTGCTGCCTCCCTGCTTTCCCTGCTGCTGGCACTGTCCCTGTCCAGCCCTGGTCATCACTTCCCTGGGCTGCTGGCAAAGCTTTAATTCAGCCCTGAGGTGGAAATGTTTGGTGGGACATGCTTTAATTCAGTGCTGAGCTGGAAATGTTTGGTGGGAGATGCTTTAATTCACTGGTGGGGTGGAAATGTTTGGTGGGAGATGCTTTAATTCGGTGCTGAGCTGGAAATGTTTGGTGGGAGATGCTTTAATTGAGTGTCAAGGTGGAAATGTTTGGTGGGAGATGCTTTAATTCAGCCCTGAGGTGGAAATGTTTGGTGGGAGATGCTTTAATTCAGCCCTGAGGTGGAAATGTTTGGTGGGAGATGCTTTAATTGAGTGGTGAGGTGGAAATGTTTGGTGGGAGATGCTTTAATTCAGCAGTGAGGTGGAAATGTCTGGTGGGAGATGTTCTGGAGGCAGAGGTTGGTGCCTCCTCCCTTTCCTCCAGGTGAGGATGAGGAGCAGGCTGGGGATGAAGGGCTGGGAGTGCAGGGCTTGGTCAGAACTGCAAAAGCCACAAACAGAAATGCCTGTGCTGGGAAATCCTTTTGCAAAGTGACAGAGTGACAAAGTGTGAGCCAGGTGTGGCAGCTCTGCCTTGTCAAAAAGAGCTTTTCTGACAGAGATAAACAAGTTTGTTGTTTGGTGTTTGTGGAAATAGCTGTTTGGGGCGACTCCTCACCAAATCCTTGCTGTGTTCTCTTTCCCTGTCCTGTGCCAGAACCGGGGCCGCCTGGCAGAGAAGAGGAGCATCCCCCTGCCCCCCAGCAGGCTCCCCAAGAAAGAGCTGGGCTCCACCTTCCCCCACAGCGAGGACAGCCAGGAGAGCGACCAGAGCAATGGGCAGCAGCCCGAGGTGAAGCAGGAGGAGGACCTGCACATCAGTATCATGAAAAGAAGGTACCTGCAGGCGGGGCTGGCCTGGGCAGGGCCCGTGGGGTCACCCCGGGGCTGCAGTGCCACCTCGGGGGCACAGGCCAGCCCTCCGAGGGGTTTTGCTCGGGGTGCAGCTGGCACTCGGGGTTTGCAGGTTGGCACTTGGGTCCCACTCTCTGTGGCTTTGTCTGGCCAAGGGATTGCACCCTGGCCAAGGAATCATCAGTGGGCTTCAGCTGCCTGAGGTGCAGAGGGGTGGGAACCCCAAATCCTGCCTGCTGCTCCCAGCTGGGCTCAAATTCTGGTGTAAATGAAATGGGGGAGCAGTTTGGGGAGCAGCAAGGGGTGGGGTTTTGTGTTTGATAGCAAGGTTTTGTGTTTGGTTACAAGTGTGGGGTTTGTGTTTGATAGCAGAGCTGCAAGGTGTGGGGTTTGTGTTTGATTGGAAGTTGTGGGGTTTGTGTTTGACTACAAGTGTGGGGTTTTGTGTTTGTTTATGAGTGTGGGGTTTGTGTTTGGTTGCAAGGTGTGGGGTTTTGTGTTTGGTTAAAAGTGTGGGGTTTGTGTTTGATAGCAGAGCTGTAAGGTGTGGGGTTTGTGTTTGATAGCAGAGCTGTAAGGTGTGGGGTTTTGTATTTGGTTGTAAGTGTGGGATTTGTGTTTGGTTGCAAGGTTTTGTGTTTGATAGCAAGGTTTTGTGTTTGGTTAAAAGTGTGGGGTTTGTGTTTGATAGCAGAACTGCAAGGTATGGGGTTTGTGTTTGATTATGAGTGTGGGGTTTGTGTTTGGTTGCAAGTGTGGGGTGTTTTTTTCTGCTGGCCCTGGGACATCAGGAGCAGTGTCACCCCCTCCTGCTGGCCCTGGGGGGCTCTGGGAACAGCAGGAGCAGCACAAAGGTGCCAGAGCCCAGACAGGACAGCTGGGTTGGACAAGGCAGGAATTGGGGCTGAAAAAGGCAGGAATTGGGGCAGAAAAAGGAATTGGGGCTGGACAAGGCAGGAATTGAGTAGAAAAGGGCAGGAATTGAGTAGAAAAGGGCAGGAATTGGGGCTGAAAAAGGCAGGAATTTGGGCTGAAAAAGGCAGGAATTTGGGCTGAAAAAGGCAGGAATTTGGGCTGAAAAAGGCAAGATTTGGGACTGGACAAGGCAGGAATTTGGGCTGAAAAAGGTGAGAATTTGGGCTGAAAAAGGCAGGAATTGGGGCTGGACGAGGCAGGAGCTGGGGCTGAGGGGGTCCCCAGGCTGGAGCAGGGGTTCAGGGGCAGGAGAGGAGTGCTCAGCCCTGCCTCTGACCTCTCTTTTTTGTGGTTGTTTGCTGCAGGATTCACACCCACTGGGATCTGAACATCTCCTTCCGAGAGACCTCCTGCAGGTACCGTTTTTGGGCACCTCTCTGTGTTGCCACACTGGGAGTTTCTGATTTGTTTCTGGGTGCTGATGGATGTAAAAGGACATTTCTGTCAGTTCTGGGGGTTTTTTCCTTCCTCCCTTTGTTCCTCATCCTCCCCTTGCCACACACCCTCCCTTTTGTTTTTATTTTGGGGGAAGCTGTGGGGTGAACAGTCCCTTTTACACTGGAAGAGAGAATTGATGAGATTTCTAAAAAAACACCCAATTTTGCTGTGTTTATTCTGGTCCCAAGAAGGTGGAAATTCATAAATTGAAGATCTCCAGTTGCAAACTGAATATTCCTCTGTGACCTGGGTGTGGTGCCTTATCTTCTATGTGCTGCCAGCAGTCACAAACTCTTTAAAAATCCAGAGATTTGTATTAAAAACTGCGATTTTGAAAGGTCTCTTTTATTCTGGATTTCCAGATCAGGGTGCAGCCCTTGAGTTGTGGAAAACTGCTCAGTTTTTGGAATGAGAGCAACAAATCTGGGGAGCTTCTCAGGGAGGAGAAAACAGAGCAGGAGAGGGCAGGGTGGGGGTCTGGGGTGCTCCCTCCACTCCTGGGTGCTGGGGAGATCAGGATCTGCTCCCTGGGATCTGCTGCCAGAGAGCAGCCCAGGGGGAAAGTGGAATTTTGGATGTTTTGTGTGAGCCTGTTAGTTAGAGATGGAACAAAGGGAAGTGATCACCACAACTGGAGCAATGTCCGTGTCTTTAACTGACCACTGGAGAGGGAATTAAACCTTGGCCGTGGGAATGAAGGTGGGAAATCCCCGTGGACTCATCCTCCAAGAGGGAGCAGTGAGGGCAGAGGAATCCTCTGGTGTTTAGCTGAGCACAGACTGTGGCTCTGAAGCACAATTCCGAAATTTTCCAGCGTTCAGAGCACAAACCCCACCCACAGCGAGCCCCACGAGCCAGGGCAGCAGCTCAGCACCCATAAAAACAGCTTTTGGAAAGGCAGCCCTTCGAATGAGAACCCTGCTTAGCTGCTCCAAGCTGTTGGGACTCCGGAATACAAAAGGATGGATTCCTTCCAGGCAGAGCCTTTCATGCTGAATTTCAGCCCAGAGCAGAGTTTTATGGCTGTTATAAACTCCTGAAAGGCAGAGGTTTGGGATGGAAGTGCTGACAGTGCCTTAATTAATGGCCCTGTGAGCAATGGTTCTGCACAATGGCAGCTGAGGGTGCCAACACCTTTGGAAATTGGAATCCCTGTCTTCAAAAAATAATTCTGAGCTTGCAGTGCGTGGAATAAAATAATGGTCTGAGTTTTATGTCAAATGCATTTCCTGGTCTTCCTCAGCTTGATGTTCCCTTCAGTTTGGCTCTGTCCTGGAAGAAACCTCAGTAATTCCCCTGGGGAACAGAAGTTTTGCTTTTCCTGAGGAGTCCAGCTGTCCAAAGCTGCCCATCCAGCCCATTTAGAAAGGGGAAAAACTGGTTATGCTGTGTGCCAGAGGAAGGATTTTGGGTTTTCTGTACTTGAGGGGCCCCAAGTGCCAGCACACAGCCCTGTACACCAGATTTCAGTCCAGGTGTGTTACCTGAGAGCTGCCCTGCTGGGGTGCAGGCTGCTGGCTGAGGTGCAGCTGTAATGGGGAATGGAGCAGGGCAGGCAAGAGGAAAAAGGACATAAATCAGGCTGGGGGGAAGGAGGAGGTGAAAACACCTGGGAAACGAGATGGGAGAGCAAAGGAAATGGGAAATGCAGTGATTTAGCTCCCTGCTTTGGAAGGGAGAGCAGGGGAGGGTTGAAAAGCAGCTGTTGGTGGAGGTGTCAAGGCTGCTCCTGACTCAGCAGGGCTCTGCTGGGTGACCCAGGTGACACTGTCAGTGTCACAGCTCTGCCCTGCCAGCGCTGACAGAGCCTGCCTCTGGGGCTGCCTGCTTTTAGGGGTTTTTTTTTCCCTAATAAGCTTTTCCTTTCTAATCTCTGAGACCTAAAAGGGAGACTGAAAGGTCAGGGGGAGCTTTCAGCAGCTGGAGGCTGAAGGTGAGAGCCCTGGGCAGGTGAGAGCCCTGGGCAGGTGAGAGGCTGGGCAGGTGAGAGGCTGGGCAGGTGAACTCTGGGCAGGTGAACTCTGGGCAGGTGAACTCTGGGCAGGTGAGAGATTGGGCAGGTGAGAGATTGGGCAGGTGAGAGGCTGGGCAGGTGAGAGGCTGGGCAGGTGAACTCTGGGCAGGTGAGAGGCTGGGCAGGTGAGAGGCTGGGCAGGTGAGAGGCTGGGCAGGTGAACTCTGGGCAGGTGAGAGGCTGGGCAGGTGAACTCTGGGCAGGTGAACTCTGGGCAGGTGAGAGGCTGGGCAGGTGAACTCTGGGCAGGTGAGAGGCTGGGCAGGTGAGAGGCTGGGCAGGTGAGAGGCTGGGCAGGTGAGAGCCCTGGGCAGGTGAGAGATTGGGCAGGTGAACTCTGGGCAGGTGAGAGCCCTGCAGCTCCTGCAGGGAGCCCAGGCAGGGCAGAGGCAGCAGTGACCCCAAACAGGGACCTGCGTGTCCCTGCCTGTCCCTGCGTGTCCCTGCCAGTCCCTGCCTGTCCCTGCGTGTCCCTGCCAGTCCCTGCCAGTCCCTGCGTGTCCCTGCCTGTCCCTGCCAGTCCCTGCCTGTCCCTGCCAGTCCCCTCTGGCACTCCCTGGCTGCTCCCCAGCTGGCAAACCCGGGGCTGGGCTGAACAATTTGAGTTTTGCCCATCAGAAGAAGTCAGGGAAGAGTGGACTGGGGGATCCCAGCTCTGTGGGACCTGCAGAGCTGTCCCACAACTCTGGGGACAGTTTGGTTCTTTCTGTGGAAGGCTCTAATGAGACACCACAGACGTGGCAGGAAAAGGACATTTCTTTAGTACCAGGCTGAGTTCAGCCCGCCCAGCTCCTTCCTGCCCTGGGTTTGGGAATTGGCTGCTCAGGGAAATCCTTCAATCCTCTCCTGGGTTTTTAGGGATCGGGCACAGCACAGGGACCTGAGTGGCTTTTCCCTTTCCTACAGGGGTAAGGCCAAACTAGGGGAAATTTGGAGTGATGAAAAAAGTATGACTTAATCTGAATTAATTATGCCATCATGATTTCATTAGCAGCACTTTCTGCTCTTGCACTCGTTCCCAGGAAGATTTATCTGGCTGCAGGGATGGGGTGGGGAAGGGAGACATTTGGGGACTAGCAGAGCTTCAAGTGCTAAAGGGGAATGGGGGCTGATAAACCAGTTCTAACTTGCATTTAAAGCTAAAATTGCTTTTCAAATAAAGGTGAGAAGAGCTGTAGATTCCTACAAGAAAAGGGGAAATTTATTTAGAGTAGTTCAGGCCATGTTTATCCTGAGAGTGCTGAAATCTTTGGTGCATGGGAGGGGTAATGCACCTTTTGTAGGGTATCCTGAAGGATTTGGGAAAACCTGAGCATCCAGAGGCCTGTGTGTGTTGAGACAGAGCCAGGGAAGAATTCCTGATACCTTTTAGCTCATATAATCTCCAAAAAAGAGCCAATCCACAAAGAAGAACCAGCCTGCTTTGGGTCCAGCCTGGCAGGGCTGCAGCTGGAGGTTCTCTGTGCCCCCGTGGGGTTGGGGTGGTTTGGGGTGTCCTGGGTCCCACCTGGGGATCCTCCCTGCCCCAGCACCAGCAAAAGCTGCTCAGATTTAATATTCCATCAGCTGCCCCTGGTGGGGGAGAAAAGGAGGGGGATTTGGGGTGCTCAGAGACCCCTCAGCCCCACACGTCCCCGTCCCTGGCAGGGCAGAAGCCTCCTGGCGTGTCCCTGCCAAGTGCCACCACCCCTCAGGGATCCCTGTGCTCTCTCAGGGCGCTGTAATTCCAGCTTTTTATTTTATTTATGAGCTTGCAGAGAGCTGAGTGACAAAGCAGGCTTACAGCAGAAACATCTTCATACTTATTTCCACCTTATTTTGGAGTTGCCAGCCCTACTGATCATTTTTATGAACTGTCATGAGCATTAATGAAGTTTTATGGGCATTTTGCTGGGGACGGTGCAGGATGATGAATTTGTTTTTCCAGGCTCGGCCTGCAGGGAGATTGAGGGCTGTGCTGCCCATGGGCAGGGTTGGCATTTCCAGGCCCCTCTGCTCATTCCAGCTGGGAAAACTTGCTCATCCCTCCCTCTTTCCCCTCCCTTGGTGCTGTGTCCGTGGTGAGGCCTCAGGAGGGTCCCTGCAGGCAGGGCTGGGGTGCTGCTGAATTCTGGGCTGTGAAATCTGGCTCTGAAAGGACACACAGTGACCCCGAGGGTTTTGTGCCAGTGGTGAAGCTTGAAAAGTTACCCAAAAGGCCGAGCAGTAAAAATAAAAATGTAATATAATATATAATAATAATAACTTATAATACAGATGTGTAGTAATGTAATATATAATAATGCATAATATACAATATAATACATGAAATGTAATCTACATAGACATAAAATATGAAATATATAATATATATCATATATCGTATTATACATAATATACATATACATTATATAATACATATACATAATAATACATGATGCATATAACAATAAAATATATAGTACAGTACTATAATATATAATATATAATATATAATATATAATATATAATATATAATATATAATATATAATATATAATATATAATATTATATATTACATAATAATACAATATATTATATATAATAATATAACATTATATAGAAAATAAAATATATATAATAATACAACATAATAGAGAATTATATACAATGTAACATAAATATAATATGTATTTACATGATAAATATATAAATACATTTTACAAATAAAATTAATAATAAGAGGTGGCCTTGTGGTGGCTTTCCCTGAGCTTTGCCTGCTGGGTTCTGTCCAGAGCACAAAATCCCCATGGGGAACATCTTGCTGCTGTGGCAGGGGAATTTCCAGGGGCTGCCTTGGCTGGCTGTGACAGAGAGGGGACAGAGAGGTGACAGCCCTGGAGGAGAGGGGACAGCAGTGAGGAGAGGGGATAGTGCTGGCAGGAGAGGTGACACAGTGCCAGAGGTGACACAGTGCCACGGAGGTGACACAGTGCCAGAGGTGACACAGTGCCAGAGAGGTGACAGCCCTGCAGTGGAGGTGACACGGTGCCAGAGAGGTGACACGGTGCCAGAGAGGTGACACAGTGCCAGAGAGGTGACACAGTGCCAGAGGTGACACAGTGCCAGAGGTGACAGCCCTGCAGTGGAGGTGTCACAGTGCCAGAGGTGTCACAGTGCCAGAGAGGTGTCACAGTGCCAGAGGTGTCACAGTGCCAGAGAGGTGACACAGTGCCAGAGGTGACACAGTGCCAGAGGTGACAGCCCTGCAGGAGAGGTGACACAGTGCCAGAGAGGTGACACAGTGCCAGAGGTGACAGCCCTGCAGTGGAGGTGTCACAGTGCCAGAGGTGTCACAGTGCCAGAGAGGTGACACAGTGCCAGAGGTGACACAGTGCCAGAGGTGACACAGTGCCAGAGAGGTGACACAGTGCCAGAGGTGACACAGTGCCAGAGGTGACAGCCCTGCAGTGAGGTGACACAGTGCCAGAGAGGTGACAGCTCTGCAGTGAGGTGACACAGTGCCAGAGGTGACACAGTGCCACAGAGGTGACAGCCGTGCAGTGGAGGTGACAGCCCTGCAGTGAGGTGACACAGTGCCAGAGGTGACACAGTGCCAGAGAGGTGACACAGTGCCAGAGAGGTGACACGGTGCCAGAGGTGACACAGTGCCAGAGGTGACACGGTGCCAGAGAGGTGACACAGTGCCAGAGGTGACACAGTGCCAGAGAGGTGACACAGTGCCAGAGGTGACACGGTGCCAGAGGTGACCCAGTGCAGGGCAGCTCAGCCGCTGTCCCCAGCCCTGTCCCCTGTCCCCAGTCCCGCCCGGCTGGCCCTGCGGTGGCTCTGGGCTCTGGCCAAGGTGAGCGGTGCCAGGAGGGGAGCGGGGCTGAGCTCCGGCTGTCCCTGATCCCCAGCCCTGCCGGTCCTGCTGACTCAGTGCCTCGCTGCTGGGGACAGGGACACTGACCTTGCCCCGGGGCCACGCCAGGGCACGGCCAGGGGAGTTTTTCTGTTGCTGAGGGAGTTCCTGCTCACAGTTCCCTGCCCTGGGGGGCTCTGCTGGGCTGCAGGGTGGGTAACCCTTCACTGCTTTGTGCCCTGTGTGTGGGGGGGACTCAGAGCTTGTGAAATTTCATTTATTTACTTATTTTTAATGTTTAAGATTTTTTAAAATTAAATTTAAAATTTAATTTAAATAAATTTTTATTTTTTTAAATTTTGTTTAGGAAGCTTTGTGTTCTAGTAAGGAAGAAGCTGAGGGTGTTCATCAGCTCTTGGGAATAAAGATGATTTTATTCCCAGAGCACTGGGTTTGGCTGGGATGGGATGGGAGGCTCTCTCTTCCTGCACAGCAGACACACAGCTCACGCATTTTTTCCACCCTGAGCTGCCACCATTAACTGGGAGCAGCAGGGGCTGATTTCTGACAGGTTGTGTGCAGGAGGTCAGAGCAGGGAGATGGAGCAGCCCCTTCTGGGGCCCAAAAATCAATGAGCCTGTGATTAAATGGCCCACGGAGGCTGGACACTGCAGGTGCAGGGAAAAGCAATGATATTGGTGATGTTTTATTGCAGGAATTGCTTTCCCAGCTCCTTGTACAACCCCCAGCTTCACCAAATTTGGGGGTTTTTTTGTCCAGGGGCTGCACTGGAGCGCTGGTGTTTGTTTAGAAATCAGTTATTAGGGCTTTTTTTAAATGGTAACTAGAAAATCTGAGTGCCCGTGCTGGACCAGCCCAGCTGTGCTGTCACACCAGGGTGTTCCTCAGGGCTGCAATGATGCACCAGCATTTAAGGGCCAGTCTGGCTTCTCCTCTAATGGCTTCCATAAAAATCTCATTATCCCTGCCAGCCCTGCCTGATTCCCATCCCTCCCTGGGCACAGTCCTGCTCAGCCCTGGCTCCCCCAGGCTGGAGAAGCCTCCAGGGCCACCAGGGCCCTGTCACTGTCAGACACTAAAAACCACCTCGTGAGCACGTTTGCAAGGTTAAAAGGGAAGTTTATTTTTTATTTTAACATTTTTAGATTTCCAAAGGTGGCAGTGGTTGGAGGGTGACAGTGCCACCTCTCCACTGACACTGGACAAACCAAGAGTCCATCAAATTTCTCCTCCATAAAATAATGTAAAACAATGAGTTATTTACAGAAAGGGTGTGAGAAAGTTCCTCACAGGGATGTAAACATCAGAAAACCCTAAAAAATCAGGGTGCCAGGGAATCACTGAGACAGCCTTGGAGCAGCCCTGGCTGCAGCTCCCCCTGGCCTGGCCGCTGCCCTCGCGTCTCCTCCTGCAGCTCTGCCGTTCCTCCCTGTGCACATTGGATTTTTCCTTCCTTTATTGGAGGGAGGGGCAGAGGGTCGGGGCAGTTTTATGGCTGCTGTATTGATCAGTAAAATTTAATATAATCCCTGCACTTACTGCGGGATCGTTAAGGGGATGGAGAGCTGGTGAAATGTGTTTCAGAAGAAATATTTTTCCATTTTCCATTTTTTTTTATTTCCTCCCTGTTTGTGAAATGTGTTTTAAAAGAAATATTTTTCCATTTTCCATATTTTTTTTTAAATTTCCTCCCTATTTTTGCTTTCTGAGTCTCTCTTCTCTTCCACTCTCCTGCTTTGCATTCCTTCAGAGATTTTTGACTGTGTTTTCCCAGCTTTCCTTTGATTTGATGGGGAACTGGGAGAAGTTCCCCAGTCTGCCCCTCCCTGGGCATCCCCAGGGAGCAGAGCCCAGAGTGCCAGCCTGACATCCCAACCAGGTCTGGGGCAGAACAGCACATTTACACTCCTCAATTCCCTATTGACCCTTAAATCCGTTTTTTTCACAGGGAGCAGAGCCCAGAGCTGCCAGCCCAGCCAGGTGTGGGGCAGAACATCACATTTACACCAACATCTTGCACTTTTAAATTCCCTATTAACCCTTAAACCCCTTGTTTCACCCTTAAACCCCTTGTTTCACCCAGGGAGCAGAGCCCAGAGGGCCAGCCTGACATCCCAGCCAGGTCTGGGGCAGAACAGCGCATTTACACTCCTAAATTCCCTATTAACCCTTAAATCCCTTGTTTCACCCTTAAACCCCTTGTTTCACCAGGGAGCAGAGCCCAGAGCTGCCAGCCCAGCCAGGTCTGGGGCAGAACATCACATTTACACCAGCAGCTCACACTTTTAAATTCCCTATTAACCCTTAAATCCCTTATTTCACCCAGGGAGCAGAGCCCAGAGCTCCCTCCCTGCCAGCCCTGCCAGGTCTGGGGCAGAACATCCCAGCCTGAGCTCCACATTCACACCAACACCTCACCCACCTCAATTTCCTATTTATTAACCCTTAAATCCCGTGTTTAAATCCCAGAGCCTGGCAGCTCTCTGGGCTGACCCTGCAGCCAGGGCAGAGCCAGGCTGGCTGTGCCAGCAGGGCACCCACCCCTGCCAGGCTCCTTCAGCCTCACCCCATGAGGAGGATGGGGCACAGATATTTTATGAAAAATCCTTTGCTAGGATTTTTCTCCCAATTTTGCTGAGAAGCCTCAGGAAATAATTGGAAATAATAACTCTCTGCTGCTGTGGAATGCAACAGGTGCACCTGTGGTTGGTGCAGGTTGGTTGTTTCTAATTAATGGCCAATTAATGGCCAGTCACAGATGCACTGGCTCGGACTCTGGGAGTCACAAGCCTTTGTTCTTCATCCCTCTCCTGTCCTTTCCAGCCTCATGATGGGTCTTTTTCTCTCCACTCTTTTAGTGTAGTTTTGGTATAGCATTTTAATAGTAATAAAATATATAAAATTATAGTAATATAAAATATCTATTACTATAATTTTATATATATGATATATATTATATATTTATATATTACTAGATAAAAATATATATAATATATAAATACATATATTGTATATATATTATATATATTATAATATATATTATATATATAATAATGTAATAAACCAGCCTTGTGAAACATGGAATCAAGATCCATGTCTCCTCACACCAAGCATCCACCACAGTGTGGGCGAGCCCCTGCTCCTCCCCTCCTCCTGCGGCCAGGGGGGCTGCAGGAAGGAAAAAGGCAGCCCCTGCTGGGAATTATTCCCATTTTGGCCCAGCTGTCTCCTTCCCCCCTCTCCCTGCAGTCTGGGCAGAGGCAGCAGGGCCTGCGGGCGCCTGGCTGCCCGGCTCTGCGCAGCCCTGACACTGATTGATATTTTGGTTAATTGTCTCCAGCCATTAGTCTGCTCATCCCTCTCCCCCTCAGACAGGCGCTCGCTGCTAATGGCTGGAAATGAGACACATTTGGTGGGCGTTGCTCCCGGCCTGGCTCTGCCTGGTGGCGGGTGACCCTTGGGGACATCTGGCAGCACCTCTGTGCCGCTGTGGCTGGCAGGCCAGCATCCCTCCTGAGGGTGCTGCATCCCTCCTGAGGGTGCTGCATCCCTCCTGGGGGTGCTGCATCCCTCCTGAGGGTGCTGCATCCCTCCTGAGGGTGCTGCATCCCTCCTGGGGGTGCTGCATCCCTCCTGAGGGTGCTGCATCCCTCCTGAGGGTGCTGCATCCCGGTGTGCTGGCTCAGAAAGGGCTGGGGTGGAGAATGGTGCTGGGTTCTGCCTGGCTCCGTGGGTAAACTGAGGCAGGAGTGTGCCTGCGGCTCCCCGAGCGTGGATTTGCTGATGGTTTTATCTTAAACCCCTGGAAAACGTCCTGAAAGCAGGAGGTTTTGGGGGAAGGAGAGCGCCACTGCTGCTGCTGGATGATTCCCCCTCCTGGGTTCTGTTTTCCCTGGATCTATCCCAATGTTCTGCCCCCTCTGGGTTTTGAGGAGCCCCTCCAGAGAGAGGGGTTTGCATTTTCCTGGTGGATGAAACCATCCCTCCCAGCAGCTGAGCGTGTTTACACCCCAGCGCTGCTCGGGGCTCCGCTGGGATGCGAGGCAGCGTGCAAATGCAAAGATGTAATTATCCCATTTTTCTCTTCCCACTCCCTGCTCTCCTGGCTCCTCTCCTCCGCCCTTTCCGGGCCTTGTGCTGATGGCAGCGTTTATCTGCATTTGTCCTCTGTCCCTGACAGCCTCTTATTGATTGGCATGATTAAAAAGAACTGATAATCACTTCACATTAATCCCATAAATGACTTAAGACACCAAAATATTTGCATAATGCATCTTAAAGGTGGCAGCTAAAAGAGGATAAGACCCAAAACTGCTTGGCACAGGAGAAATGGGCTTCCCACTCACCTGTGGGCTTGCTTAAGTAATGAGCCTCGTGCTTGCATAAGGAGCACTCCGAACTGCTCTGGGGGGGATGCTCGGGGGATTTGGGACCCGAGCATCCCTTCTCCTGCTGATCCCCCCGAGGGATGGGCGGTCACGGGGCTGTTTGTGTCTGCAGCCTCCCGTGGAAATCTGCGGCCAGACGCCCGCTGAAAGTCCCTAAAGACTTTCTGTCCTGAACTGATCTGATTAGCAGCGAGCTAGACACGGATTAGCCCCTGCTGCAGCCCCAGCCTGGGCTGGCAGCGCCGGGCGCTGCTCAGGGCCAGGCCAGCAGCACCGGGGGGGTATTTAAGGCAGATCAGTGCTGGGTAATTCTGCAGATAATGCACCCTCCGGGCTGCCCTGCCGGGCCCAGGTGAGGACACCCCTGGGTGGGAGGGAGCTGTGGCTGGGCAGGGAGGGCAGCGTTCCTAATTTCTGTCGTTTTTGCCAAGTGTCTCCGGCTCTCCTGGCTGGCACCTTCCCTTCAGAGAGAGGGCAGGAGGAAAAGTTGCCCCGTTGAGGTGCGGGTGAGCCCCTGGTGCTGGGAGGAAGAGGAGCTCAGCATCTCCTGCAAGCAAACAAAAGGGAGATGTTCCAGCACCAGCAGCTCCTGCCACGGGTTCCACCTTGTTCTTCCTCCTCACTCCTCGTAGATGATTTACTCAGGAATATTTTGCAGCTGGAGCGTGGTTTGCCAGCAAAATCATTCGCCACTGAGCTGCAGTATCTGCTACAGTGAATATTTGTGTTCATCCTCTCCATAGAAGGAAAAAAAATTATAAAAAAAGGACTAACCCAGCCTAGTTAGCAGCAGTGTGATGCAAGGAGAACAGGCAAAATAATGCTGAATTGCTCTAACACAGTCTCTTTTCCCAGAAGGAAGAGCATTGTTTCAGGATCTGTTGGAGGGGGAGTTGAAAATGGGTTTTGTAAATAAATCTGTCCCCTCAGCTCTGAGTGACGCTGCTGTCCAGGCTCGTGGTGGGTTTCTCTCTGAGGAGAAAAACCATTATTCAATCAAATCAAGCAGCCTTTTGTCCCGGCACTGATGGAATGGAAAAACTTCGGTTTTATAAGAATAGAAGGGTGGCAGCTGATAGAAAACTATCAGTTATTTCAGTTCAACTTTCCTATTCACGCTGGAGCAGCTCTGCCAATTCCTCCTCTTTCAGTTTTTCCGTGCTAGATGTGAGTCCTGGCCCACGCAAGTTATATCTGGCAGGGCTGGGATCAGCAGCTCTGGCAGCTGCAGGGCCCTTGATGGGAAATGAGAGGGGAGCTGGGGAAGGGCTTTGAAATCCCCAAAACCCAGGAGAGGTTACGGAGGCGCCCGAGGGAGGGAGGGAGGGAAAGGGGGGAGAGCTCTGCTGCAATCCAGCCGTGCTGGAGCACACAAAACCCTCTCCCAGCTGTGCTCAGATTGGGGGAAATTAAATTCTGGGGGGTGCAGGTGGGATTTCCTTAACGTGGGGTGTCTGTGCTCTGCTGCAGCCGCGACAGCGACCTGTCCACCATCATCTCCAACCTGCACCAGAGCCGCCAGCTCGTTATGCCAGAGAGCCAGAGCCGCTGTGAGTTCAAGAGGAACCCCCTGGACGTGGGGCTGGCAGCAGCAGGTGAGGGCTGGGCACCTCCTGCTGCCCTGGCCTCGTGTTTTCCCTCCCCTCCTTCCCCTCCTGTCCCCGTTGTCCTGTTGGTTTTTTTCCGTGCTGCGTTTCAGCTGTCGGAAACCTGGTGGTGTTGTGGCTGAAGGTGGAGGTGGGAAGGATTTCCTGGTGGTGGTGAAGCCCCTTTGGAGGTTTTTGGGCTTTGGAGATGCCAGTGTTGTTGTCAGAGGCAGTGCTAATGGAGCTTGTGGCAGCACGGGGCTGCAGTGTCCCCAGGGCTGGTGGCAAGTGAAGCAGAAAGGCCTCGCTCAGAGCATGATTGGATTTGTAATTTCATTAATCTGAGGTTCCCCACGCTGCTGCCGGGCCTGCCAGCTCCTCTGGGAGCAGCAGTGGTTGGGATTCTGGGGCTGCCTGGCAGGTTTTGGGTTGTTCCCCTGGTTTCAGCTGCAGCCAGTGTGGAACCACAATTGCTCCTGAGGATCCTGCCCTGGGTGTCAGGGAGGGGTGTGGGGAACTTTGGGCTGCTGGCAAACGTGCAGGAGTCAGCAAGTGAGAGTCTGGGGTAAAAAAACCAAGATCTGCTTGTTGAGTGCAGCATCCTTCAATTAGAAGTGAAGGTAGAGGAAAAAACTGGGGTTTCTGTCAGTTTTTATGCTGCTTTATACAGTTCTATACCCTGCTCTTCCAAATCAGAGCTGGGTCTCTCTGTGTGCTGTTTTGGGCCTTTTCAGAAAGCCTGTCTGGTTGTGGGGCCGTTTGTGTATTTTGTCAGTCATTCTGCTGAGTGTGTGAGTGAACCCCAAATCCAGAGGGAGCCCCACACCTGACACCCTTTGGGAATATCTTCGGGGGGTGAAAACTTAAATCACATCTTCAGGATGGGTTCAGGAGGGATTTGTGGTGTGTGTGTAAATCAGCCATGGCAGCTCCAGACTTTGCTTTCACAGCTGAATCTCCAATCTCATCATTAACAATTTCCCAAAGCCCCTTTCCCTGCACAGCTCCAAAAGCCAAGCTGGCCATAAATCCATTTTTCCCTGTGACCCTGCTGGAGTCTGTGTGGCTCAGCTGACCCTGGATGTCAGAATGGGTTTCAGTGTTGTTTGCTTTGCAGAGAAACTGCTGGGCTTGATCAGCATTGCTGGAATTCTCTGAGACCTGTGGCATTCCAGAAATGCAAAGGGTTCTTCTCATTCCCACCAGGAGAAAAGATGAGGTGTAGAAGTTCTGATTCCTCTTTCTTAATTGGTGTTTGAGCTGCTCTGGTTTGTTTCTTAGATTAAGGAATGGCCTCAAGTTGTGCCAGGAGAGGTACAATATTAGGAACAATTATTAGGAACAATATTAACGATATTAGGAGCAATTTCTTGGGGGGAAGCTTTGGAAGAGGCTGCCCAGGGCAGTGGTGGAGTCACCCTGGAGGTGTTCAGGTCACCTGGGGATGTGTGCTGGTGGTGCTGGGTTAATGCTTGGCCTGGCTGCTCCTGGAGGTCTTTTCCAACCTCTCTGATCCCGTGAAATATTCAGGAGTGGAAAAGAAGAGGCTCAGGCACACAGGAGGCCACCAAGGCAGTGACCAAGCTCTCAAGGACAGGTTTGGGGTGTTTCAGGTGGGCACAGGAGGCGTCTGAGGGGACAGGGGCTTTGTCACCTGTCTCCAGGGCCAGCTCCACTCTGGATTTTGCGGCTGGTTTTGCTGGGAGGGGAGCTGGGTGATCATGAATTGTTAGAGAATTTTCAGAGGTGGTTCTGGCTCGGACTGAAGGACTGGTTGTTGTTGCTGTTGTTGTTGTTGAAACCATTTTGTTCCAACAAGAAGGGCAGGGGAACTTTGCCCCCAGCCCTGTGTGTTGGGTTATGAGAATCTCCCCTCCTAAAGGCACCTGGAGATAAACAATGCTCAATAAATGATGCAGAGGCCACTGGGTTCAAGAAGTCCTGCATCACTCCTGGCTGGGAGCTGCAGGGGCTCTCCCTGGTATCTGCTCTGAAATGTTCTGCTGCTGGTTTTTGGAGAGACATCTGCTCTGAAATGTTCTGCTGCTGGTTTTTGGATAGACTTGGGTCCCAGGGAGGGCAGGAGGGCTCTCTGGAGGCTCCTGTGCTCCCCACGGAGCTCAGAGTGATGCTGGAGCAGGGCTCAGCAGTGCCTGCTCCTCCCTGCCTCAGCTCCGGGGCAGGACTGGGAGCAAGGACAGCACAAATGGCAGAGATTTGCTGATTGCCAGCCCGTGGGGGCAACAGAAAGGCTGAGGCTGGCAGGGTTGGCTGGTTTGTGATTAAATCTGGGAGGGAATCCCTTTGCTTGTTCTTACAACCAGGATTAGAGGCGGTGCTGTAGTTTCAAACAGCTTGGGCTGGAAAATCATCAATATCACTGGGTCTGGAATGGTCTTTGAAATGCAGAAAGGGGCTGAAATGAGTGGAAAATGATTGTGTGTGGTTCTGGGGCTTTTGTGACTTCAGGAAGGTGGGAAAGGGCTCAGGGCAGAGCTGCCAGGGCTGGGGGTGAGGTTGGCTCCCTGAGCCAGCCCTTGGCACTGCCAGCCTGCACAGGAGCAGGGAGGAGAAGCAGTTTTGGTGATTCCCCAAGCCCCCAGAGCAGCTTCCCTACAAAGCAGGGCTGCTCTCTCCTCGGCTGACCCTGCAGGTGGTTCCCTGCTGTCCCTCCTGCCCCGCTGGCTCTGCAGTGGGGAGTGCTCTCCTTGGTGCTAATTGAGCTGCAGCTGGGGATGGAAGGGAAGGAGGAGAGGAAAGCTTCGTGGAGTGGGGTCTGTGCTTCCCTGGGAGCAGCCTCAGAGGGTCTCCAAGTGCCTGCCCCGTGCTGCTGTGTTTTGCACGCTGCTGTGGGTCCTGAGGCAGCATTTTCCACCCGGTCCCGAGGCTCTTAATTCATTCCTGTCCTGCAAAAAAATCCTGTTAATTTCTCCTCTTTCTCTCCTCAAACACCCTCTGTTCTGCAGTGCCAGATTTCATGGGTTTCCAGTTGCACTAGGACTATTTGCATGGATAGAAGTGGAGGATTCAGGCTCCCTCATGCTAGAGGAAGGTGGGTAGCTCTTCCCTCTCTTCCTTCTGCCCCCTGTGCCTCAGGGGCTTGGTGTGGTGGCTGGAGATGTTCTGAGAGGGCACACAGGGGAGACAGAGCCTCAGCTCCTGCCCCAGGCAGGGAGAAATTCACTGTATTTCTGCATTAAACACCTGGGGCTGAGGCTGCCCTGGCGGTGCTGGGGGAGGCAGCAGCAGCAGGGCAGTTTTCTGTGGGGCAGAGCTGCCAGAGAGGCTTTTCCAGGGTTTTTTTTTTGGTCAGTGGGATGGGAATGACAAGCCCTGAGAGCCTTGGCCCTGTGGGAGCAGGGACGTGTGGTTCCTGTGGGAATGTCACAGGAATCACACTGGGGACAGTGTGGCACCTGCTCCCTTAGGGATCCTGTGCTCCTGGTGCTTTTGCAGCCTGGAGGAGCAGAGATCACCCCCAGGTGTCAAAACCAGCCCAGAGCTGAGCTGCGTCCCCATGAGGGGATATTTTCTGTGTCCCCATGAGGGGATTTTTTTCTGTGTCCCCGTGAGAGAATTTGTTCTGTGTCCCCATGAGGGGATTGTTCTGTGTCCCCATGAGGGGATTGTTCTGTGTCCCCGTGAGGGGATTGTTCTGTGTCCCCATGAGGGGATTGTTCTGTGTCCCCGTGAAGGGATTGTTCTGTGTCCCCGTGAGGGGATTGTTCTGTGTCCCCATGAGGGGATTTGTTTGGTGTCCCCGTGAGGGGATTTGCTCTGGGCTCACCCTCTTGGCCCACCTTTCCATGTGGTGCCCTGTTGACTGAGCAAGGGAGAAGGAAGGATTTTTGGGGGCTGTAAAGAGATGAAAATGTGAGAATTTAGGGGTTTTTATTCGCAGTGCGGGTGCCCAGCTGACTGCACAACCCCTGGGCCCTGTGTCCGCCATGGCCACCACAGAGGCCTTGCAGTGACCTCGTTTGCCTTTGCACCGGGAGCCAGAGCTTTCATATGCTAAGGAGGAGTTAATATTGGGGATGAAAAGGAATTGGGATCAGGGATGTTGCTGCTAATGGCTCGAGACAGGATCCCAGCACAGGGCTGCTCTGGGGCTGCAGACGTGTTTTCATTTAACCAAGCCAAACAACAGGCAAAAAAAGCGCCAGCCTTTATTGGACTGCTGCCTTAAATTGAGCAGAAAATCAGCACCAAATGGGCATCCAGGAGCTGCAAGGCCAGGCCCTGTTGTTGACTGTTTTCCCTTGAAGGACAATTGTTTACCTTGGCAACGTGAGGGTCGGGGCTCTGTCCCTGCTCTGCGTCCCCTGGGCTGGCAGCTGGAGCACTGCCCCCTCTCTGGGCTCTCTTTAACTTTGTTTTTACACCTCCTGAGCCTTGCAGGAGCGGGATGTAACCCAGAGCCTTTTGTAATACCAGCAGAGGTCAGGGGAAGGTGGGAAAAGTCATGGTGGAAGCGTTTCCCTTGGCTGTGCCAGCAGGTCAGTGCAGGGATTTCGCTGTGTGAGTGCTCAGGTTTTACTCTTGGCTTTGCCCCTGCTGGAGGAGAAGGAGCTGAGGCAGGTCAGGGCCCTGTGGTTGGAGTTCAGTTAAGCTTGGAAAAGACCTCTGAGATCATCCAGGCCAGCCTGGGCAGGGCTCAGCATCCCTGGTGGCTCCTGGTGGCCCCTGGCCTCCTCAGTGCAGGTGGAGGAGCTGGGTGGGGATGTCCCAGGGTTAAATTGTGCCCCTGTCACCCTGGGGGCTGTCCTGCTGCTGCCCTGTCCCCAGGTACAGCTCGTGGTTCCACAGTGCCCAGGGAGCGAGCAGCCCTTTGTGCAGGCTTATTGAAGTGATTTAAGGATGGAGGGCTGGCCATGGGAAGGGTTTTATTAATGATTTGCTGTGAGCAAGAAGAGGCTCAGCTGCCTGTTCCATTCATTTTTTCAGCTCTGCACAATCTTTTTGTTCCCAGTTCCTTCTCCTCCCTTTGCTTCTTTCCCTTCCCTGCTCTTTCCCCTCCTCCTCCTCGCATTTCTTTCTTCTCAAACCCTTTTCCCCCCCACTTCCTTTTCCACTCTTAATCCCCATCTCTCACACACACACATCCTTCTTCCTTTCCATTCCTCCTGCTCCTGGTTTCCTTGTCCTGGTCCCTGCCCTGCCTCTCCCAGCTCCTGGGGAAGAAGACAATTTGGAGCTTTTCCTCTCTGCTCTCAGCTGAGAGGCTCCTTCCCTCAAGCCAATCAATGGGAGCCTTTCAGCCCCACTGGGGCTTGGCAAACACGAGATCAATAAGTTATTAGCACCATTCTGTCAGCTGTAATGTGGAGATTGATCGGGGCCGGGGCTCCTGCTTGCTGCCTGGCACTTCCCCAGCCTGATAAAGATGACAGATTAAGGGAATAAGAAAAAGGAATTAAGGAGTCTGGCTGTCAAAGCTGTCACGGGCTGGAGGAGCAGCGTTTTTTTCAGGGGCTGAATGAGTGCAATTGGACATTTAAATGGTGCTAAGGGGGTCCAGCCCCACCAGCAGCTCTGCTGGGAATCGCTGCCCTCAGCCCTGCCTGTGCTGAGGAAATGCTCTGGAAGGGGCAGCCAGGGAGCTGGAGCAGCTCCTGAGCCTGCAGGGGGACAGGGATGCTGTCCCTGGTGACAGTGACATCCCCAGGGCTGAGGGAAGGGGCCAAACAAGCTGTGCCCCAGAGGTTTGTGCTCTCAGAACCCCAGACCCACGGGAAGGGAATTCAGTCCCATCCAGTGCCTCCCCTGCCATGCAGGGACACCTTCCATGGTGCTCCAAGCCCTGTCCAGCCTGGCCTGGGCACTGCCAGGATGGGGAATTCATCACCTGTCTGTGCCTGTGTCTCTGGTTTGTCAGACTTCCCACTGGAAGCTGCTCCTTTCCAGGCAGGAAAATGAGCCTCCAAAAGGCCTGGACTTGCAGCCCACTCTGCCAGCTGCGTTCTTTAAATCTTTTCTAAAAGAAAGTTGAGATTCACAAGTTTGTGATTGCTAAAAAGCCTCTCTGCAGCATATAAAATTAATTCAGATCTCTCTCTTAAGTGCAGTATATCCTTTCCGTGAGCGTTTTTCATACCATGAATATTTACCACCTTTCTGTGGCTTGGGTGCATGCTGTAAAAATGAATTTTGTGAGAACCTGGGAGCCAGGGGGGTGTTGGAGCACCTTCCCTAATCAGCAGCCTGGTGTCAGGCAGGCAGCAGGACGGCTCCAGCATCACCTGCAGCTCCCTCTGCGTCCCTCCTTGGCACCTGAAATGCTCCTGAGATGAAGGGATGTTCTCTTCAGGGGCTGGGTTGCAGCTGGGGAGGTGGAATGTGAGGAGGTGGGAGGCAGCAGGACCCTGAGGATGGTGGCAGGAGAGGCAGAGGAGCTGGGGAAGGGGATCCAGGCTGCTCCCCGTGCCCAGGGAGGGCTGGGGTCCCCTGGCAATCCTGCTCAGCCCCCTCTCTCCTGGCAGCTGCGCCTACCTGGCACCTGGGGAGGGGTCAGGGACCCCGGGCCAGCCTTTGGGGTGCTGCTGTGAGGTGCCCTGAGATCAGAGTGCTGGTCTGTGCCTCTCCTTGGAGCCCTGCTGTGCTGCTGGGGGCAGTGGCTGCACAGCCAGGCTGAGCAGACTCCTCCAAAAACCCTTGGGTCACTCAGCATTCCTCCTCCTCGCTTTGTAAAGAGCCATGGCCCTGTCCCAGCCCTGCCTGCCCTCTGTTCCCTGCTCTCCTTTCTGTGCCCAGCAGTTTCCTGGGGCAGGGAGCTGCAGGGGATGCTCAGGGAGGGCTCACACACAGCCTGGCTGGGCTGGCACAGCCCTGGGCAGCAGTGCCCCCCTGCCCTGCTGTGCCAGGCTGCTCCTGCCGGGTCTCAGCGGCCTCCCCAGGCAGATCAGGGTGTGGGGAGACAGCCCAGGGCACTCACTGAGGCTGGAGCTGCTCCTGCCATGTCCCAGCACCATTTCCTGACCCTCTGCCAGGGCATTGCTGCTTTTATTTTGCAGCTGCTTTGGCATTAGAGACCCAGCAACATTCCCTGTGCCCTCCTTCCCTGCTGGAGCTCTCCCTGCCCCGGGAGCTGCTCTGGGATTGTTCCAGGACCCCAAATCCCAGAAGCTGACTGCTTCCCTGCCCCCAGCTTCCCCAGTAATTTTTTGCCCCCCATTCTTGTTGCCCCCAGTTAAATCATGGCCTGTTCTTCCCGTGACCTTGTGCTTCCCCTGCCTTTGTTCTGGGGATTCCTGCTGGCCAGGGCTGGTGCCCATGGATGGATCCCCCTCTCCAGCTTTTGTTGGGAGCAGCTCTGGGCCTGCTGAGCCCCACTAGCTGGGGCAGCCCCTCACAAAGCCCCGTGGCTGGGAAAGGGGGTGCCCAGGGCGTCCCCAGAGCTGTGGAGCTGGGCACAGGGACACGAGGAGTGCCTGGGATGGAGCTCAGCAGCTCCTCTGCTGGGAGCTGTGCCTGCCAAAGGAGAGTGGGGAGAGGCTGCCAAGGCATCTCAGGCTGCCCAGTGGGGATTGTCCTCTGCAGGGCTGGGGTTAAGAGCCAGGGAGGATGTTTTTCCCTCTCTTAAAATGATGGGAAGGGAGATGGGAGAGGAGCTCTGGTCCCGTTGCTGTTGGCTGGCCCAGCCTGGGTGGTTTCCCGTGGAAGTTGGCTCCATTCTGTGTTTACTCACGATCTCGTGGTCCAAGAAGCTTTCAGAGCAGCCCCAGTGCTGGGATGGGGAGCGTGAGATAGGTCTGCATGCCTTCCCTTTGTGCTGGAGCAGGAGCACAGTGCACAGGATTTTGGTGCAGTCCCTGGGCCGAAACTGGTACCCTTTGCAGCCCCTTGAGCAAAAACCTCCTGGACTGCCCTTCTCCAGGTGACCCCCCTGCTCAGCTCTCCCCACGGGTGCCCTGGTGCAGATTCCCTGTGCAGGGTGGGATAAAGCCCCTCAGTCTTTGGGGAAGCCTGGGGATAGGGTTTCTAATCTCCCCAGACTTAGGCTCCCGAGTGCTCTCCTGAAAGCTGATCAGGAGGCTTGGGCTTCTTAGATGTGTTGGTGAGGATGCCTCTTAAGCCAGGCAGCCCTGCTGAGTGCAGGGAGGCTGAGGATTAGAGCAGGGCAGGAGGCAGAGCAGCCCCCCGGGCTGGCTGCCTCGCCAGCTGCCTCGTGGGGCTGTGCCCACCTCCCTTCTGCTGCTGCTGCAGCGCCTGGCTGAGCCCAAGCAGGGCACACAGGGCTGTCCTGCCCAGCCCTGCCTGCATGCCCCTCTGCAGGAGTGCAGCAGGTGAGTGCTGGGCCTGCCCTGAAAGAGGGGAGGGAAAAATTCCGCTCTGAATTCTGCAGCTCTGGGGGGAAACGTTGGATTTTGTCTCCAGATGCTCCCTCTGAGCTGCCTCGGCAGGCCACCAGGAGCCTGGGGTGTGCTGTGGGGTCTGGGACCTGTGTGGGAGCCTGGCTGAGGGGTTTGTGCTCGGGGTGGCTGGCAGTGGGTGCTCAGCTTGCCTGGGGCTTCCCCCAGCCCCCCTCCCTGCTGTTACTGCCCGGCCTGCCTTCATAACTCTGCACTTCTGCTGATAATGTCTTTCATTTTCAGCTGTAATATTAAAAACTGCCCAGATTTGGCTTCCTTTCAGCTGCAGCGCTCTGCAGGAAGGCAGGGCAGAGGAGGCAGAAGCGGGGATTTGGGGACCAAAGCCCCAAATGCCTGCCCACCCTTTCAGGGGGCTGCTGCCTTCTGCAGGTGCCTGGGCTGGGAGCAGAGTCTGCCGTGGGGCTCTGTGCTCCGTGAGCAGCAAGGCACTGAATGCACAGCCTGTCTCTGCGAGGGTGCTGAGACATCCAGGAGCTGCTCTGCCAGCTCATTTGCAAAACATATTTGGTTTTGCTGCTGCTGCTGCTGCAAAGCCAGGGGGGTGGCCACTGGCTGCTCCCATCGCGGTGCCCTGGCCCTTTGTTGGGGCACAGAGGGTTTGGGTGGAGATGCAGGGCTGGGTGGGGAGTGCAGGGTGCTCTGGAGGGGCTGGCAGAGCTGGGCTGGGGTGGTGAGGAGGAGAGGATGGGTGCTGAAGCTGTGAGCTGTGAACTTGAGCCCCGGAGCTGGCTGTTAATTGAGTCATTAAAGCAAGTGGGACCTGCCTCTGCAGCTCAGGCAGCAAAGGTGGGGTTTGACTTCTTAAGACACTGAGCTGGGACTCAGCAAAGTGGAGTTCAGTCCTGTGCTTGCTCCTGGCTCTGTGCTTTTGGGGTTGGATCATCCTTGTGATGATGTTGATGCTCTTTATTCCCTTTCCTTGCTCACTGTGTCTCTTGCTGGTTTAGTCCCCACACTTCTGGGGCCAGAGGCGTCTCTGCCACACTGCAGGGCTCTGCCTGAACTGAAGAAACAGATGAAAAAGAGGAAATTCTGAGATTCAGTCACAGAATTCAGGGGGGCAGCCCAAATGCAGCCTCAGGCTCGGTGAAGCTGGGGGCTGGGAGGGTCCCCTGGGGATAAATGGGGGATAAATTCCCATTCTGCAGGGAATGGGACTCAGGACCCCCCCCCTCTGTGCCAGTGCCAGGTGTCAGCCCTGGCTGCTGCCCTGAGGGATGGGGCACAGGGAGCTGGTGCCAGGCCAGAGCTCCTTCAGATCCTGATCCTGCCCTGGCTGGGAGGGAGATGGGGCTGCTGCTGGGGGGGAATGGGCTGGGAAAGCTGGGAAAACTGGGATGGGAAAACTGGGATGGGAAAACTGAGAAAGGCTGGGAAAACTGGGAATGGGCTGGGAATGGCTGGGAAAACTGGCAGTTGCTGGGAAAATCTGGGAATGGCTGGGAACACTGGGAAAACTGGGAATGGCTGAGAAAGGCTGGGAATAGCGGGGAATATCTGGGAATGGCTGGGAATACTGGGAATGGCTGGGAATAGCAGGGAATGGCTGGGAGCACTGGGATATCTGGGAATAGCAGGGAATGGCTGGGAATAGCAGGGAATGGCTGGGAGCACTGGGATATCTGGGAATAGCAGGGAATGGCTGGGAGCAGTGGGATATCTGGGAATAGCAGGGAATATCTGGGAATAGCAGGGAATGGCTGGGAGCACTGGGATATCTGGGAATAGCAGGGCCCGGAGCAGCGTCTGCCGGCAGATGGGCCCGGGGGTGGGAGAGGAGCAGCGGGAGGGAAGCAGGGATGGGGGGAACGAGGTGCCTTGGCAGAGCTGTGAAACCAAGGAATCTTCACTGCTCACATTCCAACTGCTGTCACATGGAGCCCGTGCTTCTGTCACCAGCTCTTTTCCATGGAGACTCCTCTGCCTCCAGCCCGGGCTGGGAGGGGCGAGCGGAGGGGCTCGAGTTGTTCCAAAGCCACAAATCCTGGCTGAGAACAGCCCCGAGGAGGAGCAGGATTCGTGATCTTGGCCTCCAGCGCTGGGGGTTTGCAGTGGCAGGGCAAAGCTTCCAGGAAAATCAGCGTGAGGGATGCAGCATTCCAGGGGGAGGGAGCTGGGGGCTCTGCGTGTGCTCCCCCCGAGCTTGGGACGCTGACAGTGCTGTGCAGGAGCTGTGTGAGGGGTAAACTGAGGCAGGAGGAGGGAGGAAATGCTGATTGTGTGGACAGGCAGCTGGGATGTGGGTGCTGAGAGAGCTCCAGGGCTGTCAGGGGTGCTTCTGTCCTCCTTCCCTGGTCCCTCTGTTCTGCTGGGCTCCCTTGGCTTTGGCTCCTGCACGGTCACACGCCTCTGCATCGTCCCCAGTGCCAGTTTTGTCGAGGGATTTGGTGACAGGGTCGTGGCAAGCTGAGTTTGGAGGCAGCCTGTGCTCTTTAAAGCCCTGAAATGCCACTTGCAGCTCGCTGGGCAGAGGCACCTGCTGGGGCTGCTGTGCTCAGCCCTGTGCTCTGATCCCCGATAAATCCCTGCCACGGCTGCAGCCTGGGCTGCTCAGCTGCAGTGCCGGTGATGGGGGTGATGCTGAGTGCAGGGGACAGTTGCTGGGCTGGAAATGTCCCCTGGAACAGCGAGGATGTTGTTGTTGTTATAAATAGGAGCGAGGGGGTTTGTAACCTTCCTTAACCCCCACGTTCCGGGCAGATTGCAGCAGCCTGCCGGTGTTCGGGCTCACAGGCAGAGCCAATCCTTCCTCACTCAAATGTGCTGCTTGTTTGTGAGGTTTTTTTATTATTATTATAATTTTCTTTCTTTTAAGATGCTGCATCTTTAACGAGCCCTTGATAGATGAGAATTTGATGCTTGCAGTGACAAACAGGCTCTTCCTTCCTGCCCATATGCACCATCATGCTTTCAGTTTCCCCAGCGTTATTAGGGGAGGATATTGATTCGAAATCTGCTCGGGGACGCTGTAATTGTGTATTAGAGATTTGGTGTTGCTTCGGAGGGCTGCAGTAATGCAAAAGGCTTGAGTGTTTCCGTGCAATCCAGAGGGGGAAGATTGCTGAGGACCTTGAGGTTTTGAAGGAGGAGGGGGGAGGGAGGGGGAGAGACTGAGAGAGAGAGAGAGAGACAGAGATACTGTGGTAGGAAGATTCAGAGATCTGTTGTGCTTTTTTTTTTCTCTTTTTTTTTTTTTTTTTCCTTCCCTGTGTTGTTTTTTTCCTCCCCTTCCTCTCCCCCAGTTGCTTTGCATCAGGGCATGAAAGGAGTGGAAACACCGGGGGGACAAAAGGCACCAGAGCAAATGATGAAACTCAGTAAGGAAATCAACTGGATTCAGAATTTATGGCTGGAAAACGTTGCATTGATCAGTGTATGAATAGTCATTATGTGCTTTTGGGCTGCGTGATTAGGAAAGCAGATCAAGGCTCTCAAGATGATGATTTTTCTTACTTTCATTTTTTTTTCCTCTCTCTGCTGGTAATATCAGTGTGTGTGTGTGTGTGTCTGTGTGTGAGAGAGAGCAGCAAAATACCAAAGTCTCTCTGGTCGCTCCTGCAAGGAGGAAAGTGCAGCCTTCCCTGACTCTCAGCTCTCTCATCTCTCTCCCAGATGAAATTTTAGGCAAGAGAAGAGTATGTTCTCCCAACAGCAGCAGTGAGTGTCCTTTGGAGAGCAAGAAAGCCCGAAGTGAGTCCCCGAAGGGTAAGTGCTGCTCTCCCTCCCCCATCCCCTTCCCCTTTCTTCTCCTTTCCCCTGAGTGGAACTTAATTGAAATTAAGGAGGGAGGGCTGTGGGGTGGGAGCTGTGTCTGGCACTGGGGGTGCAGGAGGAGGCTCTGCTTTTCCTTTATCTCCTCGGAGGGAGCCTTGCAGGGCGAGAGAGGGATTGCCTCTTAATTACTGTAATTGCTTGATGATTAAAAAAAAAAAAAAAAAAAAAAAAAAAGGAGGCTGCAGCCTTCAAGGTGGATTTTAGGGGTGTTGCTACTTTTTCAGGCAGAATGTCTCGGTGACATGTTTAATATGAAAGGTTCACACGGGCTTATCGTGCTGGCATCTGCTCCTTTAAAGGGAAAAAAGGAGCCTGTCAGGGAGAATGGGGCTGCTGAGTTTTCTCTTATGCATTTATGGCAGCGTTCCTATAGAGATGGAATCTGCAGAAGGTTTCTCTATTTAGGGTTTGGTTTGTTGTTTTTTGGGTTTTTTTATCTCTTGATTTGCCTTCCAGTTCTTTGCTATAAACAGGATTTTTAAACTTTCTTTACGACTGGCAAAGTGGGCTGGGTAATGGAGCCTGCACTTAATGAGTTTGTCTCCAGGTTGAGTAAATGAGGTTTTGCAGGCCGTTTACTTAAAGGCTTTGTTGTTAATATCGGGCTAATTAGCTGTCAGTAATACCCACCTCCATCCCTCAGCCTGCACTCAGAGCAGCCGAGTGAGGCTGGATCTCTCCGTGGGCTTCAGCCCAGCTGAGCCTGTGCCAGGGGTGGATTCCCAGTGACCCATCCAGGGAATCTCCGAGGGCAGCAGTTTGTCCTGGAGCCTTCTGAAAGCACCCACTTGGTGTTCTGCTTTGTAAAGATGCATTGTGGGGACCTGTCCTGCATCCTGCCTGCACAGAACGTTCCTGTTCCTTCCCTCCTCGAGCCCCAGTGATGCTCTGAAGGCAGAATTCTCTGAGAGGTTGAGTGCTGGTGTCACTCTATGGAAAATCCTAAATCCTCTCTTTGATGTAACCCTCTCCTGCCCAGTAACTCTTTCATAGCAGCAGAAATGCCTCAGATTTTACTGGGAACCCTTTAAACTGCTCCTCCTTGTGTTTTCTGTGATTTTTTTTCCCATCTGCTCTATTTGTGCTATCCCTGAAATGTTTCTGGTGGCTGTGCAGGTGAGTTCCAGGTGATGCTTCCCCAGGTCCATGAACAGATTGGTTCCATCAGGCCTGAGGCTCCTGGGACACACATTTTATATTGTAACCTCCCTGCTGAGGTTGTGCCCCCGTAATTCCAAGTTTGTGGCTGAGAACTGAGTGCAGGGAGCAGAACCTGGGGGGCCTGGCTGGGAATGGGCTGAACTTTACCCAAGCCACGTGAAACCAAGGGATTGCTTTGGATTCATCCTAAAAAAGTGCCTGAACTGGCACAGGTGGATGTTTTTGTGAACTCATTCTGTCCCTTTCCTTTGGCCTTCCCACCTTGATTTCTGTGGCTGAGGGCAGGGTGAGGAGCTCTGGGCTTTGCAGGGAGCACTCAGATCTGAATCCTGCCCCTTGGCTCCTGGAGTCTCAGGGATTCCCCCAGCTCTGTAACGGAGGGGTTCCCAGGAAGCCCTGAGTAAAGCAAAGTTTTATTTTCTGCTCCCACTTTGAGGTGAGACAGAGTGGAAATTCTGGGGCTTTAGCTGATCTCCCCTGGTTTTTATTAAACCCTTGGGGAGTTCCCTCCAGAGCTGTGCAGGAATTTTAGCCCAGGCTGAGCTGATGCTGGAGTTCCATTGGAATGGTGAAGAGCTGAGGTTTCTGTGCTCTGGGGCTGTTCTCTCTTGTGAAAAGGGGGTGACAGGAGGGGGCTGCCCCAAGGTTTGTGTCCCCAGCAGTGACAGAGCTGCCACCCTGCTGTGGTTCCAGCAGCATCCCTGTGCCATGGGGAGAGCAGTCCCTGTGTTCCCAGCTCTGCCTGGGACCTGCAGCATCCAGCTCCTGTGGCAAAGCATTCCCAAAGGGATGGGCCTGATGGATGCTCACCTGGATCTGGAGCTGCTCCTGGGCACTGTGGGGCTTTGGCCGGGGCCCAGAGTGCACTTTGGGTTTGGGAGTGGGAAGGGAGGCAGGGGCTGGCTGGAATTCAGCATCCCATCAGCCCCACGCGTCCTGCTGGAGGAGCCAGGGCTGCAGCATCTCCTGGGAAAATCCAGGAGATTTTCCTGCAGCCTGGCGGTCCTGTGCCTCGTGGAGGGGCTGCTCCTGCAGCTCCTGCATCCCTGGGGTGGTGACGGGCTCCAGGCAGGATCTGCCCCTCTCCATGCCAGAGATCCCAGCAGGATCTGCCCCTCTCCATCCCACACTGGCCCTGGGAGCAGCTCTGGCTCGGGCACAGCTGGGCTGGCTCTGGAGGAGCCTCTTTGGAAGAGGAGCCTCTGGAAGGGGAGACTCTGGAAGAGAAACCTTGGAAGAGGAGCCTTTGGAATGGGAGACTTTGGAAGGGGAGCCTCTGGAAGAGAAACCTTGGAAAAGGAGCCTTTGGAAGAGGAGTCTGTGGAAGAGGAGCCTTGGAAGAGGAGCCCTGGAAGAGGAGCCTTTGGAAAGGGAGGCTCTGGAAGAGGAGCCCTGGAAGAGGAGCAGTGACCCCGTGGCTCTGCTGGCGCTGCCGTGGCCGCTCCTGGCGTGGTGAAGGGAGCAGAGGCAGCCAAGGAGATCACTGCTGCTCCCTGGCTGAGTGAAAAAACACCTGTAGGGCTGGAAACCCTTCCAGAGGGAAGCAGCCTCCATCCCTGCCCTGCCCCCTCCCCAGAGCTCGCTCTGGAGATCAAAAGGGAGCCCAGCCCTGTCTGGGGGGAAACGGAGCAGAACGTTCTGGGAGCCAGGGCTGGGCAGGGGGGACACGGCTCCTTCCCAGTGGAAGGAACCTCTCCTGCCTGCCTGCAGAGCTCCTTCCCAGTGGAAGGAACCTCTCCTGCCTGCAGAGCTCCTTCCCAGTGGAAGGAACCTCTCCTGCCTGCCTGCAGAGCTCCTTCCCAGTGGAACCTCTCCTGCCTGCCTGCAGAGCTCCTTCCCAGTGGAACCTCTCCTGCCTGCCTGCAGAGCTCCTTCCCAGTGGAAGGAACCTCTCCTGCCTGCCTGCAGAGCTCCTTCCCAGTGGAAGGAACCTCTCCTGCCTGCAGAGCTCCTTCCCAGTGGAAGGAACCTCTCCTGCCTGCAGAGCTCCTTCCCAGTGGAAGGAACCTCTCCTGCCTGCAGAGCTCCTTCCCAGTGGAAGGAACCTCTCCTGCCTGCCTGCAGAGCTCCTTCCCCAGCTCCTCAAGACTGGAGGGTGGCTGGAGGATGGGGAAGGGAAAATTGGGAAAAGCGTTTCATCCTGCTGGAGCAGCTGAAAAATCCGTGTGGTGGGAGCTCAAGGAAGTGGGAGAGCAGGCTGGATGGAGTGATGGGAGAGCAGGCTGGAGCAGGCTGCATGCAGTGCTAGGAGAGCAGGCTGGAGCAGGCTGGATGGAGTGCTGGATGCAGTGCAGGATGCAGTGCTGGGAGAGCAGGCTGCATGCAGTGCTGGATGCAGTGCTGGATGCAGAGCAGGCTGCATGCAGTGCTGGATGCAGTGCTGGATGCAGAGCAGGCTGCATGCAGTGCAGGATGCAGTGCTGGATGCAGAGCAGGCTGCATGCAGTGCTGGATGCAGTGCTGGATGCAGAGCAGGCTGCATGCAGTGCTGGAAAGCACACGTAGGGAAGGACCTGGGGCTCAGCCCCTGCATGGGGATGAGCTGACAGGCTGCTGCTGCTGTGCTGCCATCCTCTCTGTGCTGCTGGGGACCACTTAAACCAAAACAAGATCTCTGCCTGACAGAGGAGCCCAGAACCAGGGCCGGACTGCAGCTGAGCAGTGACATGTCCTGGAGAGGCCGTGAGCACTGAGATGTCCTGAAGAAGCTGTGCAGCACTGAGATGTCCTGGAGAGGCCGTGAGCACTGAGATGTCCTGGAGAGGCTGTGCAGCACTGAGATGTCCTGGAGAGGCCGTGAGCACTGAGATGTCCTGGAGAAGCTGTGCAGCACTGAAATGTCCTGGAGAAGCTGTGCAGCACTGAGATGTCCTGGAGAGGCCGTGAGCACTGAGATGTCCTGGAGAGGCCGTGAGCACTGAGATGTCCTGGAGAGGCTGTGCAGCACTGAAATATCCTGAAGAAGCCGTGCAGCACTGAAATATCCTGAAGAAGCCGTGCAGCACTGAGATGTCCTGGAGAAGCCGTGCAGCACTGAGATGTCCTGGAGAAGCTGTGCAGCACTGAGATGTCCTGGAGAGGCCGTGCAGCACTGAAATATCCTGAAGAAGCCGTGCAGCACTGAAATATCCTGGAGAAGCCGTGCAGCACTGAAATATCCTGGAGAGGCCGTGCAGCACTGAGATGTCCCGGAGAAGCCGTGCAGCACTGAGATGTCCTGGAGAAGCCGTGCAGCACTGAGATGTCCCGGAGAAGCCGTGCAGCACTGAAATGTCCTGGGCTCTGCAGGACCCCAGTGCCCAGGAGCCCGAGCTGCCCTGGCTGTGCCCTGGCAGAGGCTGGGAGGTGGCAGAGCAGGGCTGGGCTGCTCAGGGGGCTGTGCTGGGTGTGCAGAGGGCCCAGCAGATGCCTGGCCTGGCTCTGCCTGCCCGGGGCTGTGCCAGAGTCCATTTCACACCTGGCGGCTGCGGGAGATTTGGCGGGATCAGTCTCCCGCATTACCCCTGGTAATGACAAAAGCAGACAGCAAAGCTCCAGCAAAGCTGGAATTACTGCTGGCTGAGTCATGTGAAATCTTCCAAGTTTTAAGCATGGAAATCCAGCCTTTCCCTGGATTCCTCCTTCCTCTCAGCCTCCCCTCGCCACCCCCATTCTCCCTCCCCTCCTCGCACCTGAAATCTGCTCTGCGGCTGATCCAATAGAGTTTATGGTAATTAAGTGTTATTAAATCCCCTCCCCCCTCCCTTTTTTTTGCTCTAATGACACAGCTGTGGGGGGGGAAAAAAATCAGTGTTTTTCTAAATCAGGTCTGTGGCTTTGCTCCTGAGACCTTTGGGTAAGAGCATCAGGAGGGAACTGAAACTGTGAGCTTCTGCGTCCCTTGGGGGAGGAGGAGGAGGGAATCCTCCCTGCTGGGAAGGAGACCTGGCAGGGAATTCTGCCCTCTCCTCCCTCCCCTGCTGCTTCCAGGGGTGTCCTGCAGCTTTGGGGTGGGGCTGGGGGAGCAGCCCCTGCCCTTGGGGTCTGGGTTTTGGGGCTGGGGGGTCCAGGGCAGGGTGGGAGCCCAGCTCTGACCCCGGCAGGGCTGGGAGCTGCCCAGGGAGAGGCAGGGGGTGCAGATGTGTGTCACTGGGGCACGAGGCTGCAGGGCAGCCAGGCTGTGTGGGGAGAGCCCTGGCCCTGCTGGAGGGCTGAGCGAGCTGGAAGCATTTCCCCTTTGCTCTGGGGAGCCAGGGGTGCAGGCTTTGTGTGGAAATGTTGTGCAGCTCACGCTCTACTTCTACAATTATTATTATTATTATTATTATTATTATTATTATTATCATCATAATAATTGTTATTATTATTATTTATTCTTTCAATCACCATAATTACTATCATTATTATTATAGTTACTCATTATTCATTGTTATTTATTTTTATATTTTATCATTGTTATATTTTATTTTTATTGGAATGATGATGAGCTAATGATGATGATGAGCTGATGATGATGATGATAAGATGATGATGATGATGACGATGACGATGTTTCCCTCCCCTGTTTTGGGGAGGGGGTGGTGCTTTCATCACAACCCGTGGGAAGTTTCAGCCCCCAGAGGCCCAGCCCCGTGGGGTGGGTGTCAGACAGAGGCAGCCCCAGTCCTGTGCTCCCCCAGCCCCTGTGTGTCCCCGGCTGTTCCTGGCTGCCCCTCTCTCACCTTGCTGATGGGAGCCCCTCTCTCCCCGGTGGCACAGCCCCTCCCCGCAGCATTCCCAGCGCCTGGGCTGTGACAAGTGCCACCCCCGCGGCTCTGGGGCCAGCCCTGCAGCAGGAGCTGGGACACGCACGGGAGGGTGGCCCTGTCACCCTGTCACCCCAGCCTGCAGCGCTGCTGTGACTGCCAGCGCTGCCACCCCCCTTCCCCGCGCCGGGGAGTTCCTCTCTGAGTAATGAAAAGGCTTTGCCTGTGGGGAAGATCCGAGATAAAATAGTGTTGGAGCAGCCAAGGCGGGGAGCAGTAATTACTGCGAGCTGTGCTTACAGTAAACACAAAACCCCTGCGGTTCTGCTCCCTGCCTGCCGGGCTGGGATCTCCTGCTGCACGGATGGACACGGAGGGGGGCTTGGGAGCCCCCCGGGTGAGGGAGAGGGGCAACAGCCTGCTCTGGGTGTCCCTCTGGGGCTGGGCAGCTGGGGCCAGCTCTGTCCCTTGGCTGGGTGGCAGCTCTGTCCCTTGGCTGGGTGGCAGCTCTGTCCCTTCAGGGAATGGCAGCTCTGTCCCTTGGCTGGGTGGCAGCTCTGTCCCTTGGCTGATGGCAGCTCTGTCCCTTGGGGATGTGGCAGCTCTGTCCCTTCAGGGAATGGCAGCTCTGTCCTTTGGGTGGATGGCAGCTCTGTCCCTTGGGGATGTGGCAGCTCTGTCCCTTGGTGGGTGGCAGCTCTGTCCCTTGGGGATGTTGTAGTTCTGTCCCTTGGGTGGGTGGCAGCTCTGTCCCTTGGTGGGTGGCAGCTCTGTCCCTTGGGGATGTTGTAGTTCTGTCCCTTGGGTGGGTGGCAGCTCTGTCCCTTGGTGGGTGGCAGCTCTGTCCCTTGGCTGGGTGGCAGCTCTGTCCCTTCAGGGAATGGCAGCTCTGTCCCTTGGTGGATGGCAGCTCTGTCCCTTGGCTGGGTGGCAGCTCTGTCCCTTGGTGGATGGCAGCTCTGTCCCTTGGCTGGGTGGCAGCTCTGTCAGGCCTTGCTCTGCTGAATTCTTAGTTACCAACAGGTTTATAAGTTCTTTCAAGGAAAAATTAGCGGAGTGAAAAACAGTTAACAAACTGTTCCTGTAGAGGAAAAATGGTCTACACCTGCAAAACCAAGAGATCTGACCCAAAAAAATCAGTGAAGAAAATGTGTGAGCATATCTAGAGAGAGAAAATTATTAATAGACACATTCCACAGCCCTTACCAACCAGTGAGCTGGGTTTCACTGCGTTGCTGACCAGTCGAGTTTAACACAGAATCCCAGAGTCACTGGGCTGGGAGAGACCTTCAAGACCCTGGAGTCCAACCCAGCCCCAACACCTCAACTGAACCCTGGCACCCGGTGCCACACCCAGGGATGGGGACTCCAGCACCTCCCTGGTTCCTGGGAATTCCCAAAATCCCCCCAAAATTCACAGTTTCCCCAGTTTGGAAGAGACATTCAAGACCATGGAGTCCAACCCAGCCCCAACTCAACCCTGGCACCCAGTGCCACACCCAGGGATGCTGACTCCAGCACTTCCCTGGTTCCTGGGAATTCCCAAAATCCTCCCAAATTCACAGAATCCCCAGGCTGGAAGAGACATTCAAGACCATGGAGTCCAACCCAGCCCCAACTCAACCCTGGCACCCAGTGCCACACCCAGGCTTTGTCAAAGACACCCAGGGATGGTGGCTCCACCACCTCCCTGGGCAGCCATTCCAGACCTTCATCACCTTTCTGTGAAAAACTTTACCACCCTTTCTGTGACAAACTTCATCACCTTTCTGTAAAACACTTTCCCCTAACACCCAACCTGTATTCCCCTTGCTGCAGCCCGACACCCCCCTCTGATATTCCCTATAAACACCACCGGTGTGAGCGAGGTCCCAGCTTCCCTGCAGGTGGAACCCGAGCCCCAGCTGCTTTATCTTTGTGCCTGTGTCCCCAGAGACGTCGCAGACGCCGGTGCTGGAGGAGGTGGCTCAGATGACCCCGGAGGAGCACTACAGGCGCATGATGTCGGCGCTCAACGAGCACGGCGCCTTCGAGGAGCAGCAGCAGCAGCGCCTCTACCAGCTGGCCAACAGCATGGCAGTGCCCAGCCACGGAGGTGGGGCTGGCACCGCGGGCACCGTGGGCTCTGCTGCCGCGGGGGTGGGCTGGGGGACGGCCCCGAGCCAGGGGGTCACTTGGGGTGGAGATGGCACCGAGCCCTGGACTTGTTTGGGAGATGGTCCCGAGCCCTGGAGTCGTTTGGGATGGATTTGGGAGATGTTCCTGAGCTCTGGACTCATTTAGGATGGGTCTGGGAGATGTTCCTGAGCCCTGGAGTTGTTTGGGATGGATTTGGGAGATGTTCCTGAGCTCTGGACTCATTTAGGATGGGTCTGGGAGATGTTCCTGAGCCCTGGAGTCGTTTGGGATGGATTTGGGAGATGTTCCTGAGCTCTGGACTCATTTAGGATGGGTCTGGGAGATGTTCCTGAGCCCTGGAGTCGTTTGGGATGGATTTGGGAGATGTTCCTGAGCCGTTCAGTTGTTTGGGATGGATCTGGGAGATGTTCCTGTGCTCTGGACTCAATTAGGATGGGTCTGGGAGATGTTCCTGAGCCCTAGAGATGTTTGGGATGGAGATGGCCCCGAGCCCTGGACTTATTTGGGATGGGTTTGGGAGATGTTCCTGAGCCCTGAATTCCTTTGAGATCGATCTGGGAGATGTTCCTGAGCTCTGAACTCATTTGGAATGGGTCTGGGAGATGTTCCTGAGCTCTAGACTCATTTGGGATGAGGCTGGGGGATGTCCCCAAGCCCTGGACTCATTTGTGATGGGTCTGGGAGATGTCCCCAAGCCCTGGACCCATTTGTGATGGGTCTGGGAGATGTTCCTGAGCTCTGGACTCATTTGTGATGGGTCTGGGAGATGTTCCTGAGCTCTGAACTCATTTAGGATGGATCTGGGGGATGTTCCGGAGTCCTGATCTCATATGGGAGATGTCCCCAAGCTCTGGACCCACTTGGGGAGGGTCTGGGGGATGTCCCTGAGCCCTGTGGGCACTTTGGGGTGCATGGGCTGCAGTGCTGGGTGTGTGTCACGCCCTGGTGGTGCTGAAGGGGTTCCTCAGAGCCTTTCTCCATCTTCGTGGAGCAGTCTCCCCTTGGCTGGCTGTAGGTGCTGCTTCCCTCTGTCAGCAGCCCTGGGCTGTGCTTGTCCTGCTGAGGGCTCAGCAGCTGCAGTGCTCTGTTTGCAGGGGAGGTGAGGGGGGTCCTTCCCTTCTCTCCAGAGTTTGTGTCCATCTGAGCATTGGGGATCTCTGCAGTAAGATGTGGGCTGTGGAGCCAAGGGGGGAGTGCTGGCAGTGCCAGCCACCCCTGGCATTTCAGGGTGGGCATGGTGAGGTGGTGTCGCTGCCTGCTCCTGGGGCTGGGGCAGTGTCTGGAGCTCCTGAAGTGCTGGGATGAGTCCCACTGGCGCTGGGGGCTGCTGGAAGGATTTCCCAGGCTTTTGGAGGGAGCTGCTGCATCCAGCACGTCCTGGGCTGTGCCTAAAGGGGGCACCAGGGCCTTGCAGCATCACCAGCGTCCCTCCAGGGGTGGAGCATGCCTGCACAGGTCCCTGCACAGCTGGAGGATCCCTGCACAGCTGGAGCATCCCTCCACAGCTGGAGCATCTCTCCAGGGGTGGAGCATCCCTGCACAGGTGCGAGCTCCTCACCTGCCCTCAGGTGAGCAGAGCCTGCTGCCACTGGCCCAGTCTGCCCCAGCAAAGCCGTGCCCTGTCCCCAGTGCTCCCCACAGGGGAGGGGGAGAACTCGGCTGCAGCAGGCAGAGGAGGGATGTGCAGAGGGGATGCTGGTCTGAGGGCTGGAGAGTGTCTGAAGGGAGGGATGTGCAGAGGGGATGCTGCCCAGAGGGCTGGAGTGTGTCTGAAGGGAGGGATGTGCAGAGGGGATGCTGCCCAGAGGGCTGGAGCGTGTCTGAAGGGTAGAGCCATGCCAGGATGTGCCCAGTGCTGCTCCCTGCCCGAGGTGTGCAGGGCTGGCACGTCCCTGCCTGGCTCAGGAGCAGAGCACCAGCAGGAGCTGCAGGAGGAGCTCTGCTCAGAGTGTGAATCCCCAGGGCTCCTTGTTAGGTTAATGAAGAGGCTGTCTTCTTTTCCACTCTGTTTGATTTGATTGGCTTCTCTGGGGGCAGGAAGGGATTGCTGTGGAGGAAGGATTTGCTTATCGGGCACAAACACAAACCTGCCCCGGCCCCGTGGGGAGGTGGCACCAGCTGGGCTGGGCTGTGCCAGGCCCTGCAGAGCCCCTGCAAACCCAGCTCTGGTGGTGAGGGGCAGAGCTGTGTGCCACAGGGCTGGGATGGCACGTGGGAGCACGCACAGGGAGGGACAGGGTGTGACAAAAGGGTGGCACTGAATATTCAGCCGTGACTGGAGCCTGGCAGAGCTTGGGCACAGCACAGAGCGTGGGGGTGACCAGGGTGGGGACAGAGCCTGGCCATGGGGGGCTGCTGGCCACAGGGACCTGTCCGTCCCACCAGTGTGTGCTGGATCACCCCCTGCCCCCAAAATAACGAGAGGAGCTCATCACCTTGAGCCTGACGTGTTTGTGTGGTGATGATTGAACTCCCTCATCAGCATTTGTTGGGGGGTCACGCTGGGGATTTGGGGTGGGCAGGGGGGGAGAAGGAGCCTGCACGGGCAGACTCGCTCGGGGAACACTGACAAGACACAACTTGGTGTATTTTTGGATTGTCTCCACACCACAGGAGCTCTGGTTGGGCTATAAATTATTAGTGCCGGTACAAAGCGCAGTTTATCTGCGGGCTCACACGGAGGCACCAATAACATTAATAATTTAAAAAATGTTAATAATTTAGAAATCTTTTTTTTTTAATTGCTTTTCAAACCCCCCCCCCCCTCCTCCTCCACCCCCGTTCTCCCAGTGGCATTCATCCCACATTCTGCATTCAGTCTGTCTCCGTGCCTGGAACCTCCATCCGCCAGCGTCCCGCTGTCAATCAATCTGATTTCCCAACTGTCAGAGTGCGGGATTGTAAATAACAGATCCTCGGGGGGGCCCGGGCAGCGGGGAGGGGGAAGGGGCAGCAGGGGGGTGTGAGCGGGGGGGCTCTTGCGGTCACTCGGGATCAATGCGGCTCCTGCAGCTGGCTGCACGCCAGCCTTCTAAATTACAGCCGCCGTGGCAATCAGGAGTGACCCGGGCTTTTCAGATAATTAATTTATAAACATTGCAAGGTTGCACGGTCTGCCTGCCTCGGCGAATTCTCTGGGTTGGTTTGTTGTTTTTTTTTTTTTCTTCAGTGATCTGATGGTGTTTGGCTGCTCCCTGCGTGCTTGTACGGTTCAGAGTTGTCGTTTCAGTGCTTGTCCCCTCGGCTGGGCGTGGGGACAGGGACGGGAATGTGGCCAGAAATTGGGGCACTGCTGTCCCCCTGCTGCCAGCACAGACAGCAGCTGTGGGAGCATTCTCAGCCCAGTGCGGCGCTCCAGCCCTGGCCATCAGCACAGGCTTTGGTGCTGTGATTGATGGAGCTCAGGCTGGGCACGTCTTGGTGCCAGGGATTTCCAGAACCGAGGGAGAAGAGCCTGGTGGGGACAAAGGGAGGCACAAAGATGGAAAATGTGACGTTACCAGGGTCGTGCAGTGCTCCTGCAGCTTTCCAAAGCGGCCGTGGGAGGAGGTGGGTGTGCTGCTGGGCCTGGGGGCTCTGCAGGGTCGGTGGTGGAGGTGGTCCTGCCCCGGTGTGCTCGGGGAGGTGAGGGTGCCTCTGCTGCTCTGCCCAGCTGTGCTGTGGTTTCCTCTGCAGGGCGATGGTGTGAGGGAGGGTTCCTCTCGGGGAGGTTTCCTGTGCACCGCGTGAGGGGCAGCAGAGCCTCTGGGCTGGGGGATTTCACACAAATACCAAGACTGAGGGACTCCTGATGCCAACTGGGGGACAGCAGCCCCCTGGAAAGCCTCAGTGTGCCTGGCTCCGGTGTCACTCGTTGTCCCCTGAGGCCAGGCCAGGGCACATGGGCTGCACCTGCATCACCTACCCCTCCCTGGGGCTCCCTGGCGTGGGCTTGAGTGGTTCTGTCCATCCTGGGCACCGTGTGGGCTGCACTGAGCCCTGGAGGTCAGGGGGACACGGGTGTCACAGGCAGAATGACAGGGTTGTCACAGGCAGGGTGACAGGGTTGTCACAGGCAGGGTGACACAGGTGTCACAGGCAGGGTGACACGGTGGGTGACACGGGTGTCACAGGCATGGTGTCACGGGTGTCACAGGCAGAATGACAGGGTTGTCACAGGCATGGTGTCACAGGTGTCACAGGCAGGGTGACACGGTAGGTGACACAGGTGTCACAGGGTGGGTGACACGGGTGTCACAGGCAGAATGACAGGGTTGTCACAGGCAGGGTGACACAGTTGTCACAGGCATGGTGTCACGGGTGTCACAGGCAGGGTGACACGGTGGGTGACACGGGTGTCACAGGGTGACACGGGTGCCAGGTCCTGCCGCGGTGCCAGGGCAGTGCAGGCTGAACGAGGGCCGCGTTTCCTTCTCCCCTCTCTGCAGGCAGCGCTGTGCTGGGGCTGGCAGGGGGGTCCCCATCTGTCCCCCACCCTCAGCAGTCCCTGTCCAGGGCAGATCCAGCCCTGCAGAGCCCCCCACGGGGGTGGAGAGCCCCGGTAACCCCGGCGGGAGCGGGGCGGGTGCTCGGGACCGACCGGGAGAGGGAGTTGGGGAATGCCTCGCTGTCCTGCGGCTCTCCTCGCTTCCATCCATCCTTCCCTCCCTTTTTTCCGCTCCTTCCCCCCTCTCTCCCTCCGCCAGGAAGGCAATTAAGCAGCAAATCCACCCCCGTGCCGTCGTTGCACAATTTCCTCGGCCGCCGGGCTCCCGGCGCGGCGGGGGCGGCTCGCGGCCGGCTCGGAGCCGGGGCCGCCGCTCCCCGCCGGGCTCCGCCGCCGCCGCGGCGCCGGGAGCCGCGGGCCGGCCCGGGGGGAGCGGGGCACGGCGGAGCCGCCGCGGCCCGGGCTGCGGGAGCGGCGGGGAGCGGCCCCGCGGCGCGGCGGGTCCGTCTGTCTGTCCGCGTGTGTGTCTGTGTGTCCAGCGGGGCCGGGGCGCGGCGGGTCCGTCTGTCTGTCCGTCTGTGTGTCCGTGTGTCTGTCTGTCCGTGTGTCCAGCGGGGCCGGGGCTGCGGGAGCGGCGGGGAGCGGCCCCGGGGCACGGCGGGTCCGTCTGTCTGTCCGTCTGTCTGTCCGCGTGTGTGTCCGTGTGTCTGTCCGTCTGTCTGTTCGCGTGTGTGTCCGGCGGGGAGCGGCCCTGGGGCACGGCGGGTCTGTCTGTCTGTGTGTCCGTCCGTGTGTCTGTCCGTCTGTGTGTCCGCATGTCCGTCCGCGTGTCTGTCCGTCTGTGTGTCCGCATGTCCGTCCGCGTGTCTGTCCGTCTGTGTGTCCGCGTGTCTATATGCGTGTGTCCGCGTGTGTCCGTTTGTGTGTCTGTCCGTGTGTCTGTCCATCTGTGTGTCCGTGTGCCTGTCCGTCTGTGTGTCCGTCCGTTTGTGTCCGCGTGTCTAGTCCATCTGTGTGTCCGTGTGTCTGTCCGTCTGTGTGTCCGTGTGTCCAGCGGGGCCGGGGCAGCGGGCGCGGGCTGGGGCCGGCAGCAGCAGCAGCAGCAGCAGTTCCAGTCCCAGCCCCGGCCCCTCACGCTCCCCGCTGTCCCCAGATCTGCTCCGGGCGCGGCAGGAGGTGGCGGCGGCGGCGGCGCGGACCCCGGGCGCGATGGAGGCGCACATCCCCCCGGCCGGCAACTCGTCCAGCCAGCGCAGGAAGCAGGGCCTGCCCCAGCACCGGGACAGCCACTTCCCCGACAGGTACGGCACGGCACGGCACGGCCCGGGGCGGGCTCTGCCGGGGCGGGGGCTCCTGCACCGGGAGGGGGCACGGCTGGGGGGAGCGGCTGGGGATGGGATGGGATGGGATGGGATGGGATCGATGGGATGGCATGGCATGGCATGGGATCAGTGGCATAGGATGGGATCGATGGGATGGGATGGCATGGGATTAGTGGCATGGCATGGCATGGCATGGGATCAACGGCATAGGATGGGATCAATGGCATGACATGGCATGGGATCGATGGGATGGCATGGGATCAGTGGCATGGCATGGCATGGGATCAATGACATGGCATGGCATGAGCAGTTTGGGGGTCACCGTCCCTGGAAGTGTTCACAAACCGTGTGGATGTGGCACTGGGGACGTGCTTTGGTGGTGACCATGGCAGTGTTGGGGTCGTGGCTGGACTTGGTGGTTTTAGAGGCTTTTCCAGCCTTTGGGATTGTGCATTCTGAGCTGGGCAGAGCTGATTTGCCTGGGCAAGGTGTGATTGTCTCCTCTGGGGGTTGTGCAGGTGCTGGGGGTGCTCCTGCCCCACTCTGGGGGTCTGTATGGAAAGGGGGGAATCTGTGCCTGTGCTGAGCTGCATCCACATCCAGGGGATGCCAGGCTGGGGTGATCCCAAAGCTGTGCTGGAGGTGCCACTCTCATCTGTTGGTGGGCACAAGTTGAGGTGTTGGAGTTTAGCATCCCCAGATAATGAGAGAGCTCTGGGGTGGAACAGAAAGAGAAGAAGTTTTCTTTGTTGAGGAAAAGAGCCTCAGCTTGCCTCTCCCACTGCTGGGAGTGCTGGAAAGCTGATATCCCCCCACCCCCAGGAAATTCTAGCTCATTTATCTTGCTCTGTGCCACGAGCCATTCCCTCTGCAATCAAGAACTTCAGAGGGAAATTAAATTAAAGCTGCGTGCGTTCCTGACGGGGATGGAGGGGACAGGAGGGGGCTTTGGATGTCACGGGAGGAGCAGTGAAAGGCTCTGGTATTTACACTTCTCTGGGCTTTTGTGTCGGGGTGGGGGGCAGAGCGGGCTGCCCTGCCGGCTCTGCAGTGTGTGTAGGTCCAGAGCTCCCCCCCATTTCCATCCTGTCTGGTTTTCCCCCTCTCCCAGCAGCACCTTGGCGCTGTGGAGGGGCCGAGCAGCCCTGGAAGCCTCTCTCTCTCCCACAGCGTGTACTTTGGCTAACCCAGCCCATAAATCCCAGCTCCCGAGCAGACCTGGGAGGAAGGCAGGGATGCAGGAGCCCCTGCAGCCGCTCTCAGGAACGCTTCCCCAGCGCTGTGTGGGCTGGAGGGGAGCCAGGCCGGCCCCAGGGCTGCCTGGAAAAGCATCCACGGAAGGGTGGAGGCTGCTCACGGGGAGTGCTGCTGGCAGGAGGGCCGGGCTGAGCGTGGGGAGGCCCAGATAAACCCCATTAATTAATTAATTACTGTGTCTCTGCTGGTCAGAAACAGGCTGGGGGGTTGGCTTTGTGGGGATGAGGCACACAAACACACTGATGGGGATTTTCTTGAGCCAAGGTCCTGCTAGGGGCAGAGGGGTCCCTTGATCTCTTTGCTCACTGGAGTCAGTGAAACTGAGGCGTGTTGCCAAAAGCAGGCTCGAGCCACAGTCTGGAGAATTCATTTGGTTTCGTGGTTTTGGTTTCCTAGATCCTTTGGGGATGGATTCAGCTGGGATGCTGGCGTGCCAGGGCCTGGTGGTGTGTTTGGGAAGATGCTCGAGTTCAGTGTTAAAAAAAGACTTGGAAGAGGAGAGGGTACAACTGAAAGGTGCCACTGTAAGCACTCCAGCCTGGAGCTCTTCCATCTCCACGCTGCTGCCTCTCCTGCAGAGCTGGCAGGTGGCTGTACCCTGCAGAGCTGCTTGGATGCTGCTCCCTGCCTGCTGCCTCCAGGATCTGTTGGCAAAGTTCTGCCAGGGTCCTTCAGCCTGGCGTGTTCCTCCCCAGGGTGCTCATCCCTGCTTCTCTCTGGGGGGAGCCTGGGGAGAATTTCCTCTCGAGGGAAAATCTTCCATGCCCTGCACACAGGAGGGGATGGAGAGGAGCTGGGAAGGGCTGGATGAGCTGCTGGGCTGTGTCCAGTGAGGTTGGACAGGAGCTGAGCAGGGCTGCACTCTGTGGTCCCTGGGGTTGGACAGGAGCTGAGCAGGGCTGCACTCTGTGGTCCCTGGGGTTGGAGGGGAGCTGAGCAGGGCTGCACTCTGTGGTCCCTGGGGTTGGACAGGAGCTGAGCAGGGCTGCACTCTGTGGTCTCTGGGGTTGGAGGGGAGCTGAGCAGGGCTGCCTGAGCTCCTGCACTCTGTGCTCACTCAGGTGAAGCTCCTTGGCTGGGTTGGGTGCATCATTCTGTTCTGGGAGTTGCTTTTTGTGCCTGCAGGGTGAGGTGTGGGGCCTGGGGGTCCCACCCCTCTCGGGAGAGGGCAGAGGCAGGTGTGGGTACAAGCAGTGGCTCTGCTGCCTGGGCAGGCAGGGGGAGCACAGCTCATCCCCCAGCAGGAATGCCAAGAGCAGGGAATGCTGCCAGCCCGAGGTGCCAGCAGCCCCCCATGCCGGGGTCTTGGGGAGCCCAGCCCCTTGGCAGGGCTGAGCTGGGGCTGGGAGCCTGAGAGAGGCACCCAGTGCCACTCTGCAGGAGCTGACAGACACCGTGCAGCAGCCAGAGGCTTCCTCTGAGCAGGGATGTGCCCAAAATACCCAGCCTGGCTTTTTGGATTCCCTCCCTCCCATCTGCTGTTGCTGCAGTTTGTTCTTCCACCGCCTCATTCCTCCTCCCTGCTCTGGGGAGGTTTTCCTTTTCCCTGCTGGCTCCTTGGGCACAGCTTCTGCCTTCTCTGGGCACCTTCCTGGGCACAGTTCCTGCCCTCCCTGGGTACATCTGCCCTCCCTGGGCACCATCTCTCTCCTGCCCTTTCCCAGCCCAGCCCTGTGTCCCCTGTCCCCTCTGGAGGCTCTGATGTTGTGATTTTTGCCCTGCCAGGATCCCTCCTTCACCTGGCTGAAGGTGCTGCAGAGCAGAGGCCAGGGGGCTTGCCCTGGTTTAACCACTTTGGTTTCAGCAGCAGTTTGGATTTGGAGGGGGCAGCACAGACCAGCCCCTCTCCGTGGCCAGGCCAGTGCCAGCACATGTTCTTCTCCTGCCTGGAAATCCCAAACAGCATTTTGAGCAAGGCCTTTGATTTTATTTATTCTTATCCTCCCTTGCTGGCAGCCTGGGGATGGCAGAGCAGCGAGGAGCTCTGTGCCTCCTGCCTGTTACCTCGGGTTTAAAGTGTCTCTTCCTATCAAATGCAGAGCAGAAGAAAGCAGAGCTTTCATGCATTCTTCCCCCCCTCCCTTCCCTCTTCTTCCATCCGTTCTAAATTTATTTCCATGCCTTGCCGGTTTCAATCTGCATTTCCTGACCCTCTCACATCTCCAGTCACAGCCTGTGCTCCCAGCCTTCCCCCCGAGCTTGGCTGGAGCCAGGGGGGAGCTCAGCTCCAGGCTGGGGAGGATGTGATGGGGTTAAAGTGAAAGGCTTGGTTTTAACAGTATAATGTGTAACCCCATAATGACTTTAAATATTGATTATTTGAAGGCCATTAGTGCTTATTGTTAAAGAAAAGTCGATACTTTTTAAGCCTTGTGAACCATTTGTCTCCTGTTAAAGGACATATCAAATTTAGCAGCGTGCAGTGCAAATCCCCTAATACCCTGCTCACAAGCCTCCAGCTGGCATTTGAGGGGGAAGAGGAAGAGGGGGCAGGGGGAGGAATGTGCAGCAACACAGAATTGCTCTCTTCCAGGGAAGGACCAGGCTTATCAGATGTAATTGCCAGGGGCTAAATTCACCTCCTCAGAGCAGGGCACTGCAGCTCTGCCTCTGAGCCCAGGAGGAAGAGGAGGAAGGAGTTTGATGGGGGATTCGAGGCTGACAGGTACCTGGGAGAGGCTGCAGGGATCAGAGTTTGCTGCTCACCTGTCTGAAAGCACGGCAGCCTTTGCTGAGGTCTCGGGGGCTTTTCCCTCTGGGCTTGCCAGCTCTTTTCCCAGGCAAGGCTGGGAGGGCTGCCCAGCCCTGTGCCAGGGCACGGCCTGGTGCTGCTGCCTGCCTCCTGTGCCAGCTCCCCGTGGTGCCCAGGATGGGGCTGGCAGGGAGCAGGGCAGGCTCCAGGTTCTGTGCCCGCCAGGGTGGCTCTGTGGGGTGGCACAGAGGGTCTGTCCCTCGTGGCCAGGCAGCTGAGGGGCTCCCCAGGGCTCTGGCTGGCTCTGGAAGGCAGGGAAGCTCTGAGGGAATGAACTGCAGAGTCTGGAGCAGATGTGAATTCCTCAGGGATCAAAGCCATGCCCCGTAGCACAGCATGACAGCTCAAAAACAACCTGGGGTGAGCACTGGGCTGCCACCAAAGGGAGAACCCTTCCTTTCCCAGCGCCCAGCCCTGATCCCATCCCACCCTCTGCTTCCTGGGCACAGACTGGCATCAGTCCAGGAGCTGCTTTGTTTTTGAGCTGTCCACGGGCAGCCTGGCTGTCCCACGGGATCCCTTCCCTCACATCCCCAAGGAGGGCACGGCCACGCCGTGGTTAACAGCGACTTGATTTCCTAAATTGCTTCTTATAAAACGAGCGGCACGTCTGGCAGGCTCGTCTCGCCATGATTACAGCTAATTACGATCGAGCGGCCACCTCGGAGCCCCCGTCACGCCGCTTTAATTGTCCGTTTTTCATCCGCGGGGCCGGCCCGGCTGGCAGCAGCACTTGGCAGCCCCGGCCACCGCGGCCCCGGCTAATTGCGAGGCCTCGGGGATTAGGGCAGGTGATTACACACTTCACGGTGTAATTACATAAGCATCGCTTGGCTGCTGCCCCGGCTCGGAGGCGAAGGTCGAGCGCGGCGTTACCTGAGATTAATTGGAGCTGCCAGCGGAGCGCGGCATTAACATTGCAGCAGCCCCCGATCGATCCGCGCCTCCAGACACCGCCGGGGCCGCAATTAGGTTAGAGGAGAGCCAGGGCAGCCGGGGAGGAGGGGAGCCGGAGCCCGAGCCCGCGGGGATGGGCAGATGGCACGGGCTGCCGCGGGGAAGGAGGAATTGGGGAGGGGGAGCGCAGCCGGGGCAGCGTGTGGGGCTGCGCAGAACACAGTGGGGGTGAAGCTGCGCTGGGAGGGCTCTCCTCGCCCTCTTCATGCCCAGGAGTTCCTGTTTGGCTTTCCATGAGCTGTGCATGCTCGTGATGTGATCCCTTTCCATGAGCTGTCCACGGACATGAACTGATCCCTTTCCATGAGCTGTCCATACCCACAAGCTGATCCAGTCTCATGAGCTGTCCATGCCCATGAGCTGATCCATTCCCACGATCTGATCCATTTTCATGATCTGATCCATTTTCATGATCTGATCCATTTTCATGATCTGATCCATTTTCATGAGCGGATCCATTCCCATGTTCTGATCCATTGCCCCATGTTCTGATCCATTGCCCCATGTTCTGATCCATTGCCCCATGATCTGATCCATTTCCATATCTGATCCATTCCCATGAGCTGATCCATTTCCACTATCTGATCCATGCCCATGATCTGCTCCATTTCCATGGCCTGATCCATTTCCATATCTGATCCATTTCCAGATCTGATCCATTTCCATGGCCTGATCCATTTCCATATCTGATCCATTTCCATACCTGATCCATTTCCATACCTGATCCATTTCCATATCTGATCCATTTCCATATCTGATCCATTTCCAGATCTGATCCATTTCCATATCTGATCCATTCCCATGACCTGATCCATTTCCATATCTGATCCATTTCCAGATCTGATCCATTCCCATGGCCTGATCCATTCCCATGACCTGATCCATTTCCATACCTGATCCATTTCCACAATCTGATCCATTCCCACGATCTGATCCATTCCCGTGATCTGACCCATGCCCACAAGCCATGGATGGCCAGGACTCTCCCGTCGTTGTCCCCCCTCTGCAGTGCCTCTGCACGTGCTGTGTCTGTTGCAAAGTCACAGGCACCTTCTGCCCCCCTGTGCCTTGGCCTGCAGCCTCTCTGGGAGCAGATTTTTCCAGGGAGATACTGTAAAATGAAAATAAACGGCCCCGCACTTGGCTGTGCCTCTGGATGCCCTGCTGAAGGTAATAATGTTGTAAGTGGCCATCAAAAGGAATTAAGAGACGTGTAGCCGGAAAGCAGATTTGCTTGCAGGCTCCCAGGGCAGATTTGACTAATGGAAGAGACCTTGGCTCTTATTCCCTTCCTGCCTTTTTCTTTTTTTTCCCCCTGCCTTCTCTCCTGCTGCAAGTGCTCCCTGCCTTCTCTCCAGGATTGTCCCCTTCCCACCACCCAGTCCTGCCTCTCTGAGCTTCCCCAGCCCCTGGCATCTGCTCTGCCCATTCTGCCTGGCTTCACCCACCCCTTCTCCAGCAGGATTCCTTCCCCCTGCCCCCTTGCCCTTCCTGCTCATGTCCCTCTCCTGGCTGTATTTTCCTCTGCCTCACTTCCAGCTTTCCTCTCCACCACTAAAGGTCATCCTTTAGCCCAGCTAGGACAGGTGTTTTTTGCAAGGCAAGCCAGTGATGCTTTCAGATCTGCCAAACCCACTGCCCAAGCACAGAATTCCTTCTCGGCTGTGAGGTGGGTGAGGCAGGAACCCAGATGTGATGAGGGAGGGGCAGGTGGAGCATCCTCAGCCCTGCCCTTGAAGCTGCCAGGGAAAACCCTTTGGACAGCCCGGCTGAAAGGCCACAGGAGCAAGAGTGGGAAATGTGTGGGGCCTGTGGAGTCCTGGCTGCTTTCTTCCCCTTTTGGTTCTGCTGCTTTTGCTTTTCTCTCTCCATTTTAGAGGCTCTGCATGAGGGTGAAGAGGCAGAGAGCAGCCTCTGGGCAGCTCATCTGCAGCCAAGATGTTCTTCCTGAGCCTCCAGCTTTTCAACAGGGCTTTATTTTGTGATTCCTGCAGGGAGATATCCCACCCACCGCCTCTGCTGTCGCCCCAGAACGCTCCCCACATCGCCCTGGGGCCCCACCTGAGACCTCCCTTCCTCGGGGTGCCTTCAGCGCTGTGCCAGACGCCAGGTGAGCGCTCCGGTGACGCCAGGGCAGGGCAGAGCTGCAGCCTGGGACAGTCCGCCCTGCAGCCAGACAGCCCAGAGAGCTTTTCTGTGTCCCTGCTGTGCTCACCTCACCCTGGTTCTGCAGCCAGAGGAGCAGATTCTGGCTGCTCTTCCTGGCCCTTGTTCCGTGGCAGCGAGGGGTGGCTGTTCTGGGATGAAGAGCAGCACTCTGTGCCCTTTGTCCCCGTGGGGAGCTGGCCTGGGGCAGCCAAGGGTCGGCGCTGACAGGAGTAACCCTCAGGCTCTCCCTGCCCAGGTTACGGCTTCCTCCAGCCGGCACAGGCCGAGATGTTCGCGCGGCAGCAGGAGATGCTACGGAAGCAAAACCTGGCCAGGTAGGAGTGGGAAGGGCTGGGTTTGTCCTGGGTTTGTCCTGGTCTGGGTTTGTCCTGGTCTGGGTTTGTCCTGGTGTGGGTTTGTCCCAGTGTGGGTTTGTCCTGGTGTGCATTTGTCCTGGGTTTGTCCTGGTGTGGGTTTGTCCAGGTGTGGGTTTGTCCTGGTGTGGGTTTGTCCTGGTATAGGTTTGAACTGGGTTTGTCCTGGTGTGGTTTTGTCCTGGTATGGGTTTGTCCTGGTGTGAGTTTGTCATAGGTTTGTCCCGGTGTGGGTTTGTCCTGGGTTTGTCCTGGTGTGGGTTGATCCTGAGTTTGTCCCGGGTTTGTCCTGAGCTGGGCACAGCAGGCCCAGTCTGGGTGAGGCCTGTGCAGGTGTGCCGCTGACACCTCCCTCCTGCAAGGCTTGGCTGGGCCCGCACTCCTCCAACCCCACCAAACCCCTCTTCCCCCTCCAGGCTGGAGATGTCGGCCGAGCTGATCCGCCAGAAGGAGCTGGAGACCCTTCACCGGCAGCGCCTGCTGGCCGCGGACCCCCTGAGCCTGCACCCGGGGCTGCCCCCGGACCACCCCGCGCTGCGCAGCGTGCACGACGTCCCCGAGGGCCACGCGCTGCGCGACGAGCTGTCCCGGCGCAACGCCATGCTGGTGCTGCGCCACAACAACGCCCCGCTGCTGTCGCTGGCGCCCGGCGGCGCCGCCACGCCGCCCAAGGAGCAGCCCCGGCGGGCGGGCGGCGGCCGCAAGGCCTCGCAGCCCCGCGCCGAGCCACCGGGCCCCGGCGAGGCCCGGGAGCCGCGCGCCAGGGACGGCGCCCAGGACTGTAACGACGACGAGATGAAGGACTCGGAGAGCGACGCCGAGGACAAGGCCGAGGGGCTGAAGGGCGAGGGCGGCGCGGGAGCGGAGCCCAAGGAGGGCAAGGACGGCGCGGGGAAGGCGGGCGAGGGGGCCAAGGAGGCGGGCGAGGCGGGCGCGGCCTCCTCCAGCGCCGAGTCGCCCAGCCACCTGCTGGGGCCCGGCGTGGGCAAGGCCGAGGTGAAGTACCTGCCCCCCGCCTCGCTGCCCGCGCCCCAGCCGCTGCCCTTCGGCTTCCCCTACACCATGAGCCCCTACTTCCACGCAGGTGAGGCACCGGGGGAGCTGCTGCTCGTAGTGGGATAAGGAGGTGTTGGGCAGTGTTGGAGTGGGGGTTCTGCCCCCTGCTCCTTCCACAGCGCGGTTGTGGTTGCTTTGTCAGGTTTTCGTGTCTCTAAAGGAAGAGTTTCGGCATGGGGAGGGTGGTGAGGCTGTCCAGGGAGGTGGTGGTGGCACCGTCCCTGGGAGGTGTCCAAGGAAGGGTGGACGTGGCACTCAGTGCTGTGGGCATTGGTCAGAGGCGGCACTTGGTGGCCTTGGAGGGCTTTTCCAGGTGCCCAGTCCCAGGGCAGGGCAGTTGGGCACTTTGTGGTGCCCTTGGTGGCCTTGGAGGGCTTTTCCAGGTGCCCAGTCCCAGGAGAGAGCAGTTGGGCACTTTGTGGTGCCCTTGGTGGCCTTGGAGGGCTTTTCCAAGTGCCCAGTCCCAGGGCAGGGCAGCTGGGCACTTTGTGGTGCCCCTCTGTGCCCCGGGCACTGGGAGAGCTGGGCTGGGTGGCACAGGCAGGCAGGGGGGTCACTGCCAGCTCTCTGCAGAGCAGGGGGTGGCACAAATGGGGTCTCAAGCGCAGGGAGCCCCGCCAGCCCAGCCAGAAGCCCAATCTTCCCCGAGCTAATTACCCGGCAGAGCAATTAGCAGGCGGCAGGGCGCTCGGGGAGGGAGCAGGGCTGTGCTGTGCCGCTCTCCACGCCGGGAGCTGCCTGTGAGCAGCCTGCCCATCCCTCATTAGAGCTGCCTCCCAGCCAGGAGGGAGGAAGCGATTTTTCAGCGCCAGGCAGGTGGCCAGGATGAGGAATATTCCTGCTGCCCGGGGCTGCCCAGCCTTCCTGCAGGAGCTTTTTCCTCCCTGGCCATTAGGGAGGGACGGGCTGAGCTCCGTGTGCTCCTGGCTGCTGAGGGGCTCTGTGGCTGCCTCCCCTCCCTCCCTCCTTCCCCAGCAGGGTGTGAGGTGCTGTAATAGCCCATTTATTATTTTCACTTTGGATTTATATCACCAGCACATCTGCAGCCCCCGGGCTGGGTTTCCCTGCTCTCCTCTGCTGGTTTGTGCAGGCTGTGCCAGGGCTGGGGGTCTCTCTCCTGCCTTGTGCAGCCTGTGCCAGGGCTGGGGGTCTCTCTCCTGCCTTGTGCAGCCTGTGCCAGGGCTGGGGGTCTCTCTCCTGCCTTGTGCAGCCTGTGCCAGGGCTGGGGGTCTCTTCCTGAGGGGTCCTTGGCTGCTGGCTGGTTCCATGCTGCTCTCCCTGAGGGTTTGGGCCCTGCTCTGCTGCTCCAGAGCAAATCCTCCCACCGGGAGGACAGGGAGGTGTGGGGGATGCAGCCCAGGGTTGAGCTGGGAGTTCAGAGCTGAAATGCTGAGGGTTGTATCGATCCAAGGGCTGCAGCCGTCCTGGGGAGGGGGAAAGATGTGTTCTGTGGTTCTGGGGGAGCACAGAGCGCCCCAGGGCAGGCAGGAGGGCTGCAGCCACCTCTCCCCCCGTGCCACACCATTCCTGTGCCCCTTTTGGCACGGGGACTGCCCCCTCGGGAGGGATGGGAGGGTGGAATTGTGAAATACCCACCCAGCCGAGGCAGCTGGCCAAGGGGAAGAGCCGGGGGGAGGAGAGGAGAGGAGAGGGGAGAAGCATCCAGCTGAGAAGGACGCTGGGTTGGAGGCAGTGGGAGGAGGAGGAGCTGCTCTGTCCCTCTGTCCCTCTCTGTCCCTCTGTCCCTGCTCTGTCCCTGCTCTGTCCCTCTCTGTCTTGCTCTGTCCCTCTGTCCCTCTCTGTCCTGCTCTGTCCCTCTCTGTCCCAGCTCCATTCCCAGAGCTGCTTTTTGGGCTGTGGCTCGATGACCTCATCTCCTCAAGGTTTCAGCCTCCTCCTCCTCCTCCTCCTCCTCCTCCTCCTCCTCCTCCTCCTCCTCCTCCTCCTCCTCCCCGTCCTCTGGGAAAGGTGAAGGTTGGAGTGTGCAGAGGCTCAAATCCTTCTATTGATTGCAGTCTGGAGAGCAATTAACCATCCTTGTGCTGCTCCTGACCCCAGCCCTGCTGGGGGGACACGAGGGGTGCTCGGGGCAGGGCTGGGACAAAACTGCTTGAAGCCAGGGGCAGGCTGGCTGCCAGGGTGGCACCGTGTGCCCGGGCTGTCCCCTGTGCTGCCAGGGTGGCACCGTGTGCCCGGGCTGTCCCCTGTGCTGCCAGGGTGGCACTGTGCCATGCTCCAGAGCCACTCCTGCCACAGCCCAGCCCTGCACTCCATGGCCCCTCCAGCCTCTGGCTGCTGTTCCTGGAGCAGCTGGACCCCAGGAGGAGGGAGGGGGCTGGAAATGGGCCGGGGGCACCTGTCCTGGCACGATGGATTCCTCCCAGCCCCCAGGCCGGGCCCCAGCTGCTGCAGCCCTCCCTCATCCGTTGCAGCCCCTGGAGCATCATCCATCAGGCAGAGCAGGCTGCCAGGGGATGGCTGCAGCCCCGGGTGGCTCCTGCAGGGCTGACATCTCATTACTGGGATCCGAGGTGTGGCCCTGCAGCCCTTGGTGGCACCTATTTGTCCTCATTGTCTGGGCTGCCAGAGCAGGGGGGGACACGGGCTGAGCACTGTCCTTCCAGGGGCAGGAGGGGACACGGGCTGAGCACTGTCCTCCCCGGGGCAGGAGGGGACACGGGCTGAGCACTGTCCTTCCAGGGGCAGGAGGGGACACGGGCTGAGCACTGTCCTTCCAGGGGCAGGAGGGGACACGGGCTGAGCACTGTCCTTCCAGGGGCACAGCAGGGAGGGCAGGAGCCCCACGGAGCTCAGAGCTGGGCAAGGGACCCTGGGCAGCTCCAGAAACCCCTCCCAGGGTCAGTCCTGAGGGATGGCAGGGCAGGGGGGACAGCTGGACACTGACCCTGGCTGAGGGGACCCAGGGTGGGACTGGGACAGGTCTGCTGAGGGGTCTGGGCTGGAACAGAGTGCAGCAAGGAGGGTCCCAAACCTGTGAGGAGAGGGGAGCAGCCCTGTCGCTGCTGCAGGGTGGCAGCAGCCACCACAGAACCCCAGGAGGGGTGGGGTTGGAGGGCGCACTGGAGCTCCTCTGGTCCAAACCCTCTTCAGGGTGTCCTGAGAGCCCCTCGGGGTCGTGGGGAGCCCTGGGGGGCTCCGGGGGCTCTGGGGCTGTGGCGTGGCTCACCCTGGGGCTGTGCAGGATAAAGGCTGTGGCTGAGCAGCCAGAGCTGTCCCCTGCCCACCCTGAGGGGGAGCAGCTGTGGGGACAGCCAGGGGAGCAGGAAAGTGGGAAGGGAAATTTGGGGAATGACTGCAGAGCTCTGCCTGCTCCTGTGCAGGCTCTGCTGCCCTAAAGCATCTCCTTGGCACAACAAATTCCCTGCAGATCCTGAGCTTGTCCTGCTCCCCTGGCTGTGCTGGAGGCTCTGCAGGGACTGTGTGGGGCTCTGCTCCTTTCCCTGCCTGTTCCCCCAGCCCTGGGCTATTCCCCAGGGAATTGCTGCTCCCTGGTCTCCCAGCCTGTGCTCCCCTCCGTGGTTTTGTTTTATCCATTTTTCCCTTGCCAGTCCCTTGCTGACCCCGCTGCTGTGGCAGGAGCAAGGGTTATATCCATCTCATCCACCAGGGAGAAGCCCCAAGCCCACAGGACAGATAATTTTGTCCTGACAGGCTCCTGGGAGAAATATTTTTCTCCTGGCAATTCCATTCTCCATGCCCTGAGCGGAGCAGCTCATACTCCTCATAAACTCTTTCCCTGCCTGAGAATCCTGGGTGTTCTCATCCCCATAAATGTCCTTGTGCTCTGCTGCTCCAGACCCCCCACAGCAGCCACTTCAGGGGTTAATGTTGGCTTTCCCCCACCCTAAAGAGATGTTCTGTGGGATTTGGTTTATTCTGTCCTCACCTTTCCCTTACAGCAGCCACTTCAGGGGTTAGTGTTGGCTTTCTCCCACCCCAGAGAGATTTTGTGGGATTTGGTTCATTCTGTGTCCTCACCTTTGCCTTACAGCAGCCACTTCAGGGGTTAATGTTGGCTGTCCTCCCCCCAAAGAGGTTTTGTGGGATTTGGTTTATTCTGTCCTCACCTTTCCCTTACAGCAGCCACTTCAGGGGTTAGTGTTTCTTTTCCCCACCCCAAAGAGATTTTGTGGGATTTGCTTTGTTCTGTGTCCTCCCTTTTCCCTTACAGCAGCCACTTCAGGGGTTAATGTTTCTTTCCCCCACCCCAAAGAGGTTTTGTGGGATTTGCTTTGTTCTGTGTCCCCCTTTCCCCCACAGCAGCTCTGAGTTCTGTTCCTGTGCCCGTTTCCATCCCCGTTCTCTCCCTGGCTCCCTTTGGGGTTCCTCTGAGTTCTGTCAGGCTGCAGGGCCGGGGGGAGCGTGTCACCCTGTGTGACAGTGACAGGGCTGCCACTGGCACTTCGGGGAGCTGCCAGCAGCTCTGTCCTGCCAGGGCAGGCTCAGGGTGGAGCAGGAGCCCCGGGAAGGAGCAGGAGCTGCCCAGGGATCCCTGTTGTCATTCCTGGCACGTTGCAGGAGCGGGGCTGGCCGGGGAGCCCGCGGGGCAGGCAGAGCTCTGTGCTCTGTGTGCACAAAACCTGCAGAATCTGCTGCCCCCCTGCCTCCCCCTGCTTCCCCTGCAGCTCAGGAGCTTTGCACACATGAAATGCATTAGCTGGGATTTTTCCTTCCCTCCCCCAGCCGGGGACCTCCAGGAGGAAGAGGCCTATGAATTGACCCTGCCCAGCTCTTTAATTGACAGGTCATTAAAGATGAATGTGTGGCTAGAGAAAAATATTCAGATTGCAGGCTGCCTGTTGTCCGTGTGGGATTTTAATGATTTATGTTCCTCTCTCCTCCCCTCCACGCAATCCAGGCACCATGGGAGGTCTGTTTTTGGACGGGGAGGAGAGCCCAGCACTGGAGGACATCAGCAAATGGACAGTGGAGGATGTCTGCAGCTTCGTGTCCAACTTGTCTGGCTGCACTGAGTACACTCAGGTGAGTCCAGCAGGTCCTGGCAGGAGCATCCCCCTTCCCTGGGGGTCCTGCTCCCTCCCAGCCAGGCTTGTCCCTCCTGGGAGCTGCATCTCAGAGCCCTGCAGGGCTTTCCTGGCTTCTTTCCTCTTGGATTGCTGAGCTTGCTGCCAGCCAGGGTGTGGGATGGGGCCTGTGAGCTTCCCTGGAGTGCTCCACATCCAGAGCCAGGAGAGTCCTGGAAGATTCCCTGGAATGCTGTGATTCCAGAACCAGGAGAGTCCTGGAAGATTCCCTGGAATGCTGTGATTCCAGAACCAGGAGAACCCTGCAGAATTCCCTGGAATGCTGTGGTTCCAGAACCAGGAGAACCCTGCAGAATTCCCTGGAATGCTGTGGTTCCAGAACCAGGAACACCCTGTAAAATTCCACGTGATTCCAGAACCAGGCAAAGCAGGGAACTCCAGCACAAGTCAGAGCTGCCCCAGCCTGGCCAGGGCTCAGCTTTATCTGTGCCCTGGAGCTGGGCACCCCAGGGGATGCTTTTCCCAAGCTGAGGATTTTTTGGAGTGTTTTAGGGAGGGTTTTGGCTCCTGCAGAGGAGGGAAGGGAACGGGTGCAGAGTGCTGGCTCCAGGAGCAGCAGCGCTCTGCAATAAAAATCCCCTTGGCTCCAGAGGGATGGGTCCAGGCTGGAAACACCCCTGGGGTGGCTAAACCCAGGCTGAGGGGTCTGCAGTGCACCCTGTGCACGCTGCCAGGGCAGCACGGGTGGCTCAGGTGTGTCCCTGAGCTGGCCCTGTGTCCCCTCAGGTATTCCGAGAGCAGGCCATCGACGGGGAGACCCTGCCCCTCCTGACAGAAGAGCACTTACTGAACAACATGGGGCTCAAGCTGGGACCCGCCCTGAAGATCAGGTCACAGGTAGGAAAAGCTCCTCTCTCAGAACGGGTGACACCACCTCCAGCTGTCCCTGGCTTGGCCAGAAACGTGCTTTGTGGAATGTCATTTATTGAGCAGTAATTCAGTTGCAGTTCTGTTTGAAGAACGCTTGATTTGTCCTTGGAAATGTTCCATAGCCTCACCTGAAAGCTGTCACAGCTGTTTCAGGGAGAAACCACTGACAGAATTCCATGCCCAGGGGCAGAAATAAACAGTCCAGGATGAGAGGTGGGAGGGAATCCCAGGGATGCAGTGGGAAGCTCATAAACGGGCTGGCTCCAGCAGCTCCATCCTCCTCCCTCAGTGGGACTCGAGCCCAGAACATCTCTGCTGGATCCTTTCCCACTCAGTGCTGGGAAAATCCCTCCTGCCACGTGTGGAGGCCGGGCTGTGCCGTGTCCCCTGGGAATGGTGTCCTGGAGGGGCTGGGGCTGTCACGGCCCTGCCAGGGCAGCGCCAGCTCTGTCCCCAAGCCCACGCTGCTCGGGCTGTGGTGGAACAATGAGAGGCTTTACTGCTTTCCCTGCAGCCCTCCCTGTTTATGAGGGGGCTCATAAAAAGGGTCTGTGGGCAATTGTTCCCCGTGGGTCAATTCAGGAGGAAATAAAACTCTTATGTTCCTTAAAAAACAAGAGAGCCCTGAACAGCTCAGAGATGGGGCTTGGGGTGGGGGAGTGCGAGATACGAACTTGAAAACCTCCTTCAGTTTCATCAATAATGTTTAAAGCTGTGGAAGCAGGCAGGGCTGGGGGGTGGCTGGGGCGAGCAGAGCCCTGATGCTGCTCCCTGAATAATGTCCCACTTGTCTGGGTGCAGCAGCAGCCCCTGGTTTTGTTTAGGCTCAAATGGGAAGCAGCTGTGGAGGTGCTGGGAGGCCTCTGGCCCGTGCTGGGAGGCAGGAGCTGCTGCAGGAGGGAGAGGTTCAGCAGTTTTATTTTCCCTCCCTTCTTTGGCCTTTGAAGCAATTCCTGCTGTTCCAAAGAGGATGGGGCAGAGGGAGAGCAGGGTCCTGCTGAAGTGTCCAGGGGTGAGAGGCAGGAATGAGCCAGGCCCCTGAGCTGGGCTGGCACAGGGGGGATCCAGCAGTGCCCAGGAACAGGAGCAGGACAAAACCCTTCAGGAGAGAGGGGGAAACCTTCCCTGCTCTGCTTTTCAGCTGCGCTGGGACTGGGATTGCTTTGTTGCAGCGATGTTTCTGTATGGGGTGGAAGGGACACTTCCACTGTCCCAGGCTGCTCAAGCTGTGTCCAGGCTGGCTGTGACACACCAGGGCTGGCAGCACCTCTTCTTTGGTGTTAATCCCAACCCTGGCATTCTGCCCCAGCCCTGCGTGCTCCCATTCCCCCACCCCGAGCTGATTTATCCCCGTTCCCCCCACCCCAAACTGATGTATCCCATTCCCCCCACCCCGAGCTGATGTATCCCGTTCCCCCACACCCTGATCTGATTTATCCCCATTTCCCCCCACCCCAAGCTGATTTCTCCCCATTCCCCCCACCCCAAGCTGATGTATCCCGTTCCCCCACCCTGATCTGATGTACCCTGTTTCCCCCCACCCCGATCTGATTTATCCCAGTTTCCCCCACCCCAAGCTGATTTATCCCGTTTCCCCCCACCCTGATCTGATGTACCCCATTTCCTCCACCCTGATCTGATGTCTCCAGTTCCCGCACCCCGAGCTGATTTATCCCCCATTTTCCCCACCCTGATCTGATCCATCCCTGTTTCCCCCAGCCCGCTCTGACGTGTCCCATTCCCCCACCCCGCTCTGATCCATCCCCGTTCCCCCACCCCGCTCTGATCCATCCCCATCTCCCCCACCCCGCTCTGATCCATCCCCGTTCCCCCAGCCCGCTCTGATCCATCCCCGTTCCCCCACCCCGATCTGATCCATCCCCGTTCCCCCACCCCGCTCTGATCCATCCCCGTTCCCCCACCCCGCTCTGATCCATCCCCGTTCCCCCACCCCGCTCTGATCCATCCCCGTTCCCCCAGCCCGCTCTGACTGTCCCGTTCCCCGCTGCCCGCAGGTGGCCCGGCGCCTGGGCCGGGTGCTGTGCATGGGCGCGCTGCCGCTGCCGCCGCTGCGGGGCCCCGAGCGGGAGGCGGCCCCGGGCGAGCCCCGGCCCTCCTCCACCGGCTCCACCTCGCCCTTCGTGCCCGCCAGCCGCGGCTCCCCGAGGCCCGAGAACGGCAGCGCGGCCCCGCTCGGAGACAAAGCCCCGTCCTAACCCGGCACGGAGAGCAGCAGCGCTGGAGGAAGGGAAGGATTCTTGGTTTTTTTAAAAAAATTTTGGATGTATTTGCTTTTTTTTTGTTGTTGTTGTTTGGGGAAAATAAAGAAGCACGGAGAATTTTGAACTGTCAAGAAAAAAAAAAATAATGAAAGGGAAGGAAGGAAAATGATCCAAAGATGTTGTCGTGGGACGACGCCAAGCGAGGAGGATGCTGGAGGATGGAGGCAGCGCTGCTGTTCCTTCCACACTGCTCAGAGGAGCTGGACCCTGCACAGAACCATGGCCAGGCTGCTCGTGGCCTTCAGGAACTGCGGGCTGTGCCTCCACGGGGAAGGGAAGGGGCTCTGCTCCTCCCACGGTACTTGGAGCAAAAACAACCCATCCACACCCACCCAGCCAAGCTCGCCTCCTCCCTGGAAACTGGGCTCAGTTCCTCGTTCAGGTGTTCTATGCATCTCTAGCAACTTCGAAAACAATACCAAAGACAGACAAAAAGGATAAAAAGACAAAAAAAAAAAAAAGAAAAAGAAAAAAAAGGCAAGTTCCCGTCCATGTTTACTTCGTGCAGATGGTACAGAGCCACCCTGCCCTGGCACGGGGGCTGGCAGTGCCCGTGCCCAGCCCTGCAGAAAGGATTTCCCCACGGGATGTTTGGTTCCAGGAGCAGCTCCGGGGTCGGAGGAGGGTCCCAGCCCGGCCTGCAGCTGCTGGGGGGCTGTGCTGGCAGCCCTGGGGCAGAGGTGCAGGAATTGCACTGCTGTGCACCCAGAGGAGCTGCGGGGAGGGGCCGGGCTCCAACAATGGGCAGAGTTTTTACTACTGTGAATGAGCTGGGAACTGCTGGGGTGACCTCCTGTGACTTGTACAGTTGTGAGCAACAATCACATGTGGTACTTTTCTCTCTCTCCTCCCCCCCCCCCCCCCCGTTTTTATTTTTGGGTTTGTTTTTTGTTTAAACGTTGCACGTGCTGCCGTTTTTCTTACAGAATAGCTTTGGTGGTACTTTAGCTTCTTTATATTGTAAAAAAAGGACAAAAAAAATTTCCATTATCCATCACATCACGATAAAAATGCTTTCCAGCAATCAATTTAAATAAAAAAGAAAAACACTTAATTTACAAATGGTACCTGGCTTTACCCAAGCAGTGTGTGTCTCTCCTTTGTGCCGGGTGCCCCCCTGGGCCGGGTGCTGCCACACTCCTGCCTGGCATCCAGGCCAGGCTGGGTTCCCAGCTGGCAGAAGGCAGCCAGCACCTTGCCCAGCTGTCAGAGCCAGGAGGAAAAGGGAATTCCTTTCTCTTTGGGAAGAACAGGCACGTTAAAATCTTTTCCAAACTGATTTTTTTTTCTTTAAGTGGTGCAGTTCTCACCTGGGCAGTGTTTCCTACATTATCAATTTTGCCTTTGCTCAATCCTTCACGCCTGCACATCCCCAGCCCAGGAAAACTGAAATTAAAGTTTCCTTTTGCAGCACACTTAGAGCAGCCTGAGCTGCTCGAGGCTTCCAGGGAAGCTGCAAAGCTCTGGCAGAGTCCCTGCAGTCCCTCAGGGCACCAGGGAGGGTTTGTGAGAGCAGAACCTGGGGTGGCTGCTTGGACAAAACCCACCCCCTGCCCTCCTGCTCACAGAGCAGGAGCTGGCAGTGAACCCTGTGCTACTGAAAGCAGATTTTAATGGGGGTTTTGTTCCCTCTCAGGGCAGTTTTTACTGGCCTTGACTTGGCCTCGTGTTTTATTGGTACCAAAAGCAGAACTGGTGGGAGAAGCTGGAGAGTCCAAGTGGAGAAGTGCAGGCTGGGGCTGGTGCCAGCTCTCCCTGGCTCTGGCACAGCTCCAGGAGCGAGGAGGGCTCGGCTGGGGAGGGGCTGGGGGGCTCAGTCCTCGTCTGAGAACTCCAGGTCCTGCACCAGGTCCTCCCCTCCCTGTGCCAGCTGCTGCAGGTCGGAGCGGGCCAGGGCCCGGGGGCAGCTCCTCCTCTCCTGGGGATCCCGGGAATCCCGGGAATGCTGGGCTCCTTCCCGGCCCTCCTCTGCTGGGGAGAGGGAGAGCTGTCAGAATCCTGCCTGCCAGGGGTGGCTAATTAACGCCAGGCACTCATTAATTCATCCCGGGCAGCGGTGCCTGGGGGGCACAGCAGCCCAGAGTGCCCAAGTGGGGCAGGAATGGAGCCCAGAGTGCCCCCCTGGGACAGGAATGGAGCCCAGAGTGCCCCAAGTGGGGCAGGAATGGAGCCCAGAGTGCCCCCCTGGGGCAGGAATGGAGCCCAGAGTGCCCCAAGTGGGGCAGGAATGGAGCCCAGAGTGCCCCCCTGGGGCAGGAATGGAGCCCAGAGTGCCCCCCTGGGGCAGGAATGGAGCCCAGAGTGCCCCCCTGGGGCAGGAATGGAGCCCAGAGTGCCCCAAGTGGGGCAGGAATGGAGCCCAGAGTGCCCCCCTGGGACAGGAATGGAGCCCAGAGTGCCCCAAGTGGGGCAGGAATGGAGCCCAGAGTGCCCCCCTGGGGCAGGAATGGAGCCCAGAGTGCCCAAGTGGGGCAGGAATGGAGCCCAGAGTGCCCCAAGTGGGGCAGGAACCCCAAGGGGAATCTGAGGGCAGTGCTTCCATTCCAGCAGGGTCAGACCCCATGGAATGCAGGGTTTGGGGTCTCTCCAGCAAGTAAAGGGTCACCCCATGCCCCAGGCAGGGCTGGGGGCTGTGGGAACACTTTAACCCTTTGCTCTCTGCAGCTCAGAGCTGCCAGCTCTCCCCTCAGGGTGTGTGGAGCCCCTCCTGGCAAGCCCAAATTCCCTGGTGCTGTCAGGAATTCCCCACTCACCCTCCGACTCGCTCTCCTCTTCCAGTTCCTCCTCCTCGTCCTCCTCCACTTCGTAATTTCCTTCTTCATCATCCTCCTCCTCCCCAAACTCCTTGCTGCTGGCTTCTGAGCTGTCATCTGAGGCTCTGCCTCTCCCTGGAGGGGAGCAGGGTGTGAGTGGAACAGGAACGTGGGAGGGGGGCAGCTCAGAGTGCCAGACACACCCAGGGAGATTCCTCCTCATTTCTCACTAAAACCCCCCCAAAATTCACTTCTCTGTGCTCCAGAGGCCCAGCACCTCTTCCTGAGCCATTCCTGATTCCCAGCTTTCCCTTTCTGCCAGAAATCCAGCTGGAAAAGAGAGCAGGAACCTAATCCTGGTTCTTTCCTGCTCAGAGATCCCCAGACTGGATTCTCTCCCCTCTTCAGCCCTTGCAGAGACCCCAGCCCGGGATCCTTCCCTGCCTGACAAACATTCCCATTCCAGGGAAAGCTCATGGAATTCCCTGCCTGACAAACGTTCCCATTCCAGGGAAAGCCCCCCCTGATCTGATGAATCCCTGCCTGACAAACGTTCCCATTCCAGGGAAAGCCCCCCCCGATCTGATGAATCTCTGCCTCCAGCACCTCTCCTGCTGCCCTGGGGGATCTGGGCTGTGAATTCCTGCTGGAATTCCTGCCCCAGGAGCAGGAAGCTCCCCTGGATCCACAGCACCAAGGAGGGGCTGCAGATCCCCCTCCCTGCACACACCCAGGGCATCCCAAACATTCCAAAGGCCAGGAGGAACTCCCAGATTTATCCCAGACTCTGCTGAACCTGCCAGGCAGGCTGCACAACTTCCTGTGGCCCTCTCGTGGTCACAGCCCAGGTGACATCAGCCCCTGCTCCCCAGGAATTCTGGGCTTCCTGGAACGTCAGCCAGGATAAAATAAGTAATAAAACAAAATAAAATAAATCAGAAGTGCAGCAAGGCAGGACCAGAGGTGCTGGGAGAGCCCTGCCATGCACAGAACCTGCACTGGGCTCTGGGCTCTGCCCTTGTGGGTGACAAAAGCGGGGGGACAGAAAGACAAAAGTGTCCCAAACACCTTCAGGGCCACCTCCTCCTGAGCTCTCCCTCCTTGTCAGGGAATCTTCTGAACCCAACAGGGCCAAACTGAGCCCAAAAACGGAACTGTGGGCAAGGAAAAGGGGATTGTGGGCAAGGAAAAGGGAATTGTGGGCAAGGAAAAGGGGATTGTGGGCAGGGAAATTGGAATTGTGGACAGGGAAAAGGGGACTGTGGACAGGGAAACTGGAATTGTGGGCAGGGAAATTGGAATTGTGCACAAGGAAATTGGGACTGTTGGCAAGGAAAAGGGGACTGTGGGCAAGGAGAAGGCAAGCCCAGCCCCAGCCCTGTACCTTTCACAGAGAATCCACCGTTCTCCTCCTCAGAGTCACTGTCCAGCTCAAAGAGATCCTTGAATTCCTTCTTGTCCTCCTCCTTCCTCTCATCTGGCTTCCTGCGTTTGATTTCTGGGAAGTTCAAGTCTTCAAGCTGGAAAGAAAACAAACCCCACAGTTAAGAACAGCCCTCATTTGTGCTTTTATATGTCAAAGGCTGTGTTTAAAGGCAGGGACTTGGCTTTGCCCAGCCTGCCCAGAGCAGCCACAGATTTGTGAGGGGTGCCAGGGGCGAGTGGGGCACACGGAGCTCTGCTCTGCATTGATCCTGCCCCAATAAACTGATTTTGCTGGTGCCACGTGCACTGCTGGCTGCCAGCAGGGAGAAGGGTGCAGGCAGCTCTGCACTGGAGCAGCAATTGCTGAGGCACCCCCTGGTTCTGGGTGCAATTTCAGGGTTTCAGGATGCTCGAGGTGTGCGTCCATGCCCTGCCCTGAAGGAGATCAATGTTCCACGAGCCCCGAGCAGGCAGCCAGTACCAAAGCCATTAAAGTGCTCTCGTTGACACCACCTCAGCGCTCTTTTCACCTCTCCGGAGGGGGATCAGGGTGAGGATTTACTTGCGAGGGCTCAGGCCAGCAGGGCAAAGATAATCAGAATGCGAATGGGATCCTGGCCCTGCCCTGCCTGGCTGCCCTCGGGCATTAGCACACATCGGGGCTGGCCTGCAAACACTCAGGGGCAGCAAATGCCCCCCCAGCACCCCTCAGAGCACCCCAAAAGCCCCTCCTGGCTGAGCACAGAGCCAGGAACAGCCTGGGTGGGAAGGCAGAGACACAGAGACAGGATGGGGCTGTGGGGTTGCTCCTGCAGCCACTTCCAGCCACTTCTCCCAGCCTGTTGTTCCAGGGTTTGTGGTCCCCAGCTGGGCCAAAACCATCCTGGGGCTGAGCACTTCCCAGCACTCACCTGGGATGGGCAGGGAAGGGGGAAAAAAATCACCCTGGGCCTCACTTTCAATCAGCACCTCCCCACTGCCCTCCTGCCACAGGGACAGAGAGGCCTCTGCTCCTCCCTGTCTGTGCTGGGCTTCAAAACACAGCCCAGAGGTGCCAGGGAGGAGATTTGGGAAGCAGAATGCAGCAGGGGCACTGCCAAGCTGCTGCCCTCAGCTGGCACCTATGCCAGGCTGGGTACAGGGTCCCAGAATGGTTGGGGAAGGAAAGGAACCCAAATCTCCTCCAGCTCCATGGGCAGGGATCCCTTGCACTGCTCAGAGCCTCTTCCAGCCCAGTCTTGGGCACTTCCAGGGAGCCTTGGACTCTTCCAGGGAAGCCTTGGACACTTCCAGGGAGCCCTGGACACTTCCAGAGGAGCCCTGGACACTTCCAGAGGAGCCTTGGGCACTTCCAGGGAGCCTTGGGCACTTCCAGGGGAGCCCTGGACACTTCCAGGGAAGCCTTGGACACTTCCAGGGGAGCCCTGGACACTTCCAGGGAGCCCTGGACACTTCCAGGGGAGTCCTGGACACTTCCAGGGAGCCTTGGGCACTTCCAGGGGAGCCTTGGGCACTTCCAGGGGAGCCTTGGGCACTTCCAGGGGAGCCTTGGGCACTTCCAGGGGAGCCCTGGACACTTCCAGGGGAGCCCTGGACACTTCCAGGGGAGTCTTGGGCACTTCCAGAGGAGCCTTGGGCACTTCCAGGGGAGCCTTGGGCACTTCCAGGGGAGCCCTGGACACTTCCAGGGGAGTCTTGGGCACTTCCAGAGGAGCCTTGGGCACTTCCAGGGAGCCCTGGACACTTCCAGGGAGCCTTGGACACTTCCAGAGGAGCCTTGGGCACTTCCAGGGAAGCTCTGGACACTTCCAGGGGAGCCTTGGACACTTCCAGGGGAGCCCTGGACACTTCCAGGGAGCCTTGGACACTTCCAGGGAACCTTGAACACTTCCAGGGAGCCCTGGGCACTTCCAGGGAAGCTCTGGACACTTCCAGGGGAGCCTTGGGCACCCCCAGGGATGGGGCAGCCCCAGCCTGGCTGTGCCCCAGCCCCAGCACGGGGTGAAAGCCTTTTCCCTAATCCCCATTCCCATAATTTCCAGAATTCCCACCATTCCTGGGGCACAAGGCAGGCTCCTGTCCTGGCAGCAGGGAGCTCTCAGCTGGGGTCCCACACTCCCACAGGGCCCAGGAAAAATCCCCATTTCCAAAGGCAGCCCTGGGTGACCTCAGCACACACCGAGCACACCAAGCAGGACCTGGCTGAGCTGTGCCAGCTCCACCCTCTGAGACCCCACAGGACCCTCAGGGTGGCACTCACAATCAACCCCAACCCCCAGGGACTGAGCTCTGCGCTGGCACAGCCCTGTGTTCATCACACACAAGCGCTAATTAGCTAATTTGGGGGCCAGCCTTTTAATCCCCCTCCTATCTGCAGCCTCTCAGCAGGCTGATTAGTCCCCATCCCATTAAAAACCACGGGGAAAAGCAAATGGGATGGGCAGGAAGGGTCAGAGCTGCTGTGGAAGGCAGGCTGCAGCTCCCAGCCAGGCTGCTTTTCTTTTTTTCCCTGTTATTACCTCTTTCCCCCCAATGGCTGCTAATGGGACATGGATTTTCCCAGCCCTAATGGGCCTCATGGTGCTCCCCCTCCCGCTGGGGCTCACAAAGCTGCATCATTAAGGCCCCAGAACCCACGGAGCCACACAACAGCCCCATTGAGCAGCAGGGCTGCAAGGCAGCCTCGGGACAGCAAACCCCAAATCTGCCTCTGTATACAGAAAAAAACCCCAAATCTGCCTCTGTGTGCTGAGAACAAACCCCAAATCTGCCTCTGTGTACAGAAAAAAAACCCAAATCTGCCTCTGTGTACAGAAAAAAAAACCCAAATCTGCCTCTGCACTGAGAAAAAAACCCAAACCTGCCTCTCTGTGCTGAGAGAGCAAACCCCAAATCTGCCCCTCTGTGCAGAGAGCTGCTCCAGCAGCAGGGCCAGTCTGGGCCAGGAGCTTGGCCCCACTCTGGGCTGTCCCTGTCCCCAGTCCCTGCTGTCCCCAGTCCCAGCTGTCCCCTGTCCCCAGTCCCAGCTCTGTCCCCAGGGCTCAGGCCAGCTTGGTGCTCACCCTCTCCTTGCCACTGATTTCCAGCTGGATCTCCTTGTCCCTCAGCTTCCTCCAGTGGCTGTAGTACCTGCTCAGGGGCGTCCCCTCCTCCTTCACCTGCCTCTCCCACTGCTCCTGGGGACAGAGGGACACAATGTCGAGGTTTTCCAGGCAGGTTCCCACAAACACATTCCCCACATCACGTTTTCCCAGCTCCTGGCAGGAAGTGGCAGCACCCAGGGCACTCAGCCTCAGTGTCCAGGCACTGCTGAGCCAGAGTGGCACTGGGAAGTGTCCCCAGGGCGAGCAGAGCCTGGGCACTGCAGGGGACACAGAGAGAGCACAAAGTGCAAAAGTGGCTGTGCCATGTCCCCAGGCTGTCCCCATGCCCCCAGGCTGTCCCCAGGCTGTCCCATGTCCCAGTGTCCCCATGTCCCCATGCTGTCCCATGCCCCCAGGCTGTCCCCACATCCCCAGGCTGTCCCCACATCCCCAGGCTGTCCCCATGTCCCCTGTCCCCAGGCTGTCCCCGTGTCCCCAGGCTGTCCCCATGCCCCCTGTCCCCATGCTGTCCCCATGTCCCCAGGCTGTCCCCATGCTGTCCCCGTGCCCCTGTCCCCATGCTGTCCCCATGCTGTCCCCATGCTGTCCCCGTGCCCCCTGTCCCCGTGCTGACCACGGCTGCAGTGCTGGCCACCCCGAATGCAGCTCTCTGCCTCCTGCTGCAGATGTGGGCCGAGTTCTCCTGCAGCTTCTCCAGCAGCTGCCGCAGGGGCCGGCAGTAGTTGGCCACCTTGCACTGCTTCAGGAAGGACTTCAGCTGTGGGCAGGGAGAGGAGAGGGCACTGCCATGGCAGGGCTCCAAAACATCCCAGGGAGAGGAGACATCTCCCACCAGCACCTCCCACCCTCAGGGACCAACAGCTGGCACCCCTGACCCTCCCAGGGCTCCAACCCAGCCCAGGCTGGCACCCTGACCCTGCCAGGGCTCCAACCCAGCTCAGGCTGGCACCCTGACCCTGCCAGGGCTCCAACCCAGCCCAGGCTGGCACCCTGACCCTGCCAGGGCTCCAACCCAGCTCAGGCTGGCACCCTGACCCTGCCAGGGCTCCAACCCAGCTCAGGCTGGCACCCTGATCCTCCCAGGGCTCCAACCCAGCTCAGGCTGGCACCCTGACCCTCCCGGGGCTCCAACCCACACTAAAACTGCCCAGGTGGAACTCTCCAGCACCAGCACCCTGCAGTGCCACCTCCAAAGCCAGAACTGAGGCAGGCCTGGATGCTCCTGGTGACAGAAGGAAGGTGGCAATGCCCATGCTGGCACTGCAGGGCTCCCCTGCCTGCTGCCAGCCCCAGCAGAGCTCTGTGAATGGCCCAGGCTCTCTGCTGGAGCCACAGACACCCAAATCACACCAGCCACGAGCTTTGGAGGAAGGAGGAAATGGTTACCCACGAGGGAGCCCTAGATGCTACCAGCAGGGACAGCAAGCATTTCCAGGCAGCAAACCCATCACTGCCTCCTCCAGCCAGGCTCCCAAGGCTCTGAAGGAGCCTGTGCCCCTCCTGCCAGTGCCCCCAGGGGTGGCAGTGCCAGCCCTGCTCTCTCAGGGCTGTTTGCTGCAGATCTCCCCATCCAGCAGCAGCAGGAGCTTCCCTTGTCCCCCTCCCTGCTGCCACCACAGCACCAGCTCAGAAAAATGGGAATTCAGCCTTCCCTGCCTCCCCCAAAGCACAAAGAAACCATCAGCACACACAATTCCTCTGCTGCTGAACCTGTCCTGCCCTCACCCCCCTTCCTAAAATATTTATTTTTTTAGAGGTGCTGTGTATTTATCTCCACTGAGGGTGCATTTGGCACCCGATTTATCTCACTTGGTGCCCCCAGCTGCAGCCCCAGGTCCATTCCATCCGCTGCCACATCCATTCTCATTTTCCTTCCTCTGCAGAAGTGTCACCAGGAATCCTGCAGAGTGCTGGGCTCTGCCAGGGCTGTTGGGAGCTCTGAGCTCCCTCACAGAGCCCCTGCTCCCTCAGCCCCAGCCCGAGCTGCCTGTCACAGATATTAATGAGAGCTAATGAGATCTCAGCCCCGGTGGAGAGGCAGGGACACATCCAGGGGAGTGAAAGATAAAGGACAGAGAGGGGAAATCAGGCTCTGTGTGTGCTTTTCCCCACTCTGCCAAATGAACAATGGGATCTCTGCAGAGTAACAGCAACCAGGACACCCACGTGTGTCTGGGGATGTGGAAGTGAGGCCTCCCATCCCAGCCTGTCATTACTGGGCTGCTCTGTCCCACTGCCAGCCTGCGACACCAAAGGCTGAGCCCACAGAGCAAAACCCCAGCTGCTCTTACTGGAAGTGATGCAGGGGAGCCAAACCCTGCCCAGCTGCCAGCAGGAACATTCCCTGGGGACAGGGGAGCAGAGGAGAGCTGCTGGAAGGGCTGGGAAGGGCTGGGGAGGGGAGGGGAAGGGGAAGGGGAAGGGGAAGGGGAAGGGGAAGGGGAAGGGGAAGGGGAAGGGGAAGGGGAAGGGGAAGGGGAAGGGGAAGGGGAAGGGGAAGGGGAAGGGGAAGGGCAGCACCTCCTGCCCTTCTGGCTCGCTGCTAGCCCAGCCTGGCCCCTGCCTCAGTGCCAGCTCCTGCCTCAGTGCCAGCTTTCCCCCTCCAACCTCCCCTTTCTGCTCTGTGCTGCCTGCCAGGGCTCTGGGGGAGGGAAGGGGCTCTTCCCTCGCAGCCCCTGCAGGCAGAGACCACCACGGGTCAGCCCTGGGGCAGCAGCAGCAGCTTTGAAGTGACTCCCATCCCTGCTGGCTCTGCTCTCCTTTCATCTGCCGGTGCTTCCTGCCTTCCAGGCAGAGAGTTTGGGAAGCTGAGGCTGGGAAGCTCAGCCCAGCTTCTCCCAGAGCTGCTGACCAGAGCAGGAAGAGGAGGAGGAGGAGGGACAGAGCCCAGCCAGCTGGAGCAGCCCTGCCCCAGCACTGGGAGAGGAGAGAGCCCAGCAGGGAGGGAAGGGAGGCTGGGCACACACGGATGTGCACTGTGGGCTGGAAGCTGTCCAGCAGAAAAGCCTCTCCCCACGCAGCTTTTGGGAAGCCAGGGCCAGCCCCCAGCCCGGCAGACGCCACGGGCAGAGAGGCAGCCAGGCAGGAATCCATCCCTGCCCTGCTCTGGGGGGGCATGGGGCCCTCACAGCTCCTGCTGCAGCCAAACACGGCTGCCACAGCTCCCCTGCTGCACTGCTGCTCACACAGGGGCTGCCACAGCTCCCCTGCTGCACTGCTGCTCACACAGGGCTGCCACAGCTGCACTGCTGCTCACACAGGGCTGCCACAGCTGCACTGCTGCTCACACAGGGCTGCCACAGCTCCCCTGCTGCACTGCTGCTCACACAGGGGCTCACACAGCAGCCAGGGACACCCCAAACAAACAGCCCCAGCAGCCAGGGACACCCCAAACAAACAGGAGACCCCAAACAAACAGCCCCAGCAGCCAGGGACACCCCAAACAGCCCGTGGGGCACAGGCAGTGCTCCCCCAGCAGCCCGAGGTGTGCAGGGGCTGGTGGCACACACCAGGACAAGCAGAGGGTCGTGTCCCCACAGGGGAGGTGACAGCAGCCACTGCAGAGTTAAATCAGAGGGCTGGGAAGGAGGGAACACATTGCAACACTTGCACACTGAGCAGCTCCAGAGATGGAGCCTGGGGAGGGAGGGAAGACTGGGAGGGAAGATTGGGAAGGGAAGATTGGCAAAGGAAAACTGGGAAGGGAAGAATGGGAGGGAAGATTGGGAAGGGAAGATTGGCAAAGGAAAACTGGGAAGGGAAGAATGGCAAAAGGAGAACTGGGAAGGGAAGAATGGGAGGGAAGTTTGGGAAGGGAAAACTGGGAGGGAAGTTTGGGAAGGGAAAACTGGGAGGGAAGACTGGGGGAGGGAAGACTGGGAGGGAAGACTGGGGAAGGGAAGACTGGGAGGGAAGACTGGGGAAGGGAAGACTGGGAGGGAAGATTGCCATCTTGTGGAGAGTGCCTGGGGAGGCTGAGGTAAGGAGAAGCTGGGGCTCAGAGCACAGGTTCTGCTCCAAGGCCCCACAGCAACGGGCACAGCTCTGAATCCCCCAGAACCCAGAGTTCACCATCCCAGCCCCACTCAGAGCAGTTCTGCAACCTCTGCTCCTCTCTGGCTCCCAACAGAGGGCAAACTCCAGAGCTTTTCCCCTCCCTCCAGCTTAACTGGATGTGATGCCTCTGTTCCTCCCCAAAACACAAATCAAAATTAAAATCAGCAGAGGTAAACGGCTCTCCCCTCATTCTGAGGGCCACCCTGAGGTCACTGTTAGTTTCAATGACTTTTCCCCACCCTGTCTCCCCTTACCTGGATGACAGTGGGGAGAACCAGCTCTGGGAAGCCAATGCTGTGGGCTTGGCCATGGAGATACTCCAGCAGCAGGTCATAGAGCTGGTCAATGAGCCCATCCTGAGCAGGAGAAACACAAATCAAGGGACTGGGTGCGACCTAAACCCCTCAGATTTCCTGCAGCACCTCACCCACGCCGGGGTAGGCGTGTCCCACCTTGGGGACAGGGACACAGCACATTCCCTGTCCCAGGGAGCCCGGGCACTGCTGGAGCTGAGCTCCCACCCACCCTGAAGGCCTTTTCCTGCAGGTTGGCATTGGAGAGCTTCAGGATCACAGCGAAGTTGATGGGCTTGGAACTCATCCGTCCTGGCTTCTTGTTGAAATCCACTTGTTGGAAAACCTGGGGAAAAAAAAGAGTGTAAAGGTGATCCCAGCACAAAGCAACCAGCAACAACTCAGCCAAGGGCAGGCAGGGGGTGGCAGAGCCACGAAGACAACCCAGAAACCCAAAATCCTGATCCCTGCCCCACAGCTCTCCTGAAAATCCCAGCCAGAGACAGGGAGGGAGCAAACACCAGCACAGCTGAAGCTGTGGAGAGCTGGGTGTGCAAGGTGCTGTGGTGTCAGGAGGAAACCAACACAAGGAAGAGCACAGGAAACTCAGGTTTGTTCCCCAGCCCCAGCTCAGGTTTGTTCTCCAGCCCAAGTTTATTCTTCAGCTCAGGTTTACTCCCCAGCCCAAGTTTGTTCCTCAGCCCAGGTTTATTCTTCAGCTCAGGTTTATTCCCCAGCCCAGGTTTATTCCTCAGCCCAGGTTTGTTCCCCAGCTCAGGTTTGTTCCCCAGCCCAGCCCAGGTTTATTCCCCAGCCCAGGTTTGTCCCTCAGCCCAGGTTTATCCCCCAGCTCAGGTTTGTTCCCCAGCCCAGGTTTGTTCCCCAGCCCAGGTTTGTTCCCCAGCCCAGGTTTGTTCCCCAGCCCAGGTTTGTTCCCCAGCCCAGGTTTGTCCCTCAGCCCAGGTTTGTTCCCCAGCTCAGGTTTGTTCCCCAGCCCAGGTTTGTCCCTCAGCCCAGGTTTATTCCCCAGCCCAGGTTTATTCCCCAGCCCAGGTTTGTTCTTCAGCTCAGGTTTGTTCCCCAGCCCAGGTTTGTTCCCCAGCCCAGGTTTGTTCTTCAGTTCAGGTTTGTTCCCCAGCCCAGGTCTGTTCTCAGCCCAGGTCTGTTCTCAGCCCAGGTCTGTTCTCAGCCCAGGTCTGTTCCCCAGCCAAGGTTTATTCCCCAGCCCAGCTCAGGTTTGTTCCTCAGCCCCAGCCCAGGTTTGTTCCCCAGCCAAGGTTTATTCCCCAGCCCAGCTCAGGTTTGTTCCTCAGCCCCAGCCCAGGTTTGTTCCCCAGCCAAGGTTTATTCCCCAGCTCTGCATTGCCCCGTGCCTGCTGCAGCTCTGCATCCCCCTGCATTCCCCCGTGCCCACTGCAGCTCAAGCCCTGGCACTGCTCTCTGCCCCGTGCCCCTGGCACAATGCCCAGACAATAAATTTTATTTCTCTTTTCCCAGCAGCTCCGGGGCTCCCTGCCAGGGCTGGGGAGAGCAAAGGGAACCCAGGAGCTGCAGTGGGGCCCAGCAGGACGCTGCCCACCTCGAGGATGAAGGGCAGCACGGGGATGAAGGTCCTGGTGCTCTGCGACAGCAGCGTCAGGGCACGGATGCAGTGCATGCGCAGCGGGTAGAACCGGGACGTGGGCACCAGCCTGGGCACGGGACAGAAAGAAAAATAAAAATATTAAATAAAAACACATTCTAAAATTTTGAATATAAATTTAAAAATTAAATAAAAATATTAAATAAAAATACAAATTTAAAATTAAATTAAAATAAATATAAATAAATAAAAATAAATAAAATTTAAAATAAATAAAAATAAATTTTAAAAATTTAAATATAAATTAAAAATAAAAAATTTAAATAAAAATTTTTAATTAAATTAAAATAAAAATAAATAAAAACAAATTTAAAAAAAATTAAATATAAATTTAAAAATTAAATGAAAATATAAAATGTTAAATGAAAATTAAAATTTAAAATTAAATAAAAACAAATAAAAATTTAAAAACCAAATTTAAAAATAAATAAAAAATTTAAATAAAATATAAAATATTAAATAATTATAAAATTTAGAATTAAATAAAAGTAAAAATAAAATATTAAATTAAAATACTTTTAAAATATTATATTAAAATAAAAATATTAAATAAAAATAAAAATATTAAATAGGATGATTTAAAAATATTAAATTATAATACATTTTAAAATATTAAATTATCATAAATACAAATATTAAAGTAAAATGAATTTTAGAAAATTAAATTAAAATAATAAATAAATAAATATAAATTATTTTAGGCCACATTTACAGAGGAACTGCACCTGCAGCTTCAGTGCCACAGGAAACCCTCCTGGGCTGCTGAAGCCACCCCACGGCTGAAAATCAAATTCCCACAGGAAGAAAGGGGAGAGCCCTGCCTGACTCGCACCCATACTCCAAATAATTAAGGTAATTAAGACAAAAGCTGAGCCAGCTCCGTGTCAGGCCGGGACTGAGCAGCAGCAGCTCCCCAGGAGCAGGGAGGGAAAGGAGAGCAGCCCCAAAACTCATCTGTGTCCCACCCTGAGGCCCCTCTCGCAGGGAGCTGCACTGGAGCCATGGAAGGCACTAAAACGTTACATTTTTAACCCACAGCTCACAAGTGACACACCCAGGCTGATGAACGAACCCTCCCTCCCCAAAGGGCTGGCTGAGCAATCCAGCAGAGCCCACAAAATACAAATCTTTGACCAGGCACCATCAATCAGCTGCATCCCCCTTCCCAACAGTGAAATAATTATCACTGGGCCCATTCCAGAAATAAACCTGCTCTGCACCCCTGCTCTGGCACCCCTGGAGATGAGGAAAGCCTTTGGCAGGAATTAACTGATGGAGGAATGAAGCTGTTCAGGGTATGGATTTAGTGGAAAGCAAAGCCATCCATCCCAGAGTGTGGCTGGATGCCCAGGAGTGCCAAGCACAGCTCTGCCCAGGCAGCTCCTGCTCCCTCCCAGGTGCCACCCCAGGGCACAGTCCCCATCCCTTGGCATCCCTTGGCATCCCTTGGCACGGCTCCTGTCCTGTTCCAGCCTTGCTTGGGCTTGGCCCAGCCCATGCTGCCACAGCCCTGGTGGGCAGGATGGGCTGGGCCAAGTCAAAATAGAAAAATATCTGTATTTTTATTTATTTCTGTGTTCCCCCCCTGGCAGAGGGGACACAGAAATCTCCTCTCTGCTCCAGCTCACCCAGGCTGGCCCTGCTCTCCTCCCTGTGCCTGCTGAGAGGCTGGAATGCCCCCAAAATGCACCAAAAAGCCTCATTTAAGGACACACACCAGGGAAGAGCTTCGTGTTTACAGCCAGACACAAATCCCAGCCAGGAAAAGTTTATGGAAAAAAGGGGATTCTGCTGCTAAAAGCAACCATCAGCATGGCCAGCACGGGGTTAAAGGCAGCTCAGGGAGGATGCAGCAGGTCCCAGGAGGGACCAGCAGGGAATGGGATGCTCTCCCTCCCATCCCTCGGGAGATCCCCCAGCAGCACAAAGGGGCTGCAGAGCTCACAGTGACCCCTCAGGTGCCTCCTGCCCTGCCCAGCCTCCAGCCTGGCTCCGAGGGGATCCTATCCCAGCTGGGATCTGCCTCTGCTTCCCAGCGCTGGGATCACAGAATCCTGGAATGGTTTGGGCTGGAAGGGACTCAAAGCTCACCCAGTGCCATGGGCAGGGGCAGCCTGCACTGTGCCAGGCTGCTCCAAGTCCTGTCCAGCCTGGCCTTGGTCACTTCCAGGGGTGGGACAGCCACAGCTGCTCTGGGGAATCCATTCCAGGGTCTGCCCACCCTCAGGAACAGGATTTTTTTCCCTGCTATCTCATCTGAAGCCCCCCTCTCTCAGTTTGAAGCAGTCCCTGCGTCCTGTCCCTCCATCCTTTGGAAATCCTCTCTCCATCTCCCTCGTAGCTCCTTCAAGGGCACACTGAGGTCACCCCAAACCCACCTGGGGGGGTTCCCAAACCCCCAAATCCTCGCCAGGCAGGACCTGCAGCTCATGCCAAGCTGCTGAAAGCCCTGCTGGGCCTCACCCCATTCCCTGCCCTGAGCCCCAGCCCCTGGCTGGCCTGCAGGACAGGGAGGAAGGGGCCTGGATCCATCCCAGAGCAGGGGGGGATGTTTGCATCCTCTTATCTGATCGTTTAAATCTGCTTATCTCCATCACCCTGGGGAGCTCTTGCAGAGCTGGGTTTTAAAGCTGAGAATCTGGTTAAAAGAGCTAACAGGATTTGGGAGATCACCAGAGATCCCAAAATTCCCTCAATGCTCATGTTCACAGACACCTCAGAGCACAAACATTTCATCCATACAAACTGCTGTGAGGAGGGAATTCCCAGCAGACACCCTGAAAATAACAACTGTGTCCCACTTCTTCCAATGCCAACAAACAGGCACCAAAAATGCAGCTCCTAAATGCATTTACAGAGCTGCAGATGGGGATTTTCTGAAGCGAGGCAGATCATTTTCCTTGCAGTTACAAGGATAATCTGCCCAGGTTATTCAGGCTGAGACTTTTCTTGTACAAAGAGCAAAGAATAACCCACAACTCTGTCACCACCTAAAAAGCTGCTCACACACATCTCGGGCTGGAAGACTTCAATTAAAAGCAGCTTTAACCATTCATGGTTAAACCCAAGTCACAGAACTGTAAAATAACACACCAAAGCTGAGAAAAAAGAATTGGGAATTCCACTCACTTGATACAGCCAATAATGACCTGTGTCAAGGGGTAGATGAGGGGCTCCATGACCTCACTGGGGTGGATGGTGCTGAGAACTCGACACCAGAAGTACAAACAGTGGATGTACTGCCAGTTATAGACTGACTGGAAGTTCTCCTGCAGGAAAGGGGGGGAAAAAATAAAGGCAGAAAGGTGAAAATGTGGCATGGAGCAGCAGGATGCAAAGCCCTGAGACAGGCACAGAATCTTTAACTGCAGCCACGGGGCCAAGCCTTGCAGCAGGGCCCCGAGCCAAGGCACAGCTGGAGGTGGCAGGGCTGTGCCAGCTCTCCCCAGGTCACTGAGATGCACCAGAAAGCTTTTCTCAGCTTCTCCTGCCCAGAACAGACGAGCAATCTGCTCTGTAATCACCTTCCACCGCCATCCCCTGCTCCATTTAAACAGGCTTAGTGTCTGCATTCGGGGATTTTGGGGGTGCCACTCCCATCTGAAGTGCCACGAGCCTCCCCAGCTGTGAAATCAAGTGGATTTACTCCTTGTCTGGGCCACAACTGAGGGTGTAAGGAGCCACTGCAATCCAATTAGGGGATCTGCAGCCCAGACTTCATTTATCTCTGCTTATTTATCCCCATGTCTGACCAGCCAGCAGATTTAGCTGGGCACCAAGCCCGCCCTGCTTGGGGGCAGCTCAACAGTTAATCTGTGGGGTCTGTTTTGCTAAACAGGACTAAATCCAGGATTAGCAATCTGACACAGATAGCCCAGGTCAGACTGGAGGTGGCCAAAACCAGGGCTGCTCCCCAGAGGTCTCAGATGCTTTGTTAAGTCCACGAAATACCACAAACACTGCTGGGAAGCTGAAACACCCCGGGGTGGCCTAGGCAGAGCAACAAAAACTTGGGCTGGTTGGGGCTTGGCTAGGTCTGGTTCCAAGGATAAAACTGTGAAGGAAGACATGTGGTGGCAGTTCTGTGTTCCCCTTGGATGCCCTTTGCAGCTGCAGTGTGCCTGCAGCCCTGGCCTTTGTGCTTTTCAGAACCCTAACCCTAGCCCCAGGCAGGAAATCAGCCTAGGGTTAGGGCTGCTTCCAGGGAAAAAGCTGTGAAGGAAGGCATGTGGTGGCACTTTTGTGTTCCCCTTGGGCTGCCCTTTGCAGCTGCAGTGTGCCTGCAGCCCTGGCCTTTGTGGTTTTTGAAACCCTAACCCTAACCCTAGCCCTAGCCCCAACCCTAGCCCCAGGCAGGAAATCAGCCTAGGGTTAGGGCTGCATGCAGGGAAAAAGCTGTGAAGGAAGGCATGTTGTGGTACTTTTGTGTTCCCCTTGGGCTGCCCTTTGCAGTTGCAGTGTGCCAGGAGCCCTGGCCTTTGTGGTTTTTGAAACCCTAACCCTAACCCTAGCCCCAGCCCTAACCCCAACCCCAACCCTAGCCCCAGGCAGGAAATCAGCCTAGGGATAGGGCTGCTTCCAGGGAAAAAGCTGTGAAGGAAGGCATGTGGTGGCACTTTTGTGTTCCCCTTTGCAGCTGCAGTGTGCCTGCAGCCCTGGCCTTTGTGCTTTTCAGAACCCTAACCCTTTCTGCTCCACCTGCATGTTCTGTAACAGAGGCTGCTATGAATTCTGACACATTCTGATCAATGTGAGCCATTTCTTCCTCAGCACTAAGAGAGCCTCCACAGCCTCCTGTCCTTGCCAAGGTCCACCCTGTGCAGGCCATTTCATAAATCCCCTCTCGCTGCCTGTGGCTGTGCCCAGGCGTGCTGCAGGGAGCTGGGGAGGATGAGGAGGGTGCCCACCTTCTTCCTGAGGGTCATGGCGCTGCGCAGGTGGATGGCCAGCTGGCGGATGTAGATGAAGCTGTGCTGGTAGGAGGTGGGGCTGTCCAGGGCCAGCATCTCTGTCAGCGTGCGCTGCATGAAGTTGATCATGGGCAGGGCGTTGGGAGAGGTGAACCTGCAGTTCTTCACAAAGGCAATGTACATTTGCTGGCAGGGGAAAAAGATGAGAAAGCAGCGTGTAAAATAAGAGTGAAAACAATTTTGGGGCTCCTGTGCCCTTCCCAGGTGTGACCAGACTGTCCCTGTGACCTCACGTTAGAGACTGATGAGTCCCTTCAAGCAGTGAAATGAGTTAAATAATTATAAATAATTAGTACATTAATATAAATATTATTATTTCATTTAAATAATAAATATAAAGCAGTTAATTAATTATAGCCTGAATTGATAGTTTTCTGAAAGCACTGTTCCTATTCTAATTGGTTGGTAATTAGTGGTTACCCTGTTTGATTGGTTAGTTCACTAGAGGTGGTTACATGCTTGTGTGTCTTTTTAGATATTGCTTGCATTTTTCTTTTAATTCTTCAGGATAGTTTTATAGGTGTTGTTAACAGTTATAGCCTTAGAATTCTTATTCAGAGGAATAAGCAGATTTTCACTGTTACAGGATTTTATTCTTATGGGAACTTACCAGGCTAGCTTAGCTAGAGAAGTTCCCATCAGAGTACTCACACTCTCTTAGTAAGGCCTAAACTAAACTATGTTTTTTCTTCTGTAAGGTTTTGCTTAACACCAAACCAGGGCTGAAGTGTTGCTTTGATCCAGCCTGGCCTCTCTCCAGGGGAGACAGGAGTGTGTTTAGCTGGGAGATGTGCCCACCACTGCCTGGCAGCAAGAGGGCAAGGCTGCAGGAGGGGCTGGGCACAGCTCTCCTGCTCAGGTGCCACTGTGGCAGCAAAACACTGCTGGGAACTCAGCTGAAAGGGCTCAGGAGGATGTCACACTCAGGAACCTGGGGGTGAAGGTTCAGCAGGCACCAGGGACCTCCCCTGCTCAGCCTCTGTGCCCCCAGCAGGAAGGGCAGCAGTGGGAAGCAGGAATCACCCTGACCTGACAGAATTTGTGCCCTGGTTGGCTTTCTGGAGGCTGCCAGCATCACCTCCAGACCTGCAGCTCAAGGCTCTGAGGTATTTGCACACAGCCTGAGGAAGAAAAGGTGCAGAGCTCAGCAAAGCCAGGCTTACCTTGAGCAGGGGGCTGAGGTAAACCTCCTTCTTGTACCTGCAGATCTTGTTCAGCACCAGGAAGGCCAGGACCCTGACTGTCTCCTCCCCTGTGCTCCACAGAGTGATGGTTTGCTGGGAAAAACCACAGAGATGGGTGAGTGAAGGCACACAGAGCTCCTGGCTGGCCACAGACAGGTCTGAGCCTCCCTCCTTGCCAGCAAGAGGGCAGCCAGGAGGCAGGGGACACACAGGTGACACGGAGGTGACACAGTGTGCTGTCAGTCAGTCACTGGCAGCCCTTCTGTCCTCACTGGGACACCACACAACAGCCCAGGCTGATGTTTCCATGATCAATAAAGGAACCCATCCAAACCCAGCACCTCTAAAAAATACCCAACTTTTATTTGTGTGGTTAAATACAGATTTTAACTCTCCTGAGTGACTCCCATGTCCCCCAGGTCCACCTGGCCCTGGCAGGAAGCACCTGGTGCCCCCCACACCCAGTCAGCTCAGCTGCACCAGGGAAAGGCACAGCTCAGAGAGGGAGCCCAGTCCTCACTGCAGGGCTGGAAAAGCCCTCTCAGAAATGCCTGCAGCAGCTGTGAGGTGTGCCAGCCCCCAGCCCTGCATCTCCACCACCCAAGGCTTCCCTGCCTCCTTCCAGAGCTGCAGTTGGCACTCAGATGCCACCCTGTGCCCTGGGTGTCCCCACACCTCCTGTGTTGCTGCTCACGCTCAGCAGTTGTGACTGAGCTGCCACAGAAATATTCCACCCCCAGCTCCCCGAGTGGAGAGGCAGCACAGACATTCCCAGGGCCTGGCAGCAATTCCTCCATCTGGGAGGAGGAAGCAGCTTCCCAAAACACCTCCCTGGGGAGCAGCAGCTCCAAACAGAGCCACCCACACGCTCACCTCAGCCTGGCATCACCTCGTGGCACCTGGAGAGAGGCAGGAATCCTCTCCAGGAACAGCAGCAAAGCAAGGGAACACCACGAGGGACTGACTGCCAGGGGATGCAGCCCAAACACCACAAATGCTCAGTGCAAGGGGGGAAAGCACCTCAGATGCCAACGGCACATCCCAGCAGGTCCCCTTACCTTGAGCAGGGCCCGGCACTGCTTTGGGAAGGACAGGTAGTATGGAACTGTGGAGCTCACGTGCTGCAGCACTGCTGCACCCACTGAGGCCTCTGTCAGGCATGACAGCAGCTGTGGAGGAGAGCAGAACACCCCAGCTGGCAGGCAGGGCTCACCACCCTCCTGTGCCAGCTGCTTTTCGCTGGGCAGGCAGAAAGGAGCCCACACAAACCCCACAGCAGCACCAGGGGAGGAGCAGAGGCTGCAGAGCTGCCTCAGCCTGGCAGGGGGAGCTCAGCTGCTGCCCCTGCATGGTTCACAGCCCCTGAGCTCCTCACACAGCACCTCCCTCGTGGACACTGCAAAATCTCAGTTTCTCTGCAGTGCAGGACACCAAAAAGGCCAAACCCGCCCTCAGTCTGCACAAGGAGACATCACCTGAGCTGCCTGGCAGCACACTGCATTTCTCCAGGATTTCTGCGTGGGAAGCTGGAATTCTTTGGGTATTTGGGTTAACTGTGCCTCAAGGAAAGGTTTGACAGAATGTGAAGAAGCAAATCTCAGTGTGTGCAGCTTGTCCAGCTCACTCACTGCAGACAAACCCAGTTTCCAGCCTGAGGACAAGGTGAGCTCCAGAGAGGCTCTGCCTGATGCACTCCCAGCTGCTGCAAGCATTTTGTCCACATTTCATTTGCCTGCTCACCCTCCTCCCTGCTCTGCAAGGACTCTGGACTGAGCAGACGTGGCCAAGGACACCAAAAGGAGAAGATTTTGTTCAGAAATAGTGCCAGAAAAAACACTGTGGTGCAGGCTGGGGCTGAGGGCTCTCAGGAGCCAGCCCAGGAGCAGGGATTGCTCCCAGGGACTGCATTCCCAGCTTTTCCTTGTCTGCAGTGCTCTGCTGCTGGAGAGAGGCACCACAGCTTGAGGGAAAAAAAAAAAAAAGTAAAAAGCTCTCCTGATCAAATTGCTCTTTCTGCTAAGTCATTGTGCCAGCTCCCAGCTGAGGCACAGCAGCTCCTGGGCTCTCACTCCTGGCATCCCTTCCCTCAGCTGCTGAAGAGTCAGTGCTGCTCTGGTTTTAATATTCCAGTTTGGGGATGCTAACAAAACAATCTCAAAAAAATTAAGTTGGGGCAGGAGTTTCCTTCAGAAATAATCCACAAATCATCTCTGAAACACCAGAAATTTTGGGGATGGAACTTTATCAGTCAGAGATGCCTCATGTGAGGTCACCAAGAGAACATCTCAGTGTTTGCCTCAAGTGCAGAGATCACAGCACCAAAAACTGAATTAATGATGCAGAATGCAGGGACACAGACTGCAAACTCCTTTAAAGCCCATTAAATATTAATCTGCCAGACAAATTAAAACAGAGAGAGCTGCCAGAATGTTAATTCAACCCTTCTTACCTATTCTGACACAAGCATCCTCTGAACCTCCCAATTGCTCATTAGACCAAATAATTCCAGAACAACCCAGGGAAACAATGAACACAAATCTCAGAGGGGCAAACCCCACCTGCCTCACCCCAAAATATCCTAAAGAGCCCAGCAAGGCACAGACTGACCCCTCAAACAGAAAATGGTGATGTTTCTTACTTGGATGGTACAGCCAAGATAAACTTTGATGTCCAGTCGTAGCTTTCCCCAGAGGGGGCTGGTGGAAGGGAGAACCATTCTGGAAAGGAGCAAGAGTTGGGTTTAGCTTTAAAAAAAAACCCAAATAAATCAGATTTCAGCAGCAAAACGAGCAGTGAGATCAATTCCTTGCTTCCTTCTTCCTTGGGGGGAAGAAAAGAAGAGCCCTGGGAGGAGCTGGCACCCCTTGCCCAGGTCCCAAGGCAGCTCTGGCAATCCCCAGCAGCTTTCCTGGACATCCCAAACCCCCCCAGACTTACTTGTGCTTGTTCTTGGGGGCTTTGGGGAGCAGCAGCTTGTGCAGGTGGTGGAACAGGTCCCGGATGCAGAAGGACACCAGGGCATTGAACACTGGGTGACAGAAGCCAGGAGAGCATTTGTAAGTGATTTTCCATGTACTGCTGGTTTTCCTCAGGGGAAAAGAGGTCCCTGAGGAACTGAAGCCAGTGATTTCCATGGCAGAACTCCTGCATTTCCTACCAGAAACCCCCAGTCTGCCTCTTATCTAATTTTTTATCAAAGATCAGAAGGCACAGGGGCCACCTCCAAAACCCATCCTTGCAGGAAGAGCTCCCAGAGCAGCACAGCAGGACAAGCCCTGAAAGCAGTGCAAGGTGAATTCACGCCTGCCAGGGCTCAGCCCCCTCCCTCCCACAGCTGAAGCCCCCCAGGTGCTCTCCCTGCCCTCACCTGCAGTGTCAGCCACCTGGAACTTGCTGGGGTCACCACCGCTGTCCCCTTTGGTGGTGGCCACAGCTGCCTTGTAGGCTTGGCTGATCTCATGGAAGAGCTTCGGGGTGAGGTTCCTCTGGGGACACAAGAAAAGGGGGGCTGAGGAGAAGGAAGGGACTCCTGGAGCTCCTGAGGGGGCCAGGGGTGCTGGAATTCCCTGGGAGTTTGGTGGCAGAAAGAGCTCCATCCCCAAGCTCAGGGCAGGGTTACCAAACTTCACCTCCCCTGAAACTGGAGTTTATTGCTGAGGCTTGAGGGGGAATTAATCAGCTGCCAGCAACTTCCAGTTCGAGCTTCATTCCCCTCAGCCACTAAACATGGGACTAGGAAAGCGCCTGGAGCTGCCAGAGGGTGAAAAACCCAAATTTGATCGTTCTGGCCTCTTCCGAGCCACATTTCTGCAGCTCCTCCCTCGTCTGGGATGGCAGCGCTGGGATTTCACAGCCCAAAGTCAGGCTGGAGGCACGAGAGCTCTGGGGGCTGGGGACACAAGTTTTGTGTCAGGTGAGCAAATAAATAAATAAACAAATAAATAAACAAATAAATAAATAAATAAATAGTTTTGTGTCAGGTGAGCAAATAAATAAATAAATAAACAAATAAACAAATAAATAAACAAACAAATAAATAAACAAATAAATAAATAAATTTTGTGCCAGGTGAGCAAATAAATAAATAAATAAACAAATAAATAAACAAACAAACAAATAAATAAATAAATTTTGTGCCAGGTGAGCAAATAAATAAACAAACAAACAAATAAATAAATAAATAGTTTTGTGCCAGGTGAACAAATAAATAAATAAATAAATAAACAAATAAATAAATAAACGAATAAACAAATAAACAAACAAACAAATAAACAAATAAATAAATAAATTTTGTGCCAGGTGAACAAATAAATAAATAAATAAATAGTTTTGTGCCGAATGAACAAATAAATAAATAAATAAATTTTGTGCCTAATTAACAAATAAATAAATACATTTTGTGCCGAATGAACAAATAAATAAATAAATTTTGTGCCAGGTGAACAAAAAAATAAATAAATTTTGTGCCCAATTAACAAATAAATAAATAAGTTTTGTGCCTAATTAACAAATAAATAAATAAATAAGTTTTGTGCCTAATTAACAAATAAATAAATAAATAAATTTTGTGCCAAATTAACAAATAAATAAATAAATTTTGTACCCAATTAACAAATAAATAAATTTTGTGCCTAATTAACAAATAAATAAATAAATAAATTTTGTGCCTAATTAATAAATAAATAAATAAATTTTGTGCCTAATTAACAAATAAATAAATAAATAAATTTTGTGCCAGGTGAACAAATAAATAAATAAATTTTGTGCCTAATTAACAAACAAATAAATAAATTTTGTGCCTAATTAACAAACAAATAAATAAATTTTGTGCCTAATTAACAAACAAATAAATAAATAAATTTTGTGCCAAATTAACAAACAAATAAATTTTGTACCCAATTAACAAATAAATAAATAACTTTTGTGCCTAATTAACAAATAAATAAATAAATTTTGTGCCTAATTAACAAATAAAAAATTTTGTGCCTAATTAACAAATAAATAAATAACTTTTGTGCCTAATTAACAAATAAATAAATAAATTTTGTACCCAATTAACAAATAAATAACTTTTGTGCCTAATTAACAAATAAATAAATAAATTTTGTGCCTAATTAACAAATAAATAAGTTTTGTGCCCAATTAACAAATAAATAAATAAATGTTGTGCCCAATTAACAAATAAACCAGTACATTTTCGTGGCAGATGAACGAATGCCAGGCTGGCCCCTGTAAGGCAGGGAGGAGATCTCCCCAGCGCTGTGTGCTCCTGCCCTGCTCACCTGGGCAGCTTTCTTCCACTCCTCCACCATCCTCAAGCTCACGTGGATGTGGGAAACTTTCTTCCTTTTGACTTTTTCTTGCTCTTCATCTTCGTCATCTTCATCCTCGTGGCTGGCTTCCTGGAGAGAGCAGCAGGGGGGCTGAGGGGAGGTTCCCCAGCCCTGGCTGTCCCCCGAGCCCTGCCGAGGGGGAGGCAGGGAGGGAGCAGGGCTGGCAGCCATGCCCAGCAGGAATGGCTCACACGGGGCTCTGGGGTGAACTCGGGGTGAGGCTGGGGCTGCCCCAGCCCTGCAGGTGCCCAAGGCCAGGCTGGAGGGGTTTGGAGCAGCCTGGGGCAGTGCCAGCTGCTGGAGCAGCTTTGAGGCCCTTTCCAAGCCCAAGCACCCAGGGCTGGCACTGGGATGGAATTCCCAGTGGCACTGAGGCCCCTGGGCCCAGGCAGGTACCTCGAGGGTGTCGGGGGGTCTGTGCAGAGCCTCCTCCTCCTCCTCCGAGCTGTCTGAGGCATCAAAGTCCAGCAGCTTGCGATCGTTCTCCTCCAGGAACCTGTAGAACTCGGGGTCCCTGTCCTTCAGCCTGGAGAGCTGATCCTTGTGCTCTGATGCCTTTCCCTTCTTCCTGCTGGCAGAGAATGAATCCTTCACTCACTGCCCAGGGCTCTGCTGAGGCTGTGACACAAACATTAAGAAATCTTGACAGCAAGACAGCAGATTGCACTGGGAGAGAGGAAAACACCTGGGGAAACCACCACAAAGCTGTTTCTCAGTCCCTCACAATTGCTCCAGGGATGCACCACCTCCTGGCAACGCCTGAGCATCCTTTCCATGGAGAAGTTCCTCCTGGAGCCCACCCTGAGCCTGACACTGAGGCCGTTCCCTGGGAGCAGAGCCCCAGCTGGGCTGTCCCCTCCTCTCAGGGAGCTGTGGGAAGGAAAAAATCTCCTTTTCTGCAGGCTGAGCCCCCCAGTGCCCCTCACCTGCCCGGCCGTGCCTGCAGCCCCTGGGCTGCCTTCCCTCCCTGCTGTCTCTGCCTCGCAGAGCCGCTGAGGGCCCGGCTGCCTTCCTCCTCCTCCTCCTCCTCCTCCTCCTCCTCCTCCTCCTCCCAGGCGCCGTCATGCTCCGAGTCCGAGCCCGCAGCGAGGAACTCATCCAGGCTCAGCTCTGCCAGCTTCCTGAGGGGGAAAGGGGAAAAGGAGGGTGTGAGGGGGGAAAGGAGGGTGAGAGGGGGGAAAGGAGAAAAGGAGGGTGTGAGGGGGGAAAGGAGGGGGTGAGGGGGGAAAGGAGGGGGTGAGGGGGACAAGGAGGGGGTGAGGGGGACAAGGAGGGGGTGAGGGGGACAAGGAGGGAGTGAGGGGGGAAAGGAGGGGGTGAGGGGGGAAAGGAGGGGGTGAGGGGGGAAAGGAGGGGGTGAGGGGGGAAAGGAGGGGGTGAGGGGGGAAAGGAGGGGGTGAGGGGGACAAGGAGGGTGTGAGAGGGGAAAGGAGGGAGTGAGGGGGGAAAGGAAGGAGTGAGGGGGGAAAGGAGGGCGTGAGGGGGACAAGGAGGGGGTGAGGGGGGAAAGGAGGGGGTGAGGGGGGAAAGGAGGGGGTGAGGGGGGAAAGGAGGGGGTGAGGGGGACAAGGAGGGGGTGAGGGGGACAAGGAGGGGGTGAGGGGGACAAGGAGGGGGTGAGGGGGGAAAGGAGGGGGTGAGGGGGGAAAGGAGGGAGTGAGGGGGGAAAGGAGGGAGTGAGGGGGACAAGGAGGGGGTGAGGGGGACAAGGAGGGGGTGAGGGGGGAAAGGAGGGGGTGAGGGGGGAAAGGAGGGAGTGAGGGGGACAAGGAGGGTGAGGGGGGAAAGGAGGGGGTGAGGGGGGAAAGGAGGGGGTGAGGGGGACAAGGAGGGGGTGTGAGGGGAAAGAAGGGTGTGAAGGGGGGAAAGAAGTGTGTGTGAGGGGAGAAAGGAGCGTGAGACCGGGAAAAGGAGCGTGTGAGGGGGGGAAAGCAGCGTGTGAGAGCGGGGAAAGCAGCGTGTAAGAGAGAACGGAAGGCGTGAGGGGGGAAAGCAGCGTGTGAGAGGGGGAAGCTCATCCCGGCGTGCCCGGGACCCTCCTGGATCCCCTCCCGAACCTCCCCCGGCGCGGCGCTCACCTCCTCCCGGGGGCCGCCATGTTGCCTCCGCCACGCGGCCGCCGCTTCCGGTCCCGGCGTGGAGCGCGGCAGGGGCGGGGCAAATCAGGCCACGCCTGCTAATATGCTAATCAGCTTGTTTTCATGCTTGGCCCCGCCCCGCCCGTTGGCCCCGCCCCTCCCGCTGCTCGCTGCATCCCGGGCGGGACCGGGATGGGCTCGGGGATGGGATTGTGGCCTTTGTCCGCATGAGGAGACCGAGCCGCGGCTGCCCTGAGCGGCTCGGGGCCCCTCAGACCGGCAGGGACGCTGGGGGTGCTGGGTGTGTCCATTGGGAGGGTATTGGGGGGCTGCAGTGTGTCCAAGGAGGGGTATTGGGGTGCTGAGTGTCCATTGGGAGGGTATTGAAGGGCTGGAATGTGTCCAAGGAGGGGCATTGTGGACTTGAATTGATATTGGGGTGCAGTGTGTCCACTGGAAGGGCACTGAAGGGCTGCAGTTTGAATTGAGAATGTGTCGCTTGCATGACTCTGAGTCTTCAGGGGTTTGCTTTGTGGATATCAGCAAGTCATGAAAAACGTTACAATTTAAACAGAATGAAGATACCTTTCAGATAACTCCTTTCAGAAAACTCATGAGTACCAGCAGTCATTTGTAAATGCGTTTTTATTATTCCAGACTGTTTGCCAGTGTTCTTCAATGCATCTTTATAAAGGCTGGAACCACCTTACTGAAGCATTTCCAGGTTTTAATTTCGGAGGTGGCACTCAGAGGGGCCAGCTCGGCCTCCATCACCCCAAAACTCCTTCCCTGAATTAATTATTTTGGGGCGCCCCTTCAGGCCACGCCCACAGTACTAACCCCGCCCCTTCATTAATCATGCCCCTAGTTAACCCCGCCCCCTCATTAACCCCGCCTCCTCATTAACCCCGCCCCTCGTTAACCCCGCCCCCTCGTTAACTCCGCCTCCTCATTAACCCCGCCCCTCGTTAACCCCGCCCCCTCGTTAACTCCGCCTCCTCATTAACCCCGCCCCTCGTTAACCCCGCCCCCTCGTTAACTCCGCCTCCTCATTAACCCCGCCCCTCGTTAACCCCGCCCCTCGTTAACCCCGCCCCCTCATTGACCACGCCCCCTCATTAACCACGCCCCACATTAACCCCGCCCCCTCATTAACCCCGCTCCTCATTAACCCCGCTCCTCATTAACCCCGCTCCTCATTAACCCCGCCCCCTCATTAACCACGCCCCCTCATCAACCCCGCCCCCTCATTAACCCCGCTCCTCATTAACCCCGCTCCTCATTAACCCCGCCCCCTCATTAACCACGCTCCTCATTAACCCCGCTCCTCATTAACCACGCCCCCTCATTAATCACGCCCCCTCATTAACCCCGCCCCTCATTAACCCCGCCCCTCGGCCTTTGTGCGGCACCGTGGGCGTGGCCTCCCCCATCGCCCCGCCCCGTTCTCCCGGTTGGCCCCGCCCCGCGCCGGTGCCGGTGCCGGGCCCGCAGCGGGGCCGGTGCCGCTCGGTTCGCTGGGCCGGGCACGGACACACGGACAGGGGGACACACGGACACACGGACAGGCGGACACACGGACAGGCGGACAGGCGGAGCTCGGGGTTATTCCGGGTGACGGAGGAAGCCGCAGCCGCGGGGCCGCCCCCGGCCCGCCCCGCATCCCCGGCCGGGGCCGGCGGCCGCGCCGCGGGGGGAAGCGGCGACCCGCAGCATCCCCCGGCTCGGGCCGCGGCCGCCCCGGAGCCGTGAGTACCGCCCGGGGCACGGCCCTGCCGCCCGCACCTCCCCTGCTCTTCCTCTCCGCCTGCCGCTTCCTCTCCCTCTTCTTCATCCTCTCTCCTCTTCCTCCTCTCCCTCCCGCTGTCCCTCTTCCCGCAGTGCCGGGGTGCTCGGACCCGCGGGAGGAGGGGGAGCGGAGGGGTAACGGGATGGGGGCACACCGGAGGGGTCACCAGGGATGATGGGGACCCCCGGAGGGGTAACGGGATGGGGGCACAGTCACCGGGGATGGGGGCACAGTCGCCGGGGATGGGGGCACAGTCACCGGGGATGATAGGGACCCCCGGAGGAGCTGCCGCTCCATGCCTCCCGGCGCATCCCTCCTCGGTGAGAAGTTTGCTTTCGGGGTGCCCCGCAGCACCACCGGGGTGGGGTGGGGGGGAGCAGCGGCGCCGCTTCCCAAGGTTTTGGCCCAGCTGGGGTGGTTCCCAAATGTTTGCAGGGGTTGGGAACGGCCCGTGCCCTGCCCAGCCTGTCTCTGCACCGCGGCACCCCCGGGGCCGGCAGCATCCCCGTGCCCTGGGGGGCTCGGGCTGGCAGCTGAAGGGCACCGGGAGGAGCGTTTTCTGGGCTTTTCCAAGCTTTTTTGGTGGCCTCTGCAGCGGCTGCCAGGGCAGAGGGCTCTCCTTGAGCCACAGCATCGCTGCTGGAGCTGGGGCTGGGGCTGGGGCTGGGGCTGGGGCTGGGGCTGGAGCTGGAGCTGGGGCTGGAGTTGGGGCTGGGGCTGGAGCTGGAGCTGCTCCCGGCCAGGCTGGCAGCTGGGCTGGTTCTGCTGCCTGAGCAAACGCCTCCCTCTCCGGGGAACACAGCCCTGCACTCGGCAGGAAGGACAGGGTGGCTGTCCCTGGCTGTCCCTGGCTGTCCCTGGCTGTCCCTGACTGTCCTGGCTGTCCTGGCTGTCCCTGGCCATCCCTGGCTGTCCCTGGCTGTCCCTGGCCATCCCTGGCTGTCCTGGCTGTCCCTGGCTGTCCCTGGCTGTCCCTGGCCATCCCTGGCTGTCCTGGCTGTCCTGCCTGTCCCTGGCTGTCCTGCCTGTCCCTGGCCATCCCTGGCTATCCCTGGCTGTCCTGGCTGTCCTGGCCATCCCTGGCTGTCCCTGACTGTCCTGGTTGTCCCTGGCTGTCCTGCCTGTCCCTGGCCATCCCTGGCTGTCCTGGCTGTCCTGGCTATCCCTGGCTGTCCCTGGCTGTCCTGGTTGTCCCTGGCTGTCCTGCCTGTCCCTGGCTGTCCCTAGCTATCCCTGGCCATCCCTGGCTGTCCTGGCTGTCCATGGCTGTCCTGGCTGTCCCTGTCTGTCCCTAGCTATCCCTGGCTGTCCTGGCTGTCCATGGCTGTCCTGGCTGTCCCTGTCTGTCCCTAGCTATCCCTGGCTGTCCTGGCTGTCCCTAGCTATCCCTGTCTGTCCCTAGCTATCCCTGGCCATCCCTGGCTGTCCCTAGCTATCCCTGGCTGTCCTGGCTATCCGTGGCCATCCCTGGCTGTCCTGGCTGTCCCTGTCTGTCCCTAGCTATCCCTGTCTGTCCCTAGCTATCCCTGGCCATCCCTGGCTGTCCCTAGCTATCCCTGGCTGTCCTGGCTGTCCCTGGCCATCCCTGGCTCTCCTGGCTGTCCATGGCTGTCCTGGCTGTCCTGGCTGTCCCTGGCTGTCCCTGGCTGTCCTGGCTGTCCCTGCCTGTCCCTGCCTGTCCCTGCCTGTCCTGGCTATCCCTGGCTGTCCTGGCTGTCCTGGCTGTCCCTAGCTATCCCTGGCTGTCCTGGCTATCCCTGGCTATCCCTGGCTGTCCTGGCTGTCCCTGGCTGTCCCTTTGTGCCAGCCCGCAGCAGCAGTGGCCTTGCTTTGGTGGCTCTCTGCAGGATGCCAGCTCTGCTGTGGCTCCCTGCTGTCCCACAGCATCATCCCGGGGGGCTCTGCGTTGCTGGAGGTGATTCAGCAACACGTGGATGTTTGTGGGTGCCTTTAGCACCCCGAGGTGCTGGTTGCTTCCAGGGCCGGTGTTTTGGGGCTCAGTGACCCCTCAGTGTCCAGTGGCCTTTTGGTTTTCATCCCTGCATGCCAGCCCTCTGTGCAATCCCCTCTGCACCCCGAGTTTCTCTCCCGGCCCGTGAACATCTGCTGGCAATCCTTTATTGAGCACAGCACTGAGTAAGACTCGGGGAGATGTTGGGTGTAGAGATCCGAGTTTCCTTCCTGAGCGCTGAGTGATTAATGAATCACAGCAAAGAGCAGCTCATTCAGAGCACACCAGGAGCTGGCAGGCGGAGCAGGCACCTGCTCTCTTGGCTGGGCAGCCCAGCATCCCAAGGGAGCTGCTCCCCAGCCTCTCGGGGAGCTGGGCTGCTCCCCGTGCCCGCTGCCAGCCGAGGGCAGCTCCGGGGGTGGCACTGGCACGGCTTTGTTCTGCCAGCACACACAGCAGCCATCTGCCCCGCTGCCTCGGCCAGCCTGGCTCTCTGGAGAGGTGTGGAACTCAGAGCAGGCTGAGATGTGCTGGGAGCCTGCTCTGGGCCCCTGCTTTGCTGCATTTCAGCCTCAGCAGCTCCAGGGCAGCCCCGCTGGAGTCCCGGTGCTGCCTCCTGGACCTGCTCCAGAGCCTGGGCTTGGGAGGCTCCATCTGCTCTGCCTGGCCTGCTGCAACCACCCCGAGGGATGCGGCTCCTCAGGGCAGGAATCCGAGCTCCTCCAGCTGCACTTCCCAAGGTCTGGGACCTGCTGGCCTTGGCAGGCCCCGTTGTGCCAGGGAGCTCAAGGCCGTGGTGTCACATGCTCCTCACAGCTCAGCATTGGGGACGTGGCCTGGCTGCTGCTGGCCAGAAGGTGGGAGGGAATCCTTTTGTTTCCTGGCTTGGAAGGACTTTCCCAGCGCTCCACAGAAGCTCAGAGCTTGCTGAGAGCAGGAGGGCAGAGCTGGGCTGGCAGAGAGGGGCTGCAGGGGGCTTTGGGAGCCATCCCTGGCCGTGCTGTGACAGGGCTGAGCCTGGCACTGCCCGCTGGTGACACTGCTTTGGAGAGGCAGCAGAATGGCTTTGTGAAAGATCTGTGATCGCAGAATGGCACCGTGAAAGGTCTCCCTGCCTGTTTGCAGATCCGGGTGCTTCTTCCTGCTTTTCCTGCTGCTGCTGCCTCGTGTCATGGAGTTATCCTTCCCTGTAGTGGTGTCTCCCCAATTCAGCACTGTGCTGTGACACCAGGGCCCTGCTGGGCAGGGGTGGCCCGCTCTGAGCTGGCCCACTGTCACCTGGAGCCACCAGCAGCTGGCACAGCAGCTGGCACAGTCCCTGCTGGGACCCAGGATGCTGCAGAGGGGGAGCAGGGCTGGGGGGCAGGAGTGTGGCTGTGCCCAGCTCAGGTGCCCGAGTGCTCTCCCCTCGTGTTTGCCTGTCTGCAGAACGAGCTGGGGACAGAGATTCTGGCACAGGGTGGGCAGTGCAGCCGGGCTGGGCCTGGCCCTGCTGCCTGGGCAGGGCTCTGGCTGTGTGTGCCCAGGCTGGCACTGCCCGTGCCACGGACCAGCACGGGATGTGGCAGAGCTCCTCTGCTGGGGACACTGGGAAGGGGAATCAGGACGTGACCCACATTTGCAGCTCCTCTCGGAGCCCCAGGGCTCGTTCTGCTCAGCTCCTGGTGTGCTTTGTGCTGGGCTCTGAGCTGCAGTGTAACCCCAGAGCAGCTGGGGACCTGCACGTTCTGCTGAGCATCTCAAGGCAGGAATCCATTCCCACTCCTTGCTCCTCCCTAACGCGGGGGTTCAGCAGCCCCAAACCTCCTCCAGTCCTGCCCCTCACGACCAATTACTTGAAAATGACCCAAATATTGGCACAGATGCCTCGGAATCCCTCAAGCGTGGAGCCTTGGAGCTGCAAAACAGGGGAGACAAAAGCTGAGTTGGGAGGTGGCTGAAGGAAGAGCTGCTGCCTGTGGGAGGTCAGGACAAGGCTGTGGGCACCGAGATGAGGATGATGAGGCTGCCCTTCATCCCTCTGATACATGAGAATGCCCCAGGGCATTGAGCCTCTGCCCAGTGCTCCCTCCTCTCACTTTTTGGGGTGACTGAGAGTGGCTTGGAGCCTCCAAACAAAACTCCCCAGGGAATAACGAGGAGCTGGGCTTTAATTAGAGATTGGTGTGTGCAGTGAGAGCCCAGGGAGGGGCTGGGGGGCTGTGCCCGGGTCAGGGTGCTGAGAGCCCTTCCTGCCTGGAGGCAGCACTGCCTCTGTGCCTGGAGCTGGCAGCTTTTCCCTGTCCTCCCCACCCCCTTGCGAGGCTCCACATCCTCCCTGGCAGCTTGTCACTTCTCTGCAGATGTCTAGACAGGAGGATTCAGTGCGTGTCAGCTCTGCCTAATTCATTAAAAATAAATAAATAAGGAAAGAAAGAAGCCCCGGCCCTCCTGGGAGCTGGGGAGTCTCAGCCCTGCAGCCTCAGCTGTGCTGCCCTGCCCTGCCCTGGGGCTCCCTGGCACCAGAGCCATTCCAGGCAGCTGCAGGGGCAGCAGGGGCACGGGGAATGGAGGAGAGGAGGTTGGGAGGGGGTTTCAGGGCTGGGCTGTGCTCCTTGTCCCTGCATTTGTGTGTTCTCGTGTCCCCACCGAGGGGTGCCAGCTCCCCTGGCACTGCCAGCTCCCCAATTCCTGCCCCCCTGAGGGCAGGGCTGGTTCCAGCAGGCACAGCTCCCTCGCTGCCACTCTTCATCCAAAATCTCAGCCCTGACCTCTGCACAGGGGCAAAACTGCCATGGGGATCTGCAGCTCAGAGCATCCCCTGCAGCCAGAGCATCCCCTGCAGCCAGAGCATCCCCTGCAGCTCAGAGCATCCCCTGCAGCCAGAGCATCCCCTGCAGCCAGAGCATCCCCTGCAGCCAGAGCATCCCCTGCAGCTCAGAGCATCCCCTGCAGCCAGAGCATCCCCTGCAGCCAGAGCATCCCCTGCTGCCAGAGCATCCCCTGCAGCCAGAGCATCCCCTGCAGCCAGAGCATCCCCTGCAGCCAGAGCATCCCCTGCAGCTCAGAGCAGCTCCCTCCCTCTGCCCTTGGCACTGCTGCTGAGCTGTGCCAGGCTGATCTCTCCCAGGTTAAGCTCTCCCAGGCTGATCTCTCCCAGGCTGAGCCGTGCCAGGCTGAGCTCACAGTGAAGCTGTGTGAGCTGGAGTGTGGCAGTGCCTCTGGGAGCTCCCTGGGTGCAGGCTGAGGAAAGGCTGACCCCAGAGCGTTTGGTTTCCTGTGCCAGTGGCACTGATGTGACACGTCCTGGTGGGGACAGCTCCTGGGTTTAGTGCCCGCTTTGCTCTGCCTCCTGCACAGGCACAGCTGAATGGACCCATCCTCCCTGCTTGTGTTCATCGAGGGGAAGGCAGCAGGAGAGGTGGGAATGCAATTTATTTTGGCCCTCTGGAAGAAGCAATCATTTGGGATTTCTGAGTTTGAGGGGTAAGGGCAGGGCAGATCTGCTGTAGCTGTGAAAACAGCCCTGGCACTTGATTATTGATCAATAAAAAACGCTGCTCCGCTGTGACCCTCTCCCTGCCCAGGGATCCAAGCTTCTGCTCCATCCCAGGGGGAGTTTGGCTGTGCCATTTGGGGGGCACTGCCCTGGGAGGGGGCCTGTCCCCACGGTGCCACCTTGCAGAGCTGTTTGTGCTGCTCGAGCTGAGTGCCACTGAGGGCTCCGTGCCTTCCCCAGAGGCAGCACTCGTGTGGGAGCTGCAGAGCTGTGCACAAACAGCTGATTTTCCATGGCACAAAGGGATGGGGACACACGGAGGGGATGGATTGGAGCCCGAGGGCGTGGGGGCTGTCCCCTGTCCCCACCATCTGAGCAGCTGCACAGGATGTGGCCCTGCTGCCTCCCAGCCCTCCTGCCAGACACACAATCCCCATCCAGGCTGCCAACAAAAAGCTATTCTCCAGGGCCTTCCTGGGGAAAGGGCAGCCTCAGAACTCCTCCCTGGAGGATGCTCTGTTCCCTGTTTATTGCTCAGCACACTTCTTTTCACTCCCAGCAAAATATGGTTTTTGTGTGTGGAGAGAACAGGCCTCCCTTTGGGCAGGGATCATTTGCATTAATTAACAGAGCTGTTATGCATGGCCACGCTCTGGCGCAGAGAAGCCAAACAAACGCCTCCTTTTTTTTTTTTGTTGTTTTTTTGAGGGGTTTCTCTTCTGTGCCACAACCTCAGAGTTATCCCAGGGGAGGCAGCACATCCGTCCCAGCCCGTGGGAGGGTGACACTGCCCATGGGGCTGGCAGGAGGGTGAGACCTCCTCAGGGAGCCTGGAGCCAAAAAATCCCCAAGCAGAGCTGGCTCAGGCTGCCAGGACTGTGCCCTGGGTTGGGGACAGCCGTGGAGCCCGGTGGCACTGCAGTGGCTGGGGTGGCACCTCCCTCTTGTCCTGCTGGGCCGTGTCACAGGCTGGGTGGCACCGTGGTGGTGTCACAGCCCAGGGTGGGTGGCACAGCCCTGTGCCAGCCCTGGGGACCACAGGGACAGGGCACTGAGCTCTGCCTCCTGGCCATGGGGGTCACCGTGTCCCCAGGACAGTGTCACCCTTGTCACTCGCCCAGGGCCACAGTGACTCGTGGCAGGGCTGGAAGTGAGCCCAGCGCTTCCAACTCTTTGGAAGTCCCCCCCAAAGCCTCCAGCAGCTCCCCCAGCCTGCTGTGCCCTCTGGGTGCTGCCCCAGGGTGCCAAACAGATCCCCAGGAGCAGCAATGCCACCTTGTCCCAGCTGTGTCCTGCCTGTCCCCCTCTGGAACCCAACCCTGCCCCTCTGAACCCAACCCTGCCCCTCTGAACCCAACCCTGCCCCTCTGGACCCAGCCCTGCCCCTCTGAACCCAACCCTGCCCCTCTGGAACCCAACCCTGCCCCTCTGAACCCAACCCTGACCCTCTGGAACCCAACCCTGCCCCTCTGAACCCAACCCTGCCCCTCTGAACCCATCCCTGCCCCTCTGGAACCAACCCTGCCCCTCTGGAACCCATCCCTGCCCCTCTGAACCCATCCCTGCCCCTCTGAACCCAACCCTGCTCCTCTAAACCCAACCCTGCCCCTCTGAACCCAACCCTGCCCCTCTGAACCCAACCCTGCCCCTCTGAACCCAACCCTGCCCCTCTGAACCCAACCCTGCCCCTCTGAACCCAACCCTGCCCCTCTGAACCCAACCCTGCCCCTCTGGAACCCAACCCTGCCCCTCTGGAGGCAGGCAGGGATGTGAATAACAAAACCCCTCCTTTCTGTGAGCATCTCAGCCAGCAGAGGTGAATTAGGAAGTGAATTCGGAGGTGAATTAGGAAGTGAATTAGGAGGTGAATTAGGAGATGAATTAGGAGATGAATTAGGAGATGAATTAGGAGGTGAATTAGGAGATGAATTAGGAGATGAATTAGGAGATGAATTAGGAGGTGAATTAGGAGATGAATTAGGAGATGAATTAGGAGGTGAATTAGGAGGTGAATTAGGAGATGAATTAGGAGATGTATTAGGAGATGAATTCGGAGATGAATTCAGAGATGAATTCGGAGATGAATTCGGAGGTGAATTAGGAGGTGAATTAGGAGGTGAATTAGGAGGTGAATTAGGAGGTGAATTCGGAGATGAATTAGGAGATGAATTAGGAGAGGAATTCGGAGATGGGCTGTCCCGGGGATGCTGCAGCTTCCCAAATGGGATGTGCAGGACAGGACCACCCTCCCGGGCTCCTCCCTGCTGCCGAGGGCACGGTGGCACCCTGCTGTCCCTGCTGGGAGGCAGCAGCAGGCCCTGCCTCTGGGGAGCAGGCACCTCGTGGCACGGGCGATGCCAGCCGCAAAGGGCATCGCAGGCTTCTCCCCGCCCAGGAAACGTGTTTATTCATCTCTCCATCCTCCCCCAGACTCTCGTAGCGCTACAACTGCTCCTTAAAAAGGCAGGAGCGGGCTGCCTGCGTGGCTGAGCAGGCACAGGATGCTGCCTTGCTATTTTTAGGCTCAGCAGGGCTGCTGTGGAGGTGGCAGCAGCGGGGGCTCAGGGGATTCTCTCGCCGCAGGGATGCAGGTTGGGTTCGAGCTGTTTTCTGCCTGCTGCTGCCTCCCCCTCCTTCCTCCCGCTGCTCAGTCATCCCCTCCTCACCCCCCAGCTCTGGGGGCTGCTGGCACAGAGGCAGCCAAAGGCCTTTTGGAGCAGCCTGGATGCAAAGAGCAGCAGGGGGAGGGAATCTCTGCATGAATAAATGTTCCTTGATCAGGCAGGTTTTGTTTTCCTAGAAGCACAGAGTGGTTTGGGGTGGGAGGGAGTGTAAAAATCATCTGGTTTCGTGGGCAGGGACACCTTCCACCATGCCAGGGTCCTCTGAGCTCCATCCAGCCTGGCCTGGGATCCAGGGGCAGCCACAGCTTCTCTGGAAAATCCATTGCAGGGCCTCCCCACCCTCAGAGGGAAGAATTCCTTCCCCATATTGAGCGTGAATTTCCCCTCTTTGTTTGAACCTAATGACATTTCCCCGGCAGGGCCTGGTCAGACTGTCAGGGTCGCTGTCAGCACAGGGTGCTTGAGCTGTGGTGGCTCCCACAGGGATCACCCAGGGCTAAAGCCTGGGTTGATGCCTTAAGTTTAGCTTTTATATTTTCCACACTCTGTACTGCATTGGGATATAATCCTGAGCTTCATATAAAGTGTCAGCAAGTTCTCCTCACAGCTCAGTCACACAAAACAATCCTTTCCAGCCCCAGAACCAAGGACACCACTGCAGCTCCAGCCCCAAAAAGTGCAAACAGCAGGGAATGGAGGAGAGCAACCTGGGAGGGTGGGACTGCATCACCTGGAGCTGGAACTGGACAGTGAACCCCAGTGTGGAAATGGACCAAAACTGATCAAAGTGTGAAAACTCGTGACCCATTGTCCATCTTGGATCCACCTTGGGTCCATCTTGGGATCCACCTTGGGTCCGCCTTGGGTCCATCTTGGGTCCACCTTGGGTCCATCTTGGATCCATCTTGAATCCATCTTGGGTCCATCTTGGATCCACCTTGAATCCATCTTGGGTCCATCTTGGATCCATCTTGGGTCCATCCTGGGTCTGTCTTGGGTCCATTCTGCGTCTGTCTTAAGTCCATCTTGGATCCATCTTGGATCCATTTTGGGTCCATCTTGGATCCACCTTGGGTCCACCTTGGGTCTGGCTTGGGTCCATCTTGGGTCTGTTTTGGATCCATCTTGAATCCATCTTGGATCCATCTTGGCTCCATCTTGAATCCATCTTGGCTCCATCTTGGCTCCATCTTGGCTCCATCTTGGGTCCACCTTGGGTCCATCTTGGATTCATCTTGGGTCCATCTTGAATCCACCTTGGGTCCATCTTGGGTCTGGCTTGGGTCCGTCTTGGATCCACCTTGAATCCATCTTGGGTCCACCTTTGATCCATCCTGGGTCTGTCTTGGGTCCACCTTGGATCCATTTTGGGTCCTTCTTGGGTCTGTCTTGGATCTGGCTTGGGCCCATCTTGGGTTCATCTTGGGTCCACCTTGGATTTATCTTGAGTCCATCTTGGGTCCACCTTGAATCCATCTTGGCTCCATCTTGGCTCCATCTTGGCTCCATCTTGGGTCCACCTTGGGTCCACCTTGGGTGTAGCCTCAGCCAGTCTCTAGCAGTGCCCAGGGTGAATCCTTTGAAGGCCTTTCACAACATCCCCAGTTACCCCTGTCCCCCTGTGTTCCGTGCCACCTCCTGAGCCTAACCCTGTGTTTGTTTCCCCCCTGGCAGAGACGGTGGGAGGGGGCTGCCCCCTTCGCTGCCCGCCGCAGCCATGGAGGGGGGAGTGCAGCTGCTCAACCGGGACGGGCACAGCATCTCCCACAACTCCAAGCGCCACTACCACGACGCCTTCGTGTGCATGAACCGCATGAGGCAGCGGGGGCTGCTCTGCGACATCGTCCTGCACGTGGCCACCAAGGAGATCAAGGCCCACAAGGTGGTGCTGGCGTCGTGCAGCCCCTACTTCCACGCCATGTTCACAAGCAAGTAGAGTCCTCTCTTCCCCAGGGACAGGCTGGCGGCTCTCCCCTCTCCAAATCCCCTCCCTGGCAATTCTTCCCCCTCCAAATCCCTTCCCTGGCAGCTCTCCCCTCTCCAAATCCCTTCCCTGCTCTGTCGCCCTCCCCGTTCTCACTGCTCTGCCCTTTCATGTGTCGTTTCTGTGAGTAAGAGCAGGAATATTCCTCATTTCCCTCCCTTCGCTGAGTCCCTTTGCCCGTGTGCAGGATCCTGGTGTCCCCCTCCTGCACAGGATCCTGTCCCCTGTCCTGCAGACCTGGCCCCCAGTCCCTAGAGCTGGGCAGGAAACCTTCCAGAAACAAACCCCTTGTACCACGCATGGTTTAATCCTCCCTTTCCCTCCCTTCCCTGATTCCCTTTGCCCACAGCTCCCTGCACAAGATCCTGGTGCTTCTTCTCCTGTCCTGGCCCCCAATTCCTTCAGCTTCCCCCTGCTAAGAGCTGGGCAGAAAACCTCCCTGGGCTGTGGTGCGGAGATGGATGCAGCTCATTCCATGCATGGTTAAATCCTACTCCCTTCCCTGATTCCTTTTGTCCTCAGCTCCCTGCCTGGGATCCTGATGTCCCTCTCTGCCCAGGATCCTGATGTCCCTTCCTGCCAGGATCCTGGTGTCCCTCCCTGCCCAGGATCCTGGTGTCCCTCTCTGCCCAAGATCCTGGTGTCCCTTCCTGCCAGGATCCTGGTGTCCCTCTCTGCCCAGGATCCTGGTGTCCCTTCCTGCCCAGGATCCTGGTGTCCCTTCCTGCCCAGGATCCTGGTGTCCCTTCCTGCCAGGATCCTGGTGTCCCTCTCTGCCCAGGATCCTGGTGTCCCTCTCTGCCCAGATCCTGGTGTCCCTTCCTGCCAGGATCCTGGTGTCCCTGCCCAGGATCCTGGTGTCCCTCTCTGCCCAGGATCCTGGTGTCCCTCTCTGCCCAGGATCCTGGTGTCCCTCCTCCCGTCCTGATCCCCATTCCCCAGAGCTGGACAGAAAACCTCCCTGGGCTGGATGCAGCTCGTTCCACGCATCCTCCTGGGGGCAAACAGCCCTGCTGGGGGTTTTTTGTTCATTTTTGGTGTCCTTTGCCCCAGATGAGATGAGTGAGAGCCGCCAGACCCATGTGACACTGCATGACATCGACCCGCAGGCGCTGGAGCAGCTGGTGCAGTACGCCTACACGGCTGAGATCGTGGTGGGAGAGGGGAATGTGCAGGTAGGAGCTGTTCCCCACATCCCCCTTCTCCACAAAGCTCTTCTGCAGCACATTTTCCTCCCGGGCACTCCTCTCTCCTCCTGCTCAGCACTGCCAGCTGCTCCTGTGGTGGCAGCTGGGTCTGGCAGTGGGCAGGGAGTTTAGCTGCTTCCCTTCCCAGAGGTGGCTCCTCAAAGCTCTGTGCAGTTCCCAGCCCTGCTCCTGAGCACCTGCCCTCCTCCTGGCCCTGGGGGGTGTTACAGGTGTCCTTCCCAGCTGTTCTTCACCTTAGAAACCAGGAATGCTCTGTCCTTTCTGTGCTTCTGTGCCTGGAGGTGCTCACTAAACCTGCTCTGCTCATGCCTCGCAGTGGGACGAGGGTGAAAATCGTTTCCTTGCCCTGGAAACTCCCTTTTCCCCCATTCTTTTCCACTGTGCCAGACCCTTCTTCCTGCTGCCAGCCTGCTTCAGCTCAATGGTGTGCGGGACGCTTGCTGCAAGTTCCTGCTCAGCCAGCTGGACCCCTCCAACTGCCTGGGCATCCGGGGCTTTGCTGACACCCACTCCTGCAGCGACCTCCTCAAGTCTGCCCACAAGTACGTCCTCCAGCACTTCGTGGAGGTGTCCAAGACAGAGGAGTTCATGCTGCTGCCCCTAAAGCAGGTGAGGCCCCGCTGGCAGCGTGCAGGTCTGGGTGCAGCAAAGCTTGTCCTGCTCTGTCTGCGAGGGGAAAGCCTGAGGGATGTGCACTGAGGGATTTGGGGTTTGGCAGGGGGTGTACCCACGTTCTGGGCTTTGGCCCCACTCTGTTCAGGATGTGGGAAGAGCTCTGTCAGCAGGCTGAATCCCACGGGAAGTAAGGATAGGAGGGTAGGACGGGGTCATTGTGGTCACTGGTGCTCGCCACGTGAGCTCTGAGCACACTGCCCTGGCTCTGGGAGCACAGCCCAGGGAATGGGTGCTGGCTGCCCTGGGCACGTGGCTGGGATGTTTAAATCAGCTCAGCTAATCTTTCTTGCTGGTCATCATGTGTGCCCATCTCCCTGGGCAGGAGCAATTCCCAGTCCTTGATCTGCATCACCTGTGTGGATCAGGATCAGGATCAGACCCCTCACCCATCCCGGGGCAGTGGGAGGGTGACAATGAGGGGAGGGTCCACATCTCCCCCTGCTGCAGCTCTGCAGCCCTTGGCAGGTGAAGGGGCAGTTCTGGAGCAGCCAGGGCTGCTGGGTCTGTCCCAGGAAATATGGAAGGAACAAATGCCAGCAGAGTCATCTCCCTGCTGCCACTGCCAGTGACATCAGGGAGGATTGTCAGGCATTGCAGCAGCCTCAGCCACAGTGGGGGGAAGAGCAGGGAGGGTGGTCAGAGCTGTCCCCACAACCGCTGCTCTTGGAGCACCTGGTTGATGTTTGGAACCCCCAGCGTGTCCGGGAGGCAGAGCTCTGCCTCTGGCACTGCTGCTCCACCGCGCTGGGAGCTGGGAATGCCTCCTTTCCTGCCAGCGCTCACCAAGCAGCACTGCCCTCCCCACCCCGCCCTGCAGGTGCTGGACCTCATCTCCAGCGACAGCCTCAACGTGCCCTCGGAGGAGGAGGTGTACAGGGCTGTGCTCAGCTGGGTCAAGCACGACGTGGACAGCAGGAGACAGCACGTGCCCAGGGTGAGCCTGCTGGGAAGGGGCTGAGACTGCTGGGGACGGGGAGGGGGTGCTGGGAAAGGGGGACAGTGGGCTGGGAAAGAGGTGAGAGTGCTGGGAAGGGGGCTGGTTGTGCCCACCATCTCCGAGTGCCTGGGCTGGGTGGGCACGTGGCTGGAGGAAGCTGCAGGACAGGGCAGGAGCAGCACGTCCCTGTCCTACCACTTCCAGTCCAGGTTGGAAGGGACCTTAAATCCCACCACATTCCACCCCCTGCCATGGCCAGGGACACCTTCCACTAGCCCAGGCTGCTCCAGCCTGGCCTTGAACACTTCCAGGAACGGGGCAGCCTCAGGGCAGCATGTGCCATGCTCTGAGTAAAGAATTTCTCCCTGATCTCAACCTGTCCCCCTTCAGTTCCCCCTGAAAGAATTTCTCCCTGATCTCAACCTGTCCCCCTTCAGTTCCCCCTGAAAGAATTTCTCCCTGATCTCAACCTGTCCCCCTTCAGTTCCCCCTGAAAGAATTTCTCCCTGATCTCAACTCATCCCCTTTCAGTTCCCTGCCCCACTCCCGTGTCCCAAGCGTGCTCTGCTGTCCCCCCAGCTCATGAAGTGCGTGCGGCTGCCTCTGCTGAGCCGGGATTTCCTCATGAGCAACGTGGACACGGAGCTGCTGGTGCGGCACCACTCGGAGTGCAAGGACCTGCTGATCGAGGCCCTCAAGTACCACCTGATGCCCGAGCAGAGAGGGGTGCTGGGCAACAGCCGGACGCGGCCGCGGCGCTGCGAGGGGGCCAGCACCGTGCTCTTCGCCGTGGGTAAGGCCCTGCTGCCCCCAGCCCCGACTCCCCGCCCCGGCCCGGGGGGGTTTGGGCTGTGTTTGCTCCCCTCGCCCTCCCCGAGCAGGTGGAGGGAGCCTGTTTGCCATCCACGGCGACTGCGAGGCCTACGACACGCGCACGGACCGCTGGCACATGGTGGCCTCCATGTCCACGCGCCGGGCCCGCGTGGGCGTCGCGGCCATCGGGAACAAGCTCTACGCCGTGGGAGGGTAAGGGGGCACGGGGAGGGGGCACGGGGCTGTGCTGGGAGCACGGATGGGCAGCGTGATCCAGGATCTCTGGGGGACATGAGGCTGTGCTGGGAGCACGGATGGGCAGCGTGATCCCAGATCTCTGGGGGGCACGGGGAGGGTGAGGCTGGCACGGGGCTGATCTGGGAGCAAGGATGGGCATTGTGATTCAGGATGTCTGGGGGGCACAGGGAGACTGGCATGGGGCTGATCTAGGAGCATGGATGGGCAGCATGATCCAGGATCTCTGGGGGGCACAGGGCTGTGCTGGGAGCACAGATGGGCAGTGTGATCTGGGATCTCTGGGGTCACGGGGAGAGTGGCACGGATGGGCAGCATGATCCAGGATCTCTGGGGGGCACAGGGAGACTGGCATGGGGCTGATCTAGGAGCATGGATGGGCAGCATGATCCAGGATCTCTGGGGGACATGGGGCTGTGCTGGGAGCACGGATGGGCAGTGTGACCCCAGATCTCTGGGGCAGCCATGGAAAACCCCTTCCCTACGCACAGGGATCTCTGTGCCCCTGGCATGGCTCCTGCCAGCTGCTGCTGTGCTCTCTGAGCCAGGCAGCTGAGATTCCTCCTGGCAGCTGTGGGAGAGTGGGGAGGAAAGAAGTGAGGTCCCCCCAAAAGTGTTTTCATGCCAGGAGCTGCGTGGCCAGAGCAGGACTGAGCCCACAGAAGTGACCAGGCAGGGATGTGTGGGGAAATGCCCCATGGGCATTCCTCATGGGCAATGCCCCCTCCTGAACTGGGGCACTGCCCTCCTGTTTCCCTTAGGATGCCAGACTGGTTTGGGTTGGAGCCTCAAAGCTCATCTCATCCCACCCATCACCCCTTCCACCATCCCAGATTGCTCCAAACCCCGTCCAGCTTGGACACTTCCAGGGATCCAGGGGCAGCCACAGCTTCTCTGAGCAGCCTCTTCTCTCCCCCTCTGTCCCTGCAGCTACGATGGGACCTCTGACCTGGCCACGGTGGAGTCCTACGACCCTGTCACCAATTCCTGGCAGCCCGAGGTGTCCATGGGCACCAGGAGGAGCTGCCTGGGTGTGGCAGCCCTCCATGGGCTCCTCTACGCTGCCGGGGGGTACGATGGGGCCTCGTGCCTCAACAGGTAGGGATTGCCTTGCTCCAGCCCTCCCTGCTGCTGCATGCACTGTCCTGGAGCTGGGAGCCCTGCTCCTGACCCTCCAGTAGACGTTTTGCAACTCAGCTCCTTCTTCCAGTGGGAAAAAATCCCCACTTTGTAGCCCTGTGCCCCAACAGAACCCATCCTATGTCAGCTCCTCCTTTTCCCTGTCTCTCCCCAGCTCCCTTGGGAGCTGCCCCATGTCCAAGAGCTTTGACCTGGCCTTTTGCAGTGTCCCACCTTCTGTCCCTGTGTCCCTGCAGTGCAGAGAGGTACGACCCCCTGACGGGCACCTGGACGTCCATCGCTGCCATGAGCACCCGGAGGCGCTACGTCCGCGTGGCCACGCTGGGTGGGTGCTGCAGGGGGGCTGGGGGGTCCTGGGCAGCCTCCCCTGCACTGCTGAGGGTTCCTTTTGCTGCTCTGCTCCAGTTCCTGCCCCCTCACCACGTCCTGTGTGCTCCCTGCCTTCTCAGGCTCCCTGACACCTGGGGTTCATCACACCCTGGAGGATCCACAAATTGTTCCCTTCTGCTTTGGAGCAGGGGGCTGCCTGTGGGGGATCCCCTGTCCCCGGAGAGGAAGGGACAGCCTGATCAGTCCTTCACTGTGGAAGCAGGACAGTCCTTTCAGCGATGCTCCCAGCCCCACTCTCACCCCGGCAGGAGCTGGATCTCCCTGGGGATGCTGCCCAGTGTCCCCGTGCCTGTCCCCTGCCCTGCTCTCTGCTTTCAGCTCTCGCTGCTGACTCAGAGCTCCCCTCCATCCCCAGCTCCTTCTGAGCCTGCCACAGCCGATCCTGCTAAAAATCTCCACCCTCTGCAGGAAAGTACTAAAAATACCCCGGGGCTCCGGCAGGGAGCACTGTGCGAGGAGGTCAAGGAGCAGCAGCAGCAGGAGCTCGCTCGGGGAGGCTTTGCAGATGAATATTTCACACCACGGATGAATATTTCACACCACTCCTGCTGGAAGAGCAGGGAGCAGGGCTGGCTGTGCTGGGGGGAGCTGCCCGGGGCAGGGGAGACTCAGCCTGGACTTGAGTGGGCACCTCCAGAGTGGCACCTGTGGTGAGGCTCAGCCTGGACCTGAGTGGGCACCTCCAGAGTGGCACCTGTGGCGTTGTGAGTGGCTGTGCTGGGACAGGGACGTGTCTTTAGCTCATGCCTGTGCCTCTGTCTTTGCAGAAGGCAACCTCTATGCAGTTGGGGGCTACGACAGCTCATCACACTTAGCCACGGTGGAGAAGTACGAGCCCCAGGTAAATTTGGGTGGGAGATTTGGGTGACTCTTGTGCTTCTCCCCTCTTCAGGAAGGCCTTACTCACCGTGCCTGGCTGTGAGATGGAGGGGGATCAGCAGGGACAGGGCATGCAGGGTGCAGTCCTGAGCAGAGTGACCCAAAGCTGCTCTGTGAGAGCTCTCTGTGAGGTTTTGGCCACCAGAACAGCCCCTGGCCCCGCTGCCCGTGGTTCTGTGGGCAGCAGGGATCCTGTCCGTGCCCCGAGCTGTTTCCAGCTCCCAGCTGAGCTCCTGCTGGCTGCACAGCCAGCGTGGTGAGCAGGGAGTGTGCCAGGCTGGGGACACGTGTTGTGCCCAGGGACACAGCTCTGCTGCAGCAGAAAGATCAAACAGAAAGTCCCGGAGGCTTTTTGTGAGCTGCAAAGCCCCAGCTGCACTCACACCAATTGGAAATAGATACAGCTCAATCCCCGGGGCTGGGCTGCCATTCAGCTGGGGCACAACTGGTGGCCTGGCACGGGGATCTCTGTGCCCCTGGCATGGCTCCTGCCAGCTGCTGCTGTGCTCTCTGAGCCAGGCAGCTGAGATTCCTCCTGGCAACTGCAGGACAGCGGGGAGGAGAGAAGTGAGGTCCCCCCAAAAGGGTTTTCATGCCAGAGCTGCGTGGCCAGAGCAGGACTGAGCCCACAGAAGCGACCTGGCAGGGATGTGTGGGAAATGCCCCGTGGGGTGGCTGATGGGTTCCCTGTCCCCAGATCAACACCTGGAGCCCCATTGCCAACATGCTGAGCCGCCGGAGCAGCGCGGGCGTGGCCGTGCTCGAGGGGATGCTCTACGTGGCTGGTGGCAATGATGGCACCAGTTGCCTTAACTCCGTGGAGCGCTACAACCCCAAATCCAACACCTGGGAGAGCGTGGCCCCCATGAACATCCGCAGGTAAGGGGCTGTGCCCCTCTGCAGCCCCAGCTGCTGCAGCAGGAGCGGGGATCTCACCTCGTGGTGCCACAAAACACAGGCACGTCACGGGGTTTTAGGGTTTGTGGCTGGCTCAGCACGCTCCTGCTGTGCTGAGAGGGATTGGAGGGAGAGCCAGGAGGGCACAGCACGGATGTTCTGCAGAGGGATTTATCCTCAGCAGTTTGTGTGGCCATAAAGAACCAGGGGCTGAGCTGGCTGAGCCCACGGAGATGCTGCTGGGCTGTGGGAGGAATTAAGGCTTGCAAGTCCGAGCATTTTGGGCTCAGAGGGTTTGGTATTTGATGAGTTTTGGTATTTGATGAGGTTTGGTATTTGATGAGGTTTGGTATTTGATGAGTTTTGGTATTCAATGAGGTTTGGTATTTGATGAGGTTTGGTATTCGATGAGGTTTGGTATTTGATGAGGTTTGGTATTCGATGAGGTTTGGTATTTGATGAGGTTTGGACGAGAGTGTCAGAGTGCAGGGGGAGATCTGTGGCTCTGTGCTGTGCTCTGCCTGTTTGTGCCCCAGCAGTTCATTTCCACTGGGTGTTTGTGGGGTGCCAGAGCTCTGGGCAGGTCCCTGCCGTGCTGAGCTCCCCCCCAACACCTCCCAGCCTCACCCCTGTGCTCTCTGCTCGCTCCTTGCAGGAGCACCCACGACCTGGTGGCCATGGACGGGTGGCTGTACGCCGTGGGGGGCAACGACGGCAGCTCCAGCCTGAACTCCATCGAGAAGTACAACCCCCGCACCAACAAGTGGGTGGCCGCCTCCTGCATGTTCACCCGCCGCAGCAGCGTGGGGGTGGCCGTGCTGGAGCTGCTCAACTTCCCCCCGCCCTCCTCGCCCACCCTCTCGGTGTCCTCCACGAGCCTTTGACAGCGAGCCCGGCCGTGCCTCGGCCCCGGGGGACAGCGCTGGCACCCGCTCGCTCTGAGCGGGGGGCACAGATGCCAGCCCAGCCCTGCTGCGGGGGCTCTCCCCGCTCTGGGCACACCCACGGGGTCACCAGGGCCACCAAATGTGCTTCCAGGGCCGGCCCCTCCCTGGAGGGCGAGCAGAGGGGGCTCTCCCTCCGGCCAGACTCATCCAGCATCCCCCCAAAAGCTCCTTGGGGCAAGGGGGAGCCCGAACCATTGCTGCTTCTGGGATTGCCGTGCTCCAGCCGTGCCACCGGGCACTGCCAGCCCCGTGGTGGCCCCGGGGGACACGGCCGACGTGCAAGCCCCCTCCTCTGAATGTCACTGTAGCCAAACTCAGCCCAAGCCTGTGTGCACTGCTCCGGACTCTGGGGCCGCTGCCCCGCTCCGAGGGTGTCTCTTTGATGCCTTAACCACAGCAAGAGAAGAAGCCCAGCCCAAGCACAGCCCTGCAGGATGGGGAGGGTCCTGACCCCTCCAGTGCTCCCCTGACCCTCTGGGATCCCAGCTGAGCGTGGCTCTGGCCAGGCAGTGGCAGCAGGGACCTTGGTGGCATCGCTGCCATGGCTGGCCCAGGCTCCAGGGCTGGGACTCTCTGGGAATGGCCTGGCCTGTTTGCTGTTCCCCTCTCTGCAAAGCAGATTCTGGGTTTGTGGAAAGGAATCAGTTCTTGGAAAAAGAACGGTCCAGCCTTCTGAACGAGAAGGATTGCCTGGCATTACTTTTTTGGGTATTAATTTTTTTATTTGCCTTTTTTTATTTGAACGCTAATATGACTTCATATCCCTTTATTTTTTACACTGCCCTGGTGTTCCCCATCCCCTCTGCTCTCGAGGCAGCAGAAGGGATGCAGTTCCTTTTCTCATTTGTTGAGGAGATGATTCCTGTGCCCTGGAAGTTCTCTCTGGATGGGTGGGGTGTGTGCATGTGTGAGATGCCAAAAGCAGCACGGGAGGGACCGCTTCCAATTAGCGACTCCCTGGCAATTAAGCAACCACTTTAATGAACTAAAGCTTGGATGAATTAGCACTGTAAGGCCTGTCCTAGAGCCAGGGCTCCCGTGCTGTGGTGTTTTCAGGGTGTGCTGTGTGTGTGAGCTGAGGCACAGGTCGGGTGCTCTCCACACCACAGAGGAAGGACTCAACCACTGGTACCTCAATCGTGTTCAAATGTAGCACTGCAAAAATGGTCCAACTGTTTGGAACTCATTCCTTTCTCCTTTTTCCCCCCCTACTCCCCAGTTCTCACTCACAGAGCTCAGATTTCACTCGTGTGGTACTTGTGGGCCTGAATTTTCAAGTAGATTTCTGCTTCAATTTTCAAGAGATTTCTGCTTTTTAAACTCTTCTGAAAGAGGAGTTTAAAATGAGACAGGGACTCCCCAGCTTCAGATCCTTTTCTTGGCAGTCTGATTTCCCCTCGACAGGATCCTGCAGGTTTTCCAAGCCCACTGGCCTCCCTCACAAGCCCGCTCACAGTGCCTCACGTTGTACACCTGGAATTCCCAGCAGCTTCTGGAAACCAGGGCTGCTGCCCCTCCAGCCTCTCCCCAAGGACAGTCTGAGCTGCTCAGGCTGGGGAGGCCTTTTTGCCTTTTGGAACAGCCTCCAAATCTTCTTTTTGTCCCCTTCTCCCTGCCCCAGCCTGTCACAGCTCAGCAGCTCTCCCATTTCCCTGTCCTGGAGAGCCTTGTGAGTGTCCAGGCTCTGCAGTTGTCTCCTGCTCCATGTGGGCTGCCCCGGGAAAGTCAGAGCAATCTGCTTTGTTCAAAAAACCGATGAAACCAGTGAAATCTGCTCTGTTTTGTGCATGTGCCTCCACCCAAGTGAGCTCTCAACCCTTTCCATCCCATTCCTGTAACCAACATCAGGATTTCACTCTCCTGCTGGGCTCACATCAAGTGTCCCTGGCTCCAGGGCCCCCTTTGGAGGAGGATCAGCCCAAAATCCCCATGGAGAGGTGGAAGGGGCTGGTGCTGGGCTTGGCCCGAGGTGCTGAGGAGCTCAGGAGGAGTCAGGAATGAAGGGAGAGTGGAGCCCAGCCAGGAGCTGCAGTGCAGGAGCTGCTGAGGGAGAAACAGGGCTGGTTTCAGACTAGGAATGAGATGTGGCCATGGCTCGGCCTCTGCTCCAGCTGGGGCTGCTGCAGAGTGGAGAGGGAGCTGTGCCTTGGGAGCACAACCTGAGGGAAGTGAAAAATGCAGCAGCTGGGGGAATTTTGGTGCCACGTGCCCTTGGGATCCTCAGCGGCCGCACTGCAAATCCTGTGTGGTGCTGTCCTGCTTCCTGAGGAGCAGGGACAGGGCAGAGGGGCTCCTGTCCCCCCTGGCTGGGCCCTGAGCAATATCCCACTGAGCCTGACCCACGGCGAGGAGGGAGCCTCCTGTCTCTGCTGCCCAAACTATGCAGGAAAAGGGCAAAACAGTCCCCCAGCATCTTCTGGGGGTCCCCAGCCCCCCGACCCACACTGTGTGGACACGAGGTGTCAGCACCTGCCCTGGGAGATGCCAGGGTGGGATTGCTCCTGGTGCTGCACGTCCCCTGCCGAGGAGGAGGAGGAGGAGAGCTCGGAGGGGACGCGTGTCTGTGTCTGTCTGTCTGTGCGTAGCAACCCTGTCTGAGGGGAGGAGAACAACTCTGTGTGGCTTCCCTGCCAGTTGTAGTCTGTGGTGTCTCACCCAAGATGTTCTTGTCTGAATTCCCAGCAGAGGAGCATCCCCAAGCCAGGGGGCTCCGGGCTCTGGGGTTTTTCCCAGCAGGGCCAGGCAGGAGCCCCTGCCCTGGTTTGGGGGCAGAGGCTCCCTTGGCCTCCCTGCTGGGCACACCTGGTCCAGATCCATGTCCAAGCGTTGTCACTTTGATTTCTCTGTAACTTATCCGACTTTATTTATGTGGAACTCTGTTTCTCTGAATTTTTTGCACTACATGGGACTGGGGAGGGGATACAAGCAATAGAAGCCAACGTGTACAATAAAGACATTTTCTTGGATATCGGCTCCTGCCTCGTGCATCCTTCACTGTCCCTTCCCTTCCCTGGCTGGCTCCTGGGGCTGCTCCCAGCCAGGACAGGGATCCCAGGCAGAGGGTGCACTGCTCTGCATCTGCCTGAGCAGCCACGGGACGTTCAGGTTGTGTCAGGGGAGGGTTTGGGATGGAGATCAGGGAAAGGTTCTTCCCCCAGAGGAAGAACTGCCCAGGCTTCTCAGGGAAGGGGTCCCAGAGCTCCAGGAGCATTCGCACAACACTCTCAGGGTGGGGTTGTTGGGGTGTCTGAGCAGGGCCAGGCTGCTGCCCCATGATGGGAATGCTGAGCCCATTTCAGAGCTGCTGCCCCATGATGGGAATGCTGAGGCCATCTCAGAGTTTCTGCCCCATGATGGGAATGCTGAGGCCATCTCAGAGTTTCTGCCCCATGATGGGAATGCTGAGGCCATTTCAGAGTTTCTGCCCCAGGAGAATGCTGAGGCCATCTCAGAGCTTTTCCCCCATGATGGGAATGCTGAGGCCATTTCAGAGCTTTTCCCCCATGATGGGAATGCTGAGGCCATCTCAGAGCTTTTCCCCCATGATGGGAATGCTGAGGCCATCTCAGAGCTTTTCCCCCATGATGGGAATGCTGAGGCCATCTCAGGGCCTGCAGGAGCTGCCTGGCACCAGCCCTGAGGCCTGGGGGGAGCCGGAATGCCTGGCCCAGCTGCAGCCCCTCGTGTCCCCTTTCCTGCTGCTCCTGCTTTGGCTCCTATAAATAACTGAAAGCTCTAAAAGCCTTCCTGGAGTGCAGGGAAGCTGCTGCCCAACCATTCAGGCTCTCCTGGAAGCAGAACCAGGGGCTCTGGGAGAGCTTTGTGCCCTCACGCTGGTGACAGGCCTGTCCTCAGCCATGGTGTAATGCCTTAAGTTTAGCTTTCACATTTTCCACACTCTGTACTGCATTGGGATGTAACTCTGAGCTTCATATAAAATGTCAGCAAGTTCTCCTCACAGCTCAGTCACACAAAACAATCCTTTCCAGCCCCAGAACCAAGGACACCACTGCAGCTTCAGGCCCAAAAAGTGTAAAACAACAGGGAGTGGAGGAGAGCAAACTGGGAGGATGGGACTGTGTAACCTGGAGCTGGAACTGGACAGTTAACCCTAACATGGAAATGGACCAAAACTTATAAAAGTGTGAAAACTCATGACTTGGATCCACCTTGGGTGTAGATCTGGCCAGGCTCTTGTACTACCCAAGTTGTATCCTTTTTAAGGCCTTTTAATAAATCTCCACTTTATTCCTTTAACTCTGTCCAGCCTTTAACTTCCTTTATTTATTTTAAAACCCACTTTATTCCTTCAACTCTGTCTAGCCTTTAACTTCCTTTATTTATTTTAAAATCCACTTTATTCCTTTAACTCTGTCCAGCCTCTGTTCCAGGTCAGCCTCTCAAGGCACCAGCGTGGTGGCTGGCAATGCCAGCCCTGCTGGTGTCACTGCTGTCCCAGTGAGCAGACAGACCTGTGACAGCAGCAGGACACGCAGCAGCAGCAGCAGCACTTGTGCCCCTGCTCTGAGCTGGGAGGTTTTATTTAGAACCAAGTGGAGGAACAGCACGTTTGTGGTCACGGCCTGACCGTGTTAGGCACGGATGCGAGGAGGAATCACACTTTTCTGCACAGAACACAGCTGGGGCTGTTTGCTGCAGGGTCTGACACGGCCAGGAGGTGCTGGGCTGTTGCTGTGCTGTTTCCCAGCTGTGCAGAGAGCAGAGAGCAGCCCCTGCCATGAAAATCACGGAATTTGTGGTGGGGGCCCTCCGGAGGGGTGTTGTGCTGGGCCAGGAAGGGTTAATGGATTCTGGGCACCAAGGGGAGGGGAAAAAGGAGCTGCTTTTAAAGGTCAAAAATGGGGAGAAATTTTATGGCACATCCATTCTCAGCTGCTGTCTCCTGGCAAGTGTGGCCTGACCGTGCAACCTCTTTTTTGGGGAATATTTTGTTACTGCAAGGGTGAAACCACCACAAATGGGAACAGTCCAACACCCCCTGTGCGTCTATCAACCAACCCCAGCTGGATTCCAACAGATTCTCCAGGAAAACCTCCTAAAATAACCTGTAGATTTGTCACACCACAACCTTTTTGGTGTTACTTACACCACTGTTATTTATGTTCACTAAATCTGATTTTGTTTTTTCGAACGTGCCATCAATTCAATTAGTTTTGACAAGATCTGATTTCCACAGCCCCGTGTTGATTTGTATTAATTATATTCTCCTCCTGTAACTCTCAAAGTTAATCCAACTCCCTCACAGCTGTTACATCACTTTCCCAGGAATTACTGTCAACTGGCAACCCTATAATTACTGGGGTGGTTTTTTACCCATGGAAACACTGATATCCCTGTTAAATTATGCAATTTCTTTGCAAATTCCATGGTCCTGCAAGACTGAATTGCAACAGTGACTCAAGCCCTTTGTGTTCAGCTCTTTCAAACTTTCTAACGTGAATTCTATTTTTTTTGATCCAGAGCATTCATTTTGTGTTTACCTCTTAGCAGTCACCTGAAAATAAAAAGGGTTTCTCGTTTCCTGTGGCTGTAACTCCTGGGGGTTTTCCAGCACAGAAACATTGAGTCTGCATTTACCTTTTGTCATTAACTTCTCATTTTTATTGTTTATATTTCCATGCAGCGAGGCACTCACAGCACAGTCAGAAATCTTCAGTTTGCTTCCTTTTAAAGCATTTCTTCCACAAATATTCTTTTTTTTGCTGCTCATGCACATCTCCTTTTGCTCTTTGCTCCCTTGATCCATTTCCCACCATTCCTAGATTTTGATTAGTGTCCCGTTTGATTTTTTTTTCCCCATTTATTGTTACATCTTTAACCCCACTGGGAAGGGGGAACCCCTTGGAACCCTTTAACCCTGGGGATTTTTGTTAATGCTTAAACAACACCACCAACTTTATCTGACTGCACCCTTATCTCCGCCAGTGCAGTGGGCCCAATTCCTTTTGGGAAAAAGTACCAGGATGGGTTTCTGGGCTGAATTCCATTCGGCAGAACGCTCCAGGATAGGATTATCGGCCCAATTCCTTTTGGGAAAAAGTACCAGGATAGGTTTCTGGGCCGAATTCCTTTTGAGAGAACACTCCAGGATGGGTTTATCGGCCAAATTCCATTCGGGAGAACACTCGGGATGGGTTTATCGGCCAAATTCCTTCGGGAGAACGCTCGGGATGGGTTTCTGGGCAGAATTCCTTCGGGAGAACGCTCGGGATGGGTTTATCGGCCAAATTCCATTTGGGAGAACACCTGGGATAGGTTTCTGGGCAGAATTCAATTCGGGAGAACGCTCGGGATGGGTTTCAGGGCAGAATTCCTCCGGGAGAACGCTCGGGATGGGTTTCAGGGCAGAATTCCTTCGGGAGAATGCTCGGGATGGGTTTCAGGGCAGAATTCCTTCGGGAGAACGCTCGGGACGGGTTTCTGGGCACAATTCCTTCGGGAGAACGCTCGGGATGGGTTTATCGGCCAAATTCCATTTGGGAGAACGCTCGGGATGGGTTTCTGGGCAGAATTCCATTCGGGAGAACGCTCGGGACGGGTTTCTGGGCAGAATTCCTTTGGGAGAACGCTCGGGATGGGTTTCGGGGCAGAATTCCTTTGGGAGAACCCTCGGGACGGGTTTCTGGGCAGAATTCCATTTGGGAAAACGCTCCGGGATGGGTTTCTGGGCACAATTCCATTCGGGAGAACGCTCGGGACGGGTTTCTGGGCAGAATTCCTTCGGGAGAACGCTCGGGATGGGTTTCTGGGCAGAATTCCTTCGGGAGAACGCTCGGGATGGGTTTCTGGGCAGAATTCCTTCGGGAGAACGCTCGGGACGGGTTTCAGGGCAGAATTCCTTTGGGACAACGCTCGGGATGGGTTTCCCGGCGGCGCAGCCCGGTGCCGGCGGCGGCTCGGGCGAATTCCCAGGAACAGGTAGCTGGCCCGCCCCTCCCAGCCCGCGGGGCGGGAGCGAGGGGCAGGATCGGCTCCGGGCTCTGCCCACACCCACTCGAGTCCCGGCGGGCGGCGAGCGGCGGCCGGCAGCGATCCCGCAGCGATCCCGGCATGGGGAACATCGCCTGCGTCCCGCAGGCTCCCGGCGGCTTCAGGAGCTCCTTCCGAAGGAAACCCTCGCTGAAGAAGGAGTGAGTGACCCCGCCGGCTCCGGGGGTGGGAGCGGGGCTGGATCTCCTGCGGGATCTCTCCCGGCAGGGGATTTCCTATTCCCGGTGCTTTCGGGGACTGTCGGAGCCCGGGACCAGCTCGCCCCGAGTGCCTGGGATGGAATTCCCAGCGGGCAGGGAACGGGAGAAGCGCTGCTGAGTTAATTTTTGTTTGGGTAATTAAGTTTCCCCCGGCGGGACAGGGTGTAGAACACCTGATATTCCCTGTTTTCACTTGTGAGTGCTCTTATTCACAGTTGTGAGAAAACAACATTCCCACTCCTCGGGCTTTAGGGAGAAAGCCCCAAATCCCAGCACCCCCCTGTAGGATTTGTATTTGTAAACCCAAAGGAGCAGAGAACCTCAGTGAAATCCTTTGGGATTTGGGACCCAAAGGAGCAGAAAACATCAGTGAAATCTTTTGGGATTTGGGACCCAAAGGAGCAGAAAACCTCCGTGAAATTCTGTGGGATTTGGGACCCAAAGGAGCAGAGAACATCAGTGAAATCCTTTGGGATTTGGGACCCAAAGGAGCAGAAGACCTCAGTGAAATCCTTTGGGATTTGGGACCCAAAGGAGCAGAAAACCTCAGTGAAATCCTTTGGGATTTGGGTGCTGGGCTGGCCAGGGCAGTGCTCAGGTACCACGGCCGTGGGTGGCTGTCCCAAAATAGGGACAGGGAACGCACTGCAGCTTCCCAGCTTTCCCACTGCTCCCATCAGCACGGTCAGAGCTGGGAAAGAGCTCTGCAGGGAACCAGGTGATTCCTCGTGGACCTGTCTGTGTTGGGTTCAGGGTCAGGGCTGTGCCAAAAAGCCCCTAAACTCTGCCAGGCTGAGGGGTTTCTGATGGAAAGGAGACCCTGAACTGTGCCCTTGGTGTCCTGGGCTGCCAGAAATTGGGGGCAAATCTGTAGGAGCCTGAGGAGTTCCTGTGGGGTTAAAGAGAGAGGATATCTTGGGGAATTTGGGGTGAAAAAGAAGGGATCCTTCAGGGAGTTTGGGGGAAAAGAGAGGGGATCCCTCAGGGAGTTTTGGGTAAAAGAGAGGGGATCCCTCAGCAAGTTTTGGGTAAAAAAGAAGGGATCCTTCAGGGAGTTTGGGGTAAAAAAGAAGGGATCCCTCAGGGAGTTTGGGGGAAAAAGAGAGGGGATCTCTTGGGGTCTCTGGGCTCTGGGGGTCTCACACCAGGGTCTGTGGTGGAGCAGCCAAGCCCCAGAGCTCCTCCTGTCCCACTGACTCCCAGCTTCCCACGCTCGTGGGGGTTCTCCTGGTTTTCTGCTGCAATCCGAGGAAGTCCCAGCACTTCCCAGCAGCACCAGTGGCTGGTGGGACTGGTGTGCACGCAGGGAGAAACTGGGAGTGGGAGGGAAGGGAGGGGGAAGCCACCAAGGCAGAAATAAACCCTCTCTGCGAATATCTGCACGAGGATCCGTCCCCACCCCAGGGGCTCTGCAGGAGCTGGGTTTGGTCTTTGTGTCCTGCATGGAACATCCAGGCCCTGTGCTGATTTGGGGGCACAGATGAGCCAAGCTCATCATTTGGCTGAGCAAAGAGCTGTGAAAAAGCAGAGAAACCCCAACAAATGCAGCAAAATCCTGTTCCAGTTCTCTGAGGCTTTGTCAGCCCTGGCTGGGCTGGGATGACTCGAAAGCCCGTGACAAATTGCTTGCTTGGTGTCCTGGCTTCCTTATTTCTGGGCAGGATTCACCATGCCTCAGCCTGGATCTGTGTTTCCATGTGTGTTTTAGTTTTTTGGGTTTTTTTTCCTCTGTAGACAAAATGGCAAGAAAAAGCTGCCCAGCTTCTTTGGGATAGATGGAGGCCAGGAGAGAGACACGACCACGGACAAAATCCTGCAGTACATTCCAGCCAAGGCAAGTTCCTGCACCTCCAACCCCCTGCTGCTGCTCCAGGGGTTTATTCCCACCCACCCCAAGCCCAGCGTTTGGGAAGGACCTTGGCTTTGGGTCTGGGGGTAGCAGCAGCTCTGTCCCAGGGAGATCCAGGATGGGATGAGGTCCCAGCACCTCCCCGTGCAGGTGTGGAGGGCACCTGGCTCAGCCAGGGGTGCTGCCGGGAGCCCAGCGGGGCCGTGGGGACGTGGGGACATCTCCCCCACACCTTTGCTCTGGGTTCTTTTGTTTCTGGGTCGCCTGGGAGGGAGGGGAGAAGCCGAGCGAGCTTTGGCAGGTGGGATGATTCATTCCCACGCCGCGGTGAGACGGAGCAGGAGCGGATTAGCAGGAGCCTGGGAAGGGAATCAGGAAGGGCAGGGCTGCCCCGGGCACGGCCCAGCCTTGTGGCCACATGGCCCCGTTCCCAGCGCTGCTGGGGAAAGCAGAGGGGAGCCAGCAGCCCCCGAGGGTTTGCTGGGTGGGCTGGGGGTGTGGCAGGAATTTTGGGAGCATTTGGGATGTGCTGGGTGTTCATGTGGGGAAGGGGAAACTGAGGCACAGCCTCAGTGCCAGGCAGAGGGAATTGCAGGGAAGGCTCCCTGTGGGAACCAGGTGGATCCAAAGGGATCAGGCAGCAAAAAGCAGGCCCCAGATGGATCCTGGATGCTTCCCTGGGGAGGCATGAGAGAGTTAGTGGATCCTGGAGAAGGAATCCTGGCAGAGGTCACTGGGAAATGCTCATCTGGGAACCCCGGGGAGTGTGGGATCCCTCCAGGGATGGAAGGAGGGAGGGTGGAGCAGGTTTTCAGCCTTTACCCTCGCCTGGGGCAGAGGGGACGCAAACCTGGGGCTCAGCCTCAAGCTCCCTGTGTGGCCTGCAGGACTCCTGGGCTGTGCCCCTCTCTCCCTGCTGCGTTTTTGGCAGCAGCAGCAGCTGCAGGGCCGGCTCAGAGCGGAGCTGCCAGCACAGGGCAACCTCAGAGGAGATGGCATCGCCCACTCCTGCCACGACAGGCCGCTTGGGACGGGGACAGGTGACATCCCTGCACCTTCTGCCCCCCCCCAGCAGCCCCTGCCCTGATTCCCACAGCTCCCAGTGCCAGCCAGGGGAGGATGTGGCCCGGGAGCCGCTCCTTTGGGGTTTTTCCCATGGAGCAGCAGCCCCGGGGCTCCTGCAGCCAGCTGAGCTCTTCCTGCTGCTGATTCACCGCGGGGCTCGGGGGCTGCAGGGCCCGGGCCGTTAATGAGTAACTCGTTCTACCTGTACGATGGGAACATGTCAGGGCACTCGCACCTCGGGAGGAGCCGGGCTTGCAGGGCTCGGCGCTGGGATAACGGGAACGGCCGGGCTGGGGCTGGAGCAGGGGGCACAGCCCATGGTTTGGGAGCTGAAGGGCAGCAGATTTCAGGGCTGATCCCGTTTTCCCACAGCCGTGGAGCTGCTGCTGTGCTCAGCCATTACATCCATCCCCTCAGGCTCACTGCCACCCCTCCCAGGCTGGCTTGGGTGCCCTCACCCAATATTCCAGTGGCTCTGGAGCTCTCCCTCTCCCTCCTGCCCGCGGGAGGATCCCTCTGGAAGCCCTTTCCCAAGGCTGCTGCTGCATTCCCAGCTCCCAGACTGCTTTTCCTTCTCGGTGCCTCGTTCATTCCTGGGAAATTTGGCTGCCACGTCCCCAGCAGCAGCAGTGAGCCAGCAGCTGTGGCTGCTGCTGTTCCTTATCTCCGTGCCCGTGATTTTATCACTTCACCCTCTCCCCACTCCCAGGTGCTGCTGGTGCCCTTATCCTGTGTTTTGTTATTGCTGCACCTGTGACCAGCTGCTCTTTGCTCTGCATTTGTGACACAAATACCATTTTTCCTACGCTGAGACATGTACTGGGCACGCAGCGTGTTCCCTAAGTTCTGTTCCGTAGCTGGGAAACTGGGGGGAGGATTTCAGCAGCAAAGGGTTAACTCATGTCCTAAAAACAGCAACCCAAATTCAGCGAGGCCCTGGAAGGAGCCCTGTGCTCTGCAGGTGAAAGGGTCCTGACCACTTTCGGCTCCGTTCCTGGTTCCCCAGCTCCATTCCCAGCCCCATTCCCAGTTCCTCAGCTCCATTCCCAGTTCCCAAGCCCCATTCCCAGCTCCATTCCCAGTTCCCCAGCTCCATTCCTGGCTCCATTCCCAGTTCTCCAGCTCCACTCCCAGCCCCATTCCCATTCCCCAGCCCCACTCCCAGCCCCATTCCCGGTTCCCCATTCCCATTCCCCAGCCCCATTCCCATTCCCCAGCCCCACTCCCAGCCCCATTCCCAGTTCCCCAGCCCCACTCCCAGCCCCATTCCCAGTTCCCCAGGATGTCTGGAGCGGGCTGACCCCATGCCAGAGGGGTGAGTCACGGAGGGGCCCTGCAGGACCGAGCTGGGTGTCCTGCTGTGGCTCCTCATCCTCATCCATCACGGGCACACGCAGCTGTCCTGGCAGGAATGGGATCAGGAGCGGGGTCAGGAGCGGGCACAGCGGGAATGGGGACGTGCTGGGGGTGGCACCAGCCCTGCTGGGCCCCAGGGAACCGCTGCAAACCTCCCCTGGCCCACCCAGTTTTGGCTTGGAATGAATTCCCAGTCTGGATGTGCCCAGCAAGGCTCAGGGTGCAGCCCTGCCCTCCTCCCCAAGGACACCAGCAGCCCCCAGGGGTTCATCCCAGAAAAGCAGCAGGAAGAGTTTTATTTATCCCCAGGTGGGGAGAAGTGAGGGGTGTGGGGTTGTGCTCCTGCACAGAAGGAAGAATTCCCATAGAACCAGGAAATCAGGGAAGCCCCCAGCCCCGAGTGCTGCCTCTCCTCAGCGCTGCCTCTCCTGTGGTGTTTCCTGTAGCTTTTCCAGTTTTTTTGCAGGAAAAATCTTCCTTGCAGCTGCTTTTGTGACTGTGGGGCTCCCAAAACTGCCAGGCACCCAGAACCCAGAGGAAGTGAGGGGTCTGAGTGGGATCTGAGCTGGGAATGCTGAGGGATCAGGTGGAATCAGAGCAGAGGAAACCTTTCCACTCCCCCCCGTGGAAAGCACACTCAGGACACACTGGGATGGTTTTTCTGTGGAGCTGGGACACCCTGAAAGTGAAATGTGCCTCTGCCCCCCCTCTTTTCCAGCCCACAAGCCCCAGCTTTAGGTCAGGATCTCCTCACAGGCTCCCAGCAGCAAGCAAGCCCTGGCCCCACGTTGGCAAGGAGACCCAACAACAAACAGCCCATCCTGGGCACCTGCCCAGGGCCCTTTCCCAGGAATCCCTGCTGGGAAGATGTTCTGGGAATGGCTCTTCCACCAGCCCTGATCTGCTTTTCCCTGTGTCCTTGGTACAGATTATCCAGAAGCAGGAGAACCAGAAGGAAAACTTGGACCAGAGGTTCCCCAGCCTGTTCAAGAAGGGCCGAAGGAAAACGGTTGTCAGGAATTTGGGCAAAATTATTTATTACTCCAAGGTCAAGTTTAAGTTCCAGCACTGCCAGGTAAACCTGAGGCAACTTTGTGGGGGTTTCTGTGCCCAGGGATGGTGGAGTAGTTGGGAAGGGAGGGGTAATTCTGGGAAATGGGATCGTGGAGAATCCTCTGGGCACTGCCACGTGGTGCCATCCCTGTGGGCACCTGGGGCACTTCCATCAGCACAGACGTGGCCCTTGGAGCAGCTTCTCCATGCCTGGGGTGCAGGGGGAGGCTGGGAGGTGTCCTGAGATGACCCCAGAGGTGTCCTGAGGTAACCCCAGGGTGTCCTGAGATGACCCCAAGGTGTCCCTTCTGCAGGAGGTCAACAGCTGCTTCCTGGAGCTGTTCCAGTCCTACCTGTACTTCCAGTCCACGGGTCCCAACGGCCTCACCTACCAGGTAGGGCCTCGCCTGGGCGAGCTGGGCTTTGGGCTCTGTGGCCGACAAACTCCTGCAGATGTCCCCAAGTCCCTTCCCGGGGATGCCAAACTCCCAAAGGGTGTTTTGTCCCAAAGCCTGTCCCAGAGCAGCTCAGGGTCACCTGGGCAGGGGTGAAGGAGCCCAGGGACAGGGAGGAGCAGGGGGGAGGTGACCTGGAGCCACCTTTGTGCTGAGCCTTGGGAAACCCCAAATCCCCCCGGCCCTGGTGCCCATGGGGGTCTAGAGGGAATTCTCCATCTGCAGGATGGGCTTTTCCAACATGAATTATTCCGTGGGAGAAGGGGGGAAGAGAAAGCTGAGCCTCGGGGAGCTCTGCTGGCAAACCACTCATGAATCTTTTAACCTGGTGGTGCTGGGGAGTTGCAAATAATGAATGAACTGTTCTGCACCACAGCTGTGAAACAGCAGCCCCTGAATGTTCTCTTCCTCCACACAACTGAGGAACTAAAACTGAGCATGTTCTGGGAGGTTACTGTAAAATTAGTTCCTCTTAGAAATTATTAATTAGCCTTTAGATGACTTGAGGTTGATGTAAAACATCAGGAAAACCTCTCCAGTCACCCCCAAGGCAGCCTTCAAGTGAAAATTCCCGTGTCAGGAGACAAACAACATCTCAAACTCTCCTGACTCCTTTAGAAACAGCTCCTGAGTTTATTAACTGTGGAGCAATTAACAAGGAATTAATGTGCCCCAAGGCATTAGAGCCATTAGCATCTTTTATGGAGGGAGGACAAAGTTGTCACCTGTTCCTGGGCTTTGGCAGAGTGGGACTCTGAGCATGCAGAGTCTGGGAACTGGACAGCTCGATTTTCCTTTAGGGCCAGCCCCATTCTCTGCCTTTCTCCTGTTAAATCACCATTACTTTGCTGAGGTTTCTCTTAAAATGGAAAGAGGAAAAAAACCGTGGAATATAAAGATACTCCTGAGCGTGGCAGAGGATTGCTGCAGGATGGAGCCCGAGTAACCCCTGCTCTCCTTCCCCAGGGGCTGCTGCCTCTGAAGGAGCTGCAGGTGCGTGAGCTGGGGGCTGGCCAGAGCCCGGGCCAGCAGGACCACGCTTTCCACATCTCAGGTGGGTCTGAGGGCTGCTGGGGAGGGGGCCTGGGGTGGCCCTGCTCCCTGTGCCAGCCCGGGGACACCCCCAGAGCACCCACTGCAGCAGTCCCAGGCGTGTCCCCCAAGTTCCTCTCCTGACTTTCTCTTCCTTCTGGGCCCTCTTTAGATGTGGCAATGGGTGATGCCCTCGGGGTGTGCCCGGGGCTGAGGGTCAGCTGAGGGTCATGCCCTGGCAGCACCATTGCTGCTGGCTTTAATTTGCATTTATAATTGGAGTGAGGAGCTGGATGCCCCGGGGAATGCCCAAGAGCAGCATCACACAGGGAAAGCAAGGCAAGAGGAAACAGGAGAGCTCCAGAGCCACAGCCACGTGGGTGCCCGAAAATGCTCGACACCAAATTGCTGTCATGGGTTTGGAGCCACTGCCCCACTTCCCCACCTCAGCTTTGTTTACCCTGCATTTCCTGCAAGACAGACACACTTCAAAGGCTCAGTGAAACGTTTGTTTATAAATACTGCAGGAATTAGGGCACTAAAGATACCTCAGAAGGGCAAAGTCCCCCCGTTTATCCAGGCTTATCTGGGTACCTCTGAGTCCCACAGAGGCAGATCCTTCTGAGCCTGCAGCAAGCAGGGTTTAATATGGGCTGAGAGGTAAATTATTAATCACAACATCCACTCTGCATCCTGCCAGGAATGGTTATTGCCCTCAGCAGGCTGTGCTGGGAGCAGGTAGCAGAGGGTGTGGGAGCCTGTGCTCATGCCCTGAGATGAGTGAGAGCTGCAAACTCTAGAATCAACAAGCTGCAGGGCTGTCCCTCCCTCTGAGGGGATGTCTGGAGTCATCCTCAGCTTGGCTGGCACGGGTTAGGTTCGGTGAGGCAATAAATAAACAAACAGTGTCAGAAAGCTACTGGTGTTCTACGTCTGGAGGGCCAGGGTGGAACTGGGAGACGGCACGGGGCTTTCTGCTGAGGGAGCAGCACCTTGGGACGGCCCCTGCCCACACAGAGCCTTCCCACAAACTGCTGGGGGGCTTGGAAAGCTGAAATCCACCTCTGGAGGTCAGGCTTGGCTTTGGGGCTGACTTTGGGGTTTGTTCTTGGCCTGGACTGGGGTTAAAAAGTGTCTGGTGGTCAGGGAGGGCTTGGTGTGTCTGGGAAGGCTGATGTGACAAAAGGGTGGCAGGGAGGGCTGGAGAGGGGTGGCAGCAGGGCAGGGGGTGTCCCCACACCCTGAGGAGGGACAGGCAGAGTGCCAGCTCTGCCATGAGGACTGCAGGGGGGTGGCAGCAGGGCAGGGGTGTCCCCACACCCTAAGGAGGGACGGGCAGAGTGCCAGCTCTGCCATGAGGACTGCAGGGGGGTGGCAGCAGGGCAGGGGTGTCCCCACACCCTGAGGAGGGACGGGCAGAGTGCCAGCTCTGCCATGAGGACTGCAGGGGGGTGGCAGCAGGGCAGGGGTGTCCCCACACCCTGAGGAGGGACGGGCAGAGTGCCAGCTCTGCCAGCTGGCTCCCGATGGATGCTGCCATCCCTGCCCAGCTCTGCTGTGCTCACCGTGGCTCTCCCACCCCCAGGGCCCCTGCTGAACCCCCTGGTGGTGTTCTGCCAGTCTGAGGCCGAGCTGAAGCAGTGGCTGTACCACCTGGAGAAGCAGATCCAGCTCTGTGGAGGGAGCCTGGCCTTGCCCCTGCTGTCCCAGGTGGGTGTCCCATGGCCGTGTCCCGCTGCTGGCTCCCAGCATTCCCTTTGCGGGGCTTTCCTGGAGATAAAAGGGTGCAAAAAGAGCTTGCAAGAGGGGCCTGAGAGCCACTGGCAGGGGGGTGTGCTGGGAGGAAGAGCTGCCACCCACGGGTGCCACCAGCAGCACAACGGGGGTCAGAGCTTGGGTCTCAGAGAGGCTGTCACGCTTTTGGGTGCTTGTGCAACCACCCAGAGCTTGCAAAACACCAGGAGGAGGAGGCTGAAGCCTGGAAAACAGAGAGGAATTGTCTCTCCCAGTCTCTGAGGGTGTTTAATTCCCTCCCCACTTGTCAAACAGAAATATCCCCCTTGGAAAGGCATTTCCAGGCAATGCTCGCTGTGGAGAATGACAATCCATTCCCAGCTGCAAAACTGCCTCCTGCCCAGATTTCTCTGTTCTTTCCTGCTCCTGCCACACCAGAAAAGCACCCCCGGGTGGGGCAGGCCCTGGCTGGGTGCTCAGTGTGGCTGTCCCTAGAGCGGCTGGACGCAGAGCGCCGGGGACAAGGAGGAGCTGCGCTGGTCCGTGCAGAACCTGCCCGTGCAGGAGTGGAGGGGAACCCAGCGGGAATCCCTGGGAGAAATCCTCTGCGTGTCCAAGGTGAAGCTCCAGCACCTGCCCTTCCAGGTAGGACACGGCTCTGGGGAGGGAGGGAGGGATCCATGGATGGATGATGGATGGATGGATGATGGATGGATGGATGGATGGATGATGGATGATGGATGGATGATGGATGGATGGATGGATGGATGATGGATGGATGGATGGATGGATGGATGGATGGATGGATGGATGATGGATGATGGATGGATGGATGGATGGATGGATGGATGGATGGATGATGGATGGATGGATGGATGGATGGATGGATGATGGATGGATGGATGGATGGATGATGGATGGATGGATGGATGATGGATGGATGATGGATGGATGGATGATGGATGGATGGATGATGGATGGATGATGGATGATGGATGGATGGATGGATGATGGATGGATGGATGGATGGATGGATGGATGGATGGATGGATGATGGATGGATGATGGATGATGGATGGATGGATGATGGATGGATGGATGGATGATGGATGGATGGATGGATGGATGGATGGATGGATGATGGATGGATGGATGATGGATGGATGGATGGATGGATGGATGGATGGATGGATGGATGGATGATGGATGGATGATGGATGGATGGATGGATGGATGGATGATGGATGGATGGATGGATGGATGGATGATGGATGGATGGATGGATGGATGGATGGATGATGGATGGATGGATGGATGGATGGATGGATGGATGGATGGATGGATCCATGGATCCATGGATCCATGGATGGATGGATGGATGGATGGATGAAGGGATCCCTGGATGAAGTCACTAGTGCTCCATGTCCCAGCACAGGGAAGCATCCTGGCCCTTCCCAAATCCATCTCCCAGCACAGGGAACAGCTCAGCCCAGCTGTTCCCAGAGCCCTTGCCCCAGGCTGCTGTCAGGAGGACAAAGCCCAGGGCTCTCCAGCTCTGAGCCCTGCTGTTCCCAGGGACCCACCCCTCTCCCTGCTGTTCCCCAGGAGCAGCACGACCGGCTGCTGGTGCTCTACCCCTCCACGCTGGTGATCGTGTCCGAGGAGCCCGCTGGCCTCTGTTTCAAGGTGAGTTCCTCTCAGAGCATCCTGCTGCTCCCCACCTGCATTCCCCGTCCCTCCCGTGCCAGCTGGCAGGGAGCAGGCACAGGCATGGTGCAAGATCCCTTCCCATGGGAAACACCTCGCACTCCTCCAGCAGCCCAGGGGGAAGGAGCTGCTGCCAAGGAGGAGGAGGAGGAGGAGGAGGAGGAGGGGGAGGAGGAGGAGGGAGGCTGTGCTGGCAGGGAGCCCGGCCCTCCTGCTGCAGACAGGAGCTGGCACAGCCCCAGAGAGCCCCTCAGGGGGTTTTGCCCCCCGGGCTCTGTGCCATGGGACCACTTTGGAGCTGGGAGCAGCCTGGCAGCACAGCTGATGCTGTGGGGAAGGGCACGGGAGGGGAGGGGAGGGGAGGCTGCTGCTGCTGCAGCGCTGGCAGCGTTCCCCCTCTGCAGGAGCAGCAGGGACAGCAGGGACAGGGAGCATCCCAAGGGATGCCAGAGCAGCTTCTCCGCTGTGCCTGCCTGTGGGAGCAGTGCTGGAGCCTCAGCACGGGCAGGCAGAGGCACTGAGCAGTGAGAATGGCCCTGAAATCATCCAGTGCCATCCCCGGTGGCACTTGGGGACACGGCTGAGTGGGAGCACGGCTGTGCTGGTTAATGCTGGGCTGGCTGGTGCTCGAGGGCCTCTCTGCTCTTCCCTTCCTGTGATTCTGTGATCTCGAGCACCGTTTGATGGCTCACTCAGAGCTCTCTGCTCCTCCTGTGCTGGAACAAATGTGCCAAAAGGAGCAGTGACCTGTCTGTGACCCCGGAGCTGCTGCTCTGCTGCATCCCTGAGTCACCGAGCCAGGGACAAACAACCCTGCAGAGCTGCAGGGCTGTGAAATGCGCCGTGAACCCCCCGGGGCCCTGCTCCACATCCTGCAGAACGCTTTCCTTGTTATTCCTGGGAAGATAAGAGCATCTGCCGGGAGGAGCGCCATGAGCAGGCAGAGCTCTCCCCATCCCTGGTGTTTTCCAGCCGCTGGGACACTCCCCGGGCACAGCCTGCTTTCGGGAATGTGCTCTTTGCAGCTCCTGGGAATGGGGCACCACGCAAGGGGGCCTGGGCTGGGCTCTCCCATGAGCTCATCTCTTTTGAAACCCTAAACCTGCGCCGTGCCATGTTCCCTTCCCGGGCAGTGCTCCCTTCCCAGGCACTGCTCCCTTCCCACGGTGCCGGGCTGATTCACCAGCCTGTGACAGGAACCTGCTTTTCCACAGGCGTGTCAGGGCACGGGAGCCTCCCGGGGGCTGCTGCGCTTCCCCTGCCCGGCCCTTCTGCTCTGCAGCTTCACAGCGACCACAGGAGCTGCCCCTGCCAAGGCTGGGGGGCAGGGAAGGGGCTGGCATGGGGCTCACCCCAATCCTCCGGTGGGAAAAGGCCCTGGGCGAGGGGGAAACCAGCAAGGGGGAGCTGCTGGGGGGGCTGGAGTTATCTGGGCATGTTGGTGAGCTTCCCGACTTTATCCAGAGGGTGTCTCAGCACCTGGAGGCAGCAGGAATCTCACTGGGATGTGCAGGGGGCAGCAGGAATCCCACTGGGATGTGCAGGGGCAGCAGGAATCTCACTGGGATGTGCAGGAGGCAGAAATCCTGCTGGAATGTGCAGGAGGCAGGAATCCTGCTGGGATGTGCAGGAGGTAGAAGGAATCCTGCTGGGATGATGGATGGAGGGATGGATGGAAGGAGGTAGGAGGCAGGAATCTCACTGGGATGTGCAGGAGGCAGAAATCCTGCTGGGATGTGAAGAAGGCAGGAATCCTGCTGGGATGTGCAGGAGGCAGCAGAAATCCCACTGGGATGTGCAGGAGGCAGCAGAAATCCCACTGGGATGTGCAGGAGGCAGCAGAAATCCCACTGGGATGTGCAGGAGGCAGCAGAAATCCCACTGGGATGTGCAGGAGGCAGGAATCCCACTGGGATGTTCAGGGAGCAGGAATCCCGCTGGAATTCCCCCTGTGGAAGCAGAGTTTGGCTGCCCAGATGCCCAGAGCTGTGCCCCATGGCACGGGCAGGAGCTCTGCTGGCTCCATGATCCCAACCCTGCCTTTGTCTCCACAGGGAGAGCTCCCCCTCAACGCCATCCAGGTGCTTTTTGAGGAGAACGACAAAACCTCCTTTCTGATCGAAGGTGGGTGCCCAGCACGGGCAGGGGGCACTGGTGGTGCTGGGCACCTCCTGCTGGGCAGCCAGGCTCCCTGAATGCCCCCTTGGAAATTTGGGGTGCTCTGTGTCCCGGCAGGAGAGCAGCACCAAGGGCAGAGCATTCCCTGCAGGAGCAGGGGGATTCCCGGGGCTTTCTGAGGGGTCCAGCTCTGGGGGATGTTTTTGCAGGCCGACTGATAAATTCCATCCGGGTGACCTGTCCCAGCTACCAGGACTACCAGGAGTGGCTGTACTGCCTGAAAACCGCCCAGTTCCGAAACGCAGACTCCTCCCTCTCGGGCTCCGAGAGCTTCTCGGTGGGCTCCAAGCCGCCCCACCCCAGCCAGGTACGGGATGCTGGGGTTTGGGCTGGGAACCCACGGCTGTCCCAGCTGTGTGACACTCCAGTGACACAGCAGGCTCTGCTCGAAGCTGCCAGCAAGCTGCTGATCCCTGGGGATAATTTAAATAATTATTTATTAATTTTTAAATTATTTAAATTAGTAATACAAAGTAATATACAGGAAAAAAAATGGATGGGAACCCACGGGTGTCCCATCTGTGTGACACTCCAGTGACACAGCAGGCTCTGCTCGAAGCTGCCAGCAAGCTGCTGATCCCTGGGGATAATTTAAATAATTATTTATTATTTTTTAAAATATTTAAATTAGTAATACAGGGGATTATACAGGGAAAAAATGGGTGGGAACCCACGGGTGTCCCAGCTGTGTGACACTCCAGTGACACAGCAGGCTCTGCTCGAAGCTGCCAAACTCACCCCAAAACCAGCACATCCCACACCCTCATTCCCCTCTCACCCCAAAACCAGCACATCCCCCACCCCGCTGCTGGCCATGGGGACACAGCCCGACCCCGGGGACACGAGGGCTGTGTCCCCAGGATTGTCCTTGTCCCCATGCAGTTCCCCAGCAGCGGGAGGGGATCCCTCAGCTCTGACGGCCGGACGAACTCCTGGGCGTCCGGAGGGAGAGTGACCACGCTGACCCAGCTGTCCCAGCCCAGCTCGCTGCCCGATGGCCACTCCTTCCTGCTGAGCCCCGAGGGCAGGCTGCTGGAGGAGCCCCTCTCCCCTGGCTACTCCCAGCCTCTCCATGTAAGTGAGCCCCAAACCAGCCTGGGGTGCCTGGGGGGATGCCCCGGGGTGGGGCTGGACGCTGCCTTTGCTGCTGGCAGTGTTTGCTGTGGGGTTGGAGCAAATCCCTGCCCGCAGCCAGGGCTTGTCCTGGCTCAGCTTGGCCAGGGAAGAGGCTGAGGGATCCCAGTCCCATCCCAGTCCTGTTCCAGTCCCATCCCAGTTGCAGTCCCATCCCAGTCCTAGTTTCAGTCTCAGTCCCATTTCCAGTCCCAGTCCCAGTTCCAGTCCAAGTCCCATCCCAGTCCTAGTTCCAGTCCCATTCCAGTCCCATTTCCAGTCCCATTTCAGTTCCAGTCCCATCCCAATCCTAGTTCCAGTCCCATCCCTGTCCTAGTTCCAGTCCCATTCCAGTCCCATTTCCAGTCCCATTCCAGTCCCAGTCCCATCTTTGTCCCATTTCCAGTTTCAGTCCCAATCCTAGTTCCAGTCCCAGTCCCATCCCAGTCCTAGTTTCAGTCCTAGTTCCAGTCCCTGTCCCATCCCAGTCCCATCCCAGTCCCAGTCCCATCCCAGTCCCAGTCCCATCCTAGTCCCAGTCCCAGTCCCATCCCAGTGCTCTGCCCTGTACTAGAGCTGTTGGGGATTACAGACGGGCACTCAGGAGGTTCCAGGGCTGGCAAATCCCAAAACAAAAGCTGCAGGGGATGGAGGTGCTGGCCGGGCAGGGTCTTTGCTCTGCCCCGGGGCAGGACTCACACCCCAGGGATGGCAGAGCGCGTGGGGCAGGGCCCAGGGCAGGACCTTGGCACTTCCCGCGCCCGGAGCGATGCCCACGGGCACCCCCAGGAGAGGCAGCTGCAGGCTGTGCCCTCTCCCTGCAGAGCCTGGCACAGCCCAGCTGGCCCAGCTCAGGGCTGCCCACGCAGGAGCTGCGCAGGGGGAACAGCGCCAGGAAATCCAAGGGCAGGAGCGGCGGGCAGCAGGGGCCCGGGCAGGAGCCTGAGAGGAGCTGCAGCCTCATCCCCGAGAGCCCCCCGGGAGAGACCCCATCCCCCGTGTACCAGGAGCCCTACAGGGCACACGGCCCCCAGCAGCACCCCCCGGCACAGCTGGAGCTGGGCAGGGTAGGGCATGCAAGGGGATGGGGCTGAGGGTGGGATGGGATGGGGATGGGGATGGATGTGGGATGGGGATGGATGTGGGATGGGGATGGATGTGGGATGGGGATGGATGTGGGATGGGGATGGATTGGGATGGATGTGGGATGGGGATGGATTGGGATGGATGTGGGATGGGGATGGATTGGGATGGATGTGGGATGGGGATGGATTGGGATGGATGTGGGATGGGGATGGATTGGGATGGATGTGGGATGGGGATGGATGAGGGATGGGGATGGATGTAGGATCAGGATGGATGTGGGATGGGGATGGGATCAGGGTGGAGGTGGGATGGAGATCGATGCAGGATGTGGCTGGGTGTGGGATGGGGCTGGATGAGGTATGGGGATGGATTTGGATGGATGTGGGATGGGGATGGAAATGGAGGCGGGAAGGGGATGGAGGCAGGATGGGGATGGAGGCAGGATGGGGATGGAGGCAGGATCAGATGTAAGATGAGGCTGGGTGTGGGATGGGGATGGGTGTGGGATCAGGATGAAGGTACGATGCGGCTGGATGTGGGATGGATGTGGGATGGGCTGGATGTGGGATCAGGATGGATGTAGGATCAGGATGGATGTACGATGGGGCTGGGTGTGGGATGGATGTGGGATGGGGCTGGGTGTGGGCTGGATGTGGGATCAGGATGGATGTGGGATCAGGATGGATGTGGGATGGGGCTGGGTGTGGGATGGATGTGGGATGGGGCTGGGTGTGGGCTGGATGTGGGATCAGGATGGATGTGGGATCAGGATGGATGTGGGATGGGGCTGGGTGTGGGATGGATGTGGGATGGGGCTGGGTGTGGATCCTCCTGCCTGGGAAAAGCAAGGTTCACCCTTCCCTGCTGGTGCTACTGGCAGGGACAGGGGCCTGGCAGGTGCCTCAGAGCAGGTGTGAAAGCATTGCCATGGGAAAAGGGGCCGTGGGAAGGAGGTTGCACATGGCAGATGGAGCAATGCCTCCCAGAGCCCTGAAATGTGGGCACCAGCTCCTGAGGCAACCCATGAGTAGGAGGTTATTGCCTAATGGCACACAGCCTCCTCTTCCAAGGGTTTTCCAGCATGTCTCCATCAGTTTTTTAGTGTCATGCCACTTTCCCAACCCCTCGGTGACTGTTCCTTAAAGAATTCCCCTCCTTGGCCCAGCCAGGACTCAGCCCCATCACCCCACAGGGATGAGCAGCACTTGGGACTTTATTTGCAGGGCCATTCCCCACTCCAACCCCCCTTGGGGATGAGCTGCCAGTGCCCTGTCCCCATTTTCATCCTGCCTTGGGGCTGAACAGACAGAGCTGGGTGGGAGCTCAGCCCTCTCCCCTTTCCCTGATCCCTCCGCTCCCAGTTCCCCCAGTGCTCCCAGTGGGGCCTCCTGCAGGAGCTGCTGCTGGCCCTGACTCAGCAGCCAGGCTCCTGCCTCCAGGAGCTGTGCCCGGGGGTATTCCTTTCCCTGCCATCTGAGGAGGGACGGAAACTGCAGAGCTGCATTTCGGGGTGGGGCAGGGCCCAGCAGAGCTCGCTGCTCCCTCCAGCCAGGGCAGGGCACAGGGGAACAGGTTTCTCCTGTCTGTGATGTTCCCCTGCACATCACAACCAGCAGACAAAGGCAGGCACAGAGACGTGAGCCAGGCTCCTGAAACTGCAGATGAGTCAGAGCCAGAGCTCGCTCTGGCCACCCCAAAACCCCAGCTGAGATAAGGGAGTGCCTGGTAAAAGCCATATTGCTGCTTGGGAGAATCTGATAGGGAAAACCTTCCTGAGTCACCCCACCTGGGGAGACCCCCTTCCCTCCAGGCTCCTTCCTGGCTCTGCCCTGCCCTTCTGCACCCCTGACTGCTTTCATCCTGCTCTGGCCAGCTCCCAGCACGCCTGTGGCTCGCTGGGCATGAGCCCTGGCCTCTGTGCCCACCTGAGCAGAGCTGCTGGGGAGGGCAGAACCAGCAACCCCTGCCTGGCCTGAACGGGCTGGGTTTGGGGTGGGCAGCTCCAGGTGGGCAGCTCCAGGTGGGCATTTCCCAGCTCTCCACAGCTGGAATCCATCCTGGGGCTGGATTTTGGGGTGGGCAGCTCCACGTGGGCATTTCCCAACTCTCCACAACCAGGATCTAACCCGGGTCTGGATTTTGGGGTGGGCAGCTGCAGGTGGGCAGTTCCAGGTGGGCATTTCCCAGCTCTGCACACCCATGATCCATTCCTGGGTTGGATTTGGGGTGGGCAGCACCAGGTGGGCATTCCCCAGTTCCCCACACCCATGATCCATTCCTGGGTTGGATTTGGGGTGGGCAGCTCCAGGTGGGCATTCCCCAGTTCCCCACACCCACTGTCCATCCTGGGTCTGGTTTTGTTGCAGTTCCTGCAGTGCCACGGGCAGACAGGACCAGCCCAGGGCACTGTGCCAGGTGCCCAGCAGCTGTCCCTGGAGCAGTGGCACTGCCAGCCCCTGCCAGGGCACTGCAGGGAGGTGCCCTCTGTCCCCATCTACAGCACCCCGGGCACCGCACGGCGGCTGCAGCTGCGGGCACCTGCCCAGGGCTCCTACCTGGGGGAGGTGAGGCTGGGCACTGCCCTGGGGGGTGCAGGGGACACTTGGGGTGCAGGGAATACTCTGAGCATGCAGGGGGCACTCAGGGGGTGCAGGGGGCACTTGGGGTGAGGGGACACTCAGGAGGTACAGGAGGACACTTGAGGTGCAGGGGACATTCAAGGGGTGCAGGGGACACTTGGAGTGCAGGGGGCACTCTGAGGGTACAGGTGACATTCAGGGGGTGCAGGGGACACTCAGGGGGTGCAGGGGACACTCAGGGGGTTCAGGGGACACTTGAGGTGCAGGGGACACTCTGAGGGTGCAGGGGACATTCAGGGGGTACGGAGGGACACTCAGGGGGTGCAGGGGACACTCAGGGTGCAGGGGAATCTTGGAGTGAGGGGACATTCAGGGGGTACAGGTGACACCCAGGGGGTTCAGGGAATACTTGAGGTGCAGGGGACACAGGATGTAGGGAACACTTGAGGTACAGGGGGGCACTCAGAGGATGCAGGTGACAGAGGATGCAGGGGACACTCAGGGGGTGCAGGGGACATTCAGAGGATGCAGGGGGACACTTGGAGTTCAGGGGACATTCAGGGGGTACAGGGGACACCCAGGGGGTGCAGGGGGACACTTGGGGTGCAGGGGACATTCAGGGGGTACAGGTGACACCCAGGGGGTGCAGGGGACATTCAGGGGGTACAGAGGGACACACAGGGGGTGCAGGTGACACTCAGAGAATGCAGGGGGACATTCAGGGGGTACAGGGGACACCCAGGGGGTGCAGGGGGACACTCGAGGGGTGCAGGGGACATTCAGGGGGTACAGGGGACACCCAGGGGGTGCAGGGGACACAGCTGGGGTCCCACCTTGCCGGGGGGTCCCTGCAGGGCGCTGCCCCTGTGCTCAGCAGGGACGAGGCCGAGCCCGGCCGGGCTGTCCCAGGCTGGCACAGCCGTGCCACCCTCACCCGCTGTCCCTCTGTCCCCAGATGTGCTCGCTGCCACAGGAACAGCTGGGCCCTGAGCTGCGTCCCCCAGGTGAGGCCCTGCAGGGCTCTGCCCCCTCCTGCTTTGGCACCTGGCACCCGGCCTGCCCCCCTGGCACCCCCAGCGTGGGCACCCTGCTTAACGAGAGTTTTGGAATTTCTCTGTTGAAACACACTGACTCCTCAGAGAACACCACGTTTTAATTCAGGCCGTAGAGAAAACTTTTAAAATTAAATAATGAAACGAAGATATTAAATATTATAAATTTATATCATGATATACATAAATTTTATATATATATATATAATATAATTTAAATAGATTCTGTAATTTTGTGTCATATATTTATACATATAAATATTATATAGCTAACATATATAAATATTATTTTAATAGATATTTTTAAATTATAAATATAAATATTTTTCCCTGTTTCCCTGCAGATGGCACCTGCCCCTGCCAGGACTCCATGTCCTACCACAATAATTTTTATTTTTTTTTAATGTATGTGTGTGTGTGTGTATATATATATATATATATATATATATATATTTATATTTATATAGAATTATATACTATATATATACACACACTCTATCTATATATATATATAATTATATACTATATTATATGTTATATGTTACATATGTGCTATATTTAAAATATATAATTTTATATTCTTATTTATGTATATATTAATTTATATTAAAAATATTATATATAAAAAACCACAATTGTACATATACAACCCATTTCCCTGCAGATGGCCCCTATGACCTGGCAGATGCCACCTGCCCCTGCCAGGACTCCATGTCCCACCATAATTATTATATTTATATTACATATATATATTAATGTTTATATATTATATTAATTATATTATATTATATTATATTATATTATATTATATTATATTATATTATATTATATTATATTTTTATATTTTTGTATTATTATATATTTTATATTTTATATTTAAAATACATATTTTTTTTAAGCATTAACCCACAACGGTAACTCCACAACCCGTTTCCCTGCAGATGGCCCCTGTGACCTGGCAGATGCCACCTGCCCCTGCCAGGACTCCATGTCCCACCATAATTATTATATTTATATTACATATATATATATTAATGTATATATTATTATATTACATTATATTACATTATATTATATTATATTATATTATATTATATTATATTATATTATAGTATAGTATATTTATTATATTTATTATATTTTTTATATATTTATATTTTTGTATTATTATATATTATATATTTTATATTTAAAATACATATTTTTTTATGCATGAACCCACAACGGTAACTCCACAACCCGTTTCCCTGCAGATGGCCCCTGTGACCTGGCAGATGCCACCTGCCCCTGCCAGGACTCCATGTCCCACCATAATTATTATATTTATATTACATATATATATATTAATGTATATATTATTATATTACATTATATTACATTATATTATATTATATTATATTATATTATATTATATTGTATTGTATTATATTATATTATATTATATTATATTATATTATATTATATTATATTATATTTTTATATTTTTATATTTTTATATTTTTGTATTTTTGTATTTTTTATTATTATATATTTTCTATTTTATATTTAAAATACATATTTTTTTATGCATGAACCCACAACGGTAACTCCACAACCCGTTTCCCTGCAGATGGCCCCTGTGGCCTGGCAGACGCCGCCTGCCCCTGCCGGGACTCCACGTCCTACCACGACTACGCGGAGCTGCAGAGCTTCCAGAGCGACCTGAGCTACGACAACCTGTGGGAGGCGGAGGGTCGGGAGCCGGGCAGCCCCGGGCGGGCCCCGCCGGTGTTCCAGGTCTGAGCCCGGGCAGGAAAGCCGGGCACGGGCACGGAGGAGCCCGCAGCTCTGCCCCCACGGCCTGGCACGTGTGGGGCTCGCTGCCAGCCCCAAAGCCCAGCGTGGGGCCGAGCAGAGCAGCCCCAGGCTCTGCGGGGCTGCAGGAGCAGCTGTGCCTCAAAAAAGCTGGGGCTGCTCCAAAAATCCAGCTGTGCCCCCGGAAATGCCAGAGCCAAAGGGTCAGGCTGCCTCGGGTGAAGGGGACGTGGTGAGCAGAGGGAGAACCCAAAAGGTGCCTGGATCTGTTGGGTTCCTTTGCACCAGAGCCCTCGGCTGCTCCCTGTGAGGATCCCTGGGAACAGCAATGTCAGGATCCTTGGGAACAGCCCAGTGAGGATCCTTGGGAACAGCACTGTGAGATCCCTGGGAACAGCCCTGTGAGATCCCTGGGAACAGCACTGTGAGATCCCTGGGAACAGCCCTGTCAGGATCCCTGGGAACAGCCCAGTGAGGATCCTTGGGAACAGCCCTGTCAGGATCCCTGGGAACAGCCCAGTGAGGATCCTTGGGAACAGCCCTGTCAGGATCCCTGGGAACAGCCCAGTGAGGATCCCTGGGAACAGCCCAGTGAGGATCCCTGGGAACAGCAATGTCAGGATCCCTGGGAACAGCAATGTCAGGATCCTTGGGAACAGCCCTGTGAGGATCCCTGGGAACAGCCCTGTGAGGATCCCTGGGAACAACGTTAGGATCCCTGGAAGAGCCCTGTGAGGATCCCTGGAACAGCCAGAGCTTCCCCCAGCCGGCTCTGGAGGCTGCCAGGGTGCCCAGGGCTTTGCCCATCCTGGCAGCTCACAGAGCAGAGGCAGCAGACAGAAAATGGAGGGGCAAAAACCCCAAACCCCAGCCAGGTCTGAGCACGGTGGGGATTTCTTCCCATCTTCCTGGCCAGAATTCTTCCTTCCTGCCACTGCTGCCTCCAGACCTGGTGCCAGCAAAAATGCCAGCTGTGCTCCTTGAGGTCTTCCCTGCAGAGGAAACCCCAAATCCCCCCAAATCTGGGGGTCCTTCCTTTCCTCCCTGCCCTGAGCTCACCCCAAGTGCTGCCTGTGTCTGTCCAGGCAAGGAGAGGAGAAAATCCCCCCAGGAGAAACTGCAGGGCAGCCAAAGTGACCAGAGCAGTGCCAGGGGGGCTGGGCTGTCCCTGATGCCCCCTGGGCCCCCCCAGAGCCAGGACAGGACACAAACAAGGCACAGAGTCTCAGGGTTGTTATTTTCCAGCCTCTCGGGCCAGATCCTTTTGGAAGGTCAGCAGCAAATCCAAATGTTTTCACCTGAGGCTCTGAATTCTTCACCTTTGTTCCCTGCAGAGGCTGCAAATCAAACACAGCAACAAAACCTCTGCTTTGGTTCTTCCTCTGGTGCACCCACAACCATTTGTACTGGAATGTCTCTGGTTGTGTTTTGGGGTTTTTCGGGAGGCGCCCAGCAAAGTTTACATGTAAAGGCTGGGTGGGTTCTGTGTATTTAAATGTAAATGTGGCTGGTTGAAGAGCTGTTGAGTTTTCTAGCTGTGGCTGGTGTTCAGTTCTGTAAAACACGTTCAGGGGCGTGTGGCTTCGGGTCTTGGAGCTGCTGTTGTTTTCTCTCAGGTTTGCTCTGTCTTGGGGAGGATTTGTGTCTGATAAGCCCCAAAAAATCGATTTATTCTGAACAAAATGTGCTAGGGGACATCCCAAACGTACTGGGGGGTTTCCCTGCCCCTGAGGGAACACTTGGAGGGTCACCATCGTATTTTAACTAATTTTAAGATCCCGTCCTGCTGATATTAAAGTTCCCTGTGGATTTCTGAGACTGGACAATCCCCTGGCATCACTTCCCTCTCTTTGCCATTCTCTGCCTGGATGGAGGTGAATTTTTGCCCGTCCCTGCTGCCCTGGGGCTCTGTCCAGGAGGATTTCCAGGCTCCTGAGTGTCTCCAGCTCGGGTCAGCCTCCTGTTATCCCTTCATCCTTGGCCAAAGTCTCCCCAGGGCCTGTCAGGACCTGGGTTTGGGTTTTCCCTGTTCGGATGCTGCTCCAGGTGGGTTTGTGGCTGTAAAAACTCCCCCCCTCCTGCTTTTCCTCCAACACATTTCTCAGCAGACTCAGGATTTAAAAATGGGTTTATTTAGAGCAGCACCAGACCTGTCTGGGTTGCGTTGAGGTGGAAATTGGTTCCTGCAAACACACAAAAACCTCTTCAGTCCCGAGCACTGAGCCCATCCTTCCCCTGGCTGCCGCACAAATCTTGGATTTCTCTCTGTCCTCTGATTTTGAAGCCACAAAAACCCCATTTTTTGCCCCCCTCAAAGAATAAACAGCAAAATTTAGGAGGGAAAATCATTAGAAAGTGAAGCTTGTAACCTGCTCCTTGGCTTTGGGAGAAATTCTCTTCAAGACAACACAGGGTGTAGCAAAAATCAGGCTGTTGGTGTAATTTTATTGTCTTTACGAGGACATTTACACCGAAGGTTGGGAAGGTGTTTGGGATCCACTCGGGCTGTGGGAGCAGCTCCCCGAGTGCCCTGTGGTGGGAGAATGCACCAGAACATTCCAGGGACTGCAGCTCCTGCTCCTCTGCTCTGAGAGGAGCCCCAAACCCCTCCCGAGGGCCAAGAAAACTCCGCAGGAATTCCCACGGGAGGCTCTGCCCTGCTTCGGGCAGAGAGAGGTGGAGGGAAAGTCAGAGTGGAGGGAAATGGGAGTGGAAAAAATCGGAGCGGAAAAAAAATCGGAGTGGAAAAAATTCCAAGGGAAGGAAAATTCCAAGGGAAGGAAAAATCAGAATGAAGGAAAAAAATCAGAGGGAAGGAAAAATTCCGAGGGAAGGGAAAATCAGAGTTAAAGAAAAATCCGAGGGAAGGGAAAATCAGAGGTAAAGAAAAATCTGAGAGAAGGAAAAATCAGAGGGAAGGAAAAATCAGAAGGAAGGAAAATTCAGAGTGAAGAAAAATTCCGAGGGAAGGGAAAATCAGAGGTAAAGAAAAATCCGAGAGAAGGAAAAATCAGAAGGAAGGAAAATTCAGAGAAAAGGAAAATTCAGAGGGAAGGAAAAATCAGAGTGAAGAAGAAATCAGAAGGAAGGAAAAATCAGAGGGAAGGAAAAATCAGAGAAGGAAAAATTGGAGTGAAGAAAAATCAGATGGAAGGAAAATTCAGAGGGAAGGAAAAATCAGGGAAGGAAAATTCAGAGTGAAGGAAAATCAGAGTAAAGGCACACTGAGAGTGAAGGAGCTGCTGCGGCCAGAGCCGTTCCCGGGAGAGGCGGAGAGGCATCCCGGTGTCGGGCGGGATGAAATACGGGGCAGCTCCTCGGGCCGCACCTGCCTGACTTTTTCATGTGCCTGGCACTGCCGGGAGGTGTCAGATGAGGCAGCGACGTGCGGGGACAGCGGGCAGGGGTGGCAAGCTGGGCACCAGCCCCGGGGCACGCAGGATGCACCCGAAGGTCGCTGCGGCTGTGCCGGGTGAGGGGCGAGGTGCTGGCAGCTTTTGGCTGGGAGAAATCCTCGGCTATATTGAATTTGGGAGGTTTAATCTCCATTCTGGCCGTGGACAAAAATGCCAGGCGTGCTCGGCCTTGCAGTGAGGCGGAGGAGAGAGCTGGAAAGGTCAGGGAATAAAGCAAGCATTAAAATTTCAGGCTGCTCTGCTCCCTGGCGCAGCGTGGCAGAGAACCCCAGCTCCCCCGGGAGCAGCAGGACCTTTCAGCAATTCCTTCCACTCCTGCAGGCAGCTGAGAGCCTCCAGCTCCTGAAATATTCATCACATCCTGTGCTTCCAGGGGGGGCAGGGGAGAGTGCAGGGCACCTCTCCGGCTGCCAAGTGCTGCTGGCACCTCCCTTTGGTGTCTGAGGGGTCACACGGCAAATATGACAGGCAGCAGAGGGTGACAGGCCCCTCCTGTCACCCCCAGGGCTCTGCTGGGAGCAGACATGGAGACAGTGGGGTATTCCCCCTTTGGAGGGGAAATTTGGAGGGCAGCGAGCCTGTCCCTGCTGGAGCAGCTCAGGGACAGCCAGCAGTCGCTGTCCCCACGCCAAGGGCAGGTCCCCAAGGCCAGGGGATGGCCTGGGGCGGATCCAGCAGCCCCCAGCACACAGCCCTGCTCCTGTCCCTGCAGCAGAAGCATCCTTGGTGAAGGGTTTTGGCCAGGAACCCTCCCAGGTTCAGAGAAACCCTCAATGCCTGGGGCAGCCATAAATCACTTGGTTAAAGCCAGGGAGGATGGTGAAACCCACCCCAGCCCAGCTGGGGATGCAGCTCTGGCTCCACACCCACACTGATTTATCCTCCTGCAAAGCCCAGGGCTCCCTCAAGGGCTCCCCACAGACAGAGGGACGGACACAGAAGTAGTAAATGAGACCGAGCTTTATTAGAAGCTTCCAGCACGTTCCATCTGCTCTCCGTGGGTGTCCAGGCCATGCAGAGCCTGTCCATCCCCAGTCCCAGCCCCAGATCTCCCCGTGCCCTCCTCCCAGCAATGACCCACGGCCTCCCCTGCACCCCTGCAAGCCTCGTGGCTCTCTCAGCACAAGGAATGAGCCTCCCCTCTCTGCTGGCACCTCACAGACACGGCAGAGCCCCCGTGGATCTCAATCCCACACTGCTGCTCTCACCGGGCTGGTGAGGGGAGGAGATTCCTGTGAATAATGCCCTGGGGTGCTGAGGGGGGCTCTGGGGAGATGGGGAGCTGAACCATTTCACTTCCCACCTCCCCAGCCCCACAGCTTCCACCTCCCCAGCCAGCTCTGCCCCTCCAGGACGGGAGGCACAAAAGGAATAAATCAAATATCCAATCCAACACTTCCCTGCTGATCGGCACGGCCAAACCCGCCCACCTCCTTCTCCTTCCTCTCCAACATCCCCCTGTCCCCTTTCCTGAGCCCCCGCTGAGCTCAGCCCCTTTCCCTGCTGGGCAGCCCCTCGGGACCCTCCCCGGCCCCCCCTGCCCCGTGTGACCCCTGTCTGTCCTCTCCTGGGGACGGGGACACGTCCCTGCCCAGCTGTCCCCAGGGACAGACCATCCACGTGCGGCAGGAACCTCATCCCGAGCTGGGACTTCTTGGGAGTGAAATCCAACAGGACAAGCCTTGCTGGAGTGAAATCCAAGAGAATGAGCCCTGCTGGAGTGAAATCCAGGAGGATGAGCCTTGCTGGAGTGAAATCCAAGAGAATGAGCTCTCCTGGAATGAGATCCAACAGGATGAGCCCTGCTGGAGTGAAATCCAACAGGATGAGCCGTCCCAGAGTGAAATCCAGGAGGATGACCTCTCCCAGAGTGACATCCAGGAGGATGAGCTCTCCTGGAGTGAAATCCAGGAGGATGAGCTCTCCCAGAGTGAAATCCAGGAGGATGACCTCTCCCAGAGTGACATCCAGGAGGATGACCCCTCCTGCAGTGCCCAAATCGGTCACAGGATCCGAGGCAGCCGCCCCTGCATCCCCCGGAGCTGCTGCCCAGCCCAGGCTCTTCCCAAAGCTCTCTTTTTCCTCTCTCGCAGAAATCCCGGCTCTTTTGCCGGGATGAAGCATCCCCCGCTTGCTCGGTGCCTCCGGCGGGGAGGAGGCAGGACACAGCCCCTGCCCCGTCCTACCGTCAGTTCCCGTCCCCGGGAGGCTCCCGCTCCCTGTGCCGCCCTGTCCCGGCCGGGATGGGGCCGGGGAAGCTCCCGGCGCTGCCTCCAGGATTCTCCCGCTGTCCAGAGCAAAGTCCCGGCCCCGGGCAGCGGTTCCGGCGCGGCAGGGGTTAAGTCCGGGGGTGCCCTTCCCTGACCTGCCTTCGGAAGTAGCGGATGGCCGAGAGGGTGCCAAAGCTTGCCAGGAACACTGGAAAAGAGCCCAAGGCGTGCCCGCTGTGACCCCGGGAGCCCCAACCGCCCGTGGGGGTCCCTCCTGTCCCTGCCCCGTCCCCTCCTGCCCTTGGCTGGCATTCCCACACCCGGGATTTGCTCCCAGAGCGTTCCCAGGTGCCCACGGCATGGCTGGCCACGTCCAGCCCCGGAGTCTGGGTGTGTGGAGGCACCAGCATTCCATAAAAAACGCTGGTTTAGGGGGGTGCTCAACAGGTTCCCTCGGAGGTGGGCAGGATGCAGAGACCCACAGGAGATTTAATGGGTGGGGTGGATGCCCATTAATGGATGGGGTGGATGCCCATTAATGGATGGCATGGATACCCATTAATGGATGGCGTGGATGCCCAGATCCAGTGGGGATTTCATGGATTGGGCTGCAGTCACAGCTTCAGCTGGAGATTTGATCTTGGATGAGAAAGACCCATGAGGAAAAGCCCACCAGGGCTTCAGGGCAGCACCTTCATTTCCTGCTTCTATTTGCACCAGGAGGACGCCCGGGAAAATCCCATTTTGGGGATTTTCCGGGGATTTTCTAGCCCCGGCCAAAAGGAGAAAATATCCAAAACCCCGAATCAAAAAATTGAGGGACATAAGAAATAACAATGGGGGTGAAACACAAACCAAGCTCTGCTCTGTCCCTGCACCCAATGGTTTATAAGGGACATTAAGTTCCCTTGATTCCCAAGCAAAACTAGGAATCCAAGCTGTGGTTTTGGACTTTACACTTTAAATTCAGACTGGATTTTGATTTATGTACTAGAGGAATACAAACTCAGCTTTTCAGAAGCCCAAATACCCAGAGAGAACGGCTGCTCCTTCCTGCTTCCCTCCTCTCCAGGTTATCCCATCCTGGGGCACAAGGAGCATCTCCCCCTTTCCACACCAAGCAAAACCAGGAATCCCAGCCATGTTTTTGGGCCCCACAATTTAAATTCAGACTGGATTTTATGTGCTAGAGGAATACAAACTCAGCTTGTCAGAAGCCCAAATGCCCAGAGAGAACGGCTGCTCCTTCCTGCCTTCCTCCTCTCCAGGTTATTCCATCCTGGGGCAGAGGGTCTCCCCCTTTCCACACCAAGCAAAACCAGGAATCCAAGCCGTGTTTTTGGGCCCCACACTTTAAATTCAGACTGGATTTTGATTTATGTGCTAGAGGAATACAAACTCAGCTTGTCAGAACCCCAAATAACGGCTGCTCCTTCCTGTCTCCCCCCTCTCCAGGTTATTCCACCCCGGGGCACGAGGGTCTCCCCCTTCCCACACCTTTCCCAGGGCCATCTCCTCCATCCCAAACTGCCAGCAGGAGGGGGAGCAGGCCAAGAGCTGCTGGTGCTGGTGGCAGAGAGCAGCCTTAGCTCAGAGCTATTCCCAGCCGCGGTGTCAGCTTCCTGGTGACCTTAGCAGGGAACATTCCTCGCCTGGAAGAGCAGCAGGAAGCCTCGGCCCTGGCATTTCTTCCCAGGGAAGGGGCTCTGCAGGGAGGAATGCTGCTCTGGAAGGGTTCTCCAAGGGTTCCAGGGCAGGGATGGGGATGCTGCTGTCCCTGAGTCCTGCTCATCCAGTCATCCCCACTCCTGTGGGATTCTGTGAATTTCTTACAGAATTCTGTGAGAAATTTCTGTGAATTCAATTTCTGTGAATTCAATTTCTGTGGATTCAATTTCTGTGAATTCAATTTCTGTGAATTTCTGCTTGCTCAGCTTCCTCTCTCCCCACCAGCTTCCAGGTGCTGGGCTTGGAGAGGATCCCACAGCCCTCCAGGGAGCTGCACGACTCAGAGCAGGAGGATGATGCCTCCTCTTTGGGGAGAAGATTAAACCTTGAAAGCACCTCAGGAAAACACGGGAATTTTGGTGCTGGATGAAGGCTTAATCTCAATTTTGGCCGTGGACAAAAAATCCCAGGCAGGCTGGGCCTTGCTGTAAGGCCAATTTTATTGGGAATTTTGTTCCTGCTGGGATGAGGGAACCTCAACCTGCTCACTGCAGGTCCTGAGGAAGTCCTGACAAACTGAGCCCTGTCAGGGGCTGGATGGAGCAGGACCAAGGCTGTGGAGAGAGCTCAGCTCCAGCCAGCAGCTGCTTTGCAGGGAAAGCACAAAAAACATGAGCAGCAATCGGGACCAGAGGAGAGAGAAAGCACGGGAACGACTTTGGGAAAGGCTGCACTTCCCCAGAGGCAGCAGCAGGTATAAATATCCCACTTTTCCTCCCTGCCAAGTGCCCCCCGAGCCCTTCCCAGCCCTCTGCAGGCGGGCACTGTACGTACTGGTCTTCCAGGCATCCGGAGCCTGCAGGTCAGATGTCTTCACGGCCCAGGAGGCGAAGGCGCAGAACACCAGGCACATGTCCTTGTGGCTCAGCACCCGCGGCTCCTCTGCTGCTCCTGCCACGAGAGGAGCACGAGGTCTGGGGGCTCTGTGCCACCCCCCGGGCCACCCCTCCCCTCCCTCCGCGGCAGCAAATCCCCGGGGAATCGTCCCTCAGGGTGGTTTGGCACCAGGGGGGTGGCAGGTGGCTCTGTGTGTCCCCAAAGGACAGTGGCACATTTGTCACCCCGCTCAGCCCTACATTTTGTTAGAAACCCCATGGAAATGTTTGTTAAAGGCACCCCAGGCTGCCTCACCCCTCCCTGCAGCTCTCTGTGCTGGCAGGAATTGGGTCTGGGGAGCAGATTTGGGACACAGCAATTCCTGGGGACACAGGCAGGGTCCCCTCCCTGTCACCAGTGTCCCCAGGCACAGCCAGCTCCAGGACAACATCTGAGAGTGCTCAGCATCCCTCCGGGCATCCCACCCCACTCCTGCCTCCTCCAGGGATGAAACACCCTGAGTGCTCTGCATTCCCTGATCCAGCCTGGAGCAGCCTGAGATCACCTTCTTTTTGCTCCTATTCATTTGATTTTAATTAAAGCTGGCTTACTAATTAGCTGTGACCACCTCAAAGGGGTTTTTTCTCCGTGCAAACAGTCTGGAGGTTCCCTTTGGGATGGCTCCCTCAGTGTTTGGGTTTAGTATTAACCCTGAGCATCATTTAAGCTCAAAGACAAACCCCTGCCTGCCTGGTGGATCAAACCTCCCCTTCATTCCCATTTCTCCCACCTGCCCCCAGGAACAGGCAATGTTCAGGTGACCTCTGAGGTCTGCAGAGGGTGTTTTTCTGCTCAGGGTGGGTTTTACAGTCCCACATGCCCCGTCCATGCCGGGGAGCATGGCTTGGCACGGGGACAGAGAGAGGAACATCCCGAGGGGACAGAGGGATCATCCCAGGGGAGAGCCAGGGTGACACAGCCTGGACATGTCCCTACAGGGGACAGCAGCATTTACCTCTCAGTGCCAGGGCATCTTCTGGCCACGCCTGGGCTCCTCCCAGCGGGACCAGGGCGAGCTCCTCTCCGGATCTTCTGGGCACCAGGGCCTGGGAGGATGAGGCTTGGCCCCCTCCCAGCTGCCCCTGCCTCTGCAGCAGGGACCTCAAAGCCCCCACGGCTTTCCTCACCTCGGAGGCCGGAGCCATGGAGAAAATCCCTCTCCAGCCCATCCTGTTGGGGGCTGGCTCTGGGAAGAAGTGTTCATACACATCAGGGACCGAGATAACCACGGTGTCCTTGTCTGGAGCAGAGCTGGGAGCCTCCTTGTGCAGCCCAGGGCGGTCCAAGCCTCTGAACTTCTTTCTTTTCCTGTCTTTAGCTTTGCCTTTTTTCCTGCTTCCTTCTGGCTCGATGAAAAAATACTCGTAGAGTTCAGGCCAGGAGATTTCCCTCTGCAAGGGGGACCTGCGCCCCTCCAGGGAGCTGCCCAGCTCCTCCTCCTCCTGGGAATCACAGAACAGGTACTCGTACATCTCGGGCCAGGTCACATCCAGAGAGTTGGGCTTGCCAGAGGCTCCTTCGGCAAAGCACAGCGGGCTCACGGCCCTGGGCAGCTCAGCTGCAGCTTCCCAAGGGAGCCCAGCCCCAGGAATCGTGGGGATCCCAGCTGCAGGCTCGCACGGGATCTCGATGGCAGGGATCCTGGGGAGCTCAGCTGCAGGGATCCTGGGGATCTCGATGGCAGGACTCCTGGGGATCTCGATGGCAGGGATCCTGGGGAGCTCAGCTGCAGGAACCCTGGGGATCTCAGCTGCAGGAATCCTGGGGATCCCCACTGCAGGAATCCTGGGGAGCTCAGCTGTAGGACTCCTGGGGATCCCCACTGCAGGCTCCCAAGGGATTTCAGGTACAGGTTTCCTGGGAATCGCAGCTGCAGGCTCCCAAGGGATCCCAGCTGCAGGAACCTCAGGGATCTCTGAGGGTTTCCTGGGAATCTCAGCTGCAGACTTCCTGGGGATCTCAGCAGCAGGAACTCCAGGGATCTCTGAGGGTTTTCTGGGAACTTCAGCAGCAGGAATTCCAGGGGTCTCAGCAGCAGGAACTCCAGGGGTCTCCGAGGGTTTCCTGGGAATCTCAGCAGCAGGAATTCCAGGGGTCTCAGCAGCAGGAACTCCAGGGGTCTCCAAGGGTTTCCTGGGAATCTCAGCAGCAGCAGGCTGCCCCCCAGCCCCCTCGGCAGCATTCCCTCCAAACGCTGCCATGCTCCCGGGCTGGAGAGGCTTCCCTGGCATCTCCTGGCTCTCCTCTCCCGGGGGAGCCGCGGTGCCCTCGCCAGGGACCACGGGGACACTGTCACGTACGCCCAGGCCGCCGGCCAGCCCTGCCTTTGGGGGCTTGGTGGCCTTTGTCTTCCCCGGGGATTTTGGGGGAGCAGTCCCGGCATCGCCGCCGTCCACGCCCGGGCCAGGCACCCCCCGCTTGTTCTCCGCAGCCTCCTCGCTGCCCAGCCTCACCAGCGCTCCCTTGGCCGCCTTGTCCTTGCCTCTGCCCTTCCGAGGGGACACCGGGGAGCCGGGCGCTGCCTTGCCGGCCCCGGGGGCGCCCGGTGCCGCCGCGGGGTCCCTGTCGCCCTCGGTGCCGCCGGCCCCGCGCTGCTTGCGGCTCTTCCTGGGCTGTGCCGGCACCTTGGGCCTCACCACGCCGGGGGATCCGCCCGGCGAGCCCGGCTCCGCGCCCGCCTTCTCCTCCTCCGCTGCCACCCTGGCCGGGCTCGGGGTGTCCCCCGCGGGTCCCCGCGGCTCCGAGGGGACAGCGCTCTTCTCCGCCGAGGCAGAGGCTGCTGGAGCTTCTGGCGGTGCCAGCAGGGCTTGTCCCCCTCCTGCATCCCCGCCCTGCTCCGTGCCTCCGGCCGCTGCCACCGCCGCGTCCTGCCCGGGGCCAGCCTGGGCCGTGCCAGCGGGCGCGGTGGCCGCGGGTGGCCGCGGTGGCTGCCTCCTCTGGGCGCTGGGCATGGCAGCGGGTGCCGGGCGGCCGGGCTCGTCGCTGCCGCACAGGAACCTGCCCGCAGAGCCCTCTTCTTCCTCGCTCCCCGACGGCGGCTCCGGCCCGGCGAGGTGCCCACGCTCGGGGCAGGGCACGGCGGTGTCACCGGGCACCCCACGTGGCACAGGGCTGGCCGTGCCAGGCGCTGCTGGCTCGCTGCCCGCTGTCACCGCGCCGCTGCTGCGGGGACAGTCCCGTCCCGAGGTGTCCCCTTGCTCAATGTCACTGAGGCACTGCTCCTCGGCCGTGGCCAGCGAGGCCGGCGCCAGGCTGCACTCCTCGGAAGCCTGGAAGAACTCAGCCCACTCCCGGTCGTTCAGCTGGATGCTGTACTCGAAGTTATCCATGCCTGCAGCGGGGGAGCGGCGACAGGTCAGGGAGGGGGGGGTGGCACCGCTCAGGGAGGCCAGCTGCGTGCCCCCGAGCCTTCCTCCCGGTTCCTCCCTCCCGCCCGCTCATCCTCAGCCCTTTCCAGCCAGAACCCAGCTGGAAATTCCAGCCCCTGGCAACCGCAGCGGGACGGGGATGGCCGCGCTGGCCACAAGCCAGCCAGCAGCGAGAGGCCACTGTCACCCCCTCCTGTCCCCGCTGCCTCTGCTGCCCAGCGCCGGGGCTTGGGGATGCTCCCCAGAGCTGCACAGGGGCTTGGGAATGCTCCCCAGAGCTGCACAGGGGCTTGGGAATGCTCCCCAGAGCTGCACAGGGGGTTTGGGAATGCTCCCCAGAGCTGCACAGGGGCTTGGGAATGCTCCCCAGAGCTGCACAGGGGGTTTGAGATGCTCTCCATGGCAGCAGAAGGTTTGGGATGCTCCCCATGGCAGCTCAGAAGCTTTGGGATGCTCCCCAAGGCTGAACAGAGGCTTGGGAATGCTCCCCATGGCAGCACAGAAGGTTTGGGATGCTCCCCAAGGCTGCACAGGGGGTTTGGCATTCTCTCCCCACAGCATCACACCCCACACCCCCTTCCCCACCCATTTTGCCTCCAATCCACCTTAAAGCCGGGACTGTTGTTCCCGAAAGCAGCCCGGGCATCCCCGCACGGCCCCGCACGGCCCCGCACATCCCGGCACGGCCCCGCACGGCCCCGCCCTCGGCACAGCGGGACAGCAGGACACGCGGGGAGGTGAGTGAGTGACAAAGGCCGTCCTACCTGTCCCCCAGCCCCCGGCGGGGACGGAGCCATGCGAGCAGCCCGGCAGGAGAGCCCTCCCAGCACAACATGATGCCGCGGCCCGGCCGGGGGCAGAGAGCCCGGCTCCAGCTCCCATCCATTCAGGGGCTAAAAATAACCCCCCCCCTCCCTCCCCGGTGTCACTTGAGATGCCAGTGCCACCAGCCCAGAGAGGGCAGCGCCATATATAGAACTGGTGGGGGACATGGCAGGGTGGCAGCCAATGTGTGACTGTGCCACAGCCGCGTCTGCGGGCACTGGGAGCACTCCTGGTGCCCCCTGCTCCCTCCTGGGGTCACTCCCTGGGGAAGGGGACAGGCCATGGAGCTCCCCTGGCACACCCGGGTGGCACTGACTGTCCTTTTTCCCACAGAGCCACTTCTCAGCCTTAGTCACGCTCTCCAGGGTGACACACAGTCACCTCAGGGGCAGGGTTCACCTATTTAGGGCACTCCCAGGGCATCTGCTGCCAGCCTGCTCCAGGGTGACATCAGGAGATCGCAGCCAGCTCCGGAGTCTTGTGACAAACCTCGCAGGGCGTGTGGCAGCCGTCCCACGGCGCCCAGGGCCACCTGGGCCACGTGCTGTGGGCAGCCTCGGGCACAGGGGAAGCGACAGAGCGCCCAAGGGTGGCCTGGCAGGTCACATAAGCCGAGCCAGAAATAACCCTCAGCTCCCACGAGCCTTCCTCCCACCCTCCTCCCCCTCCTCCAGGAATAGCTGCCCTGAAGGAGCTGCCTGCAGGACAGGGGCTGGGGGAGTGAGCCCAGCCCCAGCCCCAGCCCAGCCCCAGCCCCCAGCCCCCCTCGGCCACCAGGACACCACAGCTGGACACAGCTGTGACCAGGGCTGGGCACACTGTGGGAGCCAAGAGACCCCTGGGCTCTGCATCCCCTCGAGGGTCCCACAACCTCTGCACCCCTTGGGGATCCCAAAACCTCTGCACCCCTTGGGGGTCCCACACCCTCTGCACCTTTCGGGGGTCCCACAGTCTCTGCAACCCTCAGGGGTCCCACAAGCTCTGCACCCCTTGGGGGTCCCAGCAACTCTACACCTCTCGGGGGTCCCACGGGCTCTGAACCCCTCAAGGGTCTCACAGGCTCTGCACCCCTCGGGGGTCCCACAACTTCTGCACCCCTCGGGGGTCTCACAAGCTCTGCAGTTCTTGGGGGTCCCACAACTTCTGCATCCCTTGGGGGTCCTACATGTTCTGCACCCCTCGGGGGTCCCACACGCTTTGTACCCCTCGGGGGTCCCACACATTCTACACCTCTTGGGGGTCCCATGGGCTCTGAACCCCTCAGGGCTCCCAAAACCTCTGCACCTCTTGGGAGTCCCAAAAGCTCTGCACCCCTCGGGGGTCCCACAAGCTCTGCACCCCTCGGGGGTCCTCCGCAGGGCCAGGTGCCGGCCGTGCCCCCCTGCCCACCCCCGAGGCACAGCTCCGGGCTGTGTCCCCACGGGAGGGGACAGCAGGGTCCCCTGTCCTGTCCCGCGGGTCGGAAGCTCCCCGCGGTGGCCGCTGTCCCGCACTGCAGCGGGAGGGAGCAGAGCCAGGCCGGGGAACATTCCCGGGACGCGCTCCGCTCCTCAGCCAGAACATCTGGAGGGGAAGCGCCGCTCCCGCCCCGCGCCCCGCTCCCCTCGCACGCCTCGCAGGGCTCAGGGGAAACCGAGCGCTTTCCTCCGCTTGGCTCGGCCGACTTCCTTCCCTTGGAGCCGGGCCCGAGGCACGGGAGGATTTAACCCGGCTGCGGAGCAGCAGGAGCCAGGGAGGGGCAGGGACGGCGGCCAGGGGAACGGGGATGACGGATGGGCTGGGATGGGGCTGGGATGGGCTGGGATGGTCTGGGAGGCTGCTGGGATGGGCAGGGATGGGCTGGGATGGGGCTGGAATGGTCTGGGATGGGCTGGGATGGGGCTGGGATGGGGCTGGGATGGTCTGGGATGGGCTGGGATGGGGCTGGGATGGGCTGGGATGGGGCTGGAATGGTCTGGGATGGGCTGGGATGGGGCTGGGATGGGCTGGGATGGGGCTGGGATGGGGCTGGGATGGTCTGGGATGGTGGGATGGGATGGTCTGGGATGGTGGGATGGTGGGATGATTCTGGGATAATGCTGGGATAATGCTAGGATGATTCTGGGATAATTCTGGGATGCTGGGATGATTGTGGGATGATTCTAGGATGATCCTGGTTGATTCTGGGATGATTCTGGGTTGATTCTGGGATGATCCTGGGTTGATTCTGGGATAATACTGGGATGATTCTAGGATGATCCTGGAATGCTGGGATGGTGGGATGATTCTGGGATGTTCCTGGGATGATGCTGGGATGGTTGTGGGATGATGTTCCTGGGATGCTGCAGGACTGCTCCAGCCCCATCCTGTGGGTGGCACCCAGCACCTCCAGGATGGACGCTGCGGGATTAAGGACACGATATAAATAACCAATGTCAACCTGTCATGAGAGAAGGGCCCGAAATAAGGCAGCAGATGTGATCCCCCTGTGCCTGGAGGGACACGGTGTGGGACACACAGCCAGGAATGGGCTTGGAAAGGGCAGGGAAACTGGGAATGCCGTGGGGGGCACTTCCTTTGGGATGGAGACACCTCCGGGCTCAGCACTCACCACTCCCACTGTAAAGGAAGCTCAGTGTCTGGGAAATGAGCTCTCAGGAGTGGAATAATTGGAATATTCTCAATATGGACTAATTGGAATATTCTCAATATAGAAGAATCAGAATATTCTCAATATGGAATAACTGGAATGGTCTCAATATGGAATAATTCCCTTCCAACCCAAGAAACTCCATCTGGGAGAATTTTACCTTTGTGCAGCTTTTCAAACCAGCAGTGGAACATCACGAGTGTGGGGGCTTGGCTGAACTCCCCGTGAGACAGCGCAGACAATGCAGAGAAACGTGGGTTTGATTAGGAACATCCTCCCTGCCCTGATCTACACCCATCACACGCTGTGCAGCAGGGCAGGGAGGCACAGACTGCAGGAAAAGCAGTGGGGGGAAAAATAAATAAAGCAGGATGGAAAAAGAAATCTGCTCAAGGAGCAAGACAACCTCGGCCCTTGCTGCTTGCCCGGGACAGAGAGGTTTATTTGGGATTATTTTCTCATTCCTCCTGCAGTTTTAGCTGGATGCTCCCTGAGCCTCAGGCAGTGACAGCAGTGACCTGACCCGGAGCTGAGCCATTCCTTCCTTTCCATAAATTCCTGCGGGGTCCAACCTGTGGGAGGGACAGCTGAGGGGGATTGGGGAACACTGAGCTGCAGTTGGGAAATGCTGAGCTGAAATTGGGAAATGCTGAGGTGCAGTTGGGGAATGCTGAGCTGAAATTGGGGATTGGGGAACACTCAGCTGCAACTGGGGAACTCTGAGGTGCAGTTGGGGAATGCTGAGCTGCTCAGAGGGATTGGGGAACACTGAGCTGCAATTGGGGAACTCTGAGGTGCTCACGGGGACTGGGGAACGCTGAGCTGCTCATGCACAGCCCCGACCCTGCCCACGGCCAGGAGACCTCCCTGGGAGCAGCATGAACCGGGATCCAGCCCAGGGAAGGCCGGGGAGGAGGAAAGGGTTAACCTCAGAAAGAGTTAACCCTGCACTGAAACTCCAACCGCAACCACCGGGCTGGTTCTGCTGGTTTGGGGCAGGCGAGCAGCAATTTTCACCCCCAAACCACCCCGGCGTTGCTTTTGCCCAAACCCTTTAACTTTTTTTGGTTTTGGGGTTTTTTTGGTGGTTTGTTTTTTTTGGTTTTTTTTTTTTTTTTGCCTGAAACTCACTCCCCGGGCTCTGTTAAAATTCCAGCCCATGCTGCAAAGGTCACACTCGGCTCACTTGAATCCCAGCCCGAGCTGGCCTGAAGCTCTGCCAGGCTCTTCCCAAAGCTCGCTGCTGGCCGCAGTTTCGGGTTGCTGATCCAAGCCCCGCCGGGTTTCACATTTCCCGGCGAGCTGCGGCCCCGCTCTGCCAGGAGCAGCCACTGCTGGGCTGCTCTGTCCTGTGGGGCACAGCGTGGCACTGCCAGGGCAGGGTGGCACTGCCAGGGCAGGGTGGCAGTGCAGGTGACAAGGTGGCAGTGCCAGGGATGGGGGTGGCAATGTCAGGGATGGGGATGGCAGTGCAGGGGACAGGGTGGCAGTGCCTGGGCTGTGGTGTCCCTGCCTTGGGGACAACAGTTGTAGGGCCAGGTGACCTCTGCCAAGTCCCAGCCACCTCCTTTTCCATGCTGTCACTGACTGCCTACCCAGGCAGAGAAAGGCATTCTTTTTATTCCCTTTATTTTCTTTATTTTCTTTATTTTTTTTATTCTCTTTATTTTTTTATTCTCTTTATTTTTCTGTATTTCCTTTATTCTCTTTATCATCTTTATTCTATTATATTATTAATCCATATTGTTATTCCATTATAATTCTATTTTTTTTTTTTTTAAGTCCTGAAAAGAGGTCTCTGGGCTGAAGTTCCAGCTCAAGGAATCCTTTCCCCCCGAACCCGGCAGGATCGGGGTTTTACCAGTGCACTCTTTCCCTGCCGTTTCCACTAGATGTCACTTACAGCCACCAAGTCCGCGCTTTCCCGGGATTTTGCACCTCCTCTCGGGCGGTTCAGACGCTGTGGGAGAGGAAAATCCCAGCTCCACAGGGCTGGGAGGGCAGGGGCTGTCACCAGTGTCACCCTGGCCACCCCTGGGAGTGATCCAGCATCCTCCTGGAGCTGTGGCAGCCTTGGGAACGTCACCATTCCCTGGGCAGTGCCCCGGCACCCTCTGGGGGAAAACTCTGCCCAAAAATCCAACCTGACCTTCCCCTGGCACAGCCCCAGGGGAGCCAGGGCCCTTCTCCTGCTCTCCTGAGGCATCCTGAGGTGTCCCGGGACCACGAGCTGGGCTCCTGGGCCACCCCTTTGTGTCCTCCCCAAACCAGAGCGGCTGCTTTGGGACGGAGCAGAGGAGGGAAGGCACCGGTGGCCACCAGGGTCACCACGCTGGCCACCAGCAGCAAGGAGCAAGACAGAGAAAAGGAGAAGGAGCTGAGCCTTCTCCGGGAGGTCCAAGCTCCCCTTCCCTGCGGGCCTGCACAGGGAGCGGTAGCAGGAGCGGCAGTGCTCGCTGTCCGAGCGCTGATTAACGATGTTTGGGGTGGAAAGGGCCTCTGCTCCCAGCCAGCCCCAAGCACGAGTGTTCCACACCGCGGGGCCCCGGCAGAGCAAGGCCCCGAGCTCCTCAGCCAGCGCTGCCCAACCCCTCCTGCAGTGCTGGTACACGGGGCACCGCGGCCCTGCGGCTGGAACTGCGCATATCCTGGGCTGACAGCGCTGATCCTGGCCTGATCCCAGCCTGATCCCGGCCTGATCCCAGCCCTGATCCCGGCCTGATCCCAGCCCTGATCCTGGCCTGATCCCAGCCCTGATCCTGGCCTGATCCCAGCCCTGATCCTGGCCTGATCCCGGCCTGATCCCAGCCTGATCCCGGCCTGATCCCAGCCCTGATCCCGGCCTGATCCCAGCCCTGATCCTGGCCTGATCCTGGCCTGATCCAGGCCCTGATCCCAGCCCTGATCCTGGCCTGATCCCGGCCTGATCCTGGCCTGATCCAGGCCCTGATCCCAGCCCTGATCCTGGCCTGATCCAGGCCCTGATCCTGGCCTGATCCCGGCCTGATCCTGGCCCTGATCCCAGCCCTGATCCCGGCCTGATCCTGGCCCTGATCCCGGCCTGATCCCAGCCCTGATCCCGGCCTGATCCTGGCCTGATCCTGGCCCTGATCCCGGCCTGATCCTGGCCTGATCCAGGCCTGATCCCAGTGCTGATCCTGGCCTGGATCTCGGCCCTGATCCCGGCTTGATCCCAGCCCTGATCCTGGCCCTGATCCCGGCCTGATCCTGGCCCTGATCCCGGCCTGATCCCAGCGCTGATCCCGGCCTGATCTGGGCCCTGATCCCAGCGCTGATCCTGGCCCTAGTCCCAGCCCTGATCCCAGCCCTGATCCCGGCCTAATCCCAGCTCTGATCCCGGCCCTGATCCCAGCCCTGATCCCGGCCTAATCCCAGCTCTGATCCCGGCTGTGATGCCGGCCCTGGGCTGGTGTCCATATTTTATACTACAAGTTACATGTACTTTATTTATCATTACTTTCCAATACCTATCATCTATGTTAGACTGTCTACTTCTGTTTTAAACCAATCCAAATGTGCCACCATCACCCAGAAGATGGAGGCTGGGAAGAAGAAGGAAGAAACATGGGACAACGTCCATGTCCCTCCATCTTGCCTCACAGACCCCTATAATAAAACCCCCAAAACTCCATTTTTCACCCAGTGATTAATTCATTATCACTCTGCTCAAACTTCTGTGACTTGTCATTTTTCATTAAGATCAAAATCCCAAGTGTCTTTGGCTTCCTGCCAGGACTCCCCAGCCCCCTGCCCGGGTCTCAAGCCCCCTGCCCGGGTCTCGAGCCATCCAGGGCACCCAGAGGGATGTCCTGGGGTCCAACAGGCCAGCTCAGGCTTTTAGCCTATTGGTTTTTGCTACACAATTCTATTATTTCTAACATAAATCACCTATATTTTTACCCCACGTGCTGCTACAGTGCACCTTTCACAGTTCTAGCACAGGACTGTACAAACTTCCCATCAAACTTTAAGAATTCTTTACAAATCCATTTCTCCCAGAGGACGCTCATTAACCCGCTCGATTCCCAGGCTCCAAAGCGGGAATTCCCAAATGTTTGGGGAGGGTTTCCAAGCCCCCGTGGACGTGCCAGCAGTGAGGGACAGTGACACTGTGCCAGCAGCAGGGGATGGTGACACCGTGCCAGCAGCAGGGGATGGTGACACCGTGCCAGCTGTGCAGGAGGGAGCTGTGCCAGGAGCAGCACCAGGCTCAGCCCCAAGGCCTGACAGCCCAAATGCCACTGCCACAGCAGCTCTGCCACTGTCACAGCAGCTCAAGCTCCCTGCCAGCTCCCAAGGACCTGAGGACGGCTTCCCCTGATCCCAAAATCCGTCGCCCTCGCTCACCTGGGAATGAAAAGCTCCAGTCTGAGCAGAGCTTCCTTTAATTTATTATTAAATTCAATCTTTCAATCTTTTTCAATATTTTAATTATTCAAAAATGTTCCCACGTTTTTGAACACAAACCCCACAGAGAACACAGCCAGCCCTGATCCCCTCAGGTTGGAGATTTGTGCAGAGGTTTCTGAGGCAATTGAGGGTGAGAGCTGCTGGAATGACCCTGGGTTGTGCCTCAGGGGGCTCCCAGCAGCCAGGGCACGGCAGCAAAGGTAAAAACCCAGAGCTGGGACAAATCCTGGATCCTGGAATGGTTTGGGCTGGCAAACAGCTCAGTCCCACCCCCTGCCATGGGCACCTTGCCCTGTGCCAGGCTGCTCCAAGCGCCTCCAGCCTGGCCTTGGGCACTGCCAGGGATGGGGCACAGCTGGGTACCCGGTGCCAGGGCCACCATCTCTCCCTAAATTCTTCCTTTTCCAAGCCAAAGCTCTCTCTGTCGGTTCCACATCCCCGTTTTTCCTTCCAAGAGCCCTCCCGGCGGCGTGGGCAGGGCAGCAGCCCTGGCTGGGCTAATCAGCTGCTGGCTAATTGGCCAGGCAGTGCCTGGAGCCAGCGAGGGGCTGCCTGAGGGAGGCTGGAGCAGAGCTGGGGCTGCTCCTGCACCTTTTTTATTCCTCCCCCGGGGGAGAGAGGCTCAGAAACTGCCGGCATGGGAGCAAGGCTCCCCTGCTCTGGCATCTTAACAAGAAGCAGCTGCTGGAGGCAGAGCGAGGAACAGCACAAGGAAAAAAAGCCCCTCTGCATTAATTAAAGGTCACAGGGCCATTCCAGAGGCTTCCCAATTACCTCTGGAAGAGTGTGGCTAATGTGAGATAATGATGTCATACAGGCACTAATGAGGCAGGTTATCCAAACCCCCCGGCCCCCTCCCAGTGAGCATCTCTGGGATGAGCCAGAGGGAAAAGTGCCGCTCTTCCCTCTCCTGCTCTTCCTGAAGGGTGGAAAATGGAGCCAGGGGAGGCAGAGGAGAGGCTGCAGCTCCCTTGGAGGTTTTTGTGCCGAGGAGCAGCTCTTCAAGGCCCCTTCCCCTCTGCAATTGCCCCTCAGGAGTGATGTCAACAGGATATTGTGGGGCACTGACCCCGCTGCTCGGTGCTGGGCCGAGCCCAGCCCCATTAGCGCTCCTTAATTGGACGTAATTGGGAGGTGGAAATCCGCTCTGGCAGGACCCAGCCCCGAGCAGGAGATCGCCAGGGAGAGCGCTGGGTGGGCAGGAGCAACCCCTGCATCTTCTCTCAGCATCCCTCAGGGCAGGAGGAAACGTGTCCTGGGGCTGGGGGACACAAAATCCCGCTGGGATGGTCCCTCCTCCTCTTCCTTGTCACTACAGGACACGAGACAACACGATTCAGACACTGCTGTTCTCGAGGCAGGAAAAAAGGAAGTTTATTTTCTGACTCCAACATTTATAGATTTCCAAAGGTGACAGCGGGTTGGAGGGTGACAGTGCCACCTCTCCAATGGCACTGGCCAAACCAACAGTCCATGAAACTTCTCCTCCTCTATATAAAAAAAAAAAAAAAAAAAACAATAAATTGTTTACAGAAAGCGTGTGGGAAAGTTTGCTACAAAAAATGCAAACACCAGAACGTTCACCTGGGCAACACCAGAGCTCTGCAGCACGGCTCAGGGCAGCTGGGGGAGATGGAGGGAGAGCTCACAGCTGGAGGGAGAGCTGCACAGCTGGATGGGAGAGCTGCACAGCTGGATGGGAGAGCTGCACAGCTGGAGGGATGGAGAGCTGCACAGCTGGGTGAGATGCACAGCTGGGTGAGCTCCACGGCCTCAGCTGCAGCTCCTCACACCATGGGACTGACCCATCCTGCCCTGGCAGTGCCCCCAGGGCTCTGCAGCCTGGCAGAGGCTGGACAGACAGAGCTCAGCCCAGGATGGGTCCAGCGTGGGGCTCACCCCGTGGGAGCCTCGGGGAGGGTTCATCAGCAGGGTTGGCTTATCAGTTGGGTTTATCAGCAGGGTTTATCAGCTGGGTTTATCAGCAGGGTTTATCAGCAGCCTCTCCTCAGGCTCCCCACGGCTCCTGCTGCTTGCTCAGGTATTTCTGCAGCAGCACTCCTCTCTTTCTGTCCCTGCCTCCACTTTGCCCAGGCCCTGAGCTGGCTCTCCTGGACCATTTCTGCTCCCAGGCCAAGTGCTCCTGCTGGCAGGGAAGCAGTGGAGGCAGCACAGAGCAGAGACCAGCCCTGCCCTGAGCCTGGTCCACCTGCAGAGCTGCTGCGAGGGACAGAGGCAGGAGAAGCAATTCCTGCTGTACCCCACCCAGGATCTCAGCCAAGCCCCCCCAGACCCAGCCCGAGGAGCTGCAAACTGGGATTTCCTGGGCATGGATAAACTGCAGTGAGCCCTTTTCCAGAGGAGCTGAGCTCCAGCCGGATCCAAAGCCATAAAAGCAGAGTGGTGGGGAGCAGGAGCTGCCAGCTGTGACTGCTCAGGAGCAGACAGCACACGCTGCGCTGGGAGCACACGCAGGGGAGGCAGAGCTGGAGGCTGCAGGAATCTCGGAGCTCTCCCAGGCAGGCAGAGCCGAGCAGAGCCCGGGCTGCTCATTATCTGCAGCTCCCACCCCTCCCACATCCTGCACGGCGCAGGAAAAGCTGTCAGGGCAAAGTGAAGGGAGGGAGGGAGGAGGGAGATGAAAGGACTGAAAAGGCAGGAGCAGAGGGTGAAGCAGGAGCCAGCTTTTCCAGGGGAGGGGGTGCCAGGGCCAGCAGGGCACAGCCTGGGCTGCTCAGGAGCTCTCTGCCCACCAGGATCCCCCAAATTCTCACCCAGGGTACAGCCTGGGCTCATCAGGAGCTCTCTGCCCACCAGGATCCCCCCAGTTCCCAGCCAGGGCTGCTCAGGAGCTCTCTGTGCACCAGGATCCCCCAAATTCTCACCCAGGGCCAGCAGGGCACAGCCTGGGGTGACCAGGAGCTCTCTGCCCACCAGGATCCCCCCAATTCCCAGCCAGGGCTGCTCAGGAGCTCTCTGCCCACCAGGATCCCCCAATTCCCAGCCTGGGCTGCTCAGGAGCTCCCTGCCCACCAGGATCCCCCCAAATTCCCAGCCTGGGCTGCTCAGGAGCTCTCTGCCCACCAGGATCCCCCCAAATTCCCAGCCTGGGCTGCTCAGGAGCTCTCTGCCCACCAGGATCCCCCAAATTCCCAGCCTGGGCTGCTCAGGAGCTCTCTGCCCACCAGGATCCCACAAATTCCCAGCCTGGGCTGCTCAGGAGCTCTCTGCCCACCAGGATCCCCCAGTTCCCAGCCAGGGCCAGCAGCCAAGGGCGGGGTGTTGTCCCTCTGCCAGCCCCATGACATCTGCTGCAGGAATTCTGCTCCCCCAGCCTGGGTGGGATTTTTCCAAGCACTCACAGATCAGGCTAAATCAACAAAATCTCCCAACCTGCAGCAAAGGAAGAGGCTGGGAAGGGCTGGAGCACTAAACCCTGACCTTTGCTAATCCCCAGGCAATAACTGCAGGCGAGGAGCTCGCTGCAGGCACCGGCAGACTTTGCTCTCCCCACGGGCAGCATTTTTGACCTTCAGAGCAGCCTCCAGGGCTCTCCTGTCAGCCTGGAGCAGCGGCTGTGGGGCAGGGCAGGGCTGTGGGAGCTGCTCCCAGTTTGATCCCAGCCCTGCCTGCCCACGGGGCTTCCAGGGAAGCTGGGATGTGCCTCAGGAGACCTTCTGAGAGCAGCAGCACCTCCCTCTGCTTACTTCTCCATTTCTAAAAATGGGGATAATGAGGCTGAGGCCTTGGAGATGTTGCTATAAAAAAACAACAATCCCTGTGTAGCAACTGGAGTGCTTACAGCAGGCTGGGAAGGTGCTCCTGCTTCCAACCAAAATCTGGATGTTCTGAGCAAATTCCTTGGCTCGTCTGGCAGCCTCAGGACCCTCAGTCACGAGCCAGGCCCAGTTCTGGTCCCAGATTTCTGCTCCCTGCTGTCCCTCCTTGGCTGTACGCCCAGGCTGTCCCCAAGCACCGGGTTTGTGATTTGGGGTTTTTTTGGGTTTTTTTTCGAGGGGTTTTGTGCAACCCCTCGCCTGCTGCAGCACTCAGACATCTCCAGCTTGGAGAAATAAACAGAGGGTGGCAAAGCTGAGCAGCACCTGCTGCAAAGGCAGCCCCAGCCCTCCTCCTCCTCCTCCTCCTCCTCCTCCTCCTCCTCCTCCTCCTCCTCCTCCTCCTCCTCCTCCTCACCCAGGCCCACAGCCAGGCAGGAGCAGAGCTTCCCCCTGGGAACATTCCCGTGCAGAGGAGTGCTCTGCCAGCCTGGCACGCCGTGCAGAGCTCTGTGCACCCCGGCAGGGGCAGGGGGACAGGCTGGCGCTGTCCCGGGCTCGGGGACATCCCCTCCTCCCACCCGTGCCAAAAAGCCCCGAGGAGCAGGGATGCGGGATTCCCGCAGGACACGCTCAAAAGGCTTCAAAAGGAAACGAAACCGCTGGCAGGTGAGCAGCCGGGCACAGCCAGAGCCAGCCTGGCTTCCCCCGTGCCCTGAGCGTGTCACACGATCGGTGCCACCCTCGGTGCCACCCTCGGTGCCACCCTCGGTGCCACCCTCGGTGCCACCGGCTGCTGCTGCGCGGCGGGGACGGTGACTCAGGGGACAGTGACTCAGGGGACAGTGACTCATCCAGAGCCGGCTCGGTGCTGATGGAATCGCTTCCCCTGCAGGCAGGGACCCGGGGGGCTCTGCACGCCCCCGCCCTGCCGGCTGCGGTCCCGGGGAGCGCCCGCTTTCCTTGGGAAGCTGCTGGATCCCGGGAAGAGCCCGCTTTCCTTGGGAAGCTGCTGGATCCCGGGAAGAGCCCGCTTTCCTTGGGAAGCTGCTGGATCCCGGGGAGAGCCCGCTTCCCTTGGGAGCAGCCTGCTTCCCTTGGGAAGCTGTTCCCGGCTCCTCTTGGGGCGGAAAATAAACACCGAGTCTGTCGCCTCTGAGTTACGGGCGGCTTTAGGGGCTGCGAGTGTGAAGAAGTTAATTGCCTGACACCGCAATTAATCACCCGCAGCTCGGCGGGGCTGTGCCAGGGCCACCCCCGAGGGGTGGATTGTGTCACAGCTGTCACCATCCCCAGTGGCCCTGCAGGAGGGTGCCCCGAGCCTGGCTCTGCCCGCCCGACTCTTGCTCAAACAAACCCGGCTGTTGCAATCGCGGCCCCGGGCTCGGAGGGTTTTGTGCTCGTGTGGATTTGCACGAACAGGGGGGGTGGAAAGAGAAGGAAAATCCCACTCGGTGGCTTGCTTGGAACGCATCTGGGATGTTTGCAAATCCATCGGGGAACGATGCCTGCCCGGGACCCCCGGGGGCTCGCACGGGGATGGATGGAGCTCGGGAATTTCCAGGATGATGGAGCGTGGTTGTTCCCCTCCGCGGGGTAAAGAACCGGGACCGTGGAGCACACGGAGCTCCCACCCAGAACTGAAACCCACGGAATTACAGGGCACGGGGAGCTCCCATCCCTCAGCTAAAACACAACCACTGCCCCGGGCAGGTTCCCCCTTGGAACCAGGCTCAGCAGAGCCCTGAGCCAGGCTTAGCAGAGCTCCAGAGCCAGGCTCAGCAGAGTCCCGGAGCCAGGCCCAGCAGAGCTCTGGAGCCAGGCTCAACAGAGCCCTGAGCCAGGCTCAGCAGAGCTATAGAACCAGGCTCAGCAGAGCCCCAGAGCCAGGCTCAGCAGAACCCTGAGCCAGGCTCAGCAGAGCTCTGGAGCCAGGCTTAGCAGAGCTATGGAACCAGGCTCAGCAGAGCTCTGGAGCCAGGCTCAGCAGAACCCTGAGCCAGGCTCAGCAGAGCTCTGGAGCCAGGCTCAGCAGAACCCTGAGCCAGGCTCAGCAGAGCCATGGAGCCAGGCTCAGCAGAGCCCCAGAGCCAGGCTCAGCAGAGCTCTGGAGCCAGGCTCAGCAGAGCCCCGAGCCAGGCTCAGCAGGGCCCTGGCCTGATTTCATCCCAGATTTGTGGCTGTGCCGGGGCAGTGCTGCTGCTGTGGCTGCTCTGGTTTGTGTTCAGCACAGCGCTGATGGGATCCGTGTGACTGCAGGGGAGCAGCACAGAGCTGACGGGAACAAATCTGCCAGGGAGCCTGCCTGCTGTTTGTCATGCCGGGGACAGCCCCGGGCACTGCCAGCCCCAGCAGTGCCAGCCCCGGCAGTGCCAGCCCCAGCAGTGCCAGCCCCGGGCACTGTCAGCCCCAGCAGTGCCAGCTGTGGCAGTGCCAGCTGTGGCAGTGCCAGCCCCGGGCACTGTCAGCCCTGGCAGTGCCAGCGGGGATTCTCCAGATGCTCCTTCTCATCCCCTGGAGCTGCCCGGGTGGGATTAGCAGCTCCTCAGGATGGGATTAGAGGCCCCCCGGGGTGGGATTAGCGGCTCCCCGGGAGCTGCCAGGCTTTGGAGGCCGCAGCACATCCCCGATTTTGGGGGATGCAGCAATGCAGGGGGTGGGCAGTGCTGGGCAGAGGGGGAGGATGGGGGCAGGAGGTTTGGGGAGCAGGGGAGCAGATTTGGGGAGCACGGGAGCAGATTTGGGGAGCAGGGCAGGAGGTTTGAGGAGCAGAGCAGGTGGTTTGGGGAGCAGAGCAGGTGGTTTGGGGAGCAGGGGATGAGGGCAGGAAGAGATGGGGAGCAGGGGAGCAGATTTGGGGATCAGAGCAGAAGGTTTGGGGAGCAGGGATAGGCTGCCAAGGCAGGGATGGGGAGCAGGGCAGGCAGCAGTGCCAGGCTCTTGAAGAGCCCTCCTGCCTTCTCCCCACATCCACAAAGGCTCTTTGTGCCCTGCTGGTTCAGCCCCGAGCCCCAGGGCTGGGGGAGAGCAGGGACAGCCCTGCCTCGGGCTCCAGGAGCCCCAGGGACACTCGGGGAGGGACGTTCAGCTGAGCTCCAGTGCCTGGAGCCTCTCCAGGGGCAGGAGCTGAGCTCAGGCAGCCCTCACATCCTGCTGGGGAGGAAAGCAGCCTGCTGCAGCCTTCCCTGAGCCTGGATTTGGGATGGAAGCAGCCAGACCCTCTCCTCCTGAGCGATCTACCCGCTCAGGCACACACGGCATCATCTGAGCGCTGCTGGGCCTCTGCTCCTCGGTGCTGGAAGAAGGAATCAATCTTCATTTGGCCGCCCAGCCTGTCCAGCTGGATGGCAGGGTCAGCATCTGGCACAGCAGGGCCTGGGTCTGTCGGTGCCAGCAGGAAATGTCATCAGCAGTGCCACTGTGCAGGCTGCAGGGAACACAGGTTTCATTTTTCATTCCAGGCCTGGTCTGGTGGCAGCTCCTTAGTGCTGCTTTCTCTGCCATGGGGCTCCAGCAGGAAAAACTAGGCAACCCTAAATCCCACCTCCCTAGTGCTCCAGGAGGAAAAACTCTGCAACCCCAAATCCCACCTCCCCCAGTGTTCCAGCAGGAAAAGCTGAGCAACCCTAAATCCCACGTCCCCCAGTGCTCCAGCAGGAAAAACTGGGCAACCCTAAATGCCATGTCCCCAGTGCTCCAGGAGGAAAAACTGCAATCCCAAATCCCACCTCCCCCAGTGCTCCAGGAGGAAAAACTCTGCAACCCTAAATTCCACTTCCACCAGTGCTCTTGCAGGAAAAACTGCAACCCCAAATCCCACCTCCCCCAGTGCTCAGCACTTATTTATTTTGCTTTTTCACCAGCAAGTGCCAACAGGAGCGAGCCAGCCACGGTTCCTGGGCACTGCCAGGAGGAGCAGGAGAGCTCTGGCAGCCAAATCCGCCTGAGGAGGAGGAGGAGGAGGAGGAGGAGGAGGGGACCTGGGCTCAGTGACAAAGTGTGCACTCAGCTCCTCTCTGCTGCTCCACGTGGGCACAGCGTGGCCAAACGAAGGTTTTGGGATGGTGCTCCGCGCTGGTGGATGGCTGCTGATCAGAAAGGTCTTTTCCTTATCAGTGCTGTGATTCCGCAATCCCTGTCCTCCGCTTTGGCCACGCTCCCTGCCCTCCGAAGCTCTGCCGGGCACCAAGCACCAACGCCGGGGCACAGCAGCGCTTTGGGGGGGACAGGAAAACGTCGGGGATGGGGGAGCATCCGTCCCACCGAGCCGCCAGCTTCCCCTGCAAAAAAAAAGGGGGAAATTGGAGATGTTGTCCCGCGGGCTGCCCTCCTCCTGTCTGGCACCCCTGGCCGGCACTGCTGGGTGCCAGGGCAGCGTTGATTGCCCTCTTTGCAGAGTGCCAGGGCAGCGTTTATCACCCTCTTTGCCGGGTGCCTGGGCAGTGTTTATCCCTCTTTGCCGGGTGCCTGGGCAGTGTTTATCCCCCTTTTTGAGGGTGCCAGGGCAGTGTTTATCCCCCTTTTTGCTGGGCAGTGTTTATTGCCCTCTTTGCAGAGTGCCAGGGCAGCGTTTATCGCCCTCTCTGTGGCTGCCCGGGCAGTGTTTATCCCCCTTTTTGCTGGGCAGTGTTTATCCCCCTCTCTGCCGGGTGCCAGGGCAGCATTTATCCCCCTTTTTGCTGGCTACCAGGGCAGTGTTTACCCCCCTCTCTGCTGGGCAGTGTTTATCCCCTCTCTGCGGCTGTCCGGGCAGTGTTTATCCCCCTCTGTGCCGGGTGTGAGCCGCTAATTGCTGTTGACACTCCGGGCTGGCAGGTCGGGCTGTCCCCAGCCTGGCTTCCAGTGTGATTCCAGCCCTGTCACCTCGGCGGTGACACCCGGGCTCCTCCGGCCCTCTTGTGCAGCTCCACCTGCGCTTTTCTCTGCCATCTCTGCCATCCTTGGGGATGCCATCCTTGGGCTTTTCTCTGCCCCATCCCCGGAGCTGTTCCAGGCCAGGCTGGGGGGTTTGGACCCCCATCCCCTGCCCATGGCCCCCTCCCAAATCCCCACGTTATTGCTCCATCGCTGACCAAAAATCCCTTTAAAGAGGAGCCAGAGCCGCCGCTGGTGCCTGGAGGGGACAGCCACAGTGGCCAGGCCGGGTGCTGTGACCTCGGGGCTCGCTGTCCCCGCTCCTGCCGAGCCCGGTGCCACCGGGAGCAGCCTCTGGAGCACCCCCGAGGGGACAGCACGGAGTGGCGGCGATTCCCGGTGTCCCCAGGCTGTCCCCTCCCTCCTGTCACCGCAGCGGCTCCGCGTTTCCAGGATGAAAGGCGTCCTGGGGACAGGAGGAGTGTTACAAACAAATAAATAAACCCTCAGCGAGGGGAGGGAAGGGGCTCCCGGGGAAGCAGGCAGCCTCGTAAAAGGATGACGCAGGCGGCGAGAGCCCTGGAAGGATGCCCGGGGATCTGGAAAACAGGTTCTGGGCAAAAAAACACCCTCCTGCCGGCTCCTTCCGAGGCAGGGACCCTGCTCACGGCTCCCCCAGCCCTGGAGCATCCCCAAAACGCCGCAGCCTTTCCGTGCTGCCCGGAGCTGCTCCTCCCAGCCATGCCGGGGGGAGCAGAACCCCTCGGGAGAGAGCAGAGCCCCCCCGAGGGGGCACAGAGCCCCATCCCAGCCCGCTGGAACCTCCGGGAGCCGGAGGAACCTGGGGACAAGGAGGAGGATGAGTCGCACGTCCTTCCCACCATTGTCTGCCGGGGATGGGGAAATCTTCCCTCAAGTGCCTCCCTGGGAGGTTTTTCTTTACGAGGCCGCTGCTTTGTTTTCTGGAGTATCTGGAGCCTGCCGAGGGCTGGGAAGGGGCAGGGGGATGAGATTCCAGCTGGGATCCTCTCCCAGCCATGGAAAGGAGATCTCAGGGGATGAGATTCCAGCTGGGATCCTCTGCCAGCCATGGAAAGGAGATCTCAGGGGATGAGATTCCAGCTGGGATCCTCTCCCAGCCATGGAAATACCTGGATGCAGCCTGCACGTGTGTGTGCACAAACCTGCTGTGCCCAGCCCTCAAAAGAACGGGGGAAATGCGATTTTTCCCTTCTAGAAAGGGAAGAAGAGAGGTGGAACTGTCAGGGCATCCTCTGAGCTTTACCCTGCGGGGCTCGGTGGGTGCCTACAACCCGAATAAAGCTTGGGGTGAACTCCCAGCCCTTGCCCGGGGCTGGAGCAGCGGCTGCGGGCTCTGGAGCACCAGGCTGGCACGGCCCGGGGCTGGGGCGGTTTTTCACGGCTCTTTAACGAGGACATCAAACCCCAGCGCTCAGGCCTGGCCCGAGCAGTCCCGGAGTCTTTGGGGAGCAATTGTGCCGAGAAAAGCCGGCTCCAGGGAGGGCGGCTTGATAAATTAACTTTGGCAATGCTCGCCGACCGTGTCATGCCAATAAGGCAATGGAGAGTGAAAAAAGAGCTGGACTGGAAAGGTGGGCGAGAGAGGGAACTCCTGCAGACAATTGACAGAGACAGGGCAGGGGCCAGGGCCGGTGATTCCTCCCTCGTCAGGATGACACCGCTCCAGCACTTAAGGAAAAGTGACAGCCCAAAAAAACGAAGCCTCTTGCAGCACCGGTGCCCCAGGAGCGCTCCCAGGAACCCGAAATGAGCCGCGAAGGGCTGGGAGGGCCAGGCACCCATGGTCCTCCTCCTGTTTTCATCCCAAATTAGAACGGGGACAGCAAACCCCACCGCTGTCCCCCTCCGAGAGCAGCAGCCCGGCCTTGCTGTTGATCTTGGCCACCCTGGAGCTCGCAGTGTTTTTCCAGCTGCACTTTGGGGTTTGCTCTTTCCGTCTCTTCCCCTTTTTTTTTTTTTTTTAAATTTTTTTTTTTTCCAAGCCGGATTCCTCTCCAGCGGTGTTATCCCGCATGGAAAAGCGTCAGCACCGTCCTGGGAGCCAAAGGCAATGCCACACACAGGCGAGGAAGTTGGGCAGAGGCAGCTGGGGCAGGGCAGGAGCACCCAGGGCTTCCCTGAGCTCCCTGCCTCGGGAACGGCCCCGGCTGCCCCTCAGCTCCGGATTTGCTCTTTTTGGGCTCTGTGCTGGTGCCTCAGGGTTTTAACTTTTGTATTTTTCAGATTCTGCTTCAGTGAGTGGGTCTGGGTTCACATCAGGGGATGGGGAGCTCTGTGCACAGAGCAGGGAGACAAAACAATTCCTGCTCCAGCTGGGCACCAAGGACAAATGACCCAAATCTCAGCCCAGGAGCACAAACCCCGTGGGCTGGAGAGGGAAAAACAAGGATGGGACTGCAGGGGCTGCAGCTGGAACTGGACACTGAACTGCAGTCTGCACGTGGAGCAGAACTTGTAAAAGTGAGAGAGCCCGTGAGAGCTCGTGCACTTCGGGACCATTCTGGTCCATCTTGGGTTCATTGTGGGACCATTTTGGTTCCTCTTGGGTTCATTTTGGGACCATTTTGGTTCATCTTGGGTTCATTTTGGGACCATTCTGGTTCCCGTTGGGTTCATTTTGGGACCATTCTGGTTCATCTTGGGCTCATTTTGGGACCATCTTGGTTCATTTTGGGACCATTTTGGTTCATCTCGGGTTCATTTTGGGACCATTCTGGTTCCCCTTGTGTGCAGCCCTGGCTGGTCTCCGGTGCTGCCCGAGGTGGCTCCGTGGAGATCCTTTTCACAAACCCCTGCTTTATTCTGGAACTCTGCCCAGCCTGGAGCTGCCGGGGCGGCAGGGCTGGAATTGTGCCAGGCGTGGCGAGCAGGGCGGCTGTGACAGCGCCCAGCGCCAGCCCTGGGTGTCACCCAGCCCTGGGTGTCACCCCAGCCCCGCGCCGCCCCCGGTGAACCCTTTGAGGCCGGGTCATTAGAGGCAATTAGCGCCGCCCGCTAATTGCAGCGCCCAGCCCTTGGGTGGGACCTGGGAGTCGGGATCAGCTCTGCTGCTCCCTCGGGAAGGGAGGCACGGCTGGGTCTGGGCACCGGGGATGGCACCGGGGATGGCACCGGGGATGGCACCAGGGATGGCACCCGGGACGGCACCCGGGATGGCACCGGGGATGGCACCTGGGATGGCACCTGGATCCTTTGGGGGCTCGCAGCTCCCACTGATGGGGTCTTGGATTTGTGGGGTTCCCAAAGGAAGGGAGGAAATGATGGATCCGACTCCGTGTTCTTAGAAGGCTAATTTATTATTTAGTGATCTATATTATTAAAATATATATTGTGATTTATATTATTATGATCCATATTATTATGATCTATATTGTTATGATCTGTATTATTATATATTATTTTAAAAATACTATACTAAAGAATACTGAAAGTATACAGACAGAAGGTTAATTTATTGTTTTATGATCTACACTATTAAAATCTATATTGTGATTATATTATTATTATCTATGTTATTATATATTATTCTAAAATACTAAACTATACTAAAGAATACAGAAAGGATACAGACAGAAGGCTAATTTATTATTTTATTATATATATTATTAAAATCTATATTGTGATATATATTGTTATATATATATTATTAGCTATATTGCTATTACCATCATCTATATTATTATTATCTATATTACTATATATTACTTAAAAATACTATACTAAACTATACCAAACCATTCTGGTTCATCTTGGGTTCATTTTGGGACCACTCTGGTTCACCTTGGGTTCATTTCTGCTGCATTTTTCTTTGGGAAATCAGAGCTCTCAGCTGAGCTTTCCAGGAGATTTCCCCGTGGATAAATCCCGGGTGTATTTATGTTTTTTTCACAGCATTTTTTGGGCAATCAGAGCCCCCAGCCGGGTTCCCCCGCAGCTCCCCCGGTGGCTCCAGGAGCTCCCAGCCCCTCCCTGGCTCCTGTCCCTGCGTGTCCCTGCCCTGGCACAGCAGCTCCCTCGGGAGGCACAAGGACAGCTCTGTCCCCAGCCAGGGCCACCCGCTCAGCTGTGGCACGCAGGGCTGGCCCTGTCGCTGTGCCCTGGCTGCCAGCCTGCCTACGTGTCCCTGGGGCACAAATCCCTGGAATTCTGCTCCCTGCTCCGGGCTGAGGCCGCCAGGAGGCTGCGGCTGCTGGGGGGAGTGGTGCACGCGGGTAAAACTCGATAAAAGAAATAGAAAAGGGTAAATATTATCATTATTATAACGTTTATGAATATTATAAATAGATAGATTACAAATTCAAAACTGCAAAATATTATAGGACGCTGTGACCCCAGGAGAGGTGCCCAGACCATCCCATGGCACTGCCAGGACACTGTGACCCCAGGAGAGGTGCCCAGGCCATGGCACAGCCCCCAGTGCCAGCTGTGGCCTTGGGGACAATGCCCAGCCTGCCCCATGGCACTGCCAGGACACTGTGACCCTGGGGACAATGCCCAGCCTGCCCCATGGCACTGCCAGGACATTCTGACACCAGGAGAGGTGCCCAGCCCATGGTACAGTCCCCAGTGCCAGCTGTGACCCCAGGACAGGTGTCCAGCCTGCCCCATGGCACTGCCAGGACATTCTGACCCTGGGGACAGTGCCCAGCCCGTCCCCTGGCACTGCCAGGACATTCTGACCCCGGGGCAAGGCCAGCAGCCATTCCCACAGCCAGGAGCGCTGCACGGCTGCCAGGAGCTCCCCTGGCAGGGTGACAGGGGCTGCAGTCGGGCTCTGCCCTTGCTGGGAACCCGGGTGCAGCCCCCAGCCCTGTCCTGGGAAGGTTCTGGGGTCTCTGCTCCCTCCTGACCCATTTGGGATAACAAAAGTGCAGCCCCCAGCCCTGTCCTGGGAAGGCTCTGGGGTCTCTGATCCCTCCTGAACCATTAAAAAAATGCAGCCCCCAGCCCACCCCAGAAAGCTGCTGGGTCTCTGATCCCCCCTCTGCTATTTGGGATAACAAAAATGCAGCCCCCAGCCCAGCCCACACCCCACCCTGTCCCACATCCCACCCCAGGAAGGCTCTGGGATCTCAGATCCCTCCTGAACCATTTGGGATAAATAAAATTGAGCCCCCAGCCCTGTCCTGGGAAGGCTCTGGGGTCTCTGCTCTGGGATCTTGGCTCTGGGGTCTCTGCTCTGGGGTGTCTGATCCCTCCTGAGCCATTTGGGGTCCCCCAGGTCCAGTTCCCAGCCCTGTCCTGGGGTTGGAGGCTCTGGGGTCTCTGCTCTGGGGTCTCTGCTCCCTCTGGACCAATTTGGGATAACAAAAATGCACCCCCAGCCCTGTTTGGGGAAGGCTCTGGGGTCTCTGCTCTCTCCTGACTCCTTTGGGGTCCCCCACGTGCAGCCCCCAGCTCTGTCCTGGGGTTGGGGGCTCTGGGGTCTCTGCTCTGGGATCTCTGCTCTGGGATCTCTGCTCTGGGGTCTTGGCTCTGGGATCTCTGCTCTGGGGTCTTGGCTCTGGGATCTCTGCTCTGGGGTCTCTGCTCTGGGATCTTGGCTCTGGGGTCTCTGCTCTGGGATCTTGGCTCTGGGATCTCTGCTCTGGGGTCTCAGCTCCCTCCTGACCCCTTTGGGGTCCCCCAGGTGCAGCCCCCACCCCACACCCCACCCCAGGCCGGCTCTGGCACCTCCTCAGCGCCTTGGGAGTCCCTGTGCCCCCCCGGGGGGCCCTGCCGGTGTCTGCCTGCCGACTGGAGCTGTCATTATCAGCTCAATAAATCTCTGGCTCGGGTTTTATTGAATCCCTGCCTGAGGGGGAACAAGCCTGGAAAGGTTGAGGAGAGCAGAGCTTTCCCACGCCTCGGCCACGCCGCCGCGGCTCTCGCACACATTCCGCGGCTGCCAGCGCTCCGCAAATGTTTGGACAGCCTTGAACAAATAACACACCTTTCAAGAGGCCAGCAGGAAATTTTTCCTCCCCGCCCGGGCTCGCTCCCAGCCCCCAGCCCGTGTGTGTGTGTCCGTGCCCCGTGCGTGCTGCCTTTATCCCGCTCTCCCCTTTGTGTGCGGGGCCGGGCCGCTCTCCAGCTGCGATTCTGGGGGAGGAATTCTGGCATTCCGGCCGCTGCCTCGCTCCGGGGGCCGGCATGGGAAAAGGGAGGAGGTTTTGGGGTTGTTTTTTGGCTTTTCTCCTGGCCAGATTTCCCTCAGCAGGTAGGGAGGGAGCTGAGCCCGTGCCAGGCTGCCAGCGGGATGCCAAGGCTTTTTCCAGCTTCCAGGGACTGCTTTGGCTCCTGGCAGGCACGCAGCTCCTCTAATTAACGCCGTGGCTCCCTCCGCACAGCCCCGCTGCCGGGGCCTGACCCCGACCCCAAAAAGCTCCCCAGGGCTGGAGCTGCCCCGCACCGCAGGGCCGGGAGGGTCCCGCGCCCCAGAACCTTCCTGGAGCCGTGGGATGAGCCGTGCCCGGGGCAGGGAGGGTCCCGCGCCCCAGAACCTTCCTGGAGCCGTGGGATGAGCCGTGCCCGGGGCAGGGAGGGTCCCGCGCCCCAGAACCTTCCTGGAGCCGTGGGATGAGCCGTGCCCGGGGCAGGGAGGCGGCCCCGAGCGTGCCGGGGGGGTCCGGGGAGCAGCTGCGCCCGGAGGAAGGAAAGCACGGATGTGACAGAGCATCCAGCTGCGGCAGCCCCGCCGGGCGCCTTCCCGAGCCTGCCTGGAAAACCGGGAGAGGCTTCCCGAGATTCCTGGGGGATAAAAAACCGGGAGGCTTCCCGAGATTTCCTACAGGAATAAAAAACCGGGGAGGCTTCCTGAGATTTCCTACAGGAATAAAAAACCGGGGAGGCTTCCCAAGCCTTCCTCCAAGAATAAAAACCGGGGAGGCTTCCCGAGATTCCTGGGGGATAAAAAAATGGGGAGGCTTCCCGAGATTTCCTACAGGAATAAAAAACCGGGGAGGCTTCCCTAGCCTGCCTTGGAAAAACCGGGAGGCTTCCCGAGCCTTCCTGAGGGGATAAAAAACTGGGGAGGCTTCCCGAGCCTGCCTGGGGAATAAAAACCGGGGAGCCTTCCTCCAAGAACAAAAAATGGGGAGGCTTCCCGAGATTCCTTTAAAAAACGGGGAGGCATCCCGAGCCTTCCTGGGGAATGAAAAGCTGGGGAGGCTTCCCGAGCCTTCCTGCGGGGATAAAACACCGCGGATGGCTCCCAGATTCCCCCAGGCTGCTGCCCGGGGGACCGTGCCTGGTGGGCTGCAGGGATGTGGGGCAGGAGGGGATGGATGGGCACCCAGGGATGGTTCTGTGGGGCACTCAGGGATGTGGGGCACCCAGGGATGTTTGTGGGGCTCCCAGGGATGGTTTGTGAGGCAGGGGGAGATGGATGGGACACCCAGGGATGTGTTTGTGGGGCTCCCAGGGATGTGTTTGTGGGGCAGGGGGAGATGGATGGGGCTCCCACGGATGTGTTTGTGGGGCAGCCAGGGGTGGTTCTGTGGGGCTCCTGGGGATGGTTTGTGGGGCACTCAGGGATGTGGGGCTCCCAGGGATGTGTTTGTGGGGCAGGAGGGGATGGATGGGCTCCCAGGGATGGTTCTGTGGGGCATTCAGGGATGTGGAGCACCCAGGGATGTTTGTGGGGCTCCCAGGGATGTGTTTGTGGGGCAGCCAGGGGTGGTTCTGTGGGGCTCCCGGGGATGGTTCTGTGGGGCAGGAGCTGAGCTCAGCTCAGGGGATGGATGAGACACCCAGGGATGTGTTTGTGGGGCACTCAGGGATGGTTTTGGGGCTCCCAGGGATGTGTTTGTGGGGCAGGAGCTGAGCTCAGCTCAGGGGATGGGCGGGCCGGGCCTGCCTGCTGCGTTCTGGGAATGTCAGGCACCGCAGCCGCCTCAGCAGCTCCTAAAACTCCCCCTCCTGCCTCGTTTCCTGTCGCTGCTTTCCCAAATGCTGGAAGGCTTTGGGCTCCTGCGGATTTAAAAAAAAAATTAAAAATGAGGAAAAAACCCATCCTGGAGAGGATCCAGGGCTGGGATTGGTGCCTGCTGGATCCTGTCAGCGCATCGTTCAGGGCGAGGCAGACAGTGACAGTGACACCGGGACGGTCCCCGCTCCTCGGGGCAGGGACACGCCCGCCCGGGAGGGGACAGTGCCAGCAGAGCGGGGACACAGCTGGGCAAGGCGGGGGTGGTGGCACGCAGAGCCCGGGCCTGTGACAGCGGCCACTGAAAGGTGACACGGCCAGCAGCGGGGACACCCCGGGCTGGGCACCGAGGGTGAGGAGGGACAGGGCAGAGGAAGGGCAGGGGCTGGGCACAGCCAGGAGGGAAGGTGTGGGCTCTGTGTGCCCAGTTTGGGCTCTGGGTGTGCCCAGTTTGGGCTCTGTGTGCCCCAGTTTGGGCTCTGTGTGTGCCCAGTTTGGGCTCTGTGTGCCCAATTTGGGCTCTGTGTGCCCAATTTGGGCTCTGTGTGTGCCCAGTTTGGGCTCTGTGTGTGCCCAGTTTGGGCTCTGTGTGCCCAGTTTGGGCTCTGTATGCCCAGTTTGGGCTCTGTGTGTGCCCAGTTTGGGTTCTGTGTGTGCCCAGTTTGGGCTCTGTGTGTGCCCAGTTTGGGTTCTGTGTGTGCCCAGTTTGGGCTCTGTGTGTGCCCAGTTTGGGTTCTGTGTGTGCCCAATTTGGGCTCTGTGTGTGCCCAGTCTGGGTTCTCTGTGTGCCCAGTTTGGGTTCTGTGTGTGCCCCAGTTTGGGTTCTGTGTGCCCAGTTTGGGCTCTGTGTGTGCCCAGTTTGGGCTCTGTGTGCCCAGTTTGGGCTCTGTGTGCCCCAGTTTGGGCTCGGTGTGCCCAGTTTGGGCTCTGTGTGTGCCCAGTTTGGGCTCTGTGTGTGCCCCAGTCTGGGCTCTGTGTGTGCCCAGTTTGGGTTCTGTGTGTGCCCAATTTGGGCTCTGTGTGTGCCCAGTCTGGGTTCTCTGTGTGCCCAGTTTGGGTTCTGTGTGTGCCCAGTTTGGGTTCTGTGTGCCCAGTTTGGGTTCTGTGTGTGCCCAGTTTGGGTTCTGTGTGCCCAGTTTGGGTTCTGGGTGTGCCCAGTTTGGGCTCTGTGTGCCCAGTTTGGGTTCTGTGTGTGCCCAGTTTGGGTTCTGTGTGCCCAGTTTGGGTTCTGTGTGTGCCCAGTTTGGGTTCTCTGTGTGTGCCCAGTCTGGGTTCTGTGTGTGCCCAGTTTGGGCTTCGGAGCATCCCAAAATCCACCCTGGGCCTTGGAGCATCCCAAAAATCACCCTGGGTTTCAGAACATCCCAAAATCCACTCTGGAACATCCCAAAATCCCCCCTGGGCTTCGGAACATCCCAAAAACCACTCTGGGCTTTGGAACATCCCAAAATCCACCCTGGGCCTTGGAGCATCCCAAAAATCACCCTGGGTTTCAGAACATCCCAAAATCCACTCTGGAACATCCCAAAATCCCCCCTGGGCTTCGGAACATCCCAAAATCCCCCCTGGGCCTTGCAGCATCCCTGAGCCCACCCCAGCTGAGCCCTGCAAGGTTCAGGCCAGGTCTCAGGCTGCTCCACTGCTGCGGCCGCCCCCAAAAAAAGCCCCAGGAGCCTCTCATTCACCACGGGAGGCGGCCAAAAAAACCCTCCTGTTTACTTTCAAGGCCTCAGCGATCTGCTAGCAAAGCGCAGAGCACAGAATGGGTGGCCCCTTTTCCCGGAGAAGCTGTGAAAACCTGCCCGCTTCCCGCACGGGGAAAAGCAAACAAATAAACACGAGCCGGAGTGGGGCTTCAGTGCCTGGCTCCCCTCTCCCTGCAAAACAAACCCAGCCTGATAAGAACCAGCCCCGACAGCAAGCAGGGCGGGCTGCAATTAAGAACCTGAGATGTTTGAAACAAAGGGCAAAAGCAATCAGCGCGAGATAATTAAAATGGATTAAACCAGGCCAAAAAAAAAGTAAAAAAAAAAAAAAAAATCGTCGGAGCAAAATGCTGGGAACGGGTCCAGGCGGGCGGGATGGATTAGGAGGGGAAATGTGGAAATGTGCGTGCCGAGCCGGGCCGTGCCGAGCCTGGGCTCTTCTGAGCTTCTGGGAGGAGCTCGGGGCCGTCTGCGAGCAATTAACGCTCACGGCACCCCCGGGAGGCCGAGGCTGCGGCACACGCTCCGAGGGGCTGCGCGGGGCGGGGAGAGGTGATTTATCCCGGTTCGGGGTGATTTATCCCGGTTTGGGATGATTTATCCCGGTTCGGGGTGATTTATCCTGGCTTAGGGTGATTTATCCCGGTTCGGGGTGATTTATCCCGGTTTGGGGTGATTTATCCCGGTTCGGGGTGATTTATCCCGGTTTGGGATGATTTATCCCGGTTCGGGGTGATTTATCCTGGTTTGGGGTGATTTATCCCTGTTTGGAGCGATTTAATCTGTCTTAGGGTGATTTATACCGGTTCAGGGTTCTTTATCCCAATTTGGGGTGCTTTATCCCAGTTTGGGGTGCTTTATCCCAGTTTGGGGTGCTTTATCTCAATTTAGGATGATTTATCTCATTTTGATGTGATTTATCCCAGTTTGCAGTGCTTTATCCCTTTTTGGGGTGATTTATCCCAGTTTGCAGTGCTTTATCCCTTTTTGGGGTGATTTATCCCAGTTTGGGGTGCTTTATCCTAGTTTGGGGTGCTTTATCCCGGTTTGAGGTGATTTATCCCAGTTTGGGGTGGTTTATCCCAGTTTGAGGTGATTTATCCCAGTTTGGGATGATTTATCCCAGTTTGTAGTGATTTATCCCTTTTTGGGGTGCTCTATCCGGGTTTGCGGTGCTCTATCCCGGTTCTGGCCCGGGCTGGGCAGGGCAGCAGCCCCGGGGGCAGCAGTCTGTGTTCCAGGCAGGCAGGGGGATGGTGCCACGTCAGGAGAGGATTTTGGCTCGGGGAGTTCTTCCCTCCGAGCTGCCGTGTTTATTTTTAGCACCTCGGTTTGCATCGGGAATGACAAGTTTGGCACCCGCGCTCGGATGTGGCCGGGACAGGAGCAGCTCTCAACAATAAAAACCTGAGCAGGCTGGGGCTGCCTCTTCCTCTTCCTCTTCCTCTCCCCCTCGCTGAGGTCAGTCCCCGCTGCGCTCCTGGCGTGGCCCCAGGGATGCAGGAACTGCTTCCCTGTCCTTAGGAGGAGTGGGAAATCCTGGGATGGTTTGGGCTGGAATGGTTGAAGGCCTCAGGAGGAGAGGGAAGTCATGGAATGGTTTGGGTTTTGGTTCAAGACCTTAAGAGGAGTGGGAAATCATGGAATGGTTTGGGCTGGAATGGTTGAACAACTTAGGAGGACTGGGAAATCATGGAATGGTTTGGGTTGGAATGGTTGAACAGTTTAGGAGGAGTGGGAAATCCTGGGATGGTTTGGGTTTTGGTTGAAGGCCTTTGGAGGAGTGGGAAATCCTGGGATGGTTTGGGCTGGAATGGTTGAACAGTTTAGGAGGAGTGAGAAATCCTGGGATGGTTTGGGCTGGAGTGGTTGAAGGCCTTTGGAGGAGTTGGAAATCACAGAATGGTTTGGGTTTTGGTTGAAGACTTTAGGAAGAGTGGGAAATCATGGAATGGTTTGGGTTTTGGTTCAAGACCTTAAGAGGAGTAGGAAATCATGGATTAGTTTGGGTTGGAATGGCTGAAGGCCTTAGGAGGAGTGGGAAATCATGGAATGGTTTGAGTTGGAATGGTCGAAGGCCTCAGGGGTAGTGGGAAATCGTGGCTTGGTTTGGGTTTTGGTTGAAGACTTTAGGAGGAATGGGAAATAATGGCTTGGTTTGGGTTTTGGTTGAAGACTTTAGGAGGAATGGGAAATAATGGCTTGGTTTGGGTTTTGGTTGAAGACGCTGCTTTTCCATCCCCTTCCATGGGCAGGGACACCTTCCACCATCCCAGTGTCCAGCCTGGCCTTGGACACTTCCAGGGATCCAAATCTCTGGAAAACGCCAGGAGCCTCTTGCAGGGCAGGCTTTGCCAGCCAGCAACAACAACCAGGTACAAGTGAAGGCAGGGATGTTCCACTTGTCCTTGGGAGAGAGAGAAAAAAAATAAAAATAAGAGAGATCTGTCTTGTGCCTGTGTTTAAAAAGCAAACTCCTCACTGGAAAATGAACCGGATTTCTGGGATAGCGCATCCGCTCCAAGGGCTTAGCCTGGAAAATAAAAGAAGGGATAGAAAAGGATAAAAAATAAAGCCCAAGGCTTCCCTTTTCCCACGGGACAGCACTGCAGCAGAGCCTGGAGAGCGCTGCTTGCCAAGCTTCCCTGACTCCGGATTCCTTGGGTTTAGCTTCCCCCAGGAGCTCTGAAGGCAGTTTGGTTAATTGGCTGTCACTTTAATTTCGGTCAGAGGGACCCTGGGCAGTGTCCTGGCTGTGGGGGAGATCAGGGGCTCCGGGGTCATCAGTCACTGGGGCTGAGGCCACGTCCCAGAGCTGAGCCTTGTGCTGGCCCAGCCCTGTGGGGTTGCAGTTCCCCGTTCCTGGAGCGCCTCGAGGGACACAGAGATGTGGATCTCCCTCCCTCTGGCACAGATTGCAGCCAGCTCTCCAAAGAACCAGCCTTGCCCTGGGATTTGTGCACGGCCCCAGTTCTGCTCTCAGCATTTTTGGGGTGTGGGAGATGTTTAAATTCCCAGAGCTGGGGATGGCATCCACTGAACCATCCCCATCCTGCCTCCCTGGACCCTCCAGGAGGTGTCAAACTCCAGGCTCTCCGTGGCTGCGTGGTGCCTCCAGCTCCCTGAAATGTCTGGAAACCCAGGGACACCAGAACAGGATGGATTTCCTCAACCTCTGCCTGATCTCAGAGATCCCACCCCAAACGTTCTGTGAGGGATCCATCAGCACGGGGCAGGCAGGGAGCAGCTGGGGTCAGAGGAGCTGGGATTAGATGGAGCTGGGATCAGAGGAGTTGGGATTAGAGGAGCTGGGATTAGATGGAGCTGGGATCAGAGGAGCTGGGATTAGATGGAGCTGGGATCAGAGGAGTTGGGATCAGAGGAGTTGGGATCAGAGGAGTTGGGATTAGAGGAGCTGGAATCAGGAGCAGGGTGAGATGGAGCAGGGATTGGATCTAGCAGGAATCAGATGGAGCTGGGTTCAAATAGAGCTGGGATCAGATGGGGCAGGGATCAGAGGAGCTGGGATCAGATGGAGCTGAGCTCAGAGGAGCTGGGATCAGGAATGTGCCTGCACAGCAAGGAAACACCCAGCCACAACCGGAGACACGCGGCAGCACCTCCGTGCTTGGGGAATTAACCCTGCCCTGCCTGCGGAGGAGAGTTCCCTCGAGGGCAGGAGGTTATCCAGGTCATCCCGGAGGAGCTGCTGCTCCCAAAGGGCATTTTGGGGGCGCTCCATCCTCGGCAGGGATTGGTGCTGCTCCCTGCCAGAGCCTGCAGGAGCAGCCCATCCGTCTTGTCCAGCTGCCGGTGTTTTGGCTGGAGCAGATAGGAATTAGCGGCTGGGCAATGTTTGTTCTCACCAGGCAGGAGGGGAGGCTGACAGCGGGAGAAACGCGGGCCAGGAGAAAAAATAGCCCGGGAGAGGAGGAAGGAAGGGGAGGGGATGTGTGCAAACACAGAAATAAACACACGCCGCGCTCCGGGGGCGAGCGGCGCGGGATGGAGAAGCTCCCCGGGCTCAGCCCACGCTGCAAACGCAGCACGGACAATTTTGGGAAAGGGGGAAGAGCCCTCTGGCAGCCCAGGCAGCGCCGAGGTGGCTGCACGAGTGACAGCGGCGGGGAGGAGGAGGAGGAGGAGGAGGGGGAGGAGGATGACGAGCAGCTCCTGTGACACACGCCAGCAGCTCCAGTGGCGGCTGCGTGGGTGGCAGAGCAGGCTGCGTGCCTGGCTCGCCTTTCCCAGGCACGAAGCAGCTCCCCCCGCACGGGGAAATGGTCATTAGGATGTGCCTGCTGCTGCTCCCAGCCCTGTCCCTGCTCCCAGCCCTGTCCCTGCTGCTCCCAGCCCTGCTGCTCCTATCTCTGTCCCTGCTCTCATCCCTGTTCCTGTCCCTGCTGCTCCCATCCCTGTCCCTGCTCCCATCCCTGTCCCTGTCCCTGCTCCCATCCCTGTCCCTGTCCCTGCTCCTCTCTCCATCCCTTTCCAAAGCCCTGCAAACTCCTGGTTCATTACTGGGACGGGCTGGGACAGGGTGGCATGGTTCCCGGGCAGCCAGACGAGGGGCACATCATTAATTCCCAATAAAAAGACAGGAGCCAGAGCTGGGAAAACCCCAAACCCCCGGGTTTGGGGCAGAGCAGGCTCTGCTTGGAGCACGGCTGACTCAGGGAGGAGTTTTGCTGGCGGATCCCAGCACAAACTGGTGTCACCAGATGTCCAGGCCAGGGGCACACAGGACACTGAATTTTGGGGAGGTTGGAGCCTTTCTGGTTACTCCAGAGCGTGGGATTGAAATAAACCTCAGCCCACCTGGGCTCCCTTTGGGTGGTGCTTTTCTCCCCTTCATCCCAAGGCCCTGCTTTCCCTCCTGGAAAGGGGGAATGTCCAGGCCCTTCTTTCCCTCCTGGAAAAGGGGAATGTCCAGGCCCTGGGAGCTCTGGGTGCCTGTGGCAGCTCGGGGAGAGCCTGGTGCAGGTATTGATCAGCAGATTCAGCTCAGCCCCAGCCGTTCTGCAGAGGATCAATCACCCCAGCCCGGCTCGCTGCAGCTTTAATCAGCGTGACAAAAGCTGAGCTGAGGGGGAGTTGGAGCTTGGCTTTGCCCTAGATAATTTTTTTTTCCCCTTTATCTCCTGCTCTGCTCCTGTTGGTGAAACAGGGAGAAGCTGGAGCAGGAAAACTCCTGGGGTTTCTTGGTGCCACAGCTCTGGATGGGCAGGGAATGTCCTGAAATGAATCCCTGTTACAGCACGAGGAGAAATGGATTCTTAAAATAAGGTATTTAAAAACAAAATCTCCCTTTTGTGCTGCTGGAGGGGAAGTGCCACCTGTGTGTGCTCTGCAGCAGAATCCTGAAATGAATCCCAGTTACAGCATGAGGAGAAATGGATTCTTAAAATAAGGTATTTTAAAAAAAATCTCCCTTTTGTGCTGCTGGAGGCTGGAAACGCCACCTGTGTGTGCTCTGCAGGATCAGATCTGGGAATCAGGGCGTGGGGAGGGCAAAAAGCACCCAAACCTCCAAGAACGCAGATTTAGGATGTGTTACATCACATCCTCCTTTGGCAGACAGGGAGGGACTCCACAAAAACCCGACATTTCTGGGGCCAGCTGTGTCCCTTTTCCTGTGGGGCGCCTTCAGAGCCCCAAAGCGCTGCTGTGCCCTCCCAGGGTGGCGTGTCACCCTCCCAGAGTGTCACAAGGAGCACCTGGGCTCCCCTCCCACCTGCCCAGGAGGGCACAGCTGGCATCCAGCTGGGGTTTGTCACCGCTGTCCTTGGGTTTGTCACCCCCGTGCTGGGGTTTGTCACCCCCGTGCTGGGGTTTGTCCCCCTGTCCTCGGGTTTGTCCCCCTGTCCTCAGGTTTGTCACCCCCGTGCTGCGGTTTGTCACCCCTGTGCTCAGGTTTGTCACCCTGGCTGGCTGCAGGCACAGGGATGTGGGAATCCTGCCCCAGAATGGGATCCGGGAGGAGCAGTGAGCAGAAACATCCCAAAATACCCCGGAGACATTCCTAAAAAACTCACCAAGAACACCTCAAAAACACCCCTAGAAACAACCTCAAAAACCCTCTGAAAATATCCCCAAAAATACCCCAAAAACCACACCAAAACCCACATAAAATATCCCCCAAAACACCCCAAAATCATGCTAAAAACACCCCCAGAAACACCTCGAAAACACCCCTGAAACACCCTAAAAACCTCCCAAAACACACACCCCCAGAAACACCAAAATCCACCCCAAAATACCCACAAAGCATCCCCAAAAAACCCCACCAAAAACATTCCCAAAAAACACCTGAAACATCGCCAAAAAAACCCAAAAAACACCCCTTGCTACACCCAAACCACCCCAAACGACCCCTGAAACATTCCCAAAAATAACCCCAAAACACCCCCAGAAACACACGGGAACTCCCCTGAAATGTCCCAAAAAACTCCCCCAAAACTTTGGACTCCTTTTGGCACTGCCAGCACCGATGCTCTCACTCTCCTCTTACTCTGTTTTTTGTTGTTGTTGTTGTTGTTGCTTTTTGGGGTTTTTTTTCTGTTTTGTTTTGTGAAGTTTTGTTTTTTGTTTGGTTTTGTTTTGTTTGGGGTTTTTAAATCATTCTTTTAATGGGTTTTTTAAATGTTGGGGGGTTTTTTTGTTTGCCTTTGGGTTTTGGGGTTTTTTTGTTTGGTTTGGTTTTTTGTGGGTTTTTTTGGGTTTTTGTGGGTTTTTTTTGTTTGGTTTTGGTTTGTTTGGGGTTTTTTAATGGTTCTTTTAACGCGTCTTTTTTTATGTTGGGATGGGGTTTTTTGTTTTGTTTTGTTTTTTGGGGGTTTTTTTGTTTGTTTTTTTTTTTTTGTTTGGTTTGGGTTTTTTGTGGGTTCGATTTTTTTTTTTGTTTTTTTGGTGGTTTTTTTCTTTTTTTTTATGGCTGGAATTTGCCCCCGCCGCGTTGACCCTGACACAGACAAACACCAGCCGTGCCCTCAACTTGCCCAGGAGTTTTATGGGGAGCCAGCCCTTCCCTGCGTGCTCGCAAGGAGCTCCGCGGGGCAGGGGAGGATCCACCTGTGCCTTCCGCAGGGAACTGGGAATCACTGGGAATCACTGGGAATCCTGCCCTGCTGGGCTGCACTTTCACCCCAGACTGGTGCTGGCCCAGTCTGGCTGCGTGGGCAAACACCTGGGCTCCATCTCGTGTAATTCTGAGAGAAAAAAGTGATTTTAGGGCTGTTAATCCATCCCTGATGGGCAAAACCCCACTGGAGAGGCACTGAGATCCCACTCTGCTCCAGGATTGCTCCTTTCCCAGCTGGAAATCTTCTCCTGTGTGGTTGCTGGCACCCCACACACCTCCCCAGGCCTCAGCCACCTTCACACAGGGCTTTACTTTGCTTCCCCTCCCAGCTCTTCGGGCATTTCTAGGATGAAAATATCTGGGTTTAGGCCTGCAGCCTGGCAGGCAGCTGGTCTGAAATGGTGCTGGCCCACGTCTGGGTGCATGGGCAAAGACCTGGGCTCCATCCCGTGTCCTTCTGAGAGAAAAGCAATTTTAGGGCTGTTAATTCCCCCCTGATGGACAAAATCCCACTGAGATCCCACTCTGCTCCAAGATTTCTCCTTTCCCAGCTGGAAATCTTCTCCTGTGCCTTGTGTGGCTGATGGCACCCCACACACGCCTCAGCCACCTTCACACAGGGCCTTTTTTTGCTTCTCCTGCCAGCCTTTAGGGCATTTCTGGGATGAAAATATCTGGTTTTAGGCCTGCAGCCTGGTAAGCAGCTGGTCTGAAATGGTGCTGGCCCACGTCTGGCTGTGTGGGCAAACACCTGGGCTCCATTCCCTTGTGTCCTTCTCAGAGAGAAAAGCGATTTTAGGGCTCTTAACCTGTCCATGAAGGACAGAATTCCATTGGAGAGGCACTGAGATCCCACTCTGCTCCAAGATTTCTCCTTTCCCAGCTGGAAATCTTCTCCTGTGTGCCTGCTGTCATCCCCACACACCTCCCCAGGCCTCAGCCACCTTCACACAGGGCTTTTTTTTGTTTCTCCTCCCAGCCTTTAGGGCATTTCTGGGATGAAAATATCTGGTTTTAGGCCTGCAGCCTGGCAGGCAGCTGGGGGCCTGCAGCGAGCTCTGCTCCTGCTGCTGTGTAATGGGATTTAACTGGAGACAGCGGGGCTGAACGTGGCTGGGATGGGTAAATAACCATTCCTGAGGCACGTCCCCTCCAGCAGCAGCCTGGTGATGGCCCTGCCTGTGCCGGGGCTGTTGGTTCACTCCAGGAACTGAGGCTGGCATTCATTGGGAGAGCAAATGCAGCCCTGGATCCGCCGCAGTGGGAATGCGCCTCGCGTTTATGGCCCCTCTTCCATTTGCCAGTTAAAAAAGTAGTGCAAACATTTAAACACCAGTGGCAGTAAAGATAAAAATGTAACTTCGATTAGATAAAGGCTGGAGATACTCCTATTTACACCTGGACCATAACCTTTGTTTGCCTCCCTTGCTGGAGGCCGCTCAAGTGCAGCAGCAGAGATTTCCTGGAGGCCCAGACACCTCCTGCTGCTAAATGGGGTGTGGGGACAGCACCCCGGGGCCTGGGGTCCCTCCTGCAGGAGGGGAAGGGGCTCTGCTTGGGCTGGGAGCTGGTTTTGAGGTTCTTCTTGGAGTGGGAGCTGTTTTGGGGGCTCTGCTTGGAGTGGGAGCTGTTTTGGGGGCTCTGCTTGGGGTGGGAGCTGTTTTGGGGGTTCTGGTTGGAGTGGGAGCTGGTTTGGGGGCTCTGGTTGGGGTGAGAGCTGGTTTGGGGCTCTGGTTCAAGTGGGAGCTGTTTTTGGGGCCCTGGTTGGGGTGGGAGCTGTTTTTGGGGCTGTGCTTGGGGTGGGAGCTGTTTTGGGGGTTCTGGTTGAGGTGAGAGCTGTTTTTGGGGCTCTGGTTGGGATGAGAGCTGTTTTTGGGGCTCTGGTTGGGATGAGAGCTGTTTTGGGGGTTTTTCTTGAGGTGGGAGCTGGTTTTGGGGCTCTGGTTGGGGTGGGAGCTGTTTTTGGGGCTGTGCTTGGGGTGGGAGCTGTTTTGGGGGTTCTGGTTGGAGTGGGAGCTGTTTTTGGGGCTCTGGTTGGGGTGGGAGCTGTTTTGGGGCTCTGGTTGGGGTGGGAGCTGGTTTTGGGGCTCTGGTTGGGGTGGGAGCTGTTTTGGGGCTCTGGTTGGGGTGGGAGCTGGTTTTGGGGCTCTGGTTGGGGTGGGAGCTGTTTTGGGGGTTTTTCTTGGGGTGGGAGCTGGTTTTGGGGCTCTGGTTGGGGTAAGAGCTGGTTTTGGGGTGGGATATTCCCTCCACACGGGGAATCCCACAGGGCTGTGGGGACGGGGTCCTGCAGCAGGGACAGCTCGGGGTGGGGACACTTGCAGCAGGTGCAGCAAGCTGTGCCAGATGTGCTGCCTGGGCAGGGTTTGTGGGGCTGCTCGGGGGTCTTTGGGGTGGGGATGGCTCGGGGAGCAGCGAGGAGTGGGAGATACTGGGATGTGTGGGGGCATTGGGACTGCAGAGGTCTGGGGACAGGGACAGGAGAGATCTGGGGATATGGGAGAAGAGAGATGTGGAGATGGGGACAGGAGAGATCTGGGGACATTGGGAGAGGAGAGGTCTGGGGATGGGGACAGCAGAGATTTGGGGGGATTGGGATTGCAGAAGTTTGGGCACTGGGATTGCAGAGATCTGGGGACATGGGGACTCCAGAGATCTGGGACATGGGGACAGCAGAGATCTGGGGATTGGGACAGCAGGGGCAGCAGAGATCTGGGGATTGGGACAGCAGGGGCAGCAGAGATCTGGGGATTGGGATTGCAGAAATTTGGGCACTGGGATTGCAGAGATCTGGGGACATTGGGATTGCAGAGATCTGGGGACGTGGGGACAGCAGAGATTTGGGACATGGGGACAGCAGAGATTTGGGGACATGGGGACAGCAGAGATCTGCTGTCCCTGCCCCTCGGGGGCTCAGGAGGGGGACAGGATGCCCAGTGCCTGGTGGGGGAAGGGTGGGATGTCACATGCCTGGAGCCGTGGCGAGGCAGGAGCAAAGGGCACTTCCCTGGGATCCACATCCCAGCCCAGGGAGGTCACGGCAGCCTCCACCTCCCCACCAGCTGACGTGCAATTAATTAATTAGCAGTGTCCCCACAGCCTGATCAGCACGGCCAAACCCACAGCCTGGTGTCCCGGGGCTTGGCAGAGGGACAGACCCTCCCAGCCCTTCCCCAGGGGACACCAGCACTGCAGAAATTCCCTTTTTTTTTGGCCGTTCCCTTTTTTTTTTGGCTGTTCCCTTTTTTCTGGCTGTCCCCTGCTGCCAGCGAGGTTAAAGCAGTGCAGCCCCGTGGCCCTGGTGGCACTGCCCGCCTGCAAGCCACGTGTCAAGGGCACAGAGAAGCAGGCCTTGGGGACATGGTGGCACATGCCTGGGTTGTTTTTTTCTTTTTTTATTTTTTCTTTTTTGCCTGCGTCAAGCGAGCGGATTCCATTTTAATGTCACGCCCGTGCTGTGCGGTGGTGGGACATTCCTCCCAGCGTTGCCATGTGAGGCCAGGCCGGTGTTTGGCTGCCCTTAAAGAGCTTTATCAGTTCCTGAAGTCACTTTGCAAACAGCAGCAGCCAAGGAGCCGGGGTGGGGGTGAGGGGCAGCCAGGAGGAGGAGGAGGAGGAGGAGGAGGAGGAGGAGAGGGGGAAAAGCCAAGCAGGAAGAAAAAGAGCTTTGTTAATTTTAACGGGGTGTGTTATGTTCCTCCTTCATCTGGCAGATACGCCACACGGGGTGATGACAGGCTTTATGGAGCCCCCGGCCACCCCGAGCCCCCCCGGGCTCGTTAAACCCCCCCCTGGCCGGCAGAGCCCGGCTTTGCAGCCCTGCCAGGCCGGGCTGAAGCGCGCCTCTGTTTCCATCACGGAAAAGCCTCCGGGCGCATATTTTTGTAATTATGCTCTTTCTGCTCAGCAGTTTTTGCAGCTGTGATGACACTTGGGTGTCGCCCCCTGCTTTCTCACGCTCTGCCTGCCAAGGCTGGGCCGCCGCCAGCGCCGAGGTCACCCGGTGGCCCCGGTGGCCCCCGCGCCGCCCGCACGCGCTCGGGGACGGCGCTCGGCCGCCGGCGGCCGTGGCAGCGGGCCAGGGGCCCTTCCCAGGCGGGATGGAAGGCTGGAACGGCGAGCTCTGGGAGCAGGGATGGGGCTGTGCCCCTCCCAGGTCACGGGAAGGGGCCGCAGCGGCCGCTCTGCTCCCGGCTGCCGGCCCCAGCACGTGGCCGGAGGGTTCTGGAATGTGTCCAGCCGGGGACACGCCGCGCCCTGCTCCGGCTGCCTGGCCCAGGGCTCACAATGAGCGGCTTCCTCGGGGTCAGGTGGAGCTTCCTGTGCGGCCGGCTCTGCCTGCTGCTGCTCTGCCAATGGCACCGCCGAGCAGAGCCTGGGTGGGTCATCTGCTGCTGTCCCTGATGGGGCTGGATCCATCCATCCCCTCCCTGCAGGGCCTGGATCCATCTATCCCCCTCCATCCCCATCCCTGCAGGGCCTGGATCCATCTATCCCATCCCGGCAGGGCCTGGATCCATCCATCCCATCCCTGCAGGGCCTGGATCCATCTATCCCATCCCGGCAGGGCCTGGATCCATCCATCCCAACCCTGCAGGGCCTGGATCCATCTATCCCCCTCCATCCCCATCCCTGCAGGGCCTGGATCCATCTATCCCATCCCGGCAGGGCCTGAATCCATCCATCCCATCCCTGCAGAGCCTGGATCCATCTATCCCCCTCCATCCCCATCCCTGCAGGTCCCAATCCCATCCCTTCCCTCCTCACAGCCGTGGATAAGTCAAGATGCTCCTATCCCTCCCTCCCTCCCATCCCTCCAGCAAAGAGGAACTTTCCCCTTTCCCTTTTCTCCTTCCCTTTCCCCTCCCCCTTTCCCCTTCCCCTTTTCCCTTTCCTTTCTCCTTCCCTTTCCCCTTTCCCCTTCCCTATTCCCTTTCCTCTTTTCCCCTTCCCCTTCCTTTTCCCCTTTTGCCTTTCCCCTTCCCTCCTTCCCCTTCCCTCTTTTCCTGTTCCCCATTCCCTTCCCTTTCCCCTTCCCCTTTTCCCTTCCCCCTTCCCTTTCCTCTTCCCCTTTCCCCTTCCCTCCTTCCCCCTCCCTCTTTTCCTGTTCCCCATTCCCTTCCCTTTCCCCTTCCCTTTCCCCTCTCCCGTTCCCTTTTCCCTTCCCCTCTCCCCTTTCCCTCTTTTCCCTGCCCTTTCCCCTTCCCTCTCCCCCTCTCCCCTCTCCCCTCTCCCCTGTCCCCTCTCTCCCCTCTCCCTCCCCGGCCCCCGGGCAGTTTTCTCAGCCGGGGCAGCCCCGGGAGCCTCCCTCTCTGCCGGGAGGAGGGAAGGGAGAGCCTGGAGAGCCTGGAGCGGTTCCCACGCCCGGGGAGCCGCTTCCTCCCCGGGACCCCCGGGACCCCCGGCAGCGGGGCCGGGCGGCTGCGGCCACCCCCCGTCCGTCTGTCCGTCTGTCCGTCCGGGAAGCTCGCTCCAGCTGCGGCTGATTACAGCCGGAACGGCTCCGCGGGGATCATTAATTACCGCTAACGAGGCCGCTTCGTGCCAGCCCAGCCTGCAGGGGCTGAGCCCCCCCGTCCCCTCCCCACCCCCGGCCAGCCCGGGGCTGTCACCGTGTCCCCTCCCCGTGCGGAGGGGTGGGGTCCTTCCCCCCGGCTCTCCGGGGATAAACGGGGTTGGGGAGGGGGTCTGCGGGGAGAGGGGGGGTCTGCGGGGAGATCTTTAGGGAGGAGGGGTCTGCAGGGGGGTCTTTGGGAGGGGATCTTTAGGGAGAGGGGAATCTTTGGGGGGGGGGTCTGCAGGATGGATCTTTGGGGAGAGGGGGGTCTGCAGGGGGGTCTTTAGGGAAAGGGGGGGGGTCTGCAGGGGGGTCTTTAGGGAAAGGGGGGGGTCTGCAGGGGGGTCTTTAGGGAGAGGGGGATCTTTGGGGGGGTCTGCAGTGAGATCTTTAGGGAGGAGGGGTCTGCAATGGGATCTTTGGGGGAGGTCTGCAGGGAGGGGGGGTCTGCAGTGGGATTTTTAGGGAGGGGGGATTTGCAGGGGGATCTTTAAGGAGGGGGGATCTTTAGGGAGAGGGGGGTCTACAGTGGGATTTTTAGGGAGAGGGGGATCTTTTAGGGAGCAGGGATCTACAGGGAGAGGGGGGATCTGTAGGGGGGATCTGCAGGGGGATATTTGGGGGAGTCTGCAGGGGGATCTTTGGGGGGGTTTGCAGGGGGATCTTTAGGGAGAGGAGGGGTTTGCAGGGTGGGTTTGCAGTGGGATCTTTAGAGAGAGGGGGGGTCTGCAGGAGCCTGACCCCGCTGCCCCCTCCCTCCCTCCCTGAGCAGGGGCATTTCCAGCCCCAGGGAAGGGTTCTGCCCCCAAAACTCGGCCTCTCTTCACCCTGGTGCTGAACATCAGCCACTGCAAGAGAGCAAATTCCCTTCCTGCCTCAGTTTCCCCTGATTTCTGGGCTGGGGTTCCTGGGAGGAGCAGCTCCTCTGCCCTTCCCAGATGATTTTACAGTCGGAGCCTGGAGGAAAATGAACATTTATTGGCCGTAAAGCACTCAGGGAATTTTCACCCCGATTTCTTGGAGTGAAGATGCTCAGCCCTGGCATTTCCCATTCCCTAAAAGAAAAAGGAAAAAAATATTGTAAAGAGCAGTGTGGGAACTTCAGGCTGAAGGGATTGGGATTGCTCAGCCTGGAGAGGAGAGGAGGCTCCAAGGCGACCTCGTGGTGCCCTTCCAGGACCTGAAGGAGCCGCAGGGAACATGGAGAGGGAATATTCCCAAGGGATGGAGCTGCAGGAGGAGAGGGAACGGCTCCCACTGAACGAAAGGATCTGTAGGTGGGACATTGGGAAGGAATTGTCCCTGGGATGGGATTCCAGAGCAGCTGGGGCTGCCCCTGGAGCCCTGGCAGTGCCCAAGGCCTGGCACAGCAGGAGATGACCCTGCCCTGGCACTGGGTGACCTGGAAATCCTTCCAGCCCAAACCACGCCAGGAATTTCTGATACAGATCACCAGGAAAACGTCCAGGATTAAAGCTCTGGTCCATCCGTTTCTGCAAAAGGAGGGGCAGATCTCCGTCTCTGCAGTGCCAAGTGGATTTCCTGCATGGCACACGGGGAGTCCTGGCATGGTTTGGGCTCAAGGGACCCCAAAAGTCATTTAATTACAGCGAAATCAATGCACTTAAGCATCAATTAAGTAGGAAAATCCTGGTCTTCTTTCCACAGGGAGCTTTCCCTCTGGTGCCATTGCAGATTGAGCAGCCAGACCCACCAAAATCCTCTGGAATCACAAAAGATCCTTTTTGGATACTAGGTTATTTTGCATGACCACTAAAGCTTTTTCTTTATAATATAAAAATAATATATTCATTTATACATATATAAATTATATAAATATAAACATATCTCTATTTATATAAATATATGTATATAAAATATGTGTTTACATGTAATATATTTTATATACTATTATTGTTATATTTATAGATATATTAATATATTTTATATTATTAAATATATTTATATAAATATATTTATCGATTTAAATATTCAAATATATAATTTTTTTTTTTTTTTTTTTTTTTACTATGTTCCAGCTCCAAGTTGATTTTTCTGCTGACTCCAGGAGCCGAAACCTGGATGAAAACCACTCCAGGATGGGAAAAGCTCTGCAGAAATGAGGCTCAGCAGCAGCGGGCTCGCCCTGAAAACTCAATCTTCCCCAGATCAGGGGCAGGGAAGGAGCCAGCAGCTCTGAAGGAGCTCACCAAAGTGCTCTCATTTATTCTTATTACCAAGCCTTGCATGCCAGCTTCCCTGGAAAGCTCTTCTGGAAAAATATCCAGAAGGAAATTAGATTTAAAAAAAAATCCATCAGAGCCTGCCTCTCTCCCAGCAATTCACAAATCAGCTGGGTCAGACCCAGACCATTTCTGGCTGGGCTTTTTTGGGTCAGGGGCTGGGTTTGTTCCTCATTTCCCAGGTGGAATTCACTCTGGAGTCTTCCTGGAGCTCAGGGTTGGTGCTGGCCTTGGCACGAGGGAATTCCCACTCAGTTTTGGGGTCTTCCACTGGATATTTTCTCTCCCTGAGTTTTGGGGTGTTCCACTTGATGTTTTTCCCCCCCTCAGTTTTGAGGTGTTCCACTGGATATTTTCCCACCCTCAGTTTTAGGGTGTTCCAGTGGAAATTTTCTCTGTCTTGAGTTTTGGGGTGTTCCACTGGATATTTTCTCTCCCTGATTTCCAGGGTGTTCCATTGGATGTTTTCCCTCCCTCAGATTTGGGGTATTCCATGGGATATTTTCCCTCACTGAGTTTTGGGGTGTTCACTGGATATTTTTCCCTTTTTCAGTCCCCCCCAGCCCGGGCTGGCTCCATCCCTGTTCCAGCAGCTCCAGAGGACTCCCAGCACAGTTAATTTGGCTTTTCCATGAATATTTCGGTCCAAAGGCTTCAGCTGGAGCTGGGAGCAGAGCCTCTGGGCAGGCCTTGGATTTGGGAATGCTCAGGGAATGCTGCAATTAAAACTCCTCTGTCTTTAACAAACCTAATTTGACCCCTCCGTGCTCAGACATTCCCAGGAATATTCCCAGAAAATCTTGCCCAGCAGAATCAGGAATGTCACAGTGTTCACCGTGGAACAAGCAGCAGAATGTGATTTATTTTTTCATTTTTCCCCCTGAGGAATTCTCAGGGCAGGTTCCTTTTCCCCGTGAGCCCTGCCGGGACGAGTGGCAATACCAGGGATGGGAATTGCAGAATTGCAGAATTCCAGAGCCACCATCCCAGGGTTTAACGATCCCCCTGCTGGAATGGCACCGGGGTGCTGCCCTGCCCTCCAGAGCCACCCCCAGCTGCGGGCAGAGCTTTGGGATCAGCTCAGGCTCCTCCTCCCTCCCCTTGGCTTGCTCAATATTCCCCAGTGGTTTTCCCTGCTGGCTGGTGTTATAAATAGGCTGCTCATGCATTTATTATCTGCTCCTCTGCAGGCACAGTGTGACACAGACCTGCCTGTTCCCAGCTCCCAGTCCTTCCCCAAACTCCCAGTAAAGCAGGAATTGCTCCTTGGCAAAAGGGGGTGAAATCCACATTTAGAAAGAACTTCCAGATCTCCCCGTCCCAAACAGCTCCAGAGCAGGGACAGGACTCAGAGAACTGCGGGGACAGTTTGGGAAAGGGACAGAGAAGTCCTGGAGGGCTTTTATGGTGCCAGTGTGTTCGTGGGGTGTCTCTGTTCCTGCTTTGGGGGTTCCTTCCTTTGGTATTTATTTATATTTTTCTCCTGCCTTTAAACTTTTTTTTGTCTTTACCAATTTTTATTTATTTATTTATTTATTCATAATTTATAATGATATGATATATTATATTGTATTGTATTGTATTATATTATATTGTATTGTATTGTATTATATTGTATTGTATTGTATTATATTGTATTGTATTGTATTATATTGTATTGTATTGTATTATATTGTATTATATTGTATTGTATTGTATTATATTGTATTATATTAAATTTATTATATTTTTAAATTTTTTAAAATTTATTGGTGTTTCATTACTTATGGCTGAACTCTGTGCCTCACACTGGGGCCAGGACGAGCAGAAAGCAGCTCTGGATGTTGTGCCCTGTCACAAACACTCGTGGGAGATCCCAGGCTGGATTCATTTCAAAAAAATGAAAGGGAAAGGAACTGGGATGATGGGAAGAGATCTGGGATGATGGGAAGGGAACTGGGATTGTGGGAAAGGAACGGGGATTGTGGGAAAGGAACTGGGATTGTGGGAAAGGAACTGGGATGGTACTGGGATTGTGGGAAGGGAACTGGGATTGTGGGAAAGGAACTGGGATGAGGGGAAAGGAACTGGGATGGAACTGGGATGATGGGAAAGGAGCTGGGATTGTGTGAAAGGAACTGGGATGGTGGGAGAGGAACTGGAATGATGGGAAAGAAACTGGGATGATGGGAAAAGAGTTGGGATTATGGAAAAGGAGCTGGGATGAGCCCTCCTGATGGAGAAGGAACTGGGATGATGGAGAAGGAGCTGGAATTATGGAAAAGGAGCTGGGATGATGGGAAAGGAGCTGGGATGGGCCCTCCTGATGGAAAAGGGGCTGGGATTATGGAGAAGGAACTGGGATTATGGAAAAGGAGCTGGGATGATGGAGAAGGAGCTGGGATGGGCCCTCCTGATGGAGAAGGAGCTGGGATTATGGAGAAGGAACTGGGATGATGGAGAAGGAACTGGGATGGGCCCTCCTGATGGAGAAGCAGCTGGGATGTGCCCTCCTCGCTCCACCCTCTCCCATCAGGGGTGCTCCAGGTCCCTGCCCAGATCCGGGGAGAAGGGAGGGCAGGCAGCTCCGTGTGTTCTCCCTCTGCAGCTCCGTTTCCAGGAAAATTTGCCCTTTCACAGTTGCTTCAGCGAAAATGTCAGCGAATGCCAAATGCCCGGAGCCACAAACGCCCAGCGCAGGAGAGGCTCCATAAATCAGGCAGCAGTTAGTGGGAAAAAATCAGGTTCCAAGGAGGAAAGCAGTGGGATACGGGGTCGGTTTTTTTGTTTTTCGGGGTTTTTTTTCCCCCCCTCGGAGCCGGGGCAGCAGCGTTTGAGTTCATTATGCGGCGCAGCAGTGCAGGAATTCATCACATTGTCAAAGCTCGGCTGTTTTTTTGTGGGTCGGGGCCGTGAGTGTGGCTGCGGGTGTGAGCGAGGCCGCCAACAAAGGCGCCCCGCAATCAACTTTGTCTGCCCACAAAGCCCCCACGGCGGCCGGGGGGCTGGTGGCCCAGCCGGGAGCCGGGCGGGCACAGCTGTGACCAATGCCAACACAGCTCCCCTCAATATGGAGTGACCCCGGCGCCTTCTGCAACCTGCTCCAGCCTCGTCCCCGAGCGCTCGCACAAAGAGCCGCCAGCAAACAAAACCTCTGTGAGCGCTTCCAGGGCTTTCCCTCGGAGGGAAAACAACAACAACAACAACAAAAAAATGTCTTAAATATTTCATCAGGCTCTTCTCGCGCCTTTCTTGTTGAATTTTTTTTTTTTTTTTTTTTTTTTACCTACCAAAATTAAAAACCAGACAAAATGGACATGAAAAGTGTGGGTGAACAAATGATTAAAGGAGGGGAAGGGATGGGTTTGGAGCTGGGGGAAGCTCCCCGTGCTGCTGTCCTGGGTGGAATTACAAAGGGAAAAATAAACTCTCCCAGGTGAAATAGTTTTGAAATAGAACTAAACTCAACTTTTATCAGTTTTGAAATATTTTTTTCCTGGTTTTTAGGCGGACCAGCCACAGCCAGAGGGGCTGGGGATGCTTGGAAAAGGCTCTCGGGCACCTGGTGGGTGCATTCCAGCTCTTGGGATGGTGGGAGATCCCGAGCGAGGTCATGGAATGATGGAATGGTTGGGTCAGAAGGGACCTCAAAATCAGCTCGTTCCAGCCCTGCCGTGGGCAGGGACACTCCAGCATCCCAGGCTGGCCTTGGGCACTTCCAGGGGTGTGGAATCAGCTGTGCCAGGGCCCCACCACCCTCCCAGGGCAGGATTTATTCCTAATTCCCCATCCAAACCTCCTCTGCGGCCAGAGGTGTGAAGGCTGCAGGAAGAGGAAGGAAAAGCCAGAATTCCATCCCATCCCACTGATCCCATCCCATCAAATCCCACTGATCCCATCCCATCAATCCCACTGATCCCATCCCACTGATCCCATCCCATCCCATCCATCCCATCCCAAATCTCCCAATGACCTTTCCCAGGCTGGGAGGGCTCCCTTTGCTCCCCAGGCTCTCCCTCCATCCCTGAGCTCACAAATATTACAAACATTTCAAACAATAAACACTTTTAATAACTCTTCCCCCCACAGGGTCCATTCTGCTCCACTAAACGACTCTGACAGGACTTTTCCCCATTTTTCCCCTTTTTCCCTGCCCTGCTTCCCTTCTCCTGCCCTGATTCCAGAGGGGAAGGAGCCAGCCACAATGGCCTCACTCCTCTTTTGTTTCAGCCTTGATTTACCCCCCCCTTTTAAGGACCCTCCTGAATAATTCAGTGTTATCACTCAGGATGATGCTGGATTATTACAAGGCTTCCTTCCCTCCCATCCTCCCCCCTCCTCCTCCTCCCCCCCTCCCTTCCCATAACCTTTAAATTCCTTCCACACGTGAATGGGTTCAAAGGAAGTCGCGGAAGGCAAACACACAACGAGGAGGTTGCTGCTCTGCCCCTCCGCTGTCAGCTTGATAAATATAATGTGTCACCAATTAAAAACCCATTGCCATTCCGCGGCTGCAGCCCGGCCTCGTTAGGGCCCTCCTCCCGGGGTGGCTCCCAGGAGCTGCTGCTATCATTGTTGATAACAGAGGCGCTGCGTTTTTCCCATCCTGGGCCATTTCAGGCCTCCACATTGGCATGTAAATAAGTTATTCACCCGGCATCACTTGCTGATAGAAAAATGACCATGAAACTCTTTGATTTTGGGTTTGCTCTTGTCACCGGCGCACAATGAAATCAAGAGTTGCAGTTTTCTGGCTGGGGCTTGTGGAGGGCTTTTATTATTTTTTTTCCCTCCTTTTTTTTTGGCCTTTTCTCTTTCCCAAGTCTCCCCTCGCAGCATTTGTATGGGAATGGTGCCATCCCACAATTTAATGCCGGGGTTGACCTGCGAGGTGTCCCCACTCCAACAGAGCACAGCGTTGTTTATTTTTGCCCTCCCCAGGAACATTCAAAAACAATCTGGGTCACGCAGGAAAAGCTGTTGGCTTTTCCCCCTCTTTTTTTTTTTTGTTTTTGGCTCTCAATGCCTTTGGAGAGCAGAAAGAGACCCCTGGACTCTTCCCCATGGGGGATCTGGGGCAATCCCACAGCCCTGCCTTGCCCCAGGGTGCAGCCAGGGAAATTTTCTCTGGAATATTGATGAATTCCTTCAGCCTCCCTGCCTCTCTCCAGCTGCTTTTCCCGGAGGGATTTGCGTTCCCATGGGCTGCTCCTAAACCATTCCTGTTTTCCCCTCATTCTGCCCCAATTTTGGGGTGCTGGGTGCCTTCCCAGGGGTCAGAGCTCACCCACAGCCTCTGGGAGCTTCATTCCCTGGTCACCAAAACTTGGACCTGTCACTCCTGGGTCCCAGCACGGGCAGCAGCCAGGTGAAGGGGATTTATTTTGTATTTTGGGGCAAAAAGCTGTTGGATTTTCATGGGAAAACTCCAGGGCCAGGCTTTGGTAATCTTTTGGGTGAAATGTGGGAATCTGCTGTGGTCAGAGCTCCTCATTTCCAATTTAAGACCTGCAGTGCTTTAAGATTTCCACACCAACCTGAACCGGGACATTTCCAGACAGAAACCACCACCAACAACCTCTGGGGTTTATTTTTATTTCTATTTTTTTGCCTCTGTTTTGTGTTGCTTGGGGTTTTTTGTTGTTTGGGTTTTTTTTAACTTTCTCCCCTTGGAGAGGGATGGGAGAATCTTTCATTCAGGGGAGCTGGGCCCGGGCGGTTTGAGTGATAAAGATGCTTCTGTGCAGCGTTTGAAGTGGAAATTCATGCAGATTTGGAGCCTGGATGCTCCCAGCAACGTTCTGGGAAGCTTTGCTTGTTAGATCCGTGTAATAAAAGTTCCTCCCTCCCACCCCAGCCCCGCTCGTCCCCGGCCTCTCTCCGGGCTCAGTCTGGAATCTCTGAAGTTCCCCCTCGCCCGCCAAGCACCACCTGCAAGAGGGGGAGTTCCCTGGAGCTGGGAGACAAAAGGATTTGCAATCAAAGCCTCGGAATAGGAGGGGAAAAAAGGAAGGAAAAAAGGCATCAAAAAGTTTTTCCACGTTCTGGGCTGTCTGGGAAGCGGAAGGGGGAGAACTGGGGGGTTTTCTTGCCTCATTTACAGGCTGTGGGAACGGGGATGTCTCCCAAAATCTCTTATCTCCCTTTTTGGTGGGGAGAGGGCGATGGAATTTAATCCTGTGGGACACAAATTTGCCTTTCTGGGCGGTGTTGTCGTTGCTTGGCTTCCAAGAGTAAATGTCTCTGCTTTGGTGAGGAAAAAAACAGGATTAAACTCGGTGGGCGAAGCAGAGGGAAGAGAACAAGTGGAATTCTTACCTTGTATTCCCAATCTCATTCCTCTTTTTTAACTGAATGGGTTTTGAGGGAGCTGAGAGGTAAAAAAAAAAATTCCACAGCAAAAGTCTGCGAGCGAATAAGGGCTTTGGAATGAGATGATTTTTAAGGACCCTTCCAACCGCAAACTCTGGGGTTCTATAAAGAGAATTGTATTTTTCAAAAGTCCTGAAAGAGAGGGGGGAGAAAACCTTGTTGTGGAAATGAGAGGGGAGATGTGGGGAGAGAAAATCCATCTGGGGCTGGGTGGGCAGAGCAGGACGAGAGTTTTGCTCTCCAAGGAAATCCTTTCCCAGCAGGTTTTTGGCCAGCAGGAGCAGGAAAGGAAACAAAACTTGAGGCATTCAGGAAAACGCTGGAAATACCTTAAAAATTTACAATTCTTGTGCCACCTGAGAGGCCTTTCTGAGCTTTGCCCCCTGTGGGAAAAGCGCTCAGGACCACGGGGTGACTTTTCCCTTCCTCCAACCGAAATCATTCCCTTCACCTTTGGTTTCCCACCCCCAAAACCAGGCTGGAGCCCCGATTTTCTGCCACTCCCCACCCCTCCTGCTGCCGCCCCGTTCTTCTTTACCTTGCCAAGGCGCCTGTGTTTCCCTGCAGAGCCCGGGGATGTTGATCCCGGGGGAGCCGGGAATGTTTATCCGCTGTCAGTGGCGGGGTCACCCCGGGGATTGACACCCGAGCCCCCCTGCCCTCCTTAGGGATGCACCAGGCTGTCAGTAACGAGGCCACGAGGTTTATTCAGCGCCGATCTCCCCATCTCAAAAGATAATCTGGGAATAATTGGGACTTAAGGAACTGGTGGGAATCTGATTTTTTGGCGGCGCTGCCATTCAGGAAACAGATGGACATCTTATTTCGCCCTAATTTGATGGGCTTGCTTGACAAAATGGCAGAGGTTGCACTTTGCTACAATAATCAGCTGCCACTCAGACTTTGTAAGGGGCTTGTGGAGGTTTCTTCTTAATTAGAGCGTGGCTCCCTATCGGGGAGGAGGTGATTCCCAGCAGCTTCTCTGCCTCCGGAGCCTGGAAAAGAGAGGGAAAAACCGAGGGGGTCTTCAGGTTTGTGTCAGATTTGGGGGTTTTTAAAAGTCTGGTTTGGAAAATGGAGCTCATTGTGCGTGGATAATGAATTCATGGATTTGCTCCCTCTGCCCCGGGGCAGCTTTCCCTGGGCTGGGGGGCACCTTGGGAAGCTTTGGAAAGCCTCGGGATTATTCCCGGGTTTGCAAACCCCACTTTTCACTTGCAAAAAAACTTCCCAGTGCTGCCGTTTAACCCCTGACCTCCCGTGCTGCTTCCCCGGCTGATCCCACTCCAAAGGAATCCTCTGGGATCCCAGCCCCCCTCAGGCTGCTTTTCTCACTGTCCCCCCTCTGCAGCTAAAAATCCACGGGGAGCTTTGTTAATTAGGCAAATATAATTACCCCACCCCAGGGAAGTGCTGGAGTCTCCCTGGAAGAGCTCAAAAACTGAGGATTTTGGTGGCACTGGGAGAAATGGTTCAGGGGAATGCTGGGGGTGTTGGCTCCAAGGTTGGAATTCATGATTTTGGAGTTTTTGCCGAACTTTTCCAAAAAGTTTGGGACTTTCTCCCAGACTCAATGACTCCATGATTCTGTGTTCAAGCCCCTCAATCAGGTGCTGATGGATTAAAGAGCCAGCTGACACCAAGCCCAGATGTCCTTCTTGCTTTCCTCATTCCTTCCCCCTTGGAGATTCCATTTTTGCATTTTCCCAGCAATTTCTGAGGGGAAAGCTGAAGTTACTGAGCAGTCCAGGGACTCCAGACTGGGAGAGGCTCCAGCTCCAACCAGCCCCGTTCTGCACATGAGGAATAAAGGGAATTCCAGTGGGATCTGTGGAATGGGAGGTGCAGGATGCACAGATTTCCCCCAGGGGCTCATCTGCCATTCCTGGCTCTTGGCTGTGCTGTTGGACATCCATCAATCCCCAGATATCCATCAATCCCCAGAGATCCATCAATCCCTGGATGTCCATCAGTCCCTGGCTGTCACTAACTCTGCATTTCTTGGTGTTTAGGACCAGTGAAAAAGAACCCACTGAGCCCTTCGTGGGATGGCTTGGATTGGAAAGGGACTTGAAGATCATCCAGTGCCACCCATCCCATGCGTCCCACTGTCCCAGGCTGCTCCATCCAACCTTGGCTTGGACAATTCCAGGGATGAGGAATCCACGACTTCTTTGTGCCTCTGGTTGTGGCATCACTCTGAGCCTCTCCGCCATTTCCTTCACCCTAAAAACCACCCAAAGGAGCAAACCCTCCTCCTCCATGAAGATCCTCACTAAAAATCAGTTTTCCCTTGCTGCCCCATCAGCTCGGGGATATTTTTTTCTCCTTCTCTTTGCACACCTCCAGGGTGACCTTCACACTCCTCCAGGCTGCAGAGGAGCCAAAGTTTACAGCAAGGTCATTCCAGCTGCTCCAGCCACAGCCGTGGAAGGGATCCCAGGAAACTGCTCAGGGATTCCAGAGCCCTCCACCCGCGGGTACCACCTCGGAGCATCCCCTCTTGATTTATTCTCCCAGGAGATGAGGTGGTTGCAAGGATTTCAAGAAGCCCATCTAATGGAGTGCTGGAAATGATAAATCAGTGGGGCTTTGTAAAGGTTATTACTTTAAACAAAGAGGGGCTTGAATGGAGCCAATTAAACGGCACCTGAATTGATAAACAAACTGCTTATTGTCGGGGGCTATTCTGCAGCTCTGGGGGTCCCCCCTCGCTGGAGGCCTGGGGATAAATTTACATGTGATTGGAGTTTAATGGGCCGCAACAGGCCTCCCATCCCATCGCCATGGCAACCGGCCCTTTCTCCAGCTTTTAAACAGTCTGCACTGGCCTTTTATGATTGTCTGCTGCTGGCAGCCCGACGGGGTGGGCCTGCCTTGTAGCAATTTGTTTCTGTCCCCGGGCACGGCCCGGCCAGGCCATGAATATATCTGGGGGGACACGGCGACAAAGGGCCGGGCCGAGGGGGCTCCATGGAGACCCTGGCACTGGAATGGTGACATATGGTCCGTGCTGACCCCGAGCAGCCCCACAATGAGCAGCCCTCAGCCCCTTTTTGGTCCCCGGCCCGGTTAGGCCGGGCCTATTCATGCCTAGGCCGAGTCAGCGGGCCTAGGCCTCTCCCCCCGCTTGTTTGGGGGCTTTGCTGCCGCTGAAATCTCAGCACTAAAGGGAGAATGAGAGAGGGGAGGAAGGAGATAAAGGCAGGAAGAAAAGGCTCTCCATGTCCCAGAGATGTTTGCTTTCCACTTGATTGGAAGCTGAATGGGCGCGGGTCGGAGCGGGGAGAGCTCCTGGTGTTGGGATCCCAGCGTGGTTTGGGGTCAAAGGGACCTGAAATCCCAACCAGAGCCATGGGCAGGGACACCTTCCGCCATCCCAGGGTGCTCCAACCCCGCCTTGGACACTTCCAGGGATGGGGCAGCTGTGGCTTCTCCGGGAATTCCATCCTGGCCCCTCATCACCCTCATGGGAGGAATTTATTCCCAGTATCCCATCCATCCCTGCCCTTGGCAGTGGGATCCATTTCCCTTTTCCTGTCACTCTATTCCTCATCCCCAGTCCCTCTCCAGCTCTCCTGGAGCTCCTTCGGGCACTAGAAGGGGTTTTGAGTTCTCCTTTTCTTCTCCAGGTGAACATTCCCAGCTTTTGAAGTTGGATCAGGCTGAGGGTGCCCCTGGCCCTGGATCCCACCCGGATCCCACCCGGATCCCACCTGGTACCACAGCCAGCCCTGAACACGTCCCACAAGGACAAGGGACTGCAGGATACTCACCCCACCCCCAAATCCCATTTTTTCCAGGTGACTCAGGTGTCAGAGCAGCTGGGTTTGCATTGCTGTCCCTCCCTGACCACAGCAGGAACCTCGTGACTGCAAAAGCTCATTTCTGGTAAAGGCCCCACCTGCCAGCTCTGCTCAGTGACCCCACAAACCAATGGGATTTGCATGTGGACACCTAATCCTGGGCTGTTCTTCCTCCAAGTCTGAGGGAGAGCCCTGGGCTTGGATCTCTGGTGAAGGAATCTGAAAGGCAGACTCATAAAAGTCACCAGAAAGAAGCTGCCACACCAGTGCTGTGCGGGAAAAACAAACTGGCCAAACTGGGCAAGAAAATAATCTTTTCAAATCAGGACTTTCCCCAAAAAAAAAAACCTTCATTCAGCAGGAAAAATGAAAAAAATCCCCTCAATAATTGATGTACCAAACATTGCAATGCTCGCAAAAACGCGGATTTTGTGCCTGGAGAGGAGAATTTCTCCCAGAGGTGGCTGAGTGAGGATGCTGGGGGTGCTATCAAAGCTCGGCTCCTCCTCGCTGCCCTCCCCACCCCCGGGGCTGGTGTGAAGGGCCTGGGATCGGCTGCATTCCCCCTTTCATCTCGGGGTGTGACTTTGTGTCCAGCTGCACCACCAGGGCCCGTTAGCCCCTTATTTCCTGGCAGTTTGGTGGCTGCAGGCACAAATTCCAGGGTTTCCTCCTGCCCCAAGATGTTGTGGCACTTGGACAGGGAATTCCTGCAGCCAGGACTGGGAGAGCAAAAATTCCAGGGTCCCTCTTGTCTCAAAATCCAGGGTTCCATCTTGTCTTGTGGCTCTTGGAGAGGAAATTCCTGCAGCCAGGACTGGGAAAACCTAAAATCCAAGAGTCCTTCTTGCCTCAGGAGTGTCACAGAACTTGGAGAGGGAATTTTTGTAATGAGGGCTGGGAGAGCAAAAATTCCAGGATCTCTCTTGTCTCAAAGTGTTGCGGGACTCAGAGAGGGAATTCCTGCAACCAGGGCTGGGAATACAAAAAGTTCCAGGATTTCCTCTCGCCTTGTGGCACACTGAGAGGGAATTCCTGCAGCCAGGAATGTGACAGACCCATGCCAGAGGCTGCTCTCCAGGAGATCTCTTCCAGCATTTCCTTGGGATACAGAAATTCCATCATTTTCTCTGCCCTGACTCCTTCAGGTGCCTGAGGTGCAAGCAAACACCTTTGCAGCAGGGTCTTCAAAATGATGGAATTAAACCAGTGAAATCCCCTTGATGTGGGAAGAAGGGCTTTATTTTCAATAATATTTTCATTAATACACCCCAGAGTTGTTCTCAGCTGGAGATTTAATGCCTGAGTTTGAAATCTCCCGGCTTCTCCCGGGACAAACCAGCCTGGAATTCTGAAATTCTTTATTTGGGATATTGCACCCATTGGAATTCTTTATTTGGGATATTTATCAGCGTGTTTTGACTTGGCTTGGGGTTTTTTAAATTGGTTTTTGAACGAGACTTAACCTGGATCCATGGAGGGCAGGAAAACCCCCCAGGACAGCAAAATTCCCTCTCCTTCCCTTGCCATTTGCTTGGGAGGGATTTTCCTGCCAAGTTTATGGCCAGGCCTTGCATTTGAAAGGAAAATTGCTCTTCTTGAGCTGGTGAGAGAGCAGGAGAAGAAACAACACCAAGCAAAAGGGGAGGTGAAAACCTGGCTGGAGGCTTCCAGCTGCAAGAGGAGCCCGTGGCGTCCCGGATTTTCCCATCCCAGCCCGGAATTCCGGCGGGTTTGGTTTTCTAAACAGGATCTGGGCGATGCAGGACATCGCCAGGCCCGAGCAGGATGGTTTCATCAGCAGGGAGGAGAAAAGGAAGGTGCTGAGGTGAGGCTGGCGGGGAGGAAGTGACGCCAATCCCGCCTCGCATCCCGGCATTCCGCGAAGTTTGGGAAGGAGCCCTGGCCTCCCGTTCATCGCTGGTTATCCCAACTTCCCTGCTGCTCCTCAGCACCAGGGATTGTGGGGGGAGGAAACCACGCTCAGCTTTTCCTTGGGACTGCTGTGAGAGGGGAGTTTTCCCCTGGAAATGTGGGAATTTGCACCACGAGGAAAGTGCCACCCTAAGGAACTCGGTCCCTAAAAGCCAAGGCAGAAGGCTGAGAATGTTTTTGATTGGGATGAAAGCGATAGAAACAACCCCAAAGAAAGGAGAAAATCCCGGTTTATGGCATCCATTTGGTCCTTAATGGGATCATTCCCGCGTTTCTCGCAGCCTTTAACATTTGGGCCGGTCATAAAGGGCCTTTTCCTCTCTGCTGCCCTCCTTCCCTCCCCAGATGGCTGCTCCAGCCTCCCACGCCACCTGACCCTTTGGGAAATCCTTTCCCAAAGCTGCTGCCTGCTGCTCTCTCCATATCCAAAAGCTTTCTGCTCCAAATTGTCAGATTAAGATTTTTTTGGACTTGGAGATGGGGTTATGAGAGGTGTTTTAAAAACTTTAATTCTGTTTTCAGTCTCGTGTGGCAATACAGATGTTATAATTCACGCTGTTACAATCAGAATCCGGCTGTTTTTTATTCTACAAATTCATTTCCCACACAAATATATCTTTTAATTCACCCTGCAGGATAATTGCTGTCTCCCATAAAAACGTTTCCAGGCTCCGAGAGCATTCCATGTGTGTGCCACAGGAAAAAACAACTCCAGCCCTGTAAACACAGCCACTTCCTGCCCTGCTCCCAGCAACCAGCACCACTGACCCAAATTTCCCCCCTTTCCTCCAGAAATCCTCCTTGCTCTCACACATTTCAGCCTGCTGGAAATGTCTCTGCAGGGCTGGGCTGCTCCAGGACGTTCCCAGCCTGTCCTGCTGGGGAATTTCAGTGGTTTTGGGGAAGCAGAGTCAATGCTGGCCCACGCCTGGGGCTGACAGGAGCTGGCAGCAGAGCTCTGCAGCCTGGGAATGTCACAGTGGGTGCTTTGGTGTCACGGGGGAAAAAGTGAGAAGGAATCGCTGCTGAAAATGGGAGAAATCTGATTTTTAAAAAATAAATTCTGCAGAGTGGCTGCAAATTAATTTCTGGGAGTTCTGTGCTTTTCTTTCCCTGGGATGCATTAAATCTGCAAAGGTGGAGGGAAGGGATTCTGCTAAATAACCCCGGGGTCTGGCAGTGTGTGAGGGAATTGTCACCTCTGTCACCTCTGTCACCTCTGCAGGGTCCCAGGTGTGAGCCCAGGGCTGGGCCAGCCTTGAGGACAGAGAATTTTGGGGACAGCTCTGGGGTCGCTGTGGCCCAGCTGCAGGAGCAGGGACAGTGCCAGCCCTGGGGACACTGCTGTCCCAGCCACACAAGGAGCTCCTTCAGCCCAAAGCTGCTTCCAGGGATTTCCCAGGATGCAGAACTCCCCCAGGGCTGGCACACACGTGCCAGCGCCACAATGTGCCACTGCTGGAGGGTTTGGGGTCAGCCCTGAGCTCTGGGATGGGACATTTGTGCAGGACAATCCCTGCCCTGAGAAACCCAGCTGTGCTCCGGGGGCTCTGCCCGTGTTTGTAAGGAATACATCCGCTTAAAATGTCATTTCAAATGTAATTTCAAATGTAATTTAACATGTAATTTAACATGCAATTTAACATGTAATTTAACATGTAATTTAACATGTAATTTAACATGTAATTTGACATGTAATTTGACATGTAATTCCCCCCTTTTCTTACGAAGAGATGGAGCCAGTGCTGAGTTCTGGGCACTCTCCAAACCCCATCCTTCCTCTTTTTCTTTCCCTTCCCACTCCCGGGAATGGATAAGGCACAAACCTGGGAAACGTGGGCTGGGAGGTGCCCTGTGAGCAGGGATGCAGCCCCGGGGGTGGCAGGGCCGGGGTGGCAGCAGGGGCCGGCTGCAGACGGGCGGCACACGCCCGGCGGGGCGGCAGCCGCAGTTAATGATGGTTTTATTCCGGTAATCAGCGAGCAAATAACGCGGCCACACCTGAGAGAGACCGGCTGGGCCAGCCCGGCAGGTCCGGGCTCGGGCAGGAGGGGCACAGGGAGGCTGCTGGCCATGGGAACCTCGGGCACGGCACGGCACGGCACGGCACGGCACGGCACGGCACGGCACGGCACGGCACGGCAGGGAGTGTGCCCGGGGCCGGGGTGACTCAGGAGGGGGACAGCCCCGGGACAGCCCGGGACAGCCCGGGACAGTGCTGGGACAGTGCTGGGAGAATCCTGGGACAGTCCTGGGACAGTGCTGGGAGAATCCTGGGACAGCGCTGGGATAATCCTGGGACATCAAGGGGAGAATCCTGGGACAGCCCTGGGACAGTGCTGGGACGGTGCTGGGACAATCCTAGGACAGTTCTGGGACAGCCCTGGGACACCCGAGAGAATCCTGGGACAACCCTGGGACATCACTGGGAGAATCCTGGGACAGCACTGGGAGAATCCTGGGACTGCCCCGGGACAACACTGGGACATTACTGAGAATCCTGGGGCAGCCTGGGACACCTGGGACACCTTTATTTGTACTTCTTTGTGAGCAGACCCCCCCAGGCCATCTGCCCCCCGGGTGTTTGTAGGAGTTCTCTGCTCCCTGGAGCCCTTCCCAGCAGCCTCAGGAGGGATCTCCAGGGAGGAGAGGGATGGAGGAGCTGCCTCTCCTCTCCCTTTGTCACCTTTGGATCTCCAGCCTGTGGCACCTTTGGGTCCCCAGCCAGCACTGGCTGTGTCCTTTCTGGTGAAAAGAGGATTTCTCTACAGCAGAAAAACCCCGTCCTTAAGTCCTGTCAGCCTCAGAACGAGCCCTGGAGCTGCTCTGACACCGAGCAGGGAGGAAAACAAACAAACAAGCGAGGAAATCAAACCCTGGGAGGGAAAAAAAAGAAAAAGGCAACGTGTCTGGAAGACAAGTCAAGGGCAGGCGGTGATGGGCAGGAGCAGCCCTGGCACTCGCAGTCGTGTCAGGGCACGGGAGAAGCGTGCAGACACGGGTCCAGCACCTGGGGAGGCTCAGGCTGGGCTGGAATCCTCGGGAGAGGGGCCGTGAGCTGCACCAGCCCCTGGGGTTTGTGATCCCCGCCGCAGGGAGAGGCTCTTAGGAGCTTTGCTCGCCTATTTTGGGAGTTCTGCCTCAAAATCCAGCCCTGCCACCACCCTCTGTCCTTGCCTGGTGGCGTCTGAGCCAGGGGGGGTGAAAGACCCCTGGAAAAATTCCTGAGCCCTCAGAGCTTGGGGAAGTCCTTTTCCTGCAACTTGAGGGTCGTTCCTTTATTTTTTAGGAGGGCCAGAAAGAATGAGATCCATTCACCAATCCATGGTGGAAGTGAGCTAGGAAAGGCAGGAGCAGGTCCTTAAATGGCTCCCAGATCCCACAGATCCCAGATCACACAGATCCCTCAGATCCCTCAGATCCCAAATCCCACAGACCCACAGATCCCACAGATCCCAGATCCCAAATCCCCTCAGATCCCACAGATCCCAAATCCCACAGATCCCAGATCCCTCAGATCCCACAGATCCCAAATCCCACAGATCCCACAGATCCCAGATCCCTCAGATCCCAAATCCCACAGATCCCAGATCCCTCAGATCCCTCAGATCCCAAATCCCACAAATCATACAAATCCCAGACCCCACAGATCACACAGATCCCAAATCCCACAAATCATACAGATCCCAGATCCCACAGATCCCAAATCCCACAGACCCCACAGCTAATGGGACAGGAGCTGGGTGCTGGGATCTGTCCCACAGCACTGGGATAAGGCTGGAAAACCCCCCCCCAAAAACCACGGAGCCAAACCTTTAACCGTGCTCACCCTGAAGCTGCATCCACACATTTTTTGGCATTTCCAGGGATCCCAGCACTTCCCTGAGCCACGGGAAAACCTGGGAACAGAGAGGAGCAGAGAGAGGGGGAGATTCCTGATGGGCACTTGCAGCATCCAGCCACTAATTCCTGAATTTTCCTCCCCACATCTGAGTCGGGGCGGGGAGAAGCCTCGGCTGTCCCACGCCAGCAGCTGAGCAGGGGTTTATTGCCTGTGAGTGCTTTTCCAAACGGGACCTGGAGCTCTCACACACTTTCAGCATTCCCTTTATCCCTCAGAGCCAGGAGGATTTTTATCTTCAGCCAGCGCTGCAGAAAAAAAAAATAAAATAAAATAAAAAATTCCATAAACCCAGCTGCCTTAAAAAATAAACCTCTTTTCCCAGCCTATGCTAATAATTTACTCTTATTCCAGGTTTTATTGGGAGTCCTTTCAAGGGCTGCCCCCCTCGGTAAATAGCTCATAACTCAGGCCAGCAGGATTTCCTCCCCGCTGGGACTTTTAATGTCGAAAGCAGAGGTGTCAAACCAGCGGCTCAAAGCCCCGTGGTGGCCCCGGAGAGTTCCACATCTGGCCTGGATCTCGGTGCTTAACACGTTTTAACTCTTGCCCCGAGCAGCTCCGGATTTCCCTCGGCAGCCCGGGTTAGGTTTGATTTAAGAGGCTGCAAGGAAAAGCCAAAAAAAAAAAAAATTAAATAAAAAAATAAATAAAAAAGGAGCTGTTGAAAGGTTCAAAGGGCTGCCCCGGGCTCTGGGAGCGGGGTGCGGGCTCGCAGCTCCCCCGGAGCAATGCTGGCGTTCCGGGATGCGCTCGGGAGAGAGGGAGGGAGCGGGGATGGGGGTGGGAGCCGAGCCCTGGGTTTATCGGGGCATCGCCGCACGAGCCGCGCGTGGCTGGGAGCACTGGGAGGGACTGGGAGGGACTGGGAGCACTGGGAGTGCTGGGAGCACTGGGATGGACTGGGAGCACTGAGAGCACTGGGGGCACTGGGAGCATTGGGGGCACTGGGAGCACTGGGAGCCCTGAACTGGGAGCACTGGGGGCACTGGGAGCTCTGGGAGCACTGAACTGGGAGCACTGGGAGCGCTGGGAGCTCTGGGGGCACTGGGAGCTCTGGGAGCACTGGAAGAACTGGGAGCACTGGGGGCACTGGGAGCGCTGGGAGAACTGGGAGCACTGGGAGCACTGGGAGGGACTGGGGACACTGGGAGCACTGGGAGCCCCTGCTCGCGCTGCCGTGGGAAAGGGGAGCCGCTGGTTTCTGTCTCCTTTATTTCAGGGGAGGTCCCTAAAAGGGAATTTGGGAAGTTTGTATGCTCTTCCTGACTTTCTCATTCCCTTTTTTTCATTCCCTTTTCTGCTCCCTGTGTCTCTCAGTCTCTGCCTGGTCTGGTGGCCGGGACTGTCCCCTCCTCTGGTCGCATTTTGGGGTAGAACAGAGCCCAAATCCCTGCAGGGTTTGGGTTGGAAATACCTTAAAGCTCATCCCATTCCACCTTTCCCTATCTTAAATTGCTCCAGCCTGGCCTTGGGCACTGCAGGAGGGGATCCAGGGGCTCAGGATCTGCCTCATCCCTTGGGAAGTGTTCCCTTATTTCCTAACACAGAAATGTGTGGATTTGGAGAGCACCCAGCCATCCCAAATCCCTGCAGGAGGAGGTTTGGGGGCTGAGCCCCACCCAGGATCTGCCTCATCCCTTGGGAAGCGTTCCCTGATTTCCTGACAGGGGAGTGTGTGGATTTGGAGGGCACCCAGCCATTCCCAAATCCTTGAAGGGTGAGAGGCTCAGCACTAGCCAGGATCTGCCTCATCCCTTGGGAAATATTCCCTAATTTCCTGAGACAGAAATGTGTGGATTTGGAGGGCATCCAGCCATCCCAATCCCTGCAGGAGGAGGTTTGGGGGCTCAGCCCCACCCTCATCCCTTGGGAAGCTCTCCCTGGTTCAATAAATGGATTTAGCAGCCACAGAGCGGCCGGGGGCGCCTCTCCCGAGCACCCAGCCCCCTTTCCCCCTCTCCCCTCTGATTCCTCTCCCCCAGAGCCCCAAACCCATCCCGAACCCCCTTTCCCCGGCCCCTCCTCTCCCCCAGAGCCCCAAACCCATCCCGAACCCCCTTCCCCTGTCTCTCCTCTCCCCCAGAGCTCCAAACCCATCCCGAACCCCCTTTCCCCCTCTCCCCTGCCCCTCCTCTCCCCCAGAGCCCCAAACCCATCCCGAACCCCCTTCCCCCTTTCCCCTGCCCCTCCTCTCCCCCAGAGCCCCAAACCCATCCCGAACCCCCTTCCCCCTTTCCCCTGCCCCTCCTCTCCCCCAGAGCCCCAAACCCATCCCGAACCCCCTTTCCCCTTCTCCCCTGTCTCTCCTCTCCCCCAGAGCCCCAAACCCATCCCGAACCCCCTTTCCCCTGTCTCTCCTCTCCCCCAGAGCCCCAAACCCATCCCGAACCCCCTTTCCCCTGTCTCTCCTCTCCCCCAGAGCCCCAAACCCATCCCGAACCCCCTTTCCCCGCCCGTTCCCGGTCCCAGGGGCCGGGGCTCCTCCCGGGCTGGCTCCGGGGCACGCCGGCCCCGCCGCCTTTCCCCCGGTGCCCGCCTCACCCCTGCCCTGCTGCGAGCCCGGGGCGAGGCGGAACGCCCCTGTGGCAGCCGGGCCGTGCCAGGCATCCCGCCAGGATCGCGCTTTCCCAGGTGCTGCCCGGCCGCTCCCAGCCCCGCGGCTCCGGGGGAAGCCGGGCAGCGGCAGGGGGTGAATAATCCCCCCGAGGGCACGGCTCGGAGCGTGCCCGGGCCTGCCCGTGATTCAGCGGCTGGCTCCGCCCGCCCTGCCCCTCCCGGGACACTCGGAATGGCTCAGAGGGTTCAGGGCAGAGGGAGAGGGGATGGGGAGAGCGCTGGAGGAGGATTGGGTGCAGCAGCAGCGGGGATAGTGCCGGGAAAACATGCAGGGATGGGTGGAATTGGCTGCTCAAAGCCTCTGCTCCTGGAGAGGAGAATGGGAGCAATCTTAAAATAAAATAAGATAAAATAAGAGAAAATAAAATAAAATAAGAAAAATAAAATAAAATAACATAAAATAAAATAAAATAAAATAAAATAAAATAAAATAAAATAAAATAAAATAAAATAAAATAAAATAAAATAAAATAAAATAAGTAAAAAACGTAAAAAAAAAGAAACAAAGAAAGAAAAGAGGAAAAAGCCTAAAAAAAGAAAAAGAAAAAAGAAAACTCCTTTAAAAAAATAGAAAATAGGAAAAAATCCTAAAAAAAAAAAAAGAAAAAGAAAAAAAGGAAAAATCCTAAGAAATAAAGGAAAAATCCTAAGAAAAAAAAATTTAAAAAATATTAAAAAATTAAAAAAGGAAAATCCTCAAGTTGCACCAGAGGAGCTTTAGGTTGGAGATCAGGGAAAAGAAAAACTCCACTGGAAGGACGAGCAAGCATTGGATGGGATTGCCCAGGGCAGTGGTGGAATCCCCACCCCTGGGAGCGCTCCAGGAGCACGTGGCTGTGACATCTGGGGACAATGTTGAGTGCTCTGCTCGGCCCGGCTGTGCTGGGGTGATGCAGGGATGTGGGGAATTGCTTTTCCAGCTTTGGGGATTCCGTGGTTCCCTGCTCTACCCCAGGGTTCCAGGTGGAGTTTCTGAGCTCCAGCCCTGGAGCCAAAAGGAGCAGGAGCAGGGGGGAATTTGTGCTCCCCAAATTTCCCCCCTGGCCATGGAGCTGCCCCGGCAGAGCTGGGGACAAAGGAGAGGGGACAAAGGAGAGGGGACAAAGGAGAGGGGACAAAGGAGAGGGGACAAAGGGGACCCAGGGGCACGACACAGCCGAGGGGACAGAGCTGGCTGCTCAGATTTTGGGGAGCAGCCACACCTGGAAATGGGGAGCAGCTCCTTGCAGGGTGGAGGATCTCTGATGTGACACCACAACCTCCAGAATTGGGGATTTCCACCAGGGAGCCCCAACTGCTCCCACAACTCTGAATTCCCAGCAGGAATTCCCAGCATAAAGTGCTCTGCCCAACAACCTCTCCTGGCTCAGATTTTGGGGAGCAGCCACACCTGGAAATGGGGAGCAGCTCCTTGCAGGGTGGAGGATCTCTGATGTGAGACCAAAACCCCCAGAATTGGGGATTTCTACCAGGGAGCCCCAAAAGCTCCCACAGCCCTGAATTCCCAGCACGAGGTGCTCTGCCCAACAACCTCTCCTGGCTTTTCCCGGCGTTTCAAACCCTGCCAAAGGCTGGAGAGGAGCCCTGCTCGGATTGCCGAGGCTGCAATCCCTGCAGCTGTCAGTCAGGGCTGTTGTCAGGCAGAGCTGTCACGCCGGGCTCTGCTCTGACTGACAGCCCGGGTTGTTATCTCGGAATGTGTCATCCCAGCCCGGCCTGACAGGTCAGCACTGGGAGACTTCCAGCTTCCATTTATTATCAGCTTCATCCCAGCCCTTCCTGCACATCCCTGCCCGCCTGGGAGATGGGATCTGACAGGGCACGGGGGTGGCTTTGGGGCTGAGGGGTCCTGGAGGGGCAGCACGTGGAAAATGGGAATTTCCAACCCCTGGCCCAGCTCCTCGGGGGGAAATTTTGAGGCAGGGTGCTGAGAATGGGAGGGAAATCGATGAGGCTGCTCTGGATATTCCAGGATTTCAGGGTTCTGAGAGCGGAGCTTCGCCAGGGGTTTTAGCAGTGGTGGGGAGGAAGAAAAGCAATGGGAAAGAAAGAGGAAAAGCAATGGGGGAAAAGGGAGAAAAACAATGGGGGAAAAGCAAGAAAAGCAAAGGGAAAGAAGGAAGAAAAGCAATGGGAAAGACAGAGGAAAAGCAATGGGGGAAAAGGGAGAAAAGCAATGGGAAATAAGGGAAAAAACAATGGGAAATAAGGGAAAAAAGCAATGGGAAGGAAGGAAGAAAAGCAATGAGGGAAAAGGAAGAAAAGCAATGAGAAATAAGGAAGAAAAGCAATGGGAAATAAAGAGAAAAGCAATAGGAAGGAGGGAAGAAAAACTGGTAAAGAAGGAGAAAAAGCAATGGGGGGAAAGGAAGACAAACAATGGGGGAAAAGGATGAAAAGGAATGGGAAATAAGGGAAAAAAGCAATGGGAAATAAGGGAAAAAAGCAATGGGAAGGAAGGAAGAAAAGCAATGGGAAAGAAAGAGGAAAAGCAATGGGGGAAAAGGAAGAAAAGCAATGAGAAATAAGGAAGAAAAGCAATGAGAAATAAGGAAGAAAAGCAATGAGAAATAAGGGAAGAAAGCAATAGGAAAGAAAGAGAAAAGCAATAGGAAGGAGGGAAGAAAAACTGGTAAAGAAGGAAGAAAAGCAATGGGGGAAAGGAAGAAAAGCAATGGGGAAAAAGGATGAAAAGGAATGGGAAATAAGGGAAAAAAGCAATGGGAAAGAAATAGAAAAGCAATAGGAAGGAGGGAAATAAAACTGGTAAAGAAGGAGAAAAAGCAATGGGGGAAAGGAAGAAAAGCAATGGGAAATAAGGAAGAAAAGCAATGGGAAAAAGGAAAGAAAAGCAAAGGGAAGGAAGGAAGCAAAGCAAAGGGAAGGAAGGAGAAGCTCCCGTGGGATGTCTCTGTGCCTCTCCTTCCTGCACTGACCTCGTCCTTGCAGAATTTCTCCTGCCAGGGCACGGACAGCTTCCCCCTCTGTCCCCCGGGGCCAGGGCACTCCGAGCCTTGTAAACACCCTGCCTCTGTCCCCGGGTCACCTTGGCGGTGACAGCAGCCCGGGCAGCCTCCCCTCAGGGGCGTTTCACCCTTTCCCACCCCGTGGAGCTGCTCCAAGGCCGCCCAGCTCGCCCTCCTCCCGGCCAGGTCGCTGCCCTTTGGTGCCCACTAAAAATACCCGGCAGTGGAGGGGGCCGAGCGTGTCTGCAGTTAAATAAAGCACCCTGGGGGCAGCTCTGCCTCGTGCTCCCCCAAAAAACACACAGCTTTCCATGCTCAGCAGCGATGGGAGAACAATTCCCGGCTGGATTTTAGCGGGGAGAGCTCAAAAAGCAATGTGTGCTAAAAAAATCCGTGATTTCTCTGGGTGCCACCAGCAGCTTTGCTCAGCGCCTGGGTTTGTTCTCCTTTCTTTGCCCCCCAATCCTGGGATGCTGGAGGATAAAAGGGGATCCTACAGAGCCCAGGAGATCAGTTCTGCCCACATCCCACGTGTGGGAGCACCAGGAGCAGCGAGGGGAGCTGCAACAGGAGCAGGAAGGGTGGAAAATGCCAATATTCTGATGAAATCAGCGTCCCTGTGGCTTTATTCCATTGCCCCGTGGAAAACCCTGGGATCACACTGCACATCCCTCTGGGTCAGGGCTTTGCTTTAGGATTCCCAAAGAGAAAATGGGGTTTGGGATCATTTTTTGGCCTCATCCTGTGTGAGGGGACAGGTTTTAAAGCGAGTTACACCAACAGAAGGTCACAATCTGAGCCTCCCTCTCCCAGCTGATCCTGTTTTGTCTTCCCAGAGAAAACCTGGGTGAGCAGCCTGGATTTATCTGGATTTATCCTGGCGTCTCTGGACATGGAAACGGCTTTAACGAGCAACCTACAAACCGGGGGCTGCTTCCAGAACCGGAGCTCGGTTCAGATCTGCTGCTGCTGCTTGATTTTGGGCTCTGGGGAAGGTTTTGCCTTCACCCCCTGAGCTCAGCATTCCCTGCCCTGCCCCGGAGGATCTGGGAAATCCCAGCAGAGCTCCCGAGCTCGGGATTTGGGGCCGGTTTAGCACCCAAACGCTGCCAAAACCCACTCGGGCTGCTCTTTGCTGAGCCCCCGCGGGCTCTGGGGCTCTTTCCCATCTGCTCCGCTCTATTTTTGTGCTCGGCCTTGGAATCCTCCCCTCCTCTGGAAAGCAGGCTGTTTACAAATATTTGCCTGGGAGAAGCTCTGCTGCTCCCGATTCTGCTTTTCCACGGGAAAAAAAAATAATAAAGCAGATGGAGAAGAGCCCCAGAATCCACACCCCCGGCATCAACCTGCGAGCTGATTTGATATTTTATATTTGATATTTTATTTCCTTTCCTAGCGGCTCCGGCAGTGGAAACCTCACCTGAGCCGGGTGGGCGGCGTTGGGTTGGATTTCCTGATGGTGGATGTGCCGCTGCCGGGGAAGGGGAGAGGGAGATAGAGCAGGAATTCGGCGCCAAGAGCCCGGCTTTGAAAGGGCCGCATTCCAGCCCTGCCAGGCTAAGAGGGGCTAAATGGGAAGATCTGATTAAGCGTCTCAGTGCGGTGACCCTGACCTCAAAGAACGCGCCGAGGCTCGGGAGGAACTTCATTTCAATTAATCAGCTTAACAGCCCGAGGAAAGCTGCCCGCGTCCATTGAGCCGGGCTCCCGCTCCTCCTCCTCCTCCTCCTCCTGCTCCTGCTCCTGCTCCTGCTCCCGCTCCTGCCGGGGGCTCCGGGATCGCCCTGGGGCTCGGGGATGCCTTCATCCCCCTCATCCCCCTCATTAGGAGCCTTGGGAATATCAGGGACACAGCCCCGGAGCCCCCATCCCTCTGTGACCCTTTTCCACCTCCCTAGGGAAATGTGGGGAATGTGGGAAACGTGGGAAATGAAATGTGGGAAATGTGGGATGGCTGCGCCCCCTTTTCCAGCCCCTCCCGGGCAGGGAAGGGATGGAGATGGGGCTGCTGGAGGCAGAGGGTGAGGAAATGCCATGGGAGGCAGGAGGATAATCCCAGAAAGAGTCACAGCATCAGGGATGGAGTGGGTCAGGCTGAAAGGAGCCTTGAAGCTCTCCCAGCCGGTGGGAAACTGGGAAGCAGAATCCAAAGGCACCAGGAGAGGAGCTGGGAAGGGAAAAAGTCTCATCCAGAACCTCCAGTGCTTTCCCACGTGTTTTTCCTTGCGACCTGGGCAGGCCCAGGAGCTGGGAAAGGGAAAAGTCTCATCCAGAACCTCGATTCTCCAGGTGTTTTTCCTTTTCCTGGGCAGGCTCGGGAGCTGGGAAGAGCTTTGATTCCTACCCAGAGTTTGGGGCAGCCTTTCCCTGCTCTGCACAGGATTTCTCGGGATGCCCGTGGGGTCTCGGCGCTGCGGAGCCCCCGCCGAACATTCCAGCGATTTTTTTTTGCCTGGAACTCCATCCCCGGCTCCGTTGGGCTGGAAGTGCCTCGTTCACACCTCTCCCCACATCCTTTCCCATGGAACGGGGCGCAGCTGCTCCAGCTCGGCTCGGCCGAGGAGGAATCTCCGATTTTTCTCTCCTTCCCCCACCACACCCCGAGCATTCCGTGATTCCCGGGAGTTCCCGGCCGCCTTTATCGCATCCCTTTGGACTTTCACCTCTGGGCAGCCGCGCACTTTGCCCTTTCCCTGCACCTTTAAAGGGATAAAGGCAATTTAGAAGCCTCTGGAAAAGCCCCCGGGAGCTTTTGGAGGGGCTGGGCAGCGCTGCTGTCGGAGGGGAATAAACCTGGAAGGGATGAGCTGGGGAAGAAATGGAAGCAGCTCGCGGCAGGGCAGCCCCAGAAGTTCAAAAAACGCAGCACCAGGAGTTTCTACACCAAAACCACAAGAAATATTCGGGGTGGAGGATACGAGAGCAGCCAGCACCCCCAAAAACCCGGCTCAGAGGCGGGGTGTGGGATGGACAGAGCCGGGCATCTCCCGGATCCCCCGCCTGCACGGGCACGGCATCCCTCGGCAGGATTTGCAATTTCTGCGGCAGCACCAGCCGGGCACGGCGCAGGTGGCTCGGGGGGGGCTGAGGTGACGCCGCGGTGACATTCCCGGCTGTCACCGCCGCGTCCCCCGGGGGGCTCCGGGGTCGTGTTTGCGCTGCTGCCGCCGCTCCAAACCCGCTGGGAAGGAGCTGCTGAGCTCTGCCTGCTCCCAGCCCTGCTCTCCCAGCCCGGCCCGGCTCGCTGGGTGCCGCGGCAGCCGGGGGAATCTGGCGGATCTCGGGGCGGGGGGAGCCGGGGCTGCCCCAGGGAGGGATTTGGTTGCAGGCAGGCGACAGCCAGGCTTTCATCTGCTCCTGCGAGCCTCCTTCAGACGGAGGAGGAGGGGTGAGGGCCGTGGGGGATGGAGGAGAATTGCTGTAACATGATTTTATGTCTGTGATTGCATAACGAACCCTCCTGGGAACCTCCTGATTCAGATGGATCCCGGGCGATGGAGGGCTCTCAGACTGATCGATTGCCCACGCTGTGGCGGGCAGGAATCGCCGGACTGGATCGGTACCAGGCTCCGAGCAGCCTGTGCTCCTTGATCGAGCCGCGCCTGAGCCATCAGGAAGCTGTAAAAAGCCTCCAGGAGCCGATAATCTGCTTTTTATACCCCCAGCCACAGGCTCTGCTCTCACAGGAGCTGCAGCCTTAATGGGAGCAGACCTTGAAAAGGATGGAATTGCATTTCTCTTCTAAAAAAAAATATATAAAAAATAAAAAAAAGCCTGTTTTGTGTCGTTGGACGCTGTGCAAACACCAGAACTATCAGCTCGTTGCCTGGCTCACCCCCTGCCCACCCAGCAGCACCATCCCGGCCGGGGGGGTCGGCGCAGTCGGGACCCCGCAGACCCCCGGGCGCTGCCTCCGGCACTCCCTCCTCATCTCCCGGCGTTTCTCCTGCGGGTTCCGGGGCAGCCCCACCTCACAAATTCGGGGCAGGGAGCACAAAGCTTCGCCCCGCACCCCGAGCATTCCCCGCTAATGGTCTTTTCTCCGCAGCGCGGCCCTTTTTAATTGGTGACAATTGGAAGTGGCTCATGCTCCGCGTGCGGGAGGCTGCAATTGCTTCCACTTGGCCACGATTCAAGTGCCGGGGGTGCGGCAGAATGGGTGGCAAAACTGTCTTTTCCTCAGTTCCACCCCCCTCCCCGCTCCGCGGCAAAGAAAAAGCCACAACCCCGAGTTATTCTCTTTTATGAGGTGGGCATTGTGAGGCCGGGCAATTGAATTTACAACAGCATTGAGTATCAGAGTCTATCTGGCCCTGTCAATGAGAGAGCCGGGGAGGAGGAAAAAAAAAAAGAAAAAAAAAAAAAAGACACACATTAACCCTCGGCTCCGAGTTCCCAGGCGCTTCAATAGGGCTCCCAACTTCCCAAAGAGCCCGCTGCATACTCGATGAGACCCTTTCTACCTCCTAATTACCCTCCCGACAATAGGGACGGACTCTCTCGCCGCTTTTGTGGGCCCGGAGTAACTTCTGTGCAGCCCACCCCCCTCAGCAGCCGGGGTTGGGGTTTTGGGAGCAGCTAGGTGTTTGCAGCAGGGTTTTTTTTAGGAATTCTTCTTCTGGCTGCAAAACTCAGGGGATATTTAACCCCCCCTCCTCAGCCCCATCACTTTTCCCCACAATTTCTTACCCAAATCCCTTCCAATTTCTTTAAATAAAGTCATAAAGTCCAGTCCTATTTTTTTTTTTTCACACAGATGAGCTCGTCCTTGCCCACTCTCAAACAAAATGAAAGGGTGGGGGAAAAAAAATCTATTTCAAAGAGTTCCTTTATTGAAACACCTGCATTTTTTTTTTCTCTTTTCGTTTTTGGAAGTCTTCGACACAGGCACGCACACACCCACAGACCAACGGGATACAAACAACTTTGGCATTATAACTTTTGGAATATTCGTTACAAAACTATTTCTCATTTATTTTTTCTTTTGTTCGTTTCTTTAAAAAAAAAAAAAAAGTATCTCAAATAAAGGCATTTGAAAGGAGTAAAAATACAAGTCGAGATCCCAACCTCTGAAAATAATAAATAGCACGTTCATAGCGAGGTCCTTCTCTTCCTTTCCGCTTTAAATCTGCTTTTAAAAAAAAAACAAACCCCAAAACATAACAGGGGCTCCATACAACGGAGCCGACGAGAGTCTCTTGGTATTTTTGTGTTCTTTTTGGAGGGGGGATGACTCGGAGGAAGTCACCAGGGTCTCCAGACGGATTCGCTGCGCTCTCCCACGGGACTCCCGGCCTGCGACGCCGGCCCGATGCTGCCCCCCAAATGATGTCAAGCCTTGCACCGGCGACGCCGAGGGGGTGGCGGCCGCGCTCCCCGAGCCGCCGCCCGCCGCCACCGGCACGTTGGCGTTGGCATAGAGAGGAATAACCGGTCCGGAGCTGGGGGGGAAAGCCGGGTTGGGGATGAGGAAGGCGAACTGGCCGTCGGTGGCCGGGACGAGCTGGAAACCCCCGTAAAACCTTGGGGGGCAGCGCCTCGGCGGGGTTCAGCTTGCAGGGCACGGCCGCGGCCGGCGGCAGCTGGACGTGCTGCTGTGCCAGATGTGCGGGCTGGGCGGGCGGCGGGGGAGGAGGAGGAGGAGGAGGGGGGTAGTTCATGGCCACGATCTGGCCCAGGCACGCCGAGAGGTGGCTCAGCAGCCGCTGTGCGCACGTCGGCGTTGACCCCTTCGCAGGTGGACAGGAACCGGGTCACCTCGTTCATGCACTCGTTGAAGCCGGCCCGGTACTTGCCGAGGACCGTGGGGTCGGCGCTGAGCGCGGCTGGAGGCGGGGAGGAGGACGGGGGCGGCAGGTCAGCGGCAGGTCCGGAGCACCGGCCCCGGTATCCTGTCCCCAGAGCCCGGTGCCCTGTCCCGAACACCGGCGTGCAGCCCGGTTCCCGCTCCCCTATCCCTAATCCCGGTCCCCTGTCCCCAATCCCGGTCCCCTGTCCCCAATCCCGGCTGTGCAACCTGGTTCCCGGCCCCCTGTCCCCAGTCCCGGTGTGCAGCCCGGTTCCCAGTCTTCTGCCCCTAACCCCAGGGTCTGGAGCCCGGTTCCCGCTCCCCTGTCCCCAATCCCGGTCCCCTGTCCCCAATCCCCGGTGTGCAGCCCGGTTCCCGGTCTCCTGTCCCTAACCCCGGTTCCTGCTCCCCTGTCCCTAACCCCGGTACCAGCCCCCGGTCCGGTTCCCTGTAAGGAGCCCCGTCCTGTCTCCAGCTCCATTTCCTCGCCCCCAGTCACCGGTGCAGAGCCCGGTTCCCGGTGCCCTGCCTTCGGTCCCCGTTCTCTGTCCCCCGCTCCCGGTGCGGATCCCGGTCCCCATCCCCAGTCCCTTATCCTCAGCTCCCGGTGCAGACGCCGGTCCCCATCCCCGGTGCAGACCCCGATCCGATGCCCGGTGCCCCGTGCCCGGTGTGCCCCCGGGGCTGGCGCTCACCGGTCATCTGCGCCCCGCTGCAGGTTCCGCAGGTGCTTCACGGTCATCTCCAGGATGTCCGCCTTCTCCAGCTTGGAATGCCGCGAGCTCTGCGGGGGCGAGAGCGGCTCGCTCAGGGCTGCCCGCGGCCGGGCGTGCCCCGCCGTCCCCCCCGGTGGTCCCCCCGGTGTCCCCGCAGCCCCACTTACGTCCTTTTTGAGCGCGTCCAGGATGAGCGTCTTGAGCTGCCCCAGGCTCTCGTTGATCCGCGCCCGGCGCCGCTTCTCCATGATGGGCTTGGAGGACTGCGGGCAGAGCGGAGCCGGTCAGCGCGCCCCCGCGCGGCCCCGGGACCCCCGCGCCGCTCCCTCCCCGACCATCACCGACCTCGGCACGGCCGCGGGCTTGCCGCCATCCAGCTCCGCCGCTGCTGCGCCCCCGGCCGGCACCCTCCTCCTCCTCCTCCTCCTCCATTTACCTTCCGGTGCTCGCTGGCGCTCCGCGGCTTGTCCGGCGTGTGGCTGGCGCTGGCGGGCGCGCCGGCGATGGGCGAGGCGGTGGGTTTCTCCATGCCCGTGTCGGCGGGCATGGCTGAACTACGGGGGGGGGGGGGATGCACCCGAACGGCAAGCTGACGGGGGAGAGCGGGGCGAACCGGGAGGCCAAAAAAAAAAAAAAAAAAAAAAAAGCGAGGAACCGGAGGGGGCGAGCGGGCGCGTGCGGCGGCGGGCGCGGGGGCGCGTGCGGCGGGGCGCGGGGCGCGTGAGGCGGCGGCGCCCCCCGCCCCTCGCCCGCGCCCTTTTATAGCCCGGCGGCGGCGGCGGCGGCGGCGCCCATTCGTGTGAACCCGCCGCCGCCGCCGTTCCCACACTCGCGCGCAGCCAATCGGCGCCCGGCCCGCGCCCGGCGCCCGCGCCCCCCCGCGCTCCCATTGGTCCCCGCCTCACCCCCCCTTACCCCGGCGAGCCACGCCCCCGCCCCGTCACGGCGCGCGCGGAACGCCCCCCCTCCCTCAGCCCCTCAGCGCGGCCACGTGGGGTGAGGCGGGCGGGGGGAGCGGTGCGTGAGGGGGAAGGCGGGAGTGTGTGAGGGCAGAGCGCGGGGCGGGGCCGGCCCCGGCTCCGGCTCCGCCGCGCTGGCCCCACCGCGGCCCCGCTCGCCCGCCCCGTGACACCCCGCCCCGGGGGCGGCGGCGGCGGCGGCGGCGGCTGGCGCGGCACGCGAGGCCGCGGCCGGCGGGCGGCCAATGGGCGGGGAGTGCGGGCGGCCGCGCGGGCGCTCTGGCCTGCCATTGGCTGGCGGCGGCGCCGCTGTCAATCAACGGCCGCGGCCGGCGCGCCTCCCCCGGCGCCCCCCGTTCCCAGCCCGCCCCCCCCCGTTCCCATTCCCCGTTCCCGTTCCCATTCCTCCATCCCACCCCCCCCCCCTCCCGTTTTCTCCCGTTGGAGCACGTGCCGGGGCGCCCCCGGCTCCATGGGAAAACCCCGCCCCGCCGCACCGCCCGCGGGGCTGCCGCCTTCCTGCACCACCGGGACCCCCCGGCTGAACCCCCCGAACTCTCGGGGGACCCCCATTCTGCCCCGCTCCCATTATTTACCCCCCTGTTCTCCCTCCCTCCCGGAGGAAATCCTGCAGGGGGGAGAAGCCCCCAGCGCCCCCCGGTGAGCCCCCGGTGCGCCGGGACCCCCCCGGTTTAACCGGGCTGGAGGGGTCAGGAGCCCCCCCGGCTCTTCAGGGGCCCCCATTTAGGGAAACCCCAAATCTGAGGGAATTTGGGAAACACCAAAATATGAGGGGGTTTGGGGAACCCCAAAAGCTGCAGGAATTTGGGGGCACCCCAAAAGCTGCAGGAATTTGGGGAACCCCAAAAGCTGTGGGGCTTTAGGAAACCCCAAATCTCAGGGATTTTGGGAAACCCCTAAAGCTGAGAGGCTTTGGGGAACCCTAAAATCTGTAGGAATTTGGGGGACCCCAAAATCTGCGAGGCTTTGGGAGCCCCAAAAGCTGAGGGAATTTGAGGAACCCCAAAATCCGAGGGGCTTTGGGGAACCCCAAAATTGGAGGGGCTTTGGGGAACCCCAAAACCTGCTGGAATTTGGGAACCCCAAAACCTGCGGGGCTTTAGGAAATCCCCAAACCCTGAGAGGCTTTGGGGAACCCCAAAATCTGAGGGAATTTGGGGAACCCCAAGAGCTGCGGGGCTTTGGGAAACCCCAAAACCTGCGGGAATTTGGAGCACCCCCAAAAGCTGAGGAAATTTCGTAAACCCCAAAATCTGAGGGGGCTTTAGGAAACCCCAAAATCTGAGGGGCTTTGGGGAACCCCAAAAGCTGTGGGAATTTGGGGTACCCCCAAAACCTGAGGGAATTTGAGAACCTCAAAACCTGTGGGGAATTTGGGGCAACCCCAAAATCTGCGGGGCTTTAGGAAACCCCATATTTGAGGGGCTTTGGGGAGCCCCCAAACCCCGGGCTTGTGCCGCGGGGTCACGCTGCCCCGCCGGGCTCGGTCCCGTTCCCGTGTCCCAAAAGCCCCTCGGAGGCGGGACCCCCATCCCGGAGCAGCCCCGGGCTCCTCTCAGGCCCTGCCCGTGAATCCCCCCCCGGGCAGCAGCCCTGCTGTGAAACCTCGCTGCTGCCGCCTTTAATCTTTTAATAATCATAAATTGGGAATTAGGCTCGCGGGAGGGCTGGAAAAGCTGCTGCTCCTTTCTCCCCCTCCTCTCCTGTTCTGGAGGGTAAAAATGAGATTTTTTTGGTGAAAACTCTCAGGAAAACACGGCGGGTTTTGGCAGCTGAAAAACGAGGGTGAGTTTGTGGGAATTGTTTGGGAGGAGAAGGGAGCACACGTGGGATTTAATCCCCGCTGTTGGCCTGGCTCCTGCCTCTGCTTTAATTCGGTTGCAATTAATCATTCCCAGAGGGAAAAGGGGAAAAAAAGGGGGAAAAAAAGGGGAAAAAAAAGGGGAAAAAAGGGGGAAAAGGAGAAAAAAAATGGGAAAAAAAGGGGGAAAAAGGGGAAAGGGAAGGGGAAGGGAAGGGAAGGGAAGGGAAGGGAAGGGAAGAGGAAGGGAAGGGAAGGGAAGGGAAGGGAAGGGAAGGGAAGGGAAGGGGAAGGGAAGGGAAGGGAAGGGAAGGGAAGGGAAGGGAAGGGAAGGAAGGGAAGGGAAGGGAAGGGAAGGAAAGGAAAGGAAAGGAAAGGAAAGGAAAGGAAAGGAAAGGAAAGGAAAGGAAAGGAAAGGAAAGGAAAGGAAAGGAAAGGAAAGGAAAGGAAAGGAAAGGAAAGGAAAGGAAAGGAAAGGAAAGGAAAGGAAAGGAGGAAGGGAGGGAGGGAGGGAGGGAGGGAGGGAGGGAGGGAGGGAGGGAGGGAGGGAGGGAGGAAGGAAGGAAGGAAGGAAGGAAGGAAGGAAGGAAGGAAGGAAGGAAGGAAGGAAGGAAGGAAGGAAGGAAGGAAGGAAGGAAGGAAGGAAGGAAGGAAGGAAGGAAGGAAGGAAGGAAGGAAGGAAGGAAGGAAGGAAGGAAGGAAGGAAGGAAGGAAGGAAGGAAGGAAGGAAGGAAGGAAGGAAGGAAGGAGGAAGGAAGGAAGGAAGGAAGGAAGGAAGGAAGGAAGGAAGGAAGGAAGGAAGGAAGGAAGGAAGGAAGGAAGGAAGGAAGGAAGGAAGGAAGGAAGGAAGGAAGGAAGGAAGGAGAAAATAGCTGGGAAAACCAAGACAGAAAGGAAAGCAAAGCCCTTGGATGTGTTCCCGTGCTCGGGCCCGGCCCTTTCATCTCCGCAGCAGTTCCCGGTGCTGTGGCACATCCCGGGGAAGCGGCACCATCCTCCCGCAGACATCAAAGGAGCAGGAGAATTCTCCCCCGTTCCTTTTCCTCTCTCTGCCCGAGGCACACACGTGACCGCAGGAACAGCAATTCCGGCCTGGAAAAAAAATCCTAATTTTTGTGCTGCGTGGAGGTGTTGTTTTCCTGGAGGAGTCCAAGTGGAGGCCGTTCCTCTGGAGGAAGGGTGCAGGTTGTGTCCCTGGGGAGGAATAAATGTTATTAAAGGGCTTTTTGAGTGTTCCTCGCAAAGGTTCAGGGCTCAGATTCCTTCTGAGAGCAATAAACTGCAGAACAACAGCCCCTTGTGCAATCTGCCTGAAAATGAGGGAGGCTGTAAAAACCCTGGGAGGAATAAGTCATGATAATAATAATAATAATAATAATAACAATAAAAATAAATAAAAAAAATCTGCCGCTCCTTCTGCAGCTCGTTCTGAACGCATTAATTACATAATTACACTGAAAAAAAAAATAAAAAAGGGAGTCAGGAGTGGAGGATTTCAGCAGAATGCACGGGCAGTGATGCAGTGCCAGGCTGGGAGCAGCCGGTGCTGCCGTGCAGAGGGAATTCCTGGGCACAACTCGGGACAATCCCCGAGCCCCCCCCGGGGCTCCCCACCAGCCCCAGCCCCAAAAGTGGGGGAGCCCTGGGGGAAAAAGCTCATTTCCTTCGGGTCAGATGGAGCTGGAGTTCTGTCCCCTGCCAGGATTGGCATTTGGGATTGGGGGTTTTGGGGTTTTTTGGGGGTTTTTTTGGGGGTTTTTTTGAGTTTTTCTGGGGGTTTTGGGGGGGTTGTTTTGTTTTGAGGGCTATTTTTGGGGTTTTTTTGGGGTTGGGGTGGAGGTTTTGGAGGTTTGTTTTGTTTTGTTTTGATTTTTTTTTTGTTTTTGGGGTTTTTTGTGGTTTTTTGGAGGGGTTTTTTTGTCTTGTTTTGTTTTGGGGTTTTTGGGGGGTTTTTTGGTTGGTTTTTTTTGTGAGTTTTTAGGTTTTGGGTTTTGGGTTTTGGGGTTTTTTTGTTGTTTTGTTTTGTTTTGTTTTGAGGTTTTTTGGGGGGGGTTTATTTTTTGATTTGGTTTGTGGGTTTTTTTTTTGTTTGTTTGTTTTGGGTTTTGGGGTTTTTTTGGAGGCTTTTTTGGGTTTTTTTTTTTTGCTTTTTTTTGTTTTATGCCCACCTAACCCCCCGTTTGGATGAGCCCAGGGCCGTTCCCCACCCCTCGCGGTTTTTACACCCTTTTAGTGGCGATGGCGGCCGCACAGAGGGGGGGGACAGGGGGGGGACAGGGGGGGACAGGGAGGGGACAGGGAGGGGACACAACCCCCCCCCGCCACCCTCCGGGCTCCGCAGCTGTGCCCGCCCCAATCCCCCCCCCAACCCTGCAGCTGGAAAACCCCAGAAAATTCCCTGCTGGCGCTCCGGGAGGTGGGAAAAAAACCCCAAATCTCAAAATTGGGAATTTTGGGGGGGATATCAGGAAATGGGCTGAGCGCAGCCTCGCCCCCCCCCGAGGATTTTCCTCCTCTAATCCGCTTTTTCTCCAGCCCAGCCCGTATTTTCCACTCTTTTCCATCTCTTTTCCATCTCTTTTCCATCTCTTTTATCCCCCCCGCGCAAGATCCGCGGGAGATTCCAAGGAAACCGAAGCCAATCCCGGGCTGGCAGCTTTGGTCCCGCGGCGTTTGCAGCTGGAATTGCAATTATTTCATTATTTTCATTATTTCACTCCCCCCCCCTGCGGTTCCTGCCTCGGAGCCGCCCCGGTTTGGGATGATTCGGGTTTTCCAGCTTTTTTTTTTTTTTTTTTTTTTTTTTTTTTTTTTTTTTTTGTGCTGGGAAGTGAAAGGTTTTGAACAACCTCTGGATGGAGAGCTGGGGTTTTTCCTTCTCGGGGCTTTGTGTGCAAAGTCGCTGTGATTCCTCTCTGGGCATGGCCTATATATTTAATCTTGATCCCTTAAAAAAAAAAAAACAAAACAAAAAAAAAAAAACAAAACCAAACAAAACCAAAAAGAAAAACTAAAAAAGAAAACCACAAAAAACCCCAAAAAAACCCCAAAAACCTACCCCAAAACAAAAACAAAAGAAAAAAAAAAGAAAAACTTTAAAAAAACCCAAACAAAACAAAAAAACCCAAAAAAAAAAAAAAAAAAACCCCCCAAAAAACCCCCCAAAAAACAAAAAAAACCCAAAAAAACCCTAAAAAAACCAACCCCCCCAAAAAAAAAAACCACAAAAAAGAAACCCAAAAACACCCAAAAAAACTCCAAAATAACCCCCCAAAAAACCCAACTCGCGTTCATACATTTTTAGAATAAAAACAGCATCAAACCTTTGAGTTCTGACGCTGTGAGAGGGGCTGTGAGGGGTTATCCCCCCCAGATCGGGGCTGGGGAGGCGAGGGGGGCACGGAGGGGCCGAACGCTGCCGGCCCCGCTCGCCCCTTGGATCCCAACCCCATTTCTGGGGTCCCGCCCGCCCCCACATTTGGGGGTCCCCTGAGGAGCCCGAGGGGAGCGGCTCCTCGAAGGGCCCCGAGGGCTCGGGGCTGCCCCCGAGCCCCTCCCGGCTCTCTGCCCCCCCTTGTGGGGCAGCTGCGGCTGCTCAGCCCCTCCAGCGCTGCTCGCGCAGGGATCGCGCTCTAATCCCCCGGGACTGCCCGGCCTTGAGCCCGTCCCTCACTCCGGGATGTGCCACAGGGCACAAATGAAGACGTTAAGGGCCTGCCTGCCTTTATTTTTTAATATTTTTTAAATTTTTTTTTTAATTTTTTCATTGTTTTATTTTATTTTATTTTATTTTATTTTATTTTATTTTATTTTATTTTACTTTATTTTATTTTATTATTTTATTTTATTATTTTATTTTATTTTATTTCATTTTATTTCATTTAATTTCATTTATTTAATTTTATTTCATTTCACTATTTTATTTTATTTTATTTTATTATTTTATTATTTTATTATTTAATATTATTTTATTATTTTATTTTATTATTATATTTTATTTTATTTTAAAATTATTTTTTATTTTATATTTTATTTTATTTTTATTTTATTATTTTATTTACTTTATTTTATTTTATTATTTTATTTTATTCCATTTCATTTCATTTCATTTCATTTCATTTCATTTCAATTTCATTTATTTTATTTTATTTTCTTTCATTTCATTTCATTTCATTTCATTTCATTTCATTTCATTTCATTTTTTTGTTTTTGGCGGCCCATAATGGGGAACAAATTCAGCGCAGCCTCCAGCCCCGAGCATCCCCCGTGGCCTCTTTTGTCCCCGCGGAGTTCCCAGCTCTAATCAGCTGAAATTAATTAGCGGGGGGTCATGTGGCCGCCAAAATCCTCCTCCAAACAAGCCCAGGGCCAGGAAGGGTTTGGGGGAAGTTTTTGTGTCCTGATCCGGCCCGTTCGGCTCCTCCTGGAGCCAGGGAAAACCCCCAGGGACGGCTCCAGCTCGGCCAGCTCCCCAAAATTTACCCAAAATCTGGAGATTTCCAAAGCCCTGCAGTCGAGGCCCGGGGGCCAGCTCCCAAAATTTACCCAAAATCTGGAGATTTCCAAAGCCCCGCAGTCGAGGCCCGGGGCCAGCTCCCAAAATTTACCCAAAATCTGGAGATTTCCAAAGCCCCACAGGCGAGGCCCGGGGCCAGCTCCCAAAATTTACCCAAAATCTGGAGATTTTCCAAGGCCCTGCAGGCGAGGCCCGGGGCCAGCTCCCAAAATTTACCCAAAATCTGGAGATTTCCAAGGCCCCGCAGGCGAGGCCGGGCCTTGTGGGCCAGAGGCTCTTCCATTTTTTATTTACATCTGATATTGGTAAAAAAGAATCATGGAAAGGCCTGTAAAGGTGGGAGGGGCAGTGGGGGAGCCCCAAATCCCTGGGATTGTTCGGGAATCGCTCGAGGACAT